>NC_071391.1:37759180-38359180 GCF_022682495.2 Desmodus rotundus
AGGCAACAGGAGGAAAGCAGTGGGGAGAGGAAGGCGGGAAAGCTCACCCATGAACCTTGCATGGTGGCCTGGCTGAGCACCACCTGTAAGGAGCAGCCTGCTGAGGGTAGGCACACCCACTCACCAAATGCTCAAATGTAACAGGGTGCAGCCAAGGGGGGTGGGGGAAATAGGGATTTGTAATGGGGTCCAGAACTCAGGGTGTTCAGGAAATATTAGAGAAAAATATATAGGATGTCCTCACCCCCAGCAGTCTGAGCTGGGGGAAGGGACACATGGAGCAGGGCCATTGAGAGCTGTTTTGTACATCAACAGCTGTGCAGCTAACCTCTGGCATGGTCATTTAACATATCTATAACCTTTAACTGCTTTCATGGATATGTTAAATAGCTGTGGCCAAGCTTTCAGCCAGGGAGATAGGACTGACTTCAACCCAGGATATAACTGGGAAGCAACTCCCCCTGGTTACAGTGCCTGCTTGGGAGCTTGGAGATGATTGGCTCCACACCATAGGGCCATGCCTGCCGAGACTTACTATGGCAGCCCAGTAAAGCTGGAAGAATACTGGAATACTGGCAGGTGTAACTGATTGTAGGAGGAGTCGGAAATGGGGCTGCAGAGGAAGACTGGTGCTGGGATTTAAACCCAGGCGCGGCAGCCCTACCAGAGAGGACAACATGGCTTTGGCAGAGTAGGTTGTGGCCACATGGCTTGGGCGAGAGTTAGGACCACGCAGCTTTGGGGTGCTCCCTTTTGCCACATGGCTTAGGCAGCAGGAGAGACTTTGCTGGGAAGAAAAGGGGTGAAAGGACTCTTGCTGGTGGGCCATGAGAAGGTGCCACAAGGCTCTGGATTAACTGGAGATTGTGGTGGCGACACAGTGGATGGTGCTGGAACTGAGGGGCTGCTGAACCACGGACTTCTACTTCTTTTCCTGAGATACGGTACCCTGGACTGGGCAAAAGGGAGAAGGAAGGACTGTGTGCGTCTGTGGGTATTCTAAAGGACTTTAGTATTTTAATGAAGACATTAAGTCATTACTCTAAGTCTGTATAACTTTTAAATAAATAATTCCTTTCCTTTTTACCAATCTCTGGCATTGAGAGATGTCTTTCCTCTGGTGATGGGCAAAGTGAACCTAGTACGGGGTGGAGGGAACCCCTGGAGAAAAAGTGGGGGTCCTTTTGGTAATAGTATATCATTCACTCCCCACCCCAGGTTTGTTCTGTAACACAAATACTGACAAGTGAGGG
Organism: Desmodus rotundus; assembly: GCF_022682495.2. NCBI lineage: Eukaryota > Metazoa > Chordata > Mammalia > Chiroptera > Phyllostomidae > Desmodus > Desmodus rotundus. The sequence continues at coordinate 37,760,434 of NC_071391.1, forward strand.
GGGCACCCGTCACAGAGTAGGACCCCACCGTCCCTTCCAACTTTCCCCCAAGAGCTCCTGCCATGCCTGCACCATGCTCAGCTGAAGAGAGAATAGCACATTTCCTGGTCCAGGGCTAGCCAAGTTCCGCTTCTCAGCCTAGGCCTTTGTCCTCCATGGGAACGTACCTGGCTGCTCTGATCCCCCAACTCAACAAGTCCCACAGCCTTGGAAAGCTGGCTCTAGCTTGCCTGGCACTGGGAAGACATGGAGCCCTTACAGATGCTCTCTCAGCTTCTTCACCCTCCACGATGCTCACTTTGGCATCACTCGCATAAATATTGCCTCCTCCTGTTTCAACTTTCCCCCGTCCAACACTTGCCACCCAGACAACATAAACAGAGAACAGGACTCATATGCTTTTCAGAGAGTATTAATATCCTCGGTCTTTATCTTTGGAACCACTTCTCTGCCCAGCATTGAACAAAGGATGCAGTCGCTGATTGACGAGTAGAAGAGTCCTTGAATTCGACTGGTATCCTGCAGTCTCTTCTGAGGATGGGCAGGTGGTGCAGAGAAAACCACAGGCTTTGGGGGTATTAGAGTCCAAAGCTCAGCTTGGGCCCTCGCTGCCCACAGGGCTTCACACAAGCCACAGAAGCCTCAGTTTCTTCTTTCGTAAGAGATAGGCAACAGTCTGCATGTGGCAGGGTTGCTGTGAAGGGCCAGAAACACGTGTGACAGCAGAGCCTGGCTCTGGGAGGCTCTCAGCAGATGTGGAACTGTGTGCTGTGTGCACTGCATGGGATGGGTTGCTCTCTGGGGAACGCACCTGCTTGAAAATCAATTCTCCAGGTTGCCAACTCCTCCTCATCTAAAATGGCGAAGTGCTTAGAGGTATGAAGCCAGACCTGGCTGCCAGGAATCATTTACAAACTGGAAGAACCTGTCTCCTCCCAACCCCAGCTGCCTCCTCTCCTCCCCCGCCACACCCCGCACCGCCCCCACCAGAAGAATAATGAACAACTTAATCTTAGGCGTCCAGTGGAGAGACCCAAAGGTGGTGCTGAGGGTGCAGGGTGGGCGTGGGAGCTCCAGGAACTAGCTCTTATCTAGAGTGAGATAAAGGAGGTGGAGGGAGACAGCCAGACAGAAGATAAGTGCTGCTTTGGCCTGAACCCCACAGCCCGTACCAGGCTCAGACCTGCCTTCCTGCATCTACAGGGTCTAGTCTCGGCCTTTAAAATCAGCTCTCCAGTTGAAGTCAAAGACCTTAAAAATGACTCTAATACCTGTGAGGTTTCTCACAGAAGAACATCAGAATCTTTATAGAGTCTGGCAAACTTGGGGTGAACCGGGTCACATGCCCTTGCTAGCTGTATGACCCTCGCCTAGTCGCTAATCTATCCCAGGTGTTTTCTCATCTGTAAAATGGGGATAATACTACTCACTTCTTAGGGTCGTAAGCACTCATTACTATTCTTCAAATGGCTCAAACCAAAAGGAAGACAAAGGGAACCTAATCGATAAGCACAAGGACTCACTTTCCAGGTCAAGGAATTATGTACTTTAAAACTAGAGGCTGGGGTCTTTCGATTCAGATCAGGGTTCAAATCTACTTCCTATCTGTGTCTCCTTAGACACCTCACTTAACTTCTGAGTTTTAAGCTCCCCATATATACAGTGGGGAAGGTTTGGGTAATGAGCTGAAAACCTACATAGTACAAGGTGATTTCATTAATGAAATAGAAAGGCTGGCTTAGATGGACTCTGTGAGTCTGAGCCTGAGTCTGAGTTTCAAGCCTTTTCTCCAGAAACTGGAGTGTAATACTTCTGGTGGCTACCCCTCTCCTTCTTCTAAAAGAGAAGAGTTAGTTAAGTCAAAGGATCTTGGGTAATAGCTCTTGTTAACGTCTTCCCTGTCAACCACCACCTAGCTGTTGCCCTTCTGGAGTTTGATATGAAATATAAATAAAACCAGCTACCTAAAAATATGAAAGGTTTCTGCATTTTCTGGGAAGAAACAAGATGTGATGCTTTAGTTTCCAAGAATAGCCTTGAAGCAATTTGGTTTTTGCCAACTGAAGTCCCTTATTTGTGGTTCTGCCTTATATGTGACTTCATGAGTCACAAAGCAATTCCTTTTCTCTGCCTCCGGCTGCCACAGACTAAAACCCAGGGCTTCGAACTGCCGGCGACAGCACTGGTAATGGGCCCAGCCCATGACATCTGGGAGACAAGCCTAAGGTTTATGCAGAATCCCTAAGTACCTATCAAATTAGAGAAGGGGCCTCCTGGCCCAAGAGTTGCCAGTGCACTCACGTTTAGGACTGTCACACCTCCTGCCTGCCCTGACCCTCACCACCTGTCTAATAGCATCAGACAGTGTGGGCAGGTGGTGGATAAATGGTGGAGTCCTGTCAAAACTTCAGGAGGGCTGGAGGGACACTGGACAGAATCTTCCCACAACGCAGCAATTTGGCTCAGGAGAAAAGTTCAACCCTGAACCCCACCCTCAGGGCTTACAGATGAGATACCGTTCAAGGTAAATGCAATCTAAAAACCAAACCTTCTTGCTACTGGCACTCCCAAGCTCCCCATTCCAACTTTATCTCCCAGGTCTACCTCACCAAGAAGCCACTGGGCAGGGCCAGTTTCCTTAGCAGTGAAATGTAGTGTTGCCACCACGCGCTCACAGAGTGGCTGGAAGGACTGGGAGCTCCAGGTCTGTACCTTGAACACAGAAGACCTTCGGTCATGGCTACGTGGATCCCACACCTCAGATAAGGCAGGAGCTGCTCAGAGCTTTGGCAGTGGGACATGCCCCCCACACACGCTGCATCGATCTCTGCAGAGCCCAGCGCAAGCACAACACGGCGTCTACTGGCAATACCTGCAGACATCGTCCTCTCAGTGGGCCCGGGGAGGCCTGGCTTTCCATCTACAAGGGCATGTGGCAACAGACTTGAATCAAAAGGGGTAACTCCCAGGGTTGGGAAGGGACTGAAAGGGCCCCCTTGTCCTTCCAGCCAGGGGTCCCCAGACTTCCCTTGGTCACCTACCCAAATGGAGAGCACACTAACTCCGGGAACAGCCTGCTCCACACTTGCCTCCTCGCACTAGAAGACAGCCTCAGTGAGATCAATCCTGTCTCTCCAACAGTTCCCAGTTTTAGCCTTTGAGATCACCCACAGGAAGTCAGAGCCCTTTTATGTGGGCTGAGCACAGACGTGCATGCAGTCTTCCTACACACGCTGTTTGGGGACCCACTAGGAAAAGCTGATGAAAACACCCAGGACATGAACTGTGAAAGCCCAGACAGGTTCCCAGTCTGCAGCAAAGGCCTACACCCTGCCTGCCCTCTGTCTACACTGCCCCAGAGTAGGGACCTCAGGAGAGGCTCCAGGTCCACTGCCAGCCCAGGCTCTCTATGCCGCTCCATGAGAGCCCAAGGTCATGTGGCCCTTGCCCTTCCAGACCCAGCCCTCTTCTCACTCTTTCTCAACAGTGAGTTGACTCCACTGGTCTGTCCTCAAGCAACCTCGTACACTCTCACTCTCTTAGCTCCACCCATCTCCTCATGGAAGCACTCATAGCAACAGATCCCCAGATGACCCCCCTGCACCCCCACAACGACACAGTGACCTGTGTGCTGACCAGTCACACTGCCAGGAAGAAGGCCAACACCATCAGGCCCATGACAGGCCAGGGTTTTTCACCTGCACTATCCTAAGGAGTCCTCACAACAGACCTGTGGGGTGAGGTGAGGGAATTTTCTCTCTCTCTCCCCCTCTCTGTTCCAAGTCTGTAAGAAAGGACTTGGGGATAAAAAGTCATTCCAGAACTTTCCCAGTTAGCTTCTCTTTAATGCAAGTATAAGTTTGCCATATGTGGTTCCTATTATGTGTGTACACATGTGTATATGCACGGGTATATGTGCATGCATGTATGCAGTATGTACGTGTGTGTATACAGGTGCATGAGTGCATGTGTGCGCATGCACATGTGTGTGTGTGTGTGTAAGTATGCGTGCATGCGTGTACACATACATTTCCAACATTTTCCCATGGGGATTTCTAGCCAGTGCTCCACACTTCCACTTGTACCTCAAGCCTCTCCTCAAGAAACGTGTAGGAGAACCAGAGCCTTTGAGGTGGCAGAGCTCTGGCCTGGGCATGAGGAGGCTGAACTTGCCCTCTTGCCGCTCTCCTGAGGGCAGGGACAGCTGCACTGCTCAGCTGCTCACAATGTGTCGGACCCTATCCCTGACCCTTCACGTCCATGATCTTTTAGCCATCCTTGTTTGACAGAGACAAGACAGATTTACAGAGGTTAGTAAACTCAATATTGCACAGGTAACAAGTAGAGATTCTGTGAAATGAACCCAGTTCCAACTCACTTCCAAATCCACACTCAGTCTCCAATCCCTATCAACAACATAGATGGAAATGATACGCCCTGCCTGCTCTGCAGCCGTTGGGCAAATGAAAAGGTGGGCTCAGTTCTGTGTCTCTGAAGTGCTTTCAGGCTCCCAAAGTCTACGAATGTCAACAATAGGGCATGGTTTCATGAGTTACGGTGCAACCAAACACTCAAGTATTAGGCACTCCTTTAAAAATAATATTTAGAAAGACATTTGATCCATGGGCAAATGCTCACGCTCTAATGCTGAGTGGAAAGCAGGACACGATTTCAGGTTCTCAGTGTGGTCCAGCCCCATCAGGTAGTGTCTGCAGGAGAGTGAGCAAGCCAAACGTGCACAGTGGTTGTGTGTGTGACATGGTATTTCAGATGATTTTTAGTTTTAGCTTTAGGCTTTTCTGTATTTCCCAAATTTCCTACCAGGAGCATGCATAACTTTTACAACCCTCATCTATACACACATTCCAAGCCCATAGGTCTTCTCTCCCTGACTAAACTGCGACTCTCGGCTATAGCAGGTGGGCTCCTTTGTCTTTTCCCCAGGCCCACCACACTGGCAGTGCCGCTGCTCTCCCGAACCTTTTCTGGGGGGCCATCCTGCAGGGAGCCCTGACCTGTGCCCACTTAATGAACTGGCTTACAGTCTGGCAGGGCAGGAACAAGGGCCCCGAGGCTGCCCTGCTTTCTGGACCTCAGGCCCTCAAGTCCAGTGTGGCAGACCCTTTCCCATGGAGCCCTGTTGGTGAACGGGAAGACGGCGTCTTTGACCCAATCTCAGCTGTACGCCAAGATCCTTTGCTAGTGAACCCACAAGAAAGAAACGTGCATATCTGTTTATGGGCCAGGATGTGACGAAACAACCCATTTCAATACACACTGAGCCCATCTTACCAACAAAAACTTAGTCCATCTGCATGTGCCCCAAATCATCTCAATCACACGTTAGGTGCCAGGAAAACTGTGAACTCTAAATTCATATTTCCAGGAGGCCAGCCTATCTTAAAACTAATGGTGGGAGGTACCCAGAATAAGCAAATTCATAGGCATAGAAAGTATCCCGTACATAGCTCTATTATAAGTTCTGCTTGAAATTAATTTTTTACTTCCCTACTCCCAGTTCCTAGCACAAGGCCCTGTGTATATAGTATGTGCTAAGTGAATGAATGAATGTTCCATCCTGGGGAGCATGATCATCATTGACATTTAATGAGCATCTATGAAGTCTCAAGCAATGTTTAAAAGCTTTATATGTATTAAATAAGTTAATCATTGTAACAAACCAAGGTATTGTTACATACTATTATTATCTCCTTTTTTCAAAGAATTACAAAAGTTAGCAACTTGCCCCAGGTCACAGAGCTAGAAATGGTGAAGATGTCACTTGAAGCCCTATCGCCAGAGTTCAGAGGTCACACCCTAAGCCACCATGCCCACACTGCTCCCTGGCCGAGTGGACGGAGGTATACAAGTACTCCCTCGCACACCGCATCAGACACTTGGTCTCTGGTCTAGACCCTTTAATTCATGATATTCCCCTACCTTTCTCCCATCAAACTCAAAATACTAGGACCTAGAGTAGTGAGATCTTGATGCAGTATCAAGGACACTTGATGAGGACAGTGGCTATTAAATATGCCAATGACACTCAGGGGAAAGGTGACTTTCAAGCCTTGGTGGGTATGGCAGAGATAGGCTATCCGAACACCTAACACATTGCTCCCTCCTCCTGGGCCCTTCTTGGCAGCTGTGCGATCCCCCATGACCAGGGTCTAGGTAACAGAAAGTGAGCGGAAGGGCCCCACATGGTTTCTAGGACCAATCCATGAGAACCTCCCTGGTGATCCTGTATGCTCTTTCCACTTCGGCCAGGGCACAGCAGCCTTGAAACACATGTCAAAGATGGCAAAGCCATGAGGAGAAAGGAGCCAGGCCCCTAGATGCCCTTAGAGGAAAGCCCTCGATGACAAGGAACATCTGAACTTTACATATGTGAGGAACAAATGTATGTGGAATCACTGAGAATCAAGGGTTCATCTGTTAGGCAGAAAACCTCATATTAACTAACACAGTAGGGAAACCATAGCGTGGTGGACATGTCAAACATGGCCCGTATCAGAAAGCACTCCCTCCGAGAAGAAGGTCGGTCACACAGGAGTTAATATCCCAAACAACCAGTTCTTTCGTGTTCTGTCTTCCCTTTATTAGGATCTTGATATCTTGGAAAAGTTGCTTCACTCCCAGAAATAAACTTGTACTTAAGCACCTCTACTTAAGCACCACACACACACACCCCCTGTGTTGAAAAAGCGTATCCCTTCCTATTTGGAAATGTAATAAGACAGGAGAATAGGACAACTAAGCCAGGGCATTTCCAGGGTTTCAATGCCTCCCTGCATCCTCAGCTGAGTCCCTGGAAGCCCGTGCGGTGTGATGGAAAAAACATGAACTTATGAGTCACTGAGCACTCCCTGAGCAAGTCACAAACAACAGAGAGTCCTGTGAGAATTAAATGAAGGTGCCTCTCATATCAGGCTCACAGATGTGTCATTAAGTGTTGTTCTGGCACAGTGCCCTGGGGACAATTCCCACTGCCCTGAGATATCCCAAGCTAAACCGAGGCAGAAATTGGTGTGTTTTCACATAGATGGTGAGGGTGATTCATTCTCTTCTTAGTCAACCTTATGCCGACCTGGAACAGCTAAAAGCTGATTTCCACCAAGTCTTCGCCCAGCACGCCCGTAAAGTCACTCCCCAGGTGAACCTTTGTATCAGGATGGCACTGCATCTCCTGACTTGCCCAAATTAAGCCTCAGGGACTTGAACCCTAGTAATTAGTCTGGAGGATAGAGAGGGATGCTGGGGAGGAGGGATAGAAGTCATGGCAAAGTGAGTTTGAAAAGGACTTCTCAACGCTTGCTCTCTCCACACACAGCACTGCATGCAGGAGCCAGGACGGCCAAAGAGCAATGAGCCTGGGACTCTCACAGCCCAGCTGTGTCTCATGAATCTGTCTTCCAAAAGCCCCCCTCCCCATTTTGAAGAATTGTAGCAAGTGACCACATTTTTCAAATTGCAAAAAAAAAAAAGTGGGGGCCTGGGCCAGTGTGGCTCAGTTGGTTGGAGCATTGTCCTGTTAGCAAAGGGTTATGGATTCAAATTCCACTCAGGGTGGAACCTGGGTTGCAGGTTCAATCCCCAGTCTGGGTGCATATAAGAGGCAGCCAATTGATGCTTCTCTTAAGGTTGATGTTTCTCTCTCCCTTCTTCTCTCCAACAACAATGAAAAAATAGTCCTCAGGTGAGGATAAAAAAAAAAAAAAAGAGGAGGGGGATTCTTTGCCTGACTGAAGTTTTTCTGTTTTTTTCTGATTTGTGAATTTACCAATGTGAAGTCCTTCTTTAAAATGCGACAAATTTAACCACAGTTAGAGCCATACTTGCTTTTACTGGAGAAAACTAAATGGCACTCTCCCTCCTTTTCTTTCTCACCTCCACTTACCCTTCAACCCACCACAGCCTGGTTTCTGCTCACACACATAGCCCACCCCAGGCATCGTGCCCAAGGTCACCACCAACTCTCTCTGTTGCTAAATCCAGTCATCACTTACAGGACCTTATCTTGCCCTGGTGTCTGCCCATTGTCAGCCTTTGCAAGCTTGTCTCTCCCTACCTGCCCCGGAACTTCTGCTGTGTCCTGAGCTTCTGATCTTCACCTCCTCTCACTCTCAAAGACCGAAACCCTGATGTAGTTCAACGAGCAGCTATGTTCCGATGGCCCCCACGCTATCCCTCCATGAATATCTCCCTGCTACATTCCAGGCCCTTATGTCACCTGCCAGTTACTTATTTCCTCTTACAGACATCACATGCAGTCAGTCTGCCTTTCCCCCCATCTGTTCCTCCCCCCGCACCCCTAACCTCAGTGAACAGCGCCATCTGCACCTGACTGTTGAGCCAAACCCTGGAGTCACTTTCTCTGGCCCCTTTCCCTCATCTCACAGAGCCAGCCAGTCACCTAGTCCTGCCTCCTTGGTAACCTCATCCACTGCCTCCCGCCCTGTCCTTCCTTCTTGCTCCCACCTGGGTCTCTCAAAATCTCATAAATGCCTTTCCTGCTTCCAGATCACCTCCCTCCAATCCACCAGCCTGTTCCTCAAGCTGCTGACAGAGAGACCTGTATATCAAAAATGCACACTTGGTCAGGTTCCATTCCTGTTTCAACTCCTTCAACAGCTCCCTGACAACTCTCAGGGTGGAGTCCAAACACCTCAGTGAAGCAAACAAAACCCACCGTGATTCACCCCTTCCCTGCTCTCCAGCCTGCTCTCTCCCCGCTCCACCCACCCCTCCTACTTAGACTTACTGAGCCAGCCGCAGTTCTCAGATAAACCCAACTCTTTCATGCCTCCCTCCCTGTGCCTTTGCTCATGTGGAATGCCCAGCCAGACTCTGTTCACTTGGTGAAATCCCGTTTGGCTGCAGAGATGAAACATCAAAGGTGGCAGAGTGTCAGGGGTCCCAGTTTGACTTCTGGAGTCAGGCAGACTGGCTGCAAACCTGACCTGCCACTTACTAGGTATGTGAGCCCGGACGAGTTACCTAACCTCTTTGAACCTCAGTTTCCTCATCCATAAAATGGGGATAATAATAGTTCTGACCCTGTTGGGTTATACAAGGATGAAGTTCAATGATGTCTGGCTAGGTAGTATTCTGGGCTGCACTGTTCTTCTTTGAAGTCCCCCCCTGGCCTCCCCCTCACCCCCTTTTCCCACACTGTATTCTGTGGAGCTACCAATGATGGTTCCATATAACCTATTGCCTTGATCTACTTGTGGGTCTGCCGGCCTCATCAGACGGTGAGCTTTCTGATGACAGAGGGCCTGGCACCTGTGCCTGTAGCAATGGTGGATACTCAGTAACTGCTTGTGGGTAAAATCTAATCAGGAACAGCACAAAATTCGGGCCATGTGTGGCTTGGATTGTGACAGCCCTTTGTCTCCAACCACCACCAGAATCACTGCAGGAGCCTAACTAGTGTCTGCTTCCCATCACCCATTTCCCACCTCGTGGGTGCCGCCTTCACCCTGCTCACAAAGCTCTCAGGGCCCCCTACAACCCACAGCAGAAGTCCAGACTCCCTTATTGGGCTCATCAGACTTGCCCCCATTTCCTTGATAGGTTCAATTCCCCAAGGTATTTGGGATCCCTGGGGCTGCCCATTCAGTGCTCCACATCCGGTGTCTGCCTTCCTTCTCCCACTCCACTCAAATCTTACCCATCCACTGAAGCAACATCAGGCCCCACTGTACTGACTGAAGACCTACTATGTGCTGTTTCCCACTATGAGCATCCCGGCCTATTCAAGGAATCAAATTCAAACTAACAATTTTCAGTAAGAACTGCAGCAGGAGTAGCTGCCAAGGCGTGTGGGCTGAGAGATGGGACCTGGCGTGACCGACAGCCTGTAGAGAAGCTCGTGGGAGTGGCACCAGAGTGGGATCTTAAGGAAATGAGCTGGACTTTTCAGGCACAAAACAACCCCCTCTTTTACTACCTTTTTTCCCATCCATTTGTCTAACTCCTGGAATCTATGCCAGAGGTCACCAAATCTGGCTCTATAGCAGATTCGCCAGGAAGTGACCAGAAAGACAACTTCCCAGGCCCACTCCCAAACAGAATTTCTGCAGCCTGAGAGCCAACGGGAAAACATTTCTAACTCTGTGGACCAGCCAGGTTTTGAAATTACTAACCACCTTCAACTCCATTCATTGCTTTTACTGAGGACCAGGACTTTGCACGGCACTATAGCTATAAGATGAACAAACTCTGTCCCCCCAGCTTCTGGGAAATTACCGTCTGGCGGGGAGACAAAGTTATAACATGAGAGTCATGCGGGGCAGAGATCAGACTATATGGCACTTCATTTAGCCTCAAACCCAACCCATTTTTTGTACATTAGTCTTGTCTGGACAACTGATATATAAACCTAAACAAAAGCCCAGTGCCTTTTCAATTCCCTGGAGTACTCAGCTCAGCTCTGGGGGAGCAGTTGGTATTCAATCAATATGAAATACAAATAATTCAACTCTTCATACTATGTCTCTTTTTGACTAATTCATCCATTAATAAGTTGTCCACTGATTTTTATCATCATGATTTTAGTGCTGGTGTCGTGTGTGCTCCTAGTCAGTAGTTAGTACAAGTTGACTGAATGAATGTTTATTGGTAAAAACCTGTTTCAGGAGGCATGGAACAGCTTGCATGGCACCACCTTTAGAGCTCACTTATGAGACTTCTAAATTCATCCTTTGAATATTAGACCTTTAATTTCAGGATTAATTTCCTGATATGTAATTACACAGGCTTTGTTGTTTATATTGCCATTAATGTTATCAACAATGTAAATAACACTGTAAATTTAAAAAAAAGTCCTAGATCTCAGCAGTCGGTGGGCCTCTGTGTAGGGGTGCCTCTGGCAGAAGGGGAAATGCTTATCCATCTCTTCCAGGAAGCCGCCCACCCACCAGCCAGCAGTCCAGCCAGCCATGCCCCTCACCCCAACCTCTACACAAGGGCCTGCAAACTGCATTCAGCCTTTGTGAGCAGGTAGGCGCACCTGCACGGGTAGGTGAGCCCTGACAGAGTCAGAGAAGCCTCATGTTCAAAGCCTATCAATGTGTCAGCACACTTGGGAAGCCAGAATCTATGATTTCAACATAAAATCCCCTATTCCACAGAGAAGCAGCATGGCAAAGCAAGCACACCCATCAGGAGGTTCTTGGGAGACATGTCCAAGCATGGGACATTCAGCCAAGTGGGGGTGGGCAGGGCAAGCCAGGGCAGCCAGCAGAATGGACTCTATCCTGCCTTCATTTGGGCCACAGTCCCAGTGATTTGCAGATGTTGTTTGCTTGTGTGTTTGTTTTAAGTCACCAAAACAGAGCTCAGTCTTGAGGAGGAAAATTTCTGGATGTGGATCAAAGATCGTCTGTCCCTCCCTGCAGGCCCCCACCTGGGAGATGGGAGATCTGGAACTCGCTTTGCACCAAGGACCACAGGGGTCTTTCCTGGAGTGCAGGCCGGATCCTGCACAGCACGCAGCACAGCCTGAGACCTGTTCACTTCCATGTTGCTTCTGCTGCTTATTATTTGTTCATTTATTCATCCCGCATGTACTGATCACCATGTGCTGGACAATGTGCTAAACAAACACAGCTTAATGGTTTTCAGATCCAATGCGGGAGTGAGTAGGCCAGGGACTGGCAGGGCGAGGCAGCTCTTAAGAAAGCTGCTTTCACCTCACCAGGACCTGCCCAAGGGGGTCTCTGCCCATGTCCAATATGCGGGTATCTGGAGGCAGTTCAGAGGTCTGAGCAGAAGTGTGAGAGAAGGACTGTGTGGGTCACTTCCTTATTGCACAGAGGAACTGAAGTCTCCTGGAACTATTTTCCCTAAAGTTCTGTGAAACCAATTAAGATTCCAGACAGTAAATACAGAAAGGCCTCTCTGATAAGACAAAGCAGAACCAGTCCCTAAAATACACTCCACTGCTGAACTCACTTCTGGGGACATTGTTGGCTTGACAGGTTGCACTTCACATTCCAGAAGTAGGCGTACAAGCCCGGGGTTTGCCAGTCCTGTAAGAATGGCCGAGTGGTCATGTTACGGAGGGCAGCGTGGGCCTGTGTGGGAGGGCAGCAGAGGGCTGAGGAGAAGGATGCCCGGCTCCCCAAGCGGCACTCAAAGGCCAGGTTCCCGTGAGCTCAGAGATGTTGGACAAGCACTCCAGGACCGGTGACTGCCGTGACCGTGGCCCCACTCAGTGGGTCAAAATGCCGCTCACTGCCACAAACCTTAAAAAAAAAAAAAAAGCAGCCCCAGGGGAGGGGACCGTAGAAGGTATGAATGAGCCGGTGAATTTTCTGTAAAGGTCAGGAAGACAATCTCTCACTGCCCCTATGTATTAAGTTGGCATTGGCTGAACAAAGACGCAGACGCTGGGCTTGCCCCTTGCTGTTTGGGCGTATGTTCTGAAAAACGCATTCGCTAAAATAAGCAGCAGCTGCTCCCAAATTTTCTCTTTCCTTGTAAAGAAATGAAGCCCAGGGGCTACAAGACATGGACTGTGCTACAAGACTAAAAAGCCTTTGACTTTAAATAACTCTCGGTTCTTTGTTGCCCTCTTCTCCCTGAAGGACAAATCGGCTCAAAGCTCAGTTTCCAAAACGGATTTCCTGGGACAGACCTCACGGAGGAATTCTTTAAAAAGGAGGGAGACCAGAGCTTCCAGAGGGCTCTGTCTCTTCACCATTTCTCTTCCCACCGTAAAGACTGAGATCTTTAAAGATTCTGGCTCACCCTATGGCAAATAATCTACTTCCTGGATACTTTTGCCTTGCAAATATCATCGTTAACAACAGCTATGTCTTTCATTGGTCTTTATTTTTATTTTAGCCTTCTCACCCCACACCCCCAGCTCCAACAGAATTACTGTGTGACCCTGTCTGGAATGCAAACCCCTCCCTGGAGAGACAGTCTGCACATGAACTCACAAGAGTTTCTGCTATCAGCTTATTTGGCAAGAGGAATCTGAGCCATTTTGAATGTGAACTGGCAGCCTGGTCTGTCCCACTCCGATGCCTTAGCCATCAATAAACATGTCCACTGGTACATGAGACGCACAAGGTAGAAAATAAACACACACTGCCTGAAAACGAGCCCCACCCACGTTTCTATGGGGAAAAGTACTTTAGGTGTCTAGAGAATTCTATCTGGAGGATCTTGGCTGGTCTCCACTGATGATTCTTTCAAGGACTCGCGAATAATTAGCATTTTAGAAGGACTTTGACAGTCAGGTTCCAAACCCCCCTCCTTCTACCCTGGCTTATCTCTCAACGGAAGGCACCACTCCTTACCACTCCTCTATGCATCTGCTGAGGTGTATATAACTCCTCCTTACTTCCGAATACTGAATCAAGGCTTTTTGTACTGCCATACCTTCTACTTGGAAGACCCTCTGCCTCTTTCTCTGCTTGGCAATGTCTTATTCATCCTTCATTACCCAGGGCACACAGCACCTGCTTGGTGCAGTGTCCCCTGTGCGACGTGCACTCTCCTCTGTGCTTCCAGAACACTGGGTGTGTCTCTCTATGGCAATGCTTAGAACAGCGACTGTGACCCTGTACACATCTGACCTGCCACCAGGACCACAGGTTCCTGGGAATAAAGGGACTCATTCACTTTGCATCCCCACAGCCAAGCCCGGAGCCTGGCACTTGAAGTCCTGTAATAAATGCTTCCTGACTCAATGCCCGGCCCACTTAGCCCTAGCACCCTCTTCTCTGCAGAATGAGAAAGGCTTTGGAGGCAGACACCCTGCATCTTGTGGGACATGGGCAAGTTATTGAACTTGTATCTGCCTCAATTTTCTCTTTAGTACAATAAGTAGCCACGCCCCTCTCTGAGAGGGCTACTGTGGGAACAAACAAGGGAAAACAGGTAAACCCAGTGCCTGCCACTGGAAAGACCTCAAGATTCATTTCCTTGAGCTCAGTAGAAGATGCTGAGCCAAATGGAGCCCTACTGAAAAAAGCAAAATGGTTTCTGTCCAGTTCACATGCCATCAGCCCAGGATGGGGTGGCCAGCCTCTACCCAAAAGAGCCCTCCCTCAGAGCAAGGGACAGTGCTGGCTGCACACAGGCATGCCCTTAGCTTGAGAGTCTCAGAAGGAGGCCTGCATAGCAACAGAGGTGATTTTTATCTGAATGACAAACCCACAAGAGCCCACTACTACTGAGGCTGGGCTATCACCTCCTTCATTTCCTTGGGGTGGAATTAATCTTTCACCCCAAGTCATACCATAAAACAGAACTATGCTGACTCAACGATGTTAAGTCACCAAGTACAAACAGCCTTCCCACGAGAAGCCTCAATCTCTCTATGCTGTTGCACCCAGATTTTATTAGGCCTCCACAAACAAGGAGGTGGGAGCAGTTGGGGCCCTGCTGACACCTAAGACAATCAAGCTCAGGGTCAAAGAGGGGAGTGGAAAGTGTGGTGGCTGAACCCATGTGAAGAGGCGACTTGGTACAGGGGAACAAGCCGTCCACATGACGTTTTTAAGGCTCCTGGTTAGGAATCAGGAGACTGGATTGCCACCTCACTAGCTTGCTTCATGGCGTGGCTAAATCATGGCTCTGGACCCCAGTTTCTTTACCCATAAAACAGGAGGGTTAGATGATCTGGAAGATCTTTCCAGCTTTAATGCTCCAAGGTCATAAGTCTTGGAGACAGATCTCCCTTCCCCACCTCTACTCCTTTCTGCATTGTTGTCTGTGTGAGATATCTTTTAGCTCTCACTGAGCAGCCTTCTAGCAACACTGTGACCTTTTTTGCTCCAAAGTGTCTGGTCACCCCTGAGCACAAAGCCTGGCCAGAGAAGAGAATAAATTTGGGGACTTCTTATTAAGAACTTATCTAGTACCATCTGGTCAAGCAACTCAATAGGGCCCAGGTTCCTTGGAGCATCAAGAGCTTGAATATCCCAATGTGGATGAAAAAAAGGGGTTCTACAGAAAATAACCTCAGAGGGGCAACCTGATCATAAACTCCTACCTGGGCAGGTCATAATGGGTAGTTATACCCCAGGCATAAAATTTCTTTAGTAAAAATCTTCTCTTAAGCAAGCCCTGTCCACCTGTGTCTGTGCATCTAGGTTAACTCACCTCTGAAATGCCTCTTTTCAGACCCCTCCTTCTAAAGTGTGACCACACTAAAAAAAAAGTACGTAATTTTAACTGTCTTGTAATCAAGCCCTCCTGCCGTGCTCCCTTCCCATGCCCCTCCCCCCCCACAGCCTTGCCTTCTCCCACCTTCCTGTATCTTGCTTGTGTTCTCTCCTTAATTCCAAACACATCAAAGAAGCTGCAAACTGTCATTTCTTGGAAGCATTTATCTCAGTCTGTTGAGATCTTGCTTCCAGACACATCTTCTATTTGGCTCAAACACATTTTTATCATAATTCTCTATAGGTTTGGACATTCACACATCAATACCAACAACCCCTGGTCATGGGGGCTGGCTTCTTTCCACTCAAGGACTTTCCCACTCCCCTCCTTAACCACCCATACCCATTGGTCCCTAACACTCTATCAAAACCTTAGACCTTTCCCCATGCTCCTTGGCAGGATCTAAGCCAGCAAAGGCAGTTCTTATCTGCTCTAGCCTGAGGGTGGATCAGGGAAGAGGTGGCAAAGCTACAAAGGCTGGGAGAAGAGTTTTTTCAGAAGCAAGCTCTGGCCCCATGAGGAGGAGGCCAGGGGGAGGAGAAGACGGAGCTAACTGTGAGGACAGAGTAGGCTTGGAGAACCACAGAAACCAAAGAGGCTCCTTTAAGATGCCACAACCCTTTATGTCCCCCCTTATTTCCTTAATAATAAATCTGAGGGCAGGTAAAATTCTGCGACTGGCCCAAGGCCATGCAACTAAGCTGTGAACAACCAACACTAGAATGTGAGTCTCTGGTCTCAGCCGACTCTTTTTTCCACTCTACACTGTTGACTTCAGGAATCTAATTAGGTTGCTCTAATGAGGCCAGCTGGATCCCCTGCAGATTCTAAGCAACATGACCTAAGTGTCACTTAGGGAAAGAGCAGGCCCAGGAGATATTTTGATAACTACCTCCCCCACCCGATGCATTCCTTCCCAACCTGGCATGGTCCCCCTGTTCTTTCTCCAGCCCTCACCACACAATCTTGGGGAGTTCAGAGGTCAATGAGAAGGGAGAGGTAGATCTCCCTGTACCTATAAAACCATAAATATCTAAGATAACCCACACGATCCTCTTCCTCCCTCTGGAAGAGGCTGCTGGGGCAGGGTGGCAGGAGGGGATCGAATTAACCCACTGGATGCCTGACCTGATTAGGCCGAGAGTATCCTTTATGGGCAGTTGGATGGGTTATCTGAAGGTTTATGACAACATGCAATAGGGTCTGCATCTATCAGGGACCTTTCAAAGACCAATGTTGGCCCTGGTCAGGTAGCTCAGTTGGTTAGAGCATCGTCCGCATACGCCAAGGTTGCGGGTTCCATCTCCAGTCAGGGCACACACAGAAGCAACCAATGAATGCATAAATAGGTGAAACAACATATTGATGTTTCTCTCACACATGCTCTCTCTCTTCCCCCCTCCTTCCTCTCTTTCTAAAATCAATATGTAAAAATTAAAAACAAAAAGACCAATGTTGAAGGATCATCTCAGCATTAGGAGCAGAAAGCTCTGAGTAAAAGATTCAAGGAATTAATTATTTAGTGTGCATGACCCAGTTCCAGGAGGTAAGGCTGGGTGAGAAGAGAACTCACTGGTTCCTTATCGTAGCAAGAAATTCAAATACTTCACAGCGTAGAGTTCCCTTACTGCCAAAGAGGATCCATTTATGGTTAAGTGTGGCAAAAAAAAAAAAAGGAAATAAAATAGCCAAAGTTCACTCATTCAACAAATATTTACTGAGCTCCTCTTAGGTCCTACACCCTCCAGGGATTTACATGTGGCTGGAGCATAGTAGAGTAGAAAGAGCATTGAATTTATAAAACAGGAGGCCTGAGCTGTGTCCCATCTCAGGCCTTAGGCAGTTACCTCACCCTGGGCAGGTTACAGCCTAAGTCAAATTTCTCACCTGTGAAATGGGAGTAAATCTACCTGCCTTGTTATGAGACGAAATGATCTTTATAAATGTAAATTGCAACGTAAACCTAAGGTATAAACAATAATGATATAACACCACACACTTTCCCTGCCCTAGAAGTTTAGATGTTTATAACCTGATCATGTTTGGAAAATAATCCAAGGTACCTATTAGGAAAACATCACATTCTCTGTAATTTGGGCAAATTGTATGTTTCAACCTGCCAGCTGGGATGGAGCCTGCAGTCAGTCCCAGCCCCTCAGTCTGTATGCCCAAGAAGGGGCAGAGTAGCCAGCAGCTACCTGGTTCTGTATCAAGCCTGGACTGAGCAAATGACCCAGGAGAGCCCTGAGATGGTTTTTCAAGGGGTGGGGGAGACCAACTGGAAGTGTAATTGATCAAAATAACAAAACAAAAATTCACTTGAGCACAAAAGGTATAAACCAGCCAGAAATGCTCACACCTCCTCCCTCCTACACATTTCAGACAATGATGGGATTCACTGTCCATTGTCCGACCCTGCTCTGTGGACATACTCTACACTGCGTTTCTCCAGGAACCAGGAGGGATTCTCCGGCCACAGCAGACTGGCTAAGCAGGACCTCTTTGCTCAGACGCTAAGAGTCAGCGTTGCTATGGCAGCTTTCCCCTTGGTCCAGTCACCCAGCCTCATTCTGCTGATCAGGATTCTCAACATGGACTCCTCACCCCCATGGATCCTCTGTGCCCGCCAGGCCAGTCTCTAAATGCCCAGATGTGCCCTCCTGTTGCCCCTCCCCTGGGGCCAGCATCAGGCTCCTGCCTCATGGGTTAGACCCTGAGGCTCTCCCCTCACACTCTCCTCTCCTTCCTCCTTCTACCAAGGTCCTGCCCTGGTCTCACATCTCCATGGAAGCTCTTGGAGGGCAGGGCCAGTTTTATGCATTTCTACATTCCCTCTAACTCAGGGTGGTCATTAAGTTCTTCACCCTCCTGTCCATGCAGAATGATGGTCCACAAATGTTCTCTGGTGGCTGTATACAGGAGGGAGGCAGAGGAGGGGTAGGGAGCAGTGGAAAGAATGCTAGGCTAGAAGACCAGAATCTGCAGTCCTGTTCTCCATTTGGTACCAGTTAGTTATGTAATCTTGAGAAAGCATCTTCAGGCCAGGCCTCAGTTTACCTATCCAGTAATGAGGGGTTTGTTCTAAATTATCTCTTGGGTTCTTTTATAATTATAATTATAAAATTTGGTATTACAGAAACCAGACTAGCCTGGACCACAGGAGACGTGGGTCCTGGTCCTTATTAAGCTACAGCCTGGGGCGAGTTAGCTGACTGCTCAGACTTCAGTCTCCACGTCTATAAAACAATGAGAATGATATGACCTCCCTCCCCAGGGTGCAAGGCTCCCATAAGACCCCGAGATAGAACTTTGTCAATTGTGAGCCCTGAAGAAACCTCAGGCTTTGAACTCCTTGAGTTAACAGCTGTTGCCCCCTGCCAGGTGCCCAGTGCCGAAACACTGGAGGTGTTCCTCGGCTCAGATGGGAAGGTTGGAGGGCAGGTGTGTGCCCTAAGGCACTCATACCTGGTGGGTGAGATGGATGAGGGAACCAACCTTACCTCAGCCAGTGATGTACTTGAGGTCTGAACAAAGTACTATGTGAGTGTAGAAGAGGAAGAGGTGCCACCTTTGCCTGGGGGAGTGAGGGAAGCTTCTCAGAGGGAACAGTGTGTCCCAGCAGCGGAGATCTGTTCCAGGAGTTGGTGGCCTGGAGCCAAGGCAGACAAAGACGGGAGGCAGAAAACAAGGCTGGACTGTAAAGGCTGAGGCCTGACTGGAGGAGGCCTCGAAGGCCAACAGCAGAGGGCTAGTCAGACAGGTCTTCGAGGGAGGTCGCTGGCAGCATTGCCGAGGACAGAGCAGGGGGATGGAGTGGGGCTGGAGAGAAGAGTGGGAAGGCTCTGACAATAACAGTTCATGAGGGTGACTATGTGAAAAACACATCATTATTGATTTCTGCCTATACCTTAGCCTTTTAGACCCTAAGCCTCCATGGACCTGCAGAACCTACATAAAGATGTAAACAGGTTTGTTCTCCCCAGAATGAAACCCAAGCAGAGGAAGATGCTGCAATCACATTTTTAAATCTTGGACAAATGGTCTACAGTGCTCTGATGGCACTCCCTACAGAAGCTGCCCAGCCAGATTCTTGCCTTGGCACCCATCAGGGCCAGCAGCAGACTGAAGCATCGTCAGAGCTTGGACCAGAGTCAGGACGGCTGAGCTGCTGGGCTTACTTAGGAAAGAGGGGGCAGAGGTTGCCCAAAGTCCACTGAGTTAGACAGGTCTTTCATGTGCCCAAATACATCTCGGACTCTGTCCCTGCCTCCCTCCTCCGACAACCTCCTTGCACAGGTTGAAGGCAGAGAGCTTTCACTAGCCATTGTTTTTCACATTGACTTGGGCGTGTAGGAAGAGTGCAACAAGCGCCCCTACACTTTCCAAAGCCTGAAGCCAGCCCGCAGGAGCCACTCGATGGAGACCCACCATTGTGACTTATACTCACTTGATTCTTAGGCATCGCAGTGACTGAAGTTGCTTCCTTCCAGGACGAGCCTTGCACAGACTGCCATGCTCCTTTGAAAAGAAGAGCCCCACAATGAGCATTACGTTATCTTACATTACACCTTCCCATCTTCTCCCCGCCAAGAGGGCCCGTATCCTTGTGTGCTTGGCCCCTTTGTAACACTTTTCCCAACAGGAGGAAATGCACAGAGACTCTCAGTGCTCCTGATCTTGTATGTGAAGAAAAGGATTGTGAGACGGTCAAACAGATTCTATCGCCTGCCACTGTCTGGGGACCCTCCAGGCTTCTCACACCTCCACACAAAGGCTTGCTGAGAAAGGGAGCACTTCAGGAGAATCAGAAAATGCCAGAATTTCTAAGCCTTGGACATGATAAAAGTAAATCCAGCTGATTTACTCAAGTGAAAAACACCTCATAACGAGTCACCAATGTGAAATGTGTCACATTTCCTATGGTGCCAATGTCCAAAACACTGAATATACTAGGAAGTCATACAAGTGGGCCATCTGATCGTGGCTGAGTTCCTAAACAAATTATTATTATTTTGGCTTCTGATGAACACCCAAATGATTTAGTTACATCTACTGCTTCTGCAGAAAATGCTTCTGCACCTGTTTGGAAAAGGGAACCCAGAGTCACAAGGCATTTCTCCCATCCAAGTACTAACCAGGCCCGACCCTGATCATTTCTAAGGATGTACTTTCACAATTCTAAATTTGGGAGAAAGAGGTGGCCTTAGGAAGACAGAAGCTCACACAGACGTGCAATGTGAGATCTGCAAGAGGTAACACCCACGCTCCTGGGACATACGCACTCTTGTTCAGCAGGGTGGTGGGCCTATGCGACCACAAAACACATGTGTTTTCACTAATACACAAAGATCTGTGTTTAAAGCCCAGGGCTTGGGACTCACTGTTCAGAATTCTCAGACCATTCGTGGCAGAGAAGCTACCACTTCCTGAGCACTGGCCACACGTGGAACGAGCACTGTTAGAGACTAGACCTGCTTTATCTCGGGGGCTCCTCACACACAGGAACGCATGCTTGGAGAGCAGCAGGCCCCCTGGAATGGCGGCACTAGAGCCCGGGCCTTGCCTGACCCAGGTATGAGGTGTGCTACTGCAGCTGTAATGGGCCCACACACCCCGTGAGCAGCCTGGCAGGCTTTGAGGACCTCCACCTGGGCAGAAGCTGCCATCATCTCTCATCATCATCATTATCAAGCCACTCCTCCCCAGCCCATGGCAGTTGACAAACAGGCTGGCCCGCCTTGGCCACATTCTATCTGCCTGAGCTGCAGGCTCTGGGTAGTCACCTGTAGCCAGAAGTCAGAGAGGCTGGAGGTCTCCACTTCTCTGCCCTCTGCTTCTCAAGGGAAGCTTCTGGGTAGAGTGGGTGGGAGAGCTGGACATCATTGGTCTTACCAGGTTCAAGAACCAGGGACCTCCCCGTGCTCCCTGGATCTCAGGAATGGAAGCCCCTACCCACCCAGGGGCGCTGGTAGGACCTGCAGCAGGGAAGCGGGAGCTCTCTGAGGTTCTGCGTGGGTTGGCTGCCTGGTAGGTGCAGATGGGCATTTCTGGACCAGCCTACAGGTGCTGACCACCAGTCAGACTCCCACACAGGCCTGATCACACTGTGATCTAGCCACTCCAAGTACCAACTCACAGCTTCTGTCTGACCAACAGCCAAACGTGCTTCGAGATCCCTTTAATTCCACTAAACCGGAGGGTCCTAGAGCCCAGCACCCTCCCTCCCCTAGAGGAGCCTCAGTTTCTTCATCTGTAAAATGGGAAGCTTGACCTAATTAGTGATTTCCTCACCAAGGATCCCTTATAGCTGTCCCCCTCCATGAGCCCCGACTTTTAGAGACATCCACAAAACTAGTCCTTTAAGGAAGGAGAGGGGTTAATCCTTGTGCAGGCATTGCAATGGGTGGTCAGCACTTGCTATTTCAGATACTCTTCCCAGCAACCCGATAGGTCAGGTAGTAAAGTCATGTCACAGGGGGGAGACTGAGGCATGGTACAACCAAGTGCCTCCTCACCTGGAGACTCACTCAGCGCTGACCACAGCAGCCTGGGACTCATGGCTGAGTGGTCCTGAGTCCCTGCCCATGCTCGCTCCCCAACACAATGTTCCCCTTTGTAATAAATGAGAATGAAGAAACAAATTTCCCCTCTTGGACTTGCTATCATGCCAGCCCCCAGTGAAGGAGCATGAGGTCTCCAGGCCCCTGTGGGCCTGACTTGGACAGTGCAGGAAAGGTTTTCTGTGAGCTTGAGTGGCCTCAGGGATCTCGAGGAACATAGCAATTTGGGGGGGACCAGGACCTTCCTCTCTGCTGTTCTCTGAGCCTACCTCCATCAAGGGGAGGTCTTCACTAAGGGACCCCAAGCACTTGGAACAGGGCCTGGAACCTACTGGGCACTTCGCTGATATTTGATGCATGGAGAAATGAAGAAATCCAGAACTTAGATGCACTGAAGGCTTATTCAGGACCCCCTGGTGTGAGTTAGTGTGAAACACACCAAGACCAGCTCAGAACCACAAAACCAGCCCCTCAGCAGCGTGCACCAAGCAGAGGTCTCCACACCCCAGTCCCCCAGAGAGGATGAAGGTGCAGATGCTAAGTCAAGTCTGGTCTTCGTCACAGTCACCAGGCGTGCTTCTGATAGAGCAAGAGAAGGGTCTGAATGCAAAAGCTACCCACTGAAGTGGTCCTGAGTTCAAGCCCTGGATTTAGACAAACCCGGCTTCCTATCCCAGCTCTGTCCCTTTAAGTGAGTCAGCTGACCCCTGGATAAGTCACATAATCCACATGAGCCTCAATTTCTTACCTAAAAGTATGGATGTTAGCGCCTACTCCACAGGGCTGTTCTGAAGATGAAATGAGATAATGCTGTAAAGGACATAGCCCGGTGTGTAGTTCAGAGGAAGTGCTTGGAGCTGACACATGTTGTTACTGTCTGCATCAGAGTGGGTGGCTAAGACCACATCTGGAGTCCTCTGCTTGGGTTTAGTCCCAGCTCTCCTATGAGCTAGCTATGTGGCCTCTGGCAAATTGCTTAACCTCTCTGTGCCTCATTTTCCTGGTATGTAAAATGGGGTTTGATTGTGAAGATGAAATGAGTTATTTAAGCAAAGAGTGTAGAATAATGTCTGGCACAAAGTAAGCCCTCAATAAAAGTTAGTATTATTCTTACTTATTAACAGTATTAGTATCCTTCTCCCTTTGTTCTGACAACAGATTTCACCCCATCTTCCACTCCCCAGACAAAAACGTAGACATGGGACTCAAGGTAGGTTCATCGGAGTATCTTTCCTCCTTGGCCACACTCATGGGTACAAAGGGTAGGCACGTGCTCCACTCCGGGAAAAGTTTCACTCTGAAAAATCCTAGGGGAGGCCTGGATTGGACTGCATGGAGGGCCATGGGGGGTCAGCTGGGAGCTCTTGGCAACCCCAGGCCACTGAGCAGCGACTGCTGTTTCCGGGTATGCTGAGGTCACCAGTTCTCTTCCTGGGGTGAAACTCTAGGGGAGGCCTCTTTTGAGCCTCCCTGAGAACATTCCATGGTACCTCATTTTTGCTTAAGCTCACTCAAGTTGGGTTCCTGTCACGTGCAACCAAAAGAGTCCCCACCAACAAGAGCACTCAATGACTGGATTGACTGGATGCTTCACCATCACTAAATGCCAGCCAGGAAGACATGCCAGCTGCACGAGCAGGGAGACCCAGGCAGCCAGGGAAAAGCCAACATGTGCAGCAAGGTGTCTCTACAAACTGAAGTGAAAGGAGGTCACTTCAAGCCCTTGGACCCATGCCCATTCTGGGAGAAGAAGATGTCGGAACCAAAACAGTGAACAGCCCAGTTCCGCGATCCCCGGCTGGAAAACCAGCCCCAGATGTGACTCCCCTTGCCACAGGAACTAGGAGAGGGGAAGAATTGAAAGGAGACTGGAGCCGATTTCGCTGGTTCACAGTGGCACAGGGAAAAAATCCTGTGGGAGGACAGTGGGTAAGGGAAGAGAAATTACCTTGCCTGAGCCCTTAAATGTGTATCATCGGATCTCCCACTGCACCTCACCTTCAGCACAGCCCTAGGAGCTAGAGGTTCAGCCAGCCCATTTTCTGGTTGAGGAAACAGGCTCGGAGTGCTCAATACCTAACTTGCAAGGTCACACCGCTAAAAACCAATACGTGCCTACCTGTCATGCTGTCTCCTCAGCACACTGATCCCTGAGCCGGGGGCCTCCTCCTCACACAGCATGTCTGCTGCCCCCCATCTACAACGGGCCCCTCCACCCTACCCAGAGGGCAGGGGTTGCCTTGAGGAAGCTCTGCAGATACCCACAGTGCATCCTTGGGCACGGACATTGGGCATTGTCTGGATATTGGTTATTTTATCTCTGAGAGTGTCAGCACAAGATGTTAATGAGGTGGCATTGAACTGGACGTGCCTGTCAGAATCCCGTGGGGAGATTTTGCGGAGGTTTTTGTTTGTTTTTGTTTTTGTTTCTTTCTCGGAAGCTTAACCAAAAGATTCTGACTTAACAGGTACAACGACAATGCCTGACACGTAGCCTTGTGCTAAACAAAGTCATCTTTGCTTTGTCTCATTTCCTCCTCTTTCTGGGCCACCACCCAAAAGTGGTCTATTACTATACCCCCAGGCCTTCTAACAGCACCCTCTCAATTCCCTCCAGGAAAAGGAGCTCTACCTTCAGATGTGTTTAAAGGATTTTAGAGAAACAAACAAAAACAAACCCCTGGCCTGGCGACCAAAACAAAGAACCAAACCACAATGATGGCCTCCCTCTCCTGCAGCCTTAGGCGTGGGGTAAACACACGAATGAGCTCACACGGCCATCTCCTTCCACGTGTCCCAGGGGCCACACCGAGGTCTGCCCAGGTGTAAGCTGAATAACCAGTGGGGTGGGGATGCTGCGGACACACACTCAGCCCGCACCAAAGGAGACTCAGCTGGAGAAGAAAGTGGCAGCTTCCAACGTTTGCTGGGGAAAAACTGGAAACCACAATCTGAAATGACGGGAAAATCTCCCCGACTGCAATCAATCATGTCGAGAGCAGCCACCCTTAGCAGGGTGCAGGCCGCCCCTGCGGGGGGCAGGGGCAGTTCAGTGAGCCATTTCAAAGCGGCCTCGCCCAATGACCCCACAGGACACACACAATGCCACACGCTGCCCAGAGGCTGCCTGCCAGCTAGTGGCTCTTCTCTTTGTTTCCCAGCAACCAGGTTCAGGCCAAGGCTGCATGGTCACAGGGGATTATTCAGACAGGTATTTCCCTTGCTTTTCTTTCTTTCTTCATAACTCCATGCTCTGCTATTTGAAAAGAAAGAAAGAAATAAAAAGGAACTGGCTGGTTTCCCCTCAGAGCACAACCTGGCTTCACGTGACCTGGCTGGGTGCGAGGCTGGTGCCATGCTCTCCAGCACTGCCTGGTGCTGGAGTATGCCCGAGGCTCTGGCAGGGAGCCGTGGGCAAGCTGAGCAGCTTGAAATCTGAAAGGGGATGGAATGCTCAAGGGGTCCCTTTTCCTGTACCGCCTCCCCCCGAACCTGGTTCTCCTTCAACCAGCCAGGAAAGATCATTCTCTAAGCATCTGCCGAGTGCCCTGATGAGGACTGCGAAGAACACGGAAAAGCATGGGGAACAGAGGCCTGGCTTGGGAAGCAGAGGCAGTAGGAAACAGAGCGCTACCTCAGGGCCGGCCAGCCCCGCTGCCTCCAGCGTCCTGAGACCTTGGATGTGTCCTTTCTGCACCAAGGCTCATTTGCTCCCCTTTGGGGGATGATGTGTACCTTATCAAGCCAAGGTGTAGATTAAATAGACAATACATGTCAAAGAATAGTCACGGCAGGCATGGTGGCTGTTTACTGGGAGCTAGGAACTGCACATTAAGTGCATTGCATGGATTATTCCACCTGATCCTTACAACTCCCCTGTGAGGTAGGGAAGGGTAGGGGTCCTCAAGTTCAAGTGAGGAAATTGAGGCTCAGGGAAATCCAATCACCTCCCCAAAGTTACACAGCTCATAAGAATCAGAGCTAGAAAGTACACCCAGGCTAGTGAGACTCCACAGTCCTAGTCTCTGCTCCACCGCCCGCTGCCTGGTAGGCGCTCCAAACCCATTATGTAATATGTAAATGCCGAGCTGGGGGCTGCTGGCTCTCCACCCAGGAGGCATATGGGAAAAAGAGGGGGAGTTTTGGCTGAGAGACTTTCAGAAGCGTTTCAGAAGCAGGAAGGGCTGAATCTCAGTCTTAATGGTGAAGATGGATAAAGACAAAAGAGAAAAAGGAAAGCACTGCATATGGAAGAAACGAAGAAAAGGACTGGAGGCAGGGATGACCCAGGCAGGCAGACTGAGACTGGCCAGGCTGGAGGAGGAGAGAAGGGGGCTGGCCTGAGTGATGGATGGGCCCCCTAAACCCTTATCTTGGGGGCCATTCTACCTGCGGTCTTTCTCACCCACACCCCAGAGATGCTACTGTGTCTGCTCCTTTGGTCATGCAATAACCACAGAGGGAATTGAGAACCGTGGCTGTAAAGACCCAATAGCCCCTTTCTTCCCACAGCGAGCTCTGAACCCAACTGGACAAGCAGAGGGTTTAGCCAGCCCCCTGCCTGCACTGCTGTGCTGACATGCCAGGCCCAGATTCTAGCCCATGCGTCAGGATGCCAGGAATCTGCATGCTCTCCTGTGTACATAGTATCACCATCACCACCCTGGTATTCAAGGCTCCCGGGAGAAAAAAAAAAAAAGTAAAAATGAGGCCTTAGGACATGAGCTCCTCAGGTCCAGGTTCCTCTCTCACATTCCTCACCCCTGCACTGGAGGTACCTCCTCAATGCCCTCTTGTTGAGCTGAACTTCAGAGAAGATTCTTCCACTTAAGAAACTACTCTGGAGTTTGAAAATCTGGAGTAGAGTCTGTCCTGGAGCCTGGGGTTTAGTCCCACCTTAGCTGGAGGGATCATCTGCCTGTTTGTCTCCTGCAGAGGAAGTATCCCCCCTGAAGTCTCTGCTTTGGCCCCCCAGCAGCCCCTGGCACCCTGGACATAGTTCAGGGCCCCACACCTAGTACCTGCCCTCCTCCTGGCTGACGGTGTGCGTGCCAGCCTCCTCCACTTCCAACTGCAGGTTCCCCTGGGCACCACTGTGTTCAAACGCTGCTCCAGATGCTTAAAGCTACACTGTCTCTACTCCCCACCAAGCCCAGATCACAGAGTCCCAGTCTAGGCCTCAGGCCCATGGAGAAGGGAAAATGTGAGTAGAGATGATTTTAGCAACTCTGATCATTGGCTCAGCTCAAGCCCACCATCATGTGCTTTTTTGGAAGTAGCAGGACCTGGAGGCGGGAGGAGGATAAAAGCAGGACTGTATAAAAGTCTGTTGCTCACAGGGGCTCTGCCCAACCCTCTGCAGGAGGATGGAGGGGAAATGATGGAAAGGCTTTGGCAGGATGGTCGTCTGAACCTCCAGACCACTGCATCCTGGGATGGATGGCGGAGGTGGAGGAGGGGGTGCCTGTTCATGACCTTGCACCCATGAGTCTGTGGGCAAACTACTTGACTCTGTGGAGCCTCAGTCTCCTCACCTATTAAATGGGGATAATTGCCAATGTCCCACACAAAATGGTTGTGAAGACTGAGTGCAATAAGAGTGTGAATGGGCTTTGCAAACTGGAAAGCACCCTTAGAAACATCAGGCATTTTCCATAATCCTGGCAGGTGGGGAACTCAGGTCAGAATATGTGACTTCAAGGGGAAAGGGGAACTAGGAATCTATTCCATTTGTTGAACTGCCTTCAACACCTTCTAAGACCAGACACAAGTCTCAAGGGACATAAAAAGCCATGATTGAGACCTATTTATGTCCCTGATCTCAAGCATTCAGCCTGGTAAGGGGAGAGCTCCACCCACATTTCTGTGATAAGGCAAAACAAAATGTATTATTGGAGGAACTGTGCAGAGAGGACGGGATACTTTATTCTGGCCTCACAGGTCAGGGGGGGCTTTTATAATAATATTATGATATAATGATTATTAGCATAACAACTCTGAGTGCTTGCCATAGGCCAGGCAGGTCTAAGTACTTAGAAGGTCCGTTCCCATTTAATTCTCATGAAACCCAGGGATTGGGTTTACAGATGGCAAAGCTGAAGCACAAAGAAGTTCACTCCCGTGTTGGCCTTACACACCTGGGACATGGTAGAGTTGGCGTCTGAACCCACCAGGCTCTGCTCCTCCAGCACCTTAGGTTCTGGGTCAACCAACACAGGTCTCAGACAGACTCTGTGTGACTGACAGGCGGTGATGAGGCCCGCGGGGATGAGTCACTGAGGGCAGCGCTGACTCACCCGCAGCCTCTCCTGCCCATGGGTGGCTGACTGCTGGCCCAGGTCTCCCCTCTGACACTGCCTGGGTCTGTCCTGAAAGTAGGCCATGCCTCCTCACTCCCAAGACTCTGTGTGGGCACCAAATCCCAAGGGAGTCTGATGTAAGAACCTATTTGTGGATGTACATTTACATATAGATCATTCATGGAATAGTTGTTCTTACTATAAAAGGTAGTTCGATGTTAAAAGAAAAACTACTCTCAAACCTCCACTTTGCTAGCAGTGGCTGTGTGACCTCAGGCAAATGTTAGCTTCTCTGAGCCTCAGCTTCCTCATCTGTGGGATGTGGTTAACAGCACTTATCTTGCACAAAGATAAAAGGAGATAACACGTCCAGTGTAGCACCTGGCACACCAGAGGCTCCATAAATAGTGGTTGGATCAGATGACTTTCCAAAGAATTTTCTTTGTGAGAATATTTGGTGGTGATAGTGCTTTTCACTAGTATTCATCTGCCACTGAGGTGGACCCACTACATGCATTACCTCATTTAATCCGTAAAAGCACCATTTTCTTCATTTGACTTAGTTTCGAGACAATGGAAAGAGTTATGTCCAACATGTTAGTTTTACTCACACACACATATGTATGCAGAGAGACAGACAGAGACAGAGAGACAGAGAGGGACGGTCACACAAGCTAATATTTGCTAGGCCCTCACTACGCGCCAGGTACTGTTCTAAGCATTCTACATTCAGCATCCTATTTTATCCTCACAAAAACAGGCCTATAAGCTAAGTATTATTTTGTCATGTACGTTCAGATGCAGGGCTTGAGGCACAGAGAGCTTAGGTAATCTGCCCAAGGTTACTTAGCCCGGATTCAGACCCAGCGCCCACATTCTGAAGCACTGTGCTCTACTAAAATAATGAAAGAAAAGTCACAGCGACAATGTTTAGCTGACCCCCAAGCCCCAGACTCTAAGAACTCCAGAGCACTGCTTGTCAAGCCGCCTCCAGCCCAAGGCCTGCCCTCATTCCCTTTCTGCACGATCTGCTCCCACCCCCAGCCCTACGCCACCACACCTGGGCAGGAAGTGTCAAACCAATGGGCTTTTTAAAGCCCTGGTCATCTCGTCCTGGGACCTTAGCCTCACCCCCTACATTCTACCCTCTACAGAGTTGCTAGGAACATCTTCCCATACATGATGCTCCTCTGCTCAAGAACACTCAAAGGCTCCCGGTTGCCTAGAGCTGAAGACCCAATGGGTTGAAGAGAATCTCCTGGGGACTCAAGATCCCTGCACTAACTGGCCTCCCTCCCTTGGCCCCAGAATTGCTGGCCCACAAGTCACAGCGACAGGCTGAGACGGTGAGGCCCTTCCTGACCACCCCATGGTCAGGAAACTACAGCCCTCCCCCCACAACTGCTTCCCTCCACCCCACCCAGCACAGCCTGTCTCCTTCCCTGTAGTAGTGTTCTTCACCCACCTCTCACCACCTGCCCTCTTACATTGCACTTATGTGTTCGTTGTCTCCCTCTCCACACGACAGGGCATTTTACCCAGGTTTTCTTTTCCTCTGCTGCAACCACAGCACCTAGAACAGGTTCTGGCACACAGTAAGAATCACAAATACCTGCTGAATGAATGAATAAGTATTTAAAATGCCTGAGAAGAAAATGTCCCAACAGAACAATGGGGACTGGCCGGTATGCTTCTGGCCTCCTTCTCTGCTCCTGAGGACATTTCTAGAGGACAGGATGGAGATGCCTTGATTAAAATGCCTGGAGGCCAAACCCTTTCTTGCCCATCCTCCCTAGGATTCACACTAAGAGTTCTCTGTGTGACTCTGGGCCCTTATCCTCCCATCTCTGTTCTAAACTTACACTTACACACACACACACACACACACACACACACACAACTCTGGCTCTCTGTAGTAAAGGACATCTGCCTCAGTCCTAAATTCGCCTGCCTGGCCTCAGCTCCCTCTACCCACCTTCAAACCAGGCCGTTTCCCATTTCCTCTGACCTTGATGCCCACTAGAGGTGCTCTTCTTTCTCCTACTTATCCATCTGCCCTTCAACTGTACTTCAAGATCCAGGTCAAACGTACCCTCCTCCTCTTTCTTTCCCCTCCTCCTCCTCCAGGAAGCTTTCCAGGCCCTCTCCAGCCCCTAGAAAACATTTCGCACACCCAATGCTGTCTCAACCACTCATATAGAAATTAGTTATGAACTACCTTGTGACTTGACTTCTATGACTGAGCTGAACTGTTACCAAAATCTCCTGTTACTTAATTTTTTTAAAACACACGTGTCTTGTTTTCCTAAGCACATTATGAATGCTTTGGGTGGAAAGACTGGGTCTTAGCCACATTGTCATCCCCATAGTGCAGAGCACAGTAGGTGCTCAATGTACACTTCTCGATTAACTGCCCGAGGTAAACAAGTCACCTTCCTAAATGGGTCACTTCCTCAATTATAGGTACCTGGACTGGCTTCTCCCAATGCCCTGAATTTTTTCTTCAGGGCCTGCTCTGGCTTCAGTGATCTGCAGAGCCAGGCATGGCGGGCTTGTGCTTCCAGGGTGCTAGACCCATTCTAGTGGCACTCCCCTGTGCTGAGCAGACTGGCATGACTGGGAAAGAAATGATCTGTCAAGTCCACAGGTGTGGAAAAGAGAAGGACATCGTTGTTCCAGGCAAACCCAGACATTCAGAGTGTCTCAATTTCCTTAAATACCGGAGTCCAACAGAGGGGGTGGGGGGAACCATGGTGTAAGTGTTCGGTGCCCCAGCTTTAAGTAAACTGAGATTACCACAGAAGCTAGCAAAATCTCAAGTTACTTCTGAGCTTCGGAGAGATGGGTCAGGAATGAAGGAGGGGGCCCTGCTCTCTGCAGAGGCTCCATGGGTGCAGCCATGCAGGCTCTAGAGGAGGGTCTCCGTGTGTCCCCACTGCGAGGTAGGTCCGCTGTCCCTGTTCACAACTGAGCACTGAGGTCCCTGTAGCATCAGGAGGCAGAGCGATGACTCAACCAGGTGAGTCATACTTTTTTCCACAGTTCCCCAATCAGGACTTGAGGATTAGCTAGGCTTTTTAAAAATTTGAAAGGAAATACAGTCACTGGGATCAAAAATCACAAAGCACAGTCGTACACAGGAAATGTGTCCCTCCATAGGATGTGTGCCCCGTCTCCCCAGTCCGTCCCCTCTCTGAAACAGGTACAGTTGCTCGTCTTGTCCCTGACCATGCTCACGTATATACACGCAAATACAACTGTGTATCTTCTTTACTTACACACACTTCTCTGAGACCTGCTGTATCTGCTAAAGGAACAACTTGGAACAGAGTGGGAGATGGAGTGCCTACCGAACAGAAAAGATGTGCGTCTGTGTGCAAGCCCAGGAGACCAGGAGAGGGGAGGAATTCTGGAGAATGCACAGGTGAAGAGAGAACTGAGGCAGAAAGGTAAAGTCACCACAGACACCACTGGCTTGCTGCTGACCCAGACCCCAGGCCAAGCAGAGAAAAGCTCTGACAGCTGTGGAAGCCGCACTGGCTAAACGCTCTGACTGGCCTTGCTGAGCATTTCATCTTCCAGAAGGCGGAGGTAGCGTCCTTGGAAACAGAACTAACCCAATTCCCACTGCACTGGCAAATGGGTGGTGAGCAGGAGCACACAGAAAGTAACTCTAGAGGAAAAGCAATCATTCCCTTTGAAATTTGTGAGACCAAGAAGGGGAAGTTGGTGCCTGGGGCTCTAAGAAAACAGACTACAAATGGCTAGGAGAACAGAAGGTCTCTGGGACCTGAGATTGAGGAAGTAAATGATTCAGACTCTCTGACATACAGTTGGGGGGAGGGGAGGAGTGAGAAGCAGGGGGATGGAAGGAACAGGCAGGAGGAGAAGGAGGAGGAGGAGTAGGGAAGAGAGGGACTTTTAGGAGGCAGGAAACTCACTATAATGGTTGAAAGCTGGACTAAGGGGCAAACTGACTAGATTCTGATTCACCCTTTTCCCTTTCCTCACTATGACATTTTGAGCAAGTCAATTAAACCCTCTGAGTCTTAATTCCCTCGTTGGTAAATGGGGCTAATGACAATATCTAACTCGTAGGGTTGCCCCAAGGATTAAATGAGTTAATATTTGCAAAGCCCTCACCCCAGTCCTGGCTCACTATAACTGTTCTATAAGTGGTACAGAATAGGAGCCATGTGGTGGCACAGGAGAACCTTGTTAAGAAGCCCAGTCTCAGCCCTGGCCAGTGTGGCTCAGTTGGTTGGAAGCATCAGACCATCAGCCAAGGGGTCACAGGTTTGATTTCTGGTCAGGGCATGCGCCTGGGTTGTGGGTTTTGTCCCTGCTTGGAGCGCATGGTGAGGGGGCAGCTGATTGATGTTTCTCTCCTTCTCCCTCTCCGTTTCTTCTTCCCCTCTCTCTAAAATTGGGGAGCATGTCTTCAGGTGGGTATAGGAAAAAAAATGCAGCCCCTTCTCATCACCAGGAAAAGATGTAACCAAAGAAGCCCCTGAGACAGTGATGCAGGACCCATCCCAGAGTGTCAACCAGAGGAAGCAAGCCCAGCTGAGGCTGCACAACATGTCCCGGGGGCCTGGTCTTAAGCCAAGTGGTCTAGAGGCAAAAAGGGTCCTAGGAAATTGGGCCTAGGCTCCCACTCTGGGTGCTTCATGGCCATTGTCAAAAAAAGTTATTCTTAGCCTGACGAGTAAAGATCCAACATCGAGATGAGACTGGAAGCTGAGATGGGGGAGGAATTTGATTTTCAGAAAAAACATAGTTAGATAGCGTCAATGACTTCAAGTCCCCTGGCCCAGAGCACTGAAACTTCTTGCAGATGAGACTGCTGAACTGCCTACTGCATCTCTGCGGGGCAGCATGGGGACACCCGAGAGCATCTGTGGAGCTAGCCCTCTGGGAGCCGAACGTGCAACGTCAAGGAGGGCTCACTCTGACTGTGACAGGGTACTTGATGGGTGATAGACAACTGCAGTAGACTTGGCACATCTAGACTCAAGAAGGCATCTGGTCACAGGTCAGAAAAGCAGAAGGGCAGGTGCTTAGGCAAGGGGACTACCTTTCCCGAAGTAAGTGGATTAAAGATCGTGTCACCTGAGAGGAGGACTCCAGCACAGGCCAGAGGCCTCTCTCCTGAGAAGCATTTTATCAGTGACTGGGGTGATGCTATGGAAGACACACTTAAATAGGATCCTGAGAGAGTTCAACAGAAGGGGGTTGCAGTGAATTTAACAGGTTCAAATGTAACAGGAATGGTTGTTCTCATCAGATGGGAACAAAGTAGAGGCTCTGCATTTACATTCTAAAGCCACACACATTCTAGGCCAGGGGAGAAGCAGCTTAACTACACCGTGTGTTAAAAAGATCTGGTCAGCAATAATGTCAGCAAAAACGATGTAGCTGCCAAAAAAGCTGATGCAATCTCGGGCTGCATGAAGAAGAGTAGAATGACCTGAACTAGGGAGGCGATGGCCCCCTTTCTCTGCTGTGGTGGCACCACAAATACCACATATGGTCCGGGCATTGCCCTCACTGTATTTGAATATGGACAAACTGGCCTTGTTCAGAGGAGAACCAAGGGAGGGTAAAGAGACCTGAGACTACGTCATGGGTCATTAATCTGGAAGAAGTCTCAGGAGAGAACAAAAGGGCTGTCTTTCAATATCCTATTTCACTAATTAGAAGATGCAACTTTTTTCATTTCTAAATATCTGAAAGCAGAAGATATCCTATAATCCCCTAACATCTACCAATCTCCCTGGGCCAGGATGCAGCTGTGGCACAGTTGGCGTTCTGCCTCATTTAGATTGTCATATGGAAATTTAACTGTTGACATATCTAGACAACTGCCACCTTCAACATTTCAGAAGCTGAAGCATTGAAGGACCATTTGAGAAAGGAGTGAGTCCTGGTCACTGACTAAAAACCCTCCGTGGCGACCTTCGGATAAAAGTCGAGAAAGCAACATCATCAAAACTTACAGAATGGGTACCAGCAGTTAGAAAAAATAATCCAGAGACAAAAAAGATTAAGAAAGACATCACTTTACCAGAATATAACACTATGTAAAAATATATATGTAAAACACATTGGTGACTGTTGAGTCCAACAGTAATTCAGAAGACGTGGATTCCGAAAGTGAAAAAGTTTTAGAGATACCATAGCCAATTTATTTTGGGGGGTTTTTGTACATGCAAGAGTGATATGGAATGAAAACACAAGTCTAAACTCTAAAGAATTCTCTCAGTAAATATAAAATAAAAATGTTAAGTGGTAACAAGGCCTATTTTCTTTCTTACAAATAAAATAATGGCACATCTTCTAATTGAGGGCATTGTAGATTTGATTTTTAAAAACAGTACCTGAAGATCTGTCATGCAGGGAAGAGATTAGGCTCATTCTCTATGGCTTCAGGGAGAAAGAACTGGAACCAAATGCCAGAAGCCATGGGGAGCCGTCAGCAAGGTGACAGGAAGAGCCACCCAAAGATGGAACAGGTCACCTCCAACGTGCAAACCCAGGCGGCACCAGCCCTGCAGTTCCAAGGTCTGGTCGAGAAGACCTCTCCATGAAGAAAAAGGCATCACGATCTCTCTGTGGCACACACAGGTGCTTTGACTGAGCCATTCTCTTAGAAGTCACTAGTTCAGGGTAAAAGCCACTCGGGGAACAGTGCTGAGTGGGAGGCCTGAGGCAAAGAGGAATGCTGCCCACATCTGGGCTCTAAGCCTCCTGTGGGTCAATTCTGGAAAGGGACGGAGGGGAAGAGGCCACCTATGTGCCAGGCACTGTGTCAGGGGTGCTACGCACATTGCCCCATTTAATCCTCACAGCCACCCTGAGAGATACGTATTATCACCCCCATCTTACAGAAGAGAAATTTGAGGCTTAGAGAAAGTAAGCGGCTTGCCCAGGCTTTTATAGCAACTCTGAAAACCATGGTAGGTCTGTGACAACACACTTCAAATAGAAGAAACTCAAGAAGTTTTGATTGGCAGAATGAATGGAGTGATCACTTGATCAATCAATCAACCACCCAACGTGGTCTCATTTTGGTAGAACTGATAGTAGGGAGAACAATGACAAAAAAAAGTAAGAACTGTTTCAGTACCCCACCCCCACCCCACCCCACCAATAGCTCCCAAAGGCACTAAACTCATGACATTTGCTGCTTGCAGGAACAATTTATTCCATCACGGAAAGCAAGGGTGTTTCTGAGACATCTACGGCAGAGAACAGGTGCCAGCAGCTCTGCTCAAATGTCAAAGCCACAAGTGTACCAGGTTGCCATGCCTCCCATCTGCCAGGTTAACACTGGTGCAAGCAGAAGCTGAACTCAGCTTTTGTCTCCTCCCGTGGCCAGGACGTCCACAGGGCTGGGGAAAAGGCTGGAAAACAGCCAACCCTCCCAGTGTGTTCCAGCTGCCTGGCGACATCAACTCCAGCCTCAGTCCACCAGCATGTGCCAGCTTCCTCCCATTGGGGAGGTAAACTCAAAGTGTGCACCAGAGACCTACGGCAGGATCTGACTGCAGGAGGTGTTCAGGGGCTTATGAGACCACAGAATGGAGAATCAGTCATTTCAGGTCCTGGCCCACAATGCTTGGGGCACATGAGGCCTGCAGAGCCGATTCCAACAAAGGAGGAGGGGGTCACCTAGGTTCCTGTCCCATCCCAGCTGTGGTGGGTGTCTCATCCACATGCAGGCAGGTCACTCCTGCTCCTGACCCAGGGGTACCCACCCCGACAGGAGCTCGGCCCCTAACTCCCTATTCATTCCCCTCAAACTGACCTTGAGGGAGGGGCATGGTCAGCACGGAGGGCTTAGCCTGTAGCAAGATGATGAAAAGTGGGGCAGTGACCATTTTCTACCAAGGACGAAGCTGCCAAAGCTCCGAGCAGGCATACTTGGTGGCACAGAAAGTGACAGATGTCCCATATTTTAAGACCCTAACGAATGAGCTCTAAAATGGGCTGTTCTCCTTCTACGTGGAAAGGCAGGGCTGCCCACACTGACCCCTTCACACAGAAGGTCAAGGTGCAAAACAAGACACAGACGAGGCCTTATTTGGGCCCAACCTTAACTGTCCTCCACCCTACCCCCACTCTCCACTCTCCTCATACTTCTTGGTCCTGATAAACAGTTGCTGTCTGGTGAGTGTGAACATTCAAAGCACGGAGAGCAGATCCCTGACACATACCCCCTTCCTGACTCCCCCACAAGCTGATCTGCCTGAAGGGCAGCTCTGACCATCCCTCTCCAAAGACTTCCCACTGCCTGCTGGGTGAGGGCCACGTGCCCACCCCCAGCACTCAGGGCCCAGGGAACCTGATTCCAGCCTGGGCTTCCACAGGCTCCCTAGGCAGCCCCCATGTTTCCACCATGTGGCACCCCAAACATACCCTCACTTTCCCACATCTTTGTGCTATACCTCTGCCCATCTCTGCCTATGGAAATCCTTCCTATCTTCTAAAGCCCATCTCAATGACCAAGTGCCAACTACTCCAGGAAATCTCCCTTGGTTCCCCACACTGCAACTCTCCAAAGCACGTTCCATACTCTGTCTCCACGTGCAGGCATCAGTGAGCTTGTCTAGTGCACCTCACTCCATGAGTTAGATGAACTCCGTTTCTGTCATTCATCACAGCAGCCCCAGCATAGAAAGGGTGCATTGTGAACTAAGGAGCCTTGGCCACTGAGCTCCATGCTGGCCCTGATAACACCCTATTTACAATCCTTTCTGATGCCCTCCTTCACCTATTCCCAGCTGACTCATCCCCCATTCTCTCAAGGTTCAGCTCTCAACTGACAGCTAATCAGAGATAACCTAATCTCTGTTGCCCTTCCCAGTTAAATTATATGCATATTTATATTTACAAAGGCCCTCTGAAGGCAAGGGCTGAAAACAAAGGTAGGAGTTTCAGGCCCCAAGGTTCTGGGGGAGGTATTTCTGACGAGAAAAGATCTTGCAACAAGTGGTTGTGCTAACCAGCACTGCAAGTGTATATATTGTGAATACAAAGAATGGGAGAGCAGTTAGAGAGAGGGTGTGAGGGTGAGGCTCTGTCCTTCAAAAGGGAGGGCCAACTGCAAGCAGAAGAGCAGCTGGAGATGGTTCTAGGATCATGGCCTGGCGGAATCAGCGGATGGAGAACAGACTTGATTCAGACCTGGCTGGGTGACCTTGAACAAGGAACTGCACTTCCTAGGCCTCTGCTCAGTATCAAGAACCCCTGGAGCCTCAGTTTCCCCCTAGGTAAAACAAGGTGGCAGGAGTGAAATCTGGATGATGCCAGAGGACTCTTCCAATCTGACACTGACATCCTAAGATTCTGTGACTCTTGGCCTCCATCTCTTCCTCCCTCCCAGGAGGTCAGCATCACTTGAAACTATCCTAATTCCATTCCCTCCTTACCTTGAACCTCCCCTAGTCCAAAGGGAAAGGAACTGCTAAGGATCTCCCAGCCAATCAGCAGGCAGCATGCAGGGGGTGGCCTCTCCCGCCACAGAAGGAAGGAAGGGGCCGAAGAGGGGAAAGCAGTTGGTTTCTATGGACACAGAAATGTTACTCTCATTCACACCATCTGTCCCAGCCCAGAAAAAGACAGTCAGCTGGTTGCCTTTGCTTCTCTGACCTACCTTTTCAAGAGATTACAACTGCCTGCCAAATTCAAGTGCAGTCCTAAAATCAGGACATAGAAGGTCCCTCTGACTGGATCTGAAGGGTTTCAGATGGGTAGAGAGCGAGAGTGATGCAGAATGACACTTGGAGGCAATCTAGGCCAGATTGTGTGGCCATGGCAATTTAAGATTTTTAAAAATAGCTTCTCTCTTCTTTCATGCTGGAGATAAAGATGATGAAGTTTCAGCAATAAACAGACATCTGCTAGGAGCTTCCGAAAAGATCACCACATGAACACCCCGGAGACAGCCATAGACAGCCCAGTCCTCTCCGGGTGGCCAGCAGGATCCTGCTCACCAATGGGCTTCAGAGTGGGAGGGCAGAGGGACAGAGCAGGTGGCGGTGTTGAGAGGCTGGGGAGGATGGAGGTTTCCCCAAAAGCAGGAGGAGGTGGTAGGGGGAGTTCAAGTTGGTCAAATTGGAGAACTGGCTGCCTTCCGCAAGGAAATAAAAGCTCAGGAACCCGCTGAGAGGATTTCCAGGAAGCTATCCAAAGGATTCCATGCCAATGTCATTTATTCTGAAAATGGGTCACCCCTCAGAAGCAGGGAAAAACCCTGACATTTTGGAGTGCCTACCTATACAGGGCACTTCACAAATATTTTAATTTCATCTCTACACCTAGAGAGACAGGTGTAAATACCTCCTTCTTATGGACTAATACTAGGGTTTCATTGGCTTGCCCAAGGCAACATGGCTAGGATTTGAACCCAGGTGTCTGTTAGCACATGAGTTCATTTGCTTTGGCCTCTATCACAAGCATCCAGAACATTCCTCTGAGGTTTATTCTCAGTCCCAGACTCTCTATACCCACAAACCTAACACAAGGATATTTCTAAAGGGGAGAGGTGACAAAGTAGGGCGATAGTTGAGCTTTGGCTAATTCAAGTAACTTCTGAGTCTCAGCGACCCTGCTTCCCAAGAGACCTGAAGAGGAGCAAAGGGGGTCACTGGCACAAAGATATGGCTCGACTCTGTCTGGAAGGATCCACAGGAGACTGGGGACAGAAGATGCCATTGAAGAAGAGGAGTGAGGGCTGGAGGATGAAGAAAGAAGGAAGATTTACTTTCCATTGAATTCCCTTTGTACTGAGTGACCATTTTAAATGCATCCATGTATTGTGTGTGGGAATGAATACCATGCTACTATGCATGTGCATGTGTGTGTGGGGCGTGAGTACCATGCATCTATGCATGTGTGGGAGTGAGGTCCATGCATCTATGTATGTTTGTAAGGGTGAGTACCATGCATCTGTGGATGGGCAGGGGAGGGGGGGCGCGGGCAGAGGGGAGAGCTATGCCATGCATTTATGTATGTGTGGGTGGGTGAGTCATTTTACCAGAGTCCAAGATGCCAGATGCAAGATAATAGACCCACCCAAGCTGGAGGTGGAAACCTGGGCCAAGCAGGAACTTTTGGGTTCCCTGGTTGCAGCAAGCCTAGAACTGAGAAGCCTGAGATTCGTCCAGAGCCTCCTCCCTCCTTCACAACAGGAATGTGCTGCAACTTCAGGCAGGTGGCTGAGAAGCTCTCCCAGCATGAACCCCATAGACCCCAAGGCCCCATCTGGTTGCAGGAGTCCCACAGGACATTTCCTGAGGAAAGAGAATGACTGAATCCTCTCCCTGAGAGTCTGGAAAGAGGCCTTCTGGACCCCCCTATTCTGTTTTCCCTTTCATCTGGCTCTCAGATTCCTTCCTCCTCCAAGCAGGGAGCTCCTGACTCATCACCTTTACATCAAGTTGTGCATAGGCCCAGCTGTCCTGATGCTGGAGTGTCAGCGCCCTGACTTTGTAGCAGCCACAAACTCCATACACCCTACTGCAACCTCCATTGGGGTCAGGAGCTCTGCCATGCCTCTGGCAGATCCTGGGCCCTCTCGGTTCCAGGGAGCACCTCTCCATAGTGACCAGAAGTCCACCTTTTTTCCAGGCACTTCTTCATCTTTCCCAACACCTCATCCATCTGGGCCTGGGCACCAGCTAAACTCTGAAATCCTGCAAATCTTTACCAGATACAATCAATACTCAAGAAAGTAGCCCACGCCAGACATTCAGTCATGAGAGCAAAGAAGCTGTTTCCATATCTTAACACAGTGACACCACGGTGGCAAGGCCAGGACAGGATGTCCCTGGACTCCCAATCCTGTCTCCAGAATGGCTGGGCCCCTAGACTGGGTGTGTCAGGGGCTCAGGCCTGCAACTGTTCCATAAACCTGCTGCTGTGGCAGCTCTGTGACCAGGGGCCGCCCTCCAACTCCTTGCCACCCGATTCTTGCAGCCAGCAGAAAGCACATCTGCACTGGACATCCCCCACTGCCCAGGAAGGAGAAAAACCTGAGCCCCAAACCAGCAGGAAACAAGGCCTCTAGATTCCCCAAAGAGAACTTTGACTAAGCCGTGGAAGAAATCCAAGTGCTGGACAGCCCCTGGGAGGAGGGGATTTAGGGTGGGAAATTACCCTGACTCTCAGGGGAGAGAAACAGGAGTGCACACACTAAAAGCCCTGGCCAGGTAGCTCAGTTGGTTATAGTGTTATCCATATACGCCAAGTTTGTGAGTTTGATCCCCAGTCAGGGCACATACAAGAATCAAACAATGGTCCTGGCTGGTGTGGCTCAGTGGATTGAGCACTGGCCTGTGAACCAAAGGGTCATCGGTTTGATTCCCAGTCATGGCACATGCCTGGGTTGTGGGCCAGGACCCCAGTAGGGGGCACTCGAGAGGCAACCACACACTGATGCTTCTCTCCCTCTCTTTCTCCCTCCCTTCCCCTCTCTAAAAATAAATTAATAAAAATCTTTTAAAGAAGAGAATCAAACAATGAGTGCATAAATAAATGGAACAACAAAGCTGATGTATTTGTCTCTGTCTCTCTCATTCTCCCTCCCTGTCTCCCTGCCTTCTTTCTTTCCTCTCTCTAAAATCAGTAAATAAAATTAGAAAAAAGAAAAAAGAACACACTGAAAATCCCAGCCCTAAGAACATCAGCAGCATCCACACATACCACTCCCTGCCAGCCGCCATGGAGACAGGCATGTCTTTCCGTGATGAACTGTAGTAATATTTAGATGCATGGATGGGTACAGAGCAATTGCATTCAAGAAGACACCATACCTCATATTTACAAAAGGCTCTTCATCTGGGGCTCAGGGATAGATGCTTCCTCAACAGCTGGCACAGAAAGGAACCGTCTCAAAAATCAGACTCCATGGTGATGCAATCCTGCAATGAAGGTCTGTTTGTGACCAGAGGGCCCACATCCCCTGTCACCCCCACCAGCTCTGAGTTTCTGAGATGAGATGATCGGTGCTTTAGAAAGGAGGAGCCTTATCAGCACAGACCAGCCATGTTTTCTACCTCTGGGGAGGATGCACGGAAGAAAACAAAACGGTGAGGGGAGCGATCAGACCCCCCCTCTACACACACAAAGTGAGGTGGCCAGGGTGGTGGCTATCAGGCACTTTCTAAAGAGGACAAGATAGGACATCAGAGCCTGAAGCTTTGCCCTGCCAGCCTTGTCTTAACACAGTATGACATACCATGTTCCTCTGATATCTCAACCTACATCAATGAAAAAATCAAAATCAGGAAGCTAACATTAGAGCAATTGCATGCTGGGGAAATGAAATGAAATTCTCAGGAAGGAAGGGGAGGAAGTAGAATCGGAGAGAGCGTGAGGCTACAGTATCACACAGTTTCCCATCTCCTAAGCCCCAACTTTATCTTCTAACTTTTAGGAAGTCCAGGCATGTTCTTTAAAACAATATTATAAAATAAAATCAGTAAACATCAAAATGCCTGTGGCTCTGTGACCTTATCCACATGTATAAGCTATACCAAATGCATTTTAATTTTGCATACCCATCCAAATTGGCTGAAGGAAGTTCTTTCTTAAGGAAAAAAACACAAATATTTGGGTTTTCCATTAAAAAAAATAAGATATTTTTATTACAAAATTTTGGGAAAATACTGAGAAGGAAAAGATAAAGGGAAAAAATCAACTCTGGCCCTGCCGTCCAGAGAGAAAGACTGACATTTTGTTGTATTTCTGCCATGTGGGAAAGGCTGTCTATGATTAAGAAGAATGATGAAGAGGAGGAGAAGGAGGAGGAAGAAGAGAAAAAGGAAAAGAACCTCCTCACTTGGGGGCTGTTTGCAAAGGCAGGTCCCTGCTGGGTGGGCTAGGAGAGAACTACAGGAATGCCCAGCACCCTGAGGAGACTGAACAGGGACTCGGGTGTGAAGCTCCTTCTCAAGGGGAGGAAGCGCTCCTTTTCCTCCCCTCTGAAGCCTCTGGTCTCCCTCAAGAGGACTCCCACAGTAGTGCCCGTGGTGATGCCATCTCTTCCCCACAATTCAGACAAGACACTGGAAGATCAAGTGTTCATTTTCTGTCAGGGCCCACCAGCTGCGGATGCATAAAGATTTGAGAAAGACTCCACAACTCGCCCAGGTTAGAGATGTGAGGCAGGTTAGAGAAGGCTCGTGGAGGCACCAGGGAAAAAGCGCCGTCTGGAGAGAGGGCACAGAAAGAGATGGACAGGGTTCTCCTCGAAGTCCAAATGCCAACTGTCCGGGTCATAACATGGAATCCCTGTGGCTGAGTAAGTCAGGATTCAACACTCTGGCAAAAATGACCTCAGTCCCTGTCAGCCCCACACATGATGTGGGGGAGGCCAGTTGCTGACCAGGGCACAAATGTGGCCGTCTGGGCTCCCCACCACAAACCAGAGCAGCTTGGGTGGACACAACGAACAGTTCTATTATTTCAGGATGTTTACAGACTGACATATGCTGAGGAAAGTTGACACGTCATCTTTTTAAAAACCTCTCATCTAAACGCAGGCACAGGTAGTCACACAAAGCCACGACAGGGTTCATTCATTCAAGACGATTTCCCTGAGTGGCTAGGACAACTGGACAGATGTGCTGGGAGCCTCTGCCCCGTCCCAGACACTGAGATCCAGCACGGCAGAGAAGCCAACTCCACTCTCAAGGGGCTCACTGTCCAGTGGGGGAGATGGGCACTTAAAACAGAGAGTAATGGCTGGCTAAAAGCGGGGTTGGCGTGGGGTGGGTGCTGCTCCCGATTAATATAGGCATAAATGGCCCAACAATGAAATGCAGCATACACACTTTGTCTGGGTCCTGATTCAAACAATCAAAAGAAATCTGAACATGGACAGATGAGAGCAAAGAACTACTGTTAATTCTGTTACATGCAATAGGGCAATGTGGTATGAGAGAGATCATTCTTTCTAAAACAGATATAAGCTAGATTATTCAGGGGGGAAATGACATAATATCAAAGAGTTGCTCTAAAATACCTCAGGAAGAAAAAACAGAGGGAAGAAAAAGAAGAGGAGGAGAGGGAGAAGGAGGGAGAATGAGAAGGAGGGAGAGGGAGGGAGAGGGAGGGAGAGGGAGGGAGAGGGAGGGAGAGGGAGGGAGAGGGAGGGAGAGGGAGGGAGAGGGAGGGAGAGGGAGGGAGAGGGAAAGCACACCAGCTTGGCATAATCTTGAAATCTTGATGACTGTTGAAGCTGGATAATGAGTATATGGGGCTCATTATGCTATTCTATTTCTCTGTTTGAAAATATTCATGGCATTTTTAAATAGGCTGCAATACATCATGGGGGATATCCTAATAAAGACAGGCGTAAAAACCAAGGGAATACAAACCAAAGAGGATTTATGAGAACCGGAAAATAAACCTGCCAAGTTTATGAATATTTTAAATGATATTTCCTAGTGAGGTGGGAAAACACATTCACAAATAATTACAGCAGGTTCTTGAATAATGTTGTTTCATTCCAAGTGGTTTTGTTGCAATGTTGATGAGATGACATAGGAACCTGTTGCTTACATCAGTTAGCTTATGGTAGATTTGTTTCATTATATATTGTTTCACTTAAAGTCACAGAACCTATCAACTACATTGAGTGAGGACGGCCTGTACAATGGAAGGTGGGAAATAGTGCACACAGCAGGGGAGCTTCACTCAGCAAACTCCCAGAGTTCAGAGGATGGCCGCAAAGTTTTCTTGTTCCCCTTAGTGTTTAATTCACCCCACAGACCTCCCTCACAAAGACAAGGCCA
This sequence comes from Desmodus rotundus, assembly GCF_022682495.2. Taxonomy (NCBI): domain Eukaryota; kingdom Metazoa; phylum Chordata; class Mammalia; order Chiroptera; family Phyllostomidae; genus Desmodus; species Desmodus rotundus. The sequence continues at coordinate 37,804,285 of NC_071391.1, forward strand.
GAATCCTAGCGAGGTTGCTCACTAGCTGTGTGATAGGAGCAAGTGGTAACCTTTCTGAGTCTGTTTCCTCATCTGTCAAATGGGAATAATGCTACCCACTTCTTCAGAGGGCTAATGTGGGGACCTGAGGATATAAAAAATGACAAGTCCCAGCATGATAAACAGTATTCTATTTCTTGGCTCTTTAAATACCAGAGACCCTTAGTCTGGGGAGGGCTTCAAAGATTAGCAGTGTTCAGTCCAAATCTTGCACCCATACCCCACCCCTCCCTTCAGGGTCAAGGCTTTCCACCAAGACAGCAGGACCTCTACTTGTCAGTAGTAGGGGGTAAAAGGGGCAGGCCCAAGACTGGGAGGTACATCCACATGGGGGTGGAGACATGGGTAGAGAGAACAGAGACACACCCCAATACTAGGCAGAGAGGGATTATCCTACCTGTTCCTCTGCTCCTTGAAGCTGCAGGGAATGGGCTGGAATGACCAATAGCTATGACCACCCTTAGTCCTTAAGCTGATTTATGCTAAAGTGCAACTGGTTGTGTTATTAAAGTAGTCATAGGGATATAAAGTACAGCAAAAGGAATACAGTTAATAAATAATATTGTAATAACTATGGTCAGGTAGGTACTAGGCTTATTGGGATGATCATTTCATAAGGTATATAAATGTATAATTACTATGTTGTACAACTGAAACTAATATAAATAAAATCGTGTCAACTGTAATTAAAAAATAATTTTTTAAAAAAAGCCTTTCACAAGGTTGCCACCCCTAATACATACACACACACACAAACACACACACCCACTCTTAAGTCTCAGGCCCTCCCTGGAGGAAAGAAAGGAAGAGAGAGAGAGAGAGGGAGGGAGAGAAAGAAAGAGGGGGGGGGAAGAGGGAGGGAGAGAAGGAGAGAGAAAGAAAGAGAGAAAGAGAGAGAGAGAGAGAGAGAGAGACTGCCTGGAAGTAAGCTAATGATGACTTTCTTTTAGAAGGGAGGAATGAACAGAAAGCCAGAGCCCTGGCCCTGAAGAGGGAAGGTGTAGGGATGAAAGTAATGTCATTTTTTAAGGTATGCTCCAGTTGTAATTTTTAATCACCTGATAGCCATAACTGGTATACTCCAACACCTTTCCTCCCTCCAAAAAAATAAAAACAAAACTGGAATCAGACCTCAGGTAGAGGTTACTGCAGCTAACAGTTCTCTTTGAGCATCCCAGAAGCCAGCTCTCAGAGGTGAGACCATGACCATGGCATAGGCAAGTTTTGCCCCCAAATAGCACCCAAAAACCAGCAGTCAATCCCTTCCCATCATAGCATGACAGACACCAGCTGTCACCCTTGATTGGAGGACAGGTGGGGCAAGGGGGCCACAGGATGCACAGGATGAACAATCTGGGCAAACCTGGGTCAGTTCAAGTGCTTTACCAAAAAAGCATCCCCTGAATCTTTGGACAGAATCTTTTCAGAGACCAGGAGCCTCCAGCCAGCACATAGTAGGGCCAAGCACATGCTACAGGACACAGGATCATGTAGCAGGGCACACCACTTTCCACAGCCACCAGGCAACAAGCAAAGCACTGGTCTTAGCTCTCGAAAAGCTAGGCCCGGTTTAACCCCTGGCTGGGCCACGTTCTGTATGACCATGGGCACTCATCTGCCTTAGTCTTTTTCCCCATCTCTAACGCGAGGGCAAAACTCTGAATTTTTGGAGAGTAACCATGAAATTGGCTGCAAAAGTAGCACACAGCAGGACCAGTCCCTCAGCAGGCACTTAATAAATCTGTCTTCTCTCTGCCCAAAGGTGAGTTCTTACTGCATTAGAGTCTCCAGAGCACCAGAGGAGTTGCCCTGGAGAATTGCAGCCGGCTTGTTGAGTCCTTTTCCCCTGGGAAACAGACAGGAATAGAGCTAGTGCAGGTGTCCGGGCACCCGGAATGCAAACGTCGTGGGCAGGGCCAACCTGCCGCTGGCTTTATTCCCGCCGAACCTACCCAGAAGGGGGCTGGTTAGTGATTTCCCCCTTCACCTAGACCACTGAAGACTGTAAGTGGGCCGGCAAGACTGACAGCGAGAGGGTCCGCATGCTGCTGAAGGACCCCCCACCCCGCAGAGCCTGACGCACCTCCAAGTAAAAGCTTTTAGGCTTTAAGAACCCAGGCTTCAGAATAAACAATGTGGAAGGAGGCGCACGCTTACTCTGGTTTCAACACGCCTCTTCCCCATCCAACAAAGGCCGTTCCCAGCTCTGCCGAGAGGCTAGGCTAGGATAAACTTAACCCCACCTGCTCCAGCCTGGAAGCAAGGTCAGCTGCGGCAGAGGCTGCGGGAAGACCCTACTTCTCTCTAGGGCCAGTCGGGCAACCGCCAGGTGGGCGCCGCTGACGCCCTGGCAGGGGTGCTCCCGGGCCTGGGGGGAGCGCGGGCTGCTGGGGGGCGCGGGGCGCGGAGAGAACTACACCGCGGCCCCTCAGACTACCGCTACGGTCACGGCCCCGGCCCCAGACCCGGTCTTAGCCCTAGGCGGCCAGGCCACTGACATTTGACCCAACTTCACTTCCTGTTGTTAAGTAGGGAGGGGAAGAGAGGGGGACAGTGAAAAGCCAGGAGAGAACGTGAAAGGCACGGAGCCAAAATCTTGGGAAGCAAAGTTTGGGGATAATCTTCCGCCCCGGTGGCAGGAAGACTGCACCCACTGGCGCATTGCACCCACTCCGCGTTGACGTTTGGGGATTTTCTAGGCTTAGAATTGCCGGGTTTGGGTGTTGGCGGGCAGAGTAAGAGGTAGTTCTGGGGACAGACGGGAGGCTTTTATTTCGTTCTAATCCGTTCAGAGACTGATAGCAGCAGCCCGGGACTCCTGGAAGGAGCCACTTGCTCGACAGGCGCCTGGTGGGTTTGAGGCGGGAGATGCTGCAGCTGCACCTGACCCTCCGGGGCGCCTGCTGGGGCGCAGAGTCCAGGCTCTGCTGGCACGGCCCCGACACACGCCTGTCCGCCTACCCACCCCGGAGCCCAGCGCTGTCCCGCCTTACCGAGAGCCGCGCTGGCCACTGAGCCTCGGACCAGCTCCTGCCTTCACCTCGGGCAGCGTGCGCAGGGGTCAGGACTCGCAGGCCGCCTGCAGAGCTAAGAGAAAGACAGCTCCGCGCAAGAGTAGCCGGGCGAGCTCCGGCAGTTCTGCGCCTCGCGGCCCCCGGAGCTCGGAGCCTCCCCCAACGGAGGCGCGGCCAATGACAGGGCAGCGGGCGGGGGCTTCGACCAATGGCAGCACGGCGCGGAGCCCACCCCCGCACCCTACCCGCTCCGCCCCTGTGGGGCCAGCTGTCACCGCGGCCGCTGCTGGCGCACGTGGGCTGCAGCTGGGCCAGAGCTCTGGGAGCGGCTGGCGCTTCCACCCTAACCTGCACAGGTTTGAGACTAGTGGGGAGGGCCGATGTGGGCGGGGCATAGTGGCGCTGTGAGATGAAAACTCAGGTGCTGGTATTCTAATGTCAGAGGAGAGGCAAGGAAGGGTTGGGCCTCATGCTCCTCAGTCTAGGTAGCTGGAAAGCAAGACCCGTCGTCCCCTTTTGGACTCAGGGAAGCACTTCCAGTAATGACTGTAGGCCTACCTCCGTGCTTCATCTCTTGACCACTCCGGGCTTCAGCAAACGTCCTGCTAGCTGATAGGCTCTTCCCCTCACCTGGACTGCCTTTGCTTAGAAGAAAGCTGGTGGGAAGTGGGGAAGTGATACAGACCACCTATGTTACCTAAGAACCCTCTGTTCTTAGCTGTTAAGTGGGGACCTTAATCTCTGCTCTGCCCCTCCCCAAGCACCATTCACAGAAAATGCAGTGTAAATTGTGTGAGGCCTAGTGGTGTGTGAAGCAGCTTTGCAAACTGTAAATACTGCAAACACCTTGGATATGAAACAAAGGTCACATGGGCAGAAGTCATGTTTTGCTCACCTCTGGGGCCCAGGGCTCATCACAAGCTTGGCGCAAAGTAGGCATCAATAAACGTTCTTGCAACTGAGCTGACACAGTAGGGAGTAGAACAGGCAGAGTTGGGCAATGAGAAAATAGTATTGTGACTCTAGGCTGCTGGATTTCCACAGCACCAGACCACCCTCTGGAAAGACCATATTCTATTGCCAGGCAAGTACCAACAGAGCAGCTTGCCCCCTTCGAACTTGGGGCTTATATATTTGCGTGTTTTTCTCCTTACTAATTGATGCTACTCCAGGCCTTTTGGGTTTGCCCAGGGATTGTCCAACCTGGCAGCTCTCTTAGAATCCTCAGGGTTTAATCTCCTGCACATGAACTTTCAGTAAAAGCCATCCCTGCTTAGTTTGCAAGACTGCCAGCACTTACTCACAGGGAGCAGCTCTCGACTCTGATGGAATTTTGCCTGTGATGTCAATTGATGGAGTGTTCTCTCCAAACATTTTTCATTTAACCTGACAATGGATCTGTAAGGCATGCATTCTTATTATCATCCCCTTTTACCGATGTGGACACTGAGACTCAGTGAGGTACAGTAACTTGTTGCAGTCACATGGTTAATAAGTATTAGAGTCTGGATTTGAGCTCAGAGCTATCTGATTCCAGAATCTGCATGTCTAACCACTGTGTGCTGGGGCCTGTACAGCCCTGCCCATACCTCTATTTGAGTGCTGGACAGGCCAGGTCTATTTCTGAAGGAACAGCAATGGGGCCTGGCCTGCCCAAACATTCTGTTGACCTCAGGCCTGGGCGCTGTCAGAGATGGGAGGTGAGACTGGCATGGCCCTGCCTTCCTTACAGAGTGATACAGGTAAGCTGAGACAGAGAGGAGCTTCAGGAAGCAGTATTACCTCTGCCCCCAGCACAAGGCCTCACTGCATACAAAGCCTCTTGCTTCTGGTCTGGGCCTGAGAGACCCATGTTGGCGATGGAGATGGAGACAGGTCATTCATTCATTGCACAAATGCTACTCTGAGCTGGATGTGGTTCCCGTGTTTGTAACTTACAACGTAGCTGGTAAATAGAAGTACATGCTGCTGTGGGAGCTGTATTTTTACTACTTTTAATTTTTATAATATCCATCACCTTATCTATAACACAGTGTTCTCCAAATTAAACAAATTTAAGACTACTTCAGGAACACTGTGGGCCAACCAAGTTTTATAGAGATAACATTGCTCAACACAGAAGCTTCTCATGGCTCAAAAACTAAAATTTATCAATGGGTTCCCAGGACCTCTGCCTCCTCCCCCTATTCCACTCCCAGTGTTTTTAGCTCAGGAGGCTCAGGTAAGAAAACCCTTTCTACGTGGGTCTCAGGACTGAGTGGTGAGCTCTTCCTTGGATATAGGGCAAGCTGGGAGGTGATGGGGGCTAACTGCACGGAAGGAGATAAGCCTTGGGACCTCTTGAGTCACTGCTCAGAGCCCCTCACCCCTATACACAAGCCACCTTTGCTGGCCATCTCCTTTGGGGGTGGAGGGGGATGGGGACAGGAGGTCACAACTCCCCCTCCTCTGGACAAAGCAGTAACCATGGGATATCCTGCCGTACTCTGTGTCTGGGAGTTTATACAACTCAGATCTTCAAAGAAAAGATCATGCAATGTTAGAGTAGACCTTAGAGAAAATATCTAAGCCCCTCACTTAATAGATTAAAGAAATAAAAAATTAAACAGAGCCCCGGAGACGGGAAGGCACCTGTGAGCATTGCAGAGCACAGGAGTGGGTTCCAGGTTCCCAGCGCCCCGCCCTACTCTCAGCGTGCCAGGCAAACTCACCCTCTTTGTGCCACAACTCAGTGTTCTGTATTTAATAGCAATCTCCTCCCCAGCCCCCTCTTGTAGGATGGTGGATGTGTGTGCTTGTGAAGGTTGTCTGGGAGATGCAGATGGCCACATTAGCATCAGAGGCAGGGAAAGAAGATCCAGATTCATCCCTAAAAATATCTCCATCTCAGACTGGAAGTGGTGGGTCTCAACACCACTATGCGTTCCTCCCCGTGAAAGAACTCCAGGTGGTGACCTCTGTCATCCCTAGTTACCTACCAGGTGGTGTTCCCAGAGGGCTGCTGGAGTGTTGGGCCTCGCTGCTTTTTATTTCCAGCCCAGCAAGTGGCTTGCGGAAAGGTGAAAGTTGAACTAAGTGGGTTCTCGATGCAGAGATGTTCTGTAGATGGCCCAGGGTGCTTCTCACAGTGTTTGAAAGGCAGGGGAAAGAGTCACCACCTGTGTCTCAGCCCCTCCAAATGAAAAAGCGTCCAGGCCCTTGGACCTTTGCCTCACGTGGAAATGTTCCAGGAAGGGGTAGAATAGTGAGCATGGCTCTCACTGGCTTCCTCCTCAAGCCTCTATCAAAGGGCTTTGGGCTTTCAGAAGAGAAAGGCTGGTATCTGTAGAGTCCAGTGACCTTGTAAAATGATGAGAAAAGACTAATTGGCCTCAGGCCACCTTGGGAACTATCTTTGCAGAAGGACTTTCTAAGCCAGGAAGTTGAAACATTTGCACCTCCTGAAGGAAAATAAACTCAGGAATGTGTGAGAAGCAAGATGCCCCGGGCCTCATTCCAGCCTGATATCCTGATAGGTCCCAGAATGCACTGTTTTTCATGGACAGGACAGAAAAGTGTGCAAAGTCTCTAGGAATTTATCAGGCCTATCCCACGTACAGTGGATTTTTCAGAGACAGTTGGGGGAAGACATGGCACCTGTCAAAATCAGTAATACCCTCAGAGGCACTATACCACGGCACTTTGGGGAATGTGTGTGTGTTGGCAGCAGAGATGGGAAAGTCAGTGCTGGAGAGCTGAGGTTACAGGCAGGAGGTGAGGCGCCAACCAGAGCAAAGAGAGGGACAGAGAGTACGTGTGCAGAAGGAGAGAGGAAGAGACACAGCGTACTCTAGCTCCAGCCCCGAATAGCCTGGTGAGATGCACACACACACAAAACACTCAAAGCAAACTGTGAAGTCCAAGGGCATAATTCTAGAGATACAAGAGACTAATCAATGCCACAAAAACCACTGCACCCTCACAGCAGACTGGGCCACACCTGCAGCCCAGGCAGACTGTTGTTCATGCAAACTTGAAACCCATTCTAGAACACACTGCTGTAATTGAATGTAGCTGGGGGGGGGGGGGGTGGGGGTTAGCTCCCAAACCCTCCACAGAGCAGCTGGCTGGGGATGTTCTCTGTTGTGGCCCACAGAGAGGACTCACTGAAGCTCATCTTTCTATCCACCCATGATATATCCACCCCACAAGTATGTACGGTGCAGTTATTCTAAGAGATGTCATAACCAAGTAATTAGTAGCACAGACTCTGAAGTCAAGATGCCTGAGTTTGAACCCCAGCTCTGCCACTTACTGGGTAACCTTGGGCAAGTGACTTACCCTCTCTGGGCAACAGGTTCCTCACTGGTGATAAGGGCATCGTAAGAGGGAGACATGTTCTATGCACATATGTAACTGCTGGCAGTCTTGCAAACTAAGCAGGGAAGGCTTTTACTGAAAGTTCATATGCAGGAGATTAAACTCTGAGGATAGTAAGAGAGCTGCCAGGTTGGACAATCTCTGGGCAAACCCAAAAGGCCTGGAGTAGCATCAATTGGTAAGGAGAAAAACAAGCAAGCAAATATATAAGCCCCAAGTTCGAAGGGGGCAAGCTGCTCTGTTGGTACTTGCCTGGCAACAGAATATAGTCTTTCCAGAGGGTGGTCTGGGCTGTGGAAATCCAGCAGCCTAGAATCACAATACTGTTTTCTCAATACTGTTGTGCATAGAACATACTCCCTGGTACACAGTAAATGATATATAAGAGTTTTGAATAAAATAAATTGGGGGCTGATATTGGTAAAGGCTTAGAGAACTACAGTCAATAAGAGGCATCATTTAAGCAGCTCCAGGTCAGGGACATGGCCACGTCTACCGCTAAACTTGTGTTTTTCTCTCTGCCACATTTTGAGGTAAATACTATTATCACCAACACCTTAGCAATGAGAAAACAGAACTGGAGAAGTGAGGTCACTAGCCCAAGGTCTCCCAGGAGCCAGCATACAGCAGGGTGGATGTAACTGGCTTGAGCCTGAACTTGTGATCTTTATACCCTCCTTGCTACAAGACTGGGCATCGCTCCCAGGGCTGGCCCACTGTATAGCTCCTGTGGTGATCGCTCCAATATGCATGCATATGGTCCAAGCACATTTCTTCTTCAGAATCCACATATGCATATACTTGTGAGAGAAGTTCTCCTTTTCCACAGAAGTCAGGGCTTCCAGTGAATGTGTTCCACATGCAATGGAGGAGACCTGACTATAATAGAAAAGAAAGAAACGCCTATGATGAAAGAGTCCAGCAGTAAAAGCTCCAGTTGCCCTTCTTTGCAATTCTCTTGACTCTACCCTCCTCTCTGTTGACTTTTTTTTTCAGGCTGGTCTTCCTCGTCGTCATCAGTGCTAAGAGCTCTTGTTGCCACAAGCTACCTTATCCAAGAGAACATTTCTGACCCAGAATTCCAAGCAGGAGTTCTGAGATCCACTTTGAATTGATTGGGTCAATGCCCACTTGAACCCCTGCCACAACAGGAGGACTGGAATGTGCTGATTAGCTGTGCCTGTTGGGGCCCCCACATAGAGCTGGGGTGGGTTCAGCTTCCCCTGAGACTCACAGGCCACATGGCAGAGAGGTGGACACCTGAGAGGTGGACGCCTGACCAGATGTTGGGTACGGTTAGGGAGGAGGAGGGAGAGATGGCTACATGCTGGGTTGGAGTAGCAGATGCTGCGGTTGCCCTGTGTGCATGGCTTCCTACTGCAGGCACCTGTGACTGTCTGCCTGTGGGTTTTCTCTTACTTCAGCAGCACACTCAGACAATGCACAGGGCTGGCCAGAGTACCAGAGATTTAACATCACTGGAGCAACCTTCAAACAAGGGTGGGCAAGGGTTGGTGGATGCATATGCCAAATGTCTCACCACACAGGTGGGGCATCTTGGAGATGTGTGCTCTCTCTCTTTCTGTCCCAGAGACGCCTAGCAGGACTGAGTCCCAGATGCCCACCGCAGTAACCTGCTCATTAACATACTCTGTATTGGTTTCCTGCCAGTCACTTCCCAGTCACGCTTCCCCAGTCCCATACTGGTACTTCCCGAGATTGCTTCCCAAATAAACTGCTTGCACCCAAATTCTTATCTCAGAGGCTGCTTCTGAGGGGACCCATCCTAAGACAGTAGGGTCAGCTCCCCAGCTTCCTGAAATTAGCAACATTGTGTTATTCAATGTGTGTTGCTTAAATAGCACCCAGCACATGGGAACGTCAGGAAAAAGAGAGGAACGTGCTTAAAAACAATCTACTAAGCAAGGTGTTTATACCATCTACCCACTGTTTCTCCAATGAGCCTGGACCACAGCTGTAGACATGGGCCCATATGAACTCGCAGAAGGAATTTATACCTTTTCCCTCTCAGAAAGTTAGGTTACCCTGACCTCTTCTGCTACTGTTGATTTCCCACTCCCACCCTACCAACACATCACCACCCAGCCCCCCTTGGGCTTTTCTCTAAGTTCCCTGCATTTTGTAGCAGATAAATATATTTGAATTAAAATTAAATTCCTGCCCAACCTCTTTTTTCTTCAAATGTTTCCCCTAGAAGCAGTTTAGATGGCAAGAGACTGCAGCCCAGTGCAGCCCAGCCTCTAACCCATTCAGAGGGGGTCATGCTCCCCCTTGTCAGATGAGTGGGGTCTGCAGGAGCACTCAGACCATTACTGGGATGTGGCTGGAGCCCCTGCCAAGAGGAGCCCATATCACCTCCACTGGTCAAGTTCTTGTGGAAAGCACTCAGACTCCAACAACCGGGGTTTCAACCTCTGCTCTCCATAGTGGGGTGACATTGAGCAAGCCCGGTGAGGAAGAAAATAACCCCTACTTAGTGAGAAGAGAGTATAAGATCAGATTACATGAAGGCATATTATTGGCCCCGATTAAAGGTTAGTTGCTTTCCCCCATCTGTGAGTACAGTGAGTTTGTATTGTAGTGACTTACTAAGCTAGAACTGGGTTTTCCAGACCTCCCTTTCCCAGATACTTCCAAGTTAGGACTGGCCACAGGGACATTTGTGTGAGGTTAGGACGGTGGAAGTAACAGCAGGCTGTGCCCTTGGCAGGGCAGGGCAGGGCCCAGGCACCACTGTGGTGCATGCATGTTATTGACGTGGGGCAATAGCCAGGCATGTAGACACAGCGTCCTCCACTCACACAGGGACTCCTCCTTCCACTCCCATGAGTCCAGGGCCCGTGTGTGTGCACCAGTTTGGGGAAGGTACACAGTGCTTCTAAAGGTCACTACTTGTCACAGGTAGAGATAGTAAGAAATAGACACCAATTCCAGCTTCTTCTCAGGGTTTCCAGGTTGTTTGCATTTCACTTGCTCTTGATTTCACCCACCCCACATCCAAGTTTTCTTCTCACCTGCCAACCCTGCTGACCGACCCAACCTCAGGCCCACTGAGCACAGGGGCAACAGCTTCCGTAGACCTCTTTACCAGCTCCCACATTGTACGAGCTCTAATTCCTATAAAACTCTTATTCCATACCACGTGAATGGTCCTGCTTCCCTGATCAAACCCTCACTGATGCAATAGGTAAATGAAACAGCCACTTCTCATGTACCTATGATGGGCCCATACATTACCTTATTAATCTTCACAACATCCACACAGGACTACTCATGAGAATTACTGATTGAGATCATTAACTCTATTTTACATTTGGTGTATTAGTTTAGGTTCTCCAGAGAAGCAGAACCTTTAGGAGATTAGATAGATAGGTAGGTAGGTAGATGATAGATAGATAGATAGACAGACAGACAGATAGAGATTCATCATGAGGAATTCACTCATGTAATTATGGAGGCTGAGCAGTTCTACAATGTGCCGTCTGCAAGCTGGAGACCCAGTAAAGTTGGTGATATATTTAGTTCCAGTACAAGATTGAAGGCCTGGGAACTGGGGGAGCCAGTGTGAGCCTCAGTCCAAGGAAAGGAGAAGATCTATGTTCACTGAAGCAGTCAGGCTGAGTGAATTCTCCCTTCTTCCGCCTTTTTGTCCAATTTAGTCACTCAAAGGATTGAATAATCCCCGCCCACCCGGGGGAGGGCCAGGTGCTTTATTCCATCCACAGATTCAAATGCTAATCTCATCAAGAAATACTGTCACACACACAGCCAGAAATAATGTTTAACCAAATATCTGGGCAGTCTGTGGCCTGGTCAACTTGACACATGAAATTAACCACCACACTTGGAGAAACCAAAGCTCAAGTAGGTTAAATACCGTGTCCTAGTAACTGGCAGAACTAGGGTTCAAAGCCGACTATGTCTCCCCTCTTCTGCCTAAACTCTTGTCTCTTAGTCACTCTGAAACTTATTGGAAGCACATATCTCATTAATTCTAAAAGTACTTAAAATGTGACATATACTTACTAAAAATAGGAAAGACTATGAGACAGGTTGGTTTAAAATGTTTAAGATGCCAAGGACATGGCAAAAAAGAGATGGACATATCTCAAAAGATGTGAAAACACTGTCAAGAGGCAATAAATTATAGGTCATAGGGCAAGTCACACATTAGGCAAACTGGCTGAGGCCATGTGTCACTGATGGGACTTATCCCTCTCTGCATAGGCATGTCTGAAAGAAATTTGACTTAGGGCAGCAAGAAATGCAATGGTTGTTTCTCCGCACAGTGCCGCCCTCAGCACCCTCCCACTGCCAACCGTCCAACAGTCCAACTGGGAGAAAATCAAAGAAGCGATTGAGTAAGGGCTGCTCTGGGTTTGTGCCCGAGAGTCACAGGATCCCAGGACAAAGCGGGAAGGCATGGCCACAGTGGCCTTCTAAGAATGCCTGAGAGGCCAGTCCTCAAGGTTTTCTATTTCCCTGAGGACCGAGGGAAGCATCTTAGAACAAGACTGTGGCTACCCTGGGGAGAGCAGGCAACAAAGCAAATTTGTGTTGCATGGTTCACTCAGGGCAGAGCAGGAGGAGAGGAAACCAAGAGAAGCACAGAGGGGACCCAGGAAAGAGGTGCCATGAAGCATCACCCCACTGGATCCAGCCTGTCTCTCACCATTTCCGCCCCATCCCTCCTGGCTTCAGGGCATCATGCCTACTGTTGCCTCTGCAGGAGCCCCCCTCTTCTTTCCCACGCAGTGAGGACGCACACTCCCTTAGACCGTGTTCTAAGTCACCACCTTCAGAAGTCTTCCCGTTGCCTTGGTTCATACTCCTTCTGTACTCTGCACTCACCTGTGAAGGTTCACATCCTCTATAGCGGTTTCTTGCACACCTATAACATTAGAGAGGCTGTACCTCTAAAATTTTTTCTTCCATATATTGAAGTAGGCTTTAGCCTATTTTAATCAAAGCTATGCCCAACAAAAAGAATATACAGAACCATAGATAATTTCATCACCCTGAGATTTGGAGCATCAATGCCTCGGTAGATACAGATCTTTTCACATTATCGATAAATGCACCTATGAAATTGTGTAGCTATAGAGGCAATAGGAGAGAGGGGTTCAGAGTTTGGGCTTTATCGTTAAATAAGCTTGGATTGAAATCTCAAATTTAGCTGTGTGAGCTTGGATAAATTAGTCTCCCTGAACCTCAGCTTTTTCTTGTGTAAATGGCAACAATAACCAGAGTTACCACAAGTTACCACAAGGTTGTTGTGAGGATTAAATGATACGATCCACATGAAACCCCCAAGCAGGGTACACAAAATCTGTGTGTGTGTGTGTGTGTGTGTGTGTGAGAGACACATAAAAGTTCATCATTTCAACCATTTCAAGGTGGAAAACTCAGCGGCATTTAGTGAATTCATAGTGTTATGCAACTATCGCTATTTCCTGAACACTTTTATCACCCCAAAAGGAAACCCCACACCCATTAGGTCATCACTCTCCATTCCCCCTCCCCAGCTCCTGGCAACTACTAATCTGCTTTTTATCTCTATGGAAAATCACTCTCTCTTCCGCCTTTCTCTCTCTTTCAGTTTTTTCCTGACAGCTTGGTCACATGTCTCTCATTAAACAAAACAAATCAAACTTTAAAAAGGAAACAAGAATAATACTAAAAACCAAACATATAAAAATGATTTGATGTTCATGGATTGGAAGAATTAACATCATTAAAATGTCCATACTATCCAAAGCAATATATAGATTCAATGCAATCCCTACTAAAATACCAATGGCATATTTCACAGATATAAAACAAATATTTCAAAACTTTATATGGAACCATAAATAACCCCAAATAGCCTCAGCAATTTTGAGAAAGAACAACAAAGTAGAAGGGATCACAATACCTGATATCAAACTATATTATAAGGCAACTGTAATCAAACAGTCTGGTACTGGCATAAGAACAGACACATGGATCAATGGAACAGAATAGAGAGCCCAGAAGTAAACCCATGTCTCTATGGTCAGTTAATATTTGACAAAGGGTGCAGGAACATAAAATTGAGTAAAAATAGCCTCTTCAATGATGTTGGGAGAGATGGACAGCTACAGACCACCAACTTATACCATACACCAAAATAAATCCAAGACAGGTAAAAGACTTAAATATAAGTTGTGATACCATAGAAGTCCTAGAGGAGAACATAGGCAGGAAAATCTCAGATATCCCATGCAGCTATATTTTCACCAGTATGTCCCCTAGAGCAAGGGACATAAAGGAAAGAGTGAACAAATGGGGCTACTTCAAACTGAAAAGCTTCTGCATGGCTAAAGAAAACATCATCAAAATGAAAAGGGAACCAACAACTATAAAGGACACGTAGATAAAACCAAGGGGGGTGGAATCAGGGGAGGGTGGTGGGGATGGCTGGGGTGGGGAGGGAGCTTTTTTTGGGGGGGGTGGAATGCAGACAACTGTACTTGAACAACAATAAAATAATTTAAAAAAAGATATTTGCCAATGATACCTCAGATAAGGGTTTGATTTCCAAAATACAGAAAGAACTCACATTACTCCACACCAGGAAGACAAGAAATACAATTAAAAAATGGGCAAAGGACCTGAACAGACACTTCTCTGAGGAGGGCATACAGAGGGCCCAGAGACACATGAAAAATTGCTCAACATCACTAACCATCAGAGAGATGCAAATTAAAACCACAATGAGATACCACTTCACACCAGTCAGAATGGCCATCATTAATAAATCAACAAACAACAAGTGCTGACGAGGTTATGGAGAAAAGGGAATCCTAGTGCACTGTTGGTGGGAATGCAGACTGGTGCAGCCACTATGGAAAACAGTATGGAATTTCCTAAAAAAAAATAAAGATGAAACTGCCTTTCAATTCAGCAATCCCCCTGCTGGGATACCCTAAGAATCCTGAATCACCAATTCAAAAGAACCTATGCACCCCAGTGTTCATAGCAGCATTATGTACAATAGCCAAGCGCTGGAAACAGCCTAAGTGCCCATCAGTAAATGAGTGGATCAAAAAACTGTGCTTTACACGATGGAATACTACACAGCAGAAAGAAAGAAGGACCTCCTACCCTTAGCAACAGCATGGATGGAACTGGAGAGCATTATGCTAAGTGAAATAAGCCAGGTGATGAAAGACAAATACCATATGATCTCACCTATAAGTGGAACCTAATCAACAAAACAAACACATGAGCAAAATAGAACCAGAGACATGGAAATAAAGAACAAATGGACAGTGACCAGAGGGGAGGGGGGAGGAGGATATGGGGGGAAGGGGAAGGGCCAAGCAAAGCAACATGAATAGAGGACTCATGGGCATGGACAATGGGGGTGGGTTGACTGTGGGAGTGGGGGGGCAATAGGGTAGGGGTGAGCAATGGGGAAAAGGCTGGACAACTGTAACTGAACAATGATAATTTTTTTTAAAAATGATTTGGCACATCTCCTTGAGCCACTGCCCTAACCATCTCACTGCCAAACTTGTTGAAGAGTGATGGGTCTGTGCTGGGTCAATTTCTATCCTCCAGCTCACTCACCCTAAACCCTATAACCTGGCTCTTGTTAGAGTGACAGGGGCCTCCCAGTTGTCAAATCCTTGTCCTATTTCCAGCCTTCATCCTACTTAATTATTTTGTACCATGTGATGCTGTGGACCACTCCCCCTTCTTGAAACCCTCTTTCTTTGATTCCAAAGCCTCTTGTCCTATCTCTCTGGACACTCCACCTCAGTCTCCAGTGCTGGTAAGTGCTCCTCAGTGCTCCTCTCCCTCCACATCTCTCCTTGTGTGGTCACATCCACTGCCCCTGCTTCCGCTACCATATGACTTCCATCTGCCTCCTGAATTCTAGATTCAAATGCTGATCTGCCCTTGGACTCCTGGATGTCCTCCAGACATCTCAAATTCAACATGACCAAACCAAATTGTCCAAAACCCATTTAATGATCTAGATTCCTAATCTCACTAGTGGTATACAAACTACTGAATTTCCCAAACTAGAAAGTTCCCAATCATCTGTGGCTCCTATTTCTAAATTTTCTTTTCCTACCAGATAACAAATTCTGTCCATATAATTCAGAAGCATCTCTTGAGTCCTCTTCCTCCTGTCCACCCCTATTGTCACTCTCTTAGTTCAGATTCCCAGCATCTCTTCTCTCAGCAGCGACAATAACCTTTTCTTTGTAGCCACGTGTTCCTTCCATAAATGTCGGAAATATATTCTTAAGATACAAAAGCAGGCACATTGTTGTCCTATTTAAATATCTCCCTCCTCTAGAAAATAGTTAAACCCCTCACCCTCACCCCATCTGGCCCTGACTGACCCCTCACCCTCAGCTCCCAGACACACCAGGACCTGCCACACAAGTCCTTCCCTCTCCACCACAGGCTTTTAGGCCAAGCTGCCTCCAGTTCCTGGCTGCAGAGGTGGAACCCATGGCTCAGTTGAGCCAATCTCCACCTCTCTGGCCTCAGTAATTGGTTCAGGCCCAAGTCAGAGCCAATGAAATACAATTCTGAGCTTTTATTTGAGCTTTGCACTGGACAAGAAGAAAACCTCACCCTAGTTACATCCTTTGAGACTTGGATCAAACCCTACCCCAAAATACATTCCTTCCCAAATACTTCAAATTCTTTTTTGCTTAAGATAGTTTGAGTTGGGTTTTGTGTTACCTGCGTAACATCTGGGGGTGGGAGCCAGGCATCAGTAGTATTTAGAGATCTCAGGTGATTCCAGTGCATGGTGAGGACTGGGAACCACTGCTTTGAGCAAACCAAGCTGCTTTTTGCACTGCTGCCCCAGCTCCCTGCCCGCCAACTTCTCAGAGCTCTTTTCACACCATATGACTGCCCTGCTTCCCTCTCAGAACTCTGAGCATCTTAATGCTAGATTCATGTCTTTATTCCTCTGCCTTGCAGATGGTAAGTCATCAGTAAGTGTTAAAGAATGAATGAGTGAGTGAATGAGAGAGAGAGAGAGACAAGGCTATGCCACCTTCTTGTATATTATTTTCTTCATGGTACCTTGTACCAAGTACAAAGTATAAGGATGTTCAGGCTCTGGAGATAGCACCTTTGCCCAAATCCTGGTTCAATGTCACACCCAGGCAGAACTCAACTGCTCAGTGCCTCCTTTCCTCATCTATAAAATGTAAATAACACTAGCACTTACATCACACTGATTTCATACGTTAACATGTGTAAAATTCTTAAAACATTGCTTGGTACATAATAAGCACACAAAAAATATCAGCCTCCTCCTCCCTCCCTCCCTCCCATCCTGTCTCCTATCCATTCCTTCCTTCCTTCCTTCCTCCCTTCCTTCCTTCCCTCCTTCCTTCTCAGATGAATATTAAGCATAGAACCCCTTGGCTGGCTAAGAGATGAATGGGAGGTGAGGTGGGGCAAACAGTAAAGATAACTCCTTGCAAAGTCTCACATGACTGGAAGGGGATGCACAGTAGGAAGAGGCAGACCAAACCGTGGTGTTGTCATATTTTTTGGCTGAAAGCCGTATTTAGGTGCTAAAAGAAGAGCCAGGTGGAGAGGGAGCCACTGAAGTGTCAAGAGGGGCAGATTCAACACCTGATGGAGCTGGATGCAAGAGATGAAGCCATAGACCAGGGGGACACTGTCTCTCTTGAGACTAGAGGAATCACGGAGAATAAGGGTACAGAGGTATCCACACCTGTCTGCATTTTGGAGGTTGCTCTGCTTTGTGTGCGGTCTGTTAATTTAGGGCATTATTTTGTTCAGATGGCTGGAAGTTGACTACGTTGGGGTGGAGAGCCAACTACTGCGTTGTGGCAGCACAGAAGACTTGTCAACTTCTCAGCACTGCTCGGCCGCAATGCCAGTGGCACACAAGCAGATGTTTTCAGAGTCACCTGAATAGAGAGCCTGTTATTTGGACTGAGGTCAGATGAAGGGCTATTGTTTTGTCTTATTCATGTCAGAGCATTTGGTCTGTTTTAAAGGAACTCTTCCTGCCTAAGGGGAAGAGAAAGCACTTCCTCGTGAAGAATACAGCATTATAATAGGATTTGTTGTGATGGAGCTCCCCTGCCCAGGCTTTGTCTTTAAAAACCTATGTGCTTATAAACTTGGTAGCAGAAAGGTTTGAGAGGCAGTAAACATCCAGCTAAGGATTTTCTTGAAAATGTTACTGTCCCTCTCCAGCTCTCAGTTCTTGTCTGCACAAGAGGGAGTGGGCCTGGGGCCTGCCTGCTCCCTTCCTTCCTCCCTCCCATTACCTAATGCACACTCCGAGCTCGTAGCAGATGCAGGGTGCAGCTGTAGGCACTGCGGGTTCCTAGAGATAGACAAAACCTGATTAAACCATTGCTCCTACGCTCAGTTAATCTGCAGTTTTGCAGGGAAACTATGACCCAAATCACTGTGCTGTAATTTAGGTTTCATCACCTCTCCTTAAAACACTTTCAGTTTCTTCCCCACCAGTTTCCCTGCCTTCGTTTGTTTTCGTCTACCACTTCCAGGAGGATCTTTCTGAAGCTCACATCCATTCTGGATGCTGCTCCTCAGCCCCATAACACAACAGGCACTCCCATGCCTTTTTTTCCTATTATGCTATCCTCTCCTATACTCAATGTCTTCCAAACTCCTATTCAGTTTTCGAGGCCCAGCTCCTTGCTTTTCCTGCACCCATTCCCTTGGCAGACTCAACTGCCCCATCCCACTGTTTTAGCGTTTGTCAGAGTATGATTATCTACCTACCTGTCTGTCTCATCTAACAGCCTACAAGCACCTGTATTGGGGAGGAACAGACCTTCAATATTTGGTTTCCTCAGTGCCCGGCACTTAGCTGGTGCTGAACCAATGACTGTGAGGTCATTGAATGTCACAGGTGAAGTGTGTTAAGGAGGCACAATCTCTAGAAAACGTGCTGGATGTAAATGTAAGGGTGAAAACATTTCTGCCTGTTCTCTCTCAAGCCATAGCCATGCAATTGGAGGAATCCCAGAGACCAAAGACCTGGGTTGGTTGGTTGGTTTTAATTTCAAACATAAGGAAACAAAGTATTCAACACCAAACACTCATGAACCCACCATACAGTTTAACAAATCTTGTCATTTTGCCATACTTGCTTCAGACGTTATTCCTTTTCTTTTCAAAAGACACATTACAGGTAACGCATGCTCTGCACCCCAAAGGGATTCATTCGCCTTCCTTATGGATTTGATATTTATCGGACTGATGTATGTTTTTATACTTTTATTACATAGGCATATATTTCTAAACAATGTTTTGCACTGCTTTTCATATTTTAAAACATTCACTTGATATAGATTCATGTTTAATGTATGAAATTACAATTTGTTCTACCCCTTAATATTTTTTGAGATTTACCCATATTGATATTTCAGATTTAATTATGAGAATATGCTAATTTGTTTTGACTGTTGCATTCTATTAAGTGAATATACCAATGTTATTTGTTCATTCCCCTGTTAAATTTTTTTTTGCTATTATAATTGATATGACAAAAACATCCTTGTATATATGTAAGAGAGTTTTGCCTGTGTGTTTGGAATTGGTATTTCTGGGTTTTAGGGAATACTCATTTTCAACTTCACTAGCGAGCAACACGTTGCTGTCCAAAGTGGCTGTACCAATTTACTCTCATCGGTGCTGTTTACCCAGCATGCAACACTGCCATCCACGCTTGGTAGTGTCAGACTGGAAAGCCTTGCCGATCTGACGGGGTTAAAGTGATCTCCCACTGTGATTTTAATTGCATTTCCCCAATTATTATGAAGCTGAGCTTCTTATGTTTATTGGACATTTGGGTGACATTTATTTGTGAATTTTTGATTCATACGCTTTGTTCTGTATTCTATTGGGTGGCCTTTTCCTTATTGATTATGGGAGTTCTTTATATATTCTGGGTATAGCCTGTGACTAGTCTTATTTGGTTTGTGTCTTGTTTTGAACAAAAGTTTTAATCTTAACTCAGGCAAATTTTTGTATCTTATATGACCTGTAGTTTTGCTGTTGTTGTTATTCTCTCTTTAAAAAATATTTTCCCAACCCAATATCATAAATATAGTTCTTTTATTTACATTCTCTTTCAAAAAATCTTAACATTGTACTTTCATGTGTGTTCCATCTTCAATATTAACTTTTCCATGTGGACAATTAATACCCACACTGTTTATTGAATGGTCTATCCTTTCCTTATTAATGCCACCTCTGTCCTTTATCAGGTGTTCAGACATATGTTGGTCTACTTCTGGGCCCTCTCTTCTAACTCACTGGTCTACTTGCCAACTCCTGCACTAATTCCTTCACATCAATGGCTCCATAATAGGTCTTAATAGCTGGCAGGGTCAGTCTGCCCTCCTTATTCTTCAAAATCACTTAAGCCATTCTTTGGCCATCTTTTTTCCATATAAATTTTACAATCAGCTTGTAAAGGTCTAGGAAAACCCTGAGATTTTGATAGGCATTTTATTAAATTATATATTAATTTGAGAGAAAGTCTCAAATTTATGGTACTGAATCTTCCAACCCATGGGCCAGATAAAGCTCTTCATCTGTTCAGGTTTCCTTTTGTGCTCAGGACACTACAATAAACCCCAGAACTTCATTCCCAAAGGAATCCCCAGTGAAAGAGTAAGGAGCATCTGAGAAAGCTCTCACTGGCTGTGTGCGGAGCCAAGCTAGCAGGAAATGAAAGCAGGCTGTCTAAACTGATTGTTCAAGTGTGGCTAATCCAGGGATGGCAAATAAACTCCAGCTTCCTCATCCTGCTGAGGCAGGTACTGCTAGTCCACCATCACAGGTCCTCCGTGCCTGGGGCTCTGCGCTTCCTTCCCAACCTGTGGCGTGCAGAGTAAAACCAAACCAAACCTCCTAGCTGACAAGCATTAGCTGGGACACTGTGACAACCCAACATTGGTTGCTCTAAGGGACTTGACAGGCCTGCACAAGGCTCTTTAGTCTTCCATAAACAGAAGTGCGGGTACATCAGACATGTAACCCCCTCCTATATTAGAGATTGCTTCCCTCTGGAGAAATGGTAGATTATAGGCAAACCAATTAGCTGAGTAGACTGAATGGAGACACGCTTCGCTGCAGGATCTGGTTTGGGCTTTTCATTCCAGCCACCAAGCTATTCTGTTTCTACACGTACAGAAGCCCTTGAAGTCTGGTCCCTGAATGCTGGGCAGTGGAAGCTCTTTATGGTTCCTTACACCTTTTATGGAAACAACTCCTTAACAATATATTATGAAAAGGTTACAAGAGAGGCGTAAAGATCTCCACCTTGCTCCCTTCTGGGCCTTTGCATCCAGTGCACAGTAGGTGCTTGCCCGATGGAGATTAGAGTCAGTTAATACCCATTAAGTACTTAACTGTGTGTTAGGCATTGGGATATGAAGCCATTCTGTCCTCACTTCAGTGGCATTATCTCCATTTTGAGATGAAAAACAAAGGTTCAGGGAGCTGAGGTGACTCATCCAATCAAGGTCACACAGCCAGTCAATGCTCAAATTGTGAGCAGAGGTCTACGTACCTGTGACTGTGGAATTCAGGTCCAGTGCCAGTCCCGTCTTCTGCCTGTTACAGAAGGCAGGAGAGTAGGAAGGAAGGAAGGGAAGAAAAGGGAGAGAGGAGAAAGAGGGGCAGGGAGAGACAATGGAAGAAAGAGATAGGAAGGAGGAAGCTGAGAGTGAAGAGAGCAGGCTGGTGGAGTTGAAGGCCTCTTGCCTCTCCCGGGCTCACATCCTGGGGTCCTGTGAGTCTAGAAACCCCATTGTAGCAGTCTCGCCAGGTTGCAGTTGTTTGTCCCTTGGAAGGAGAGAAGGAGGCCAGACTTTCACAGATGAGGATCCTCTCTGAAGGGGGAGGCACAGTTCTTTGAGGGACTGTGAGGGTAGGGGAGAATCCTGAGCCTGATGACTGAGATAACCCCACCCTTTATGATGGGGACAGAAAAGCCATAGCAACCTCATGGCCTCTGCAGCCCGGAAGAAGGGCTCAGCTAAAGACCATGGGGAGCACCAGAGAGATGATCAAAAGACTATAATTTGGTTAAACGTTTTTTAAAAATCTTCATCCCTGACTGGGTGGCTCAGTTGGTTGGAGCCTCGTCCCATACACCAAAAGGTTGTAGGTTCGCTCCCCAGTCAGGGCACACACCTAGGTTGCCAGTTTCATTCCCAGTCAGGGTACATATAGGAGGTAGCCAATTAATGTTTCTCTCTCATATAGATGTCTCTCTCTCTCTCTCTCTCTCTCTCTCTCTGAAAGCAAAAAAAAAAACCATATCCTCAGGTGAGGATTAAAGAAAAAATTCTCCAGAATATAAAAACTATTTATTTCTAGGGCTAGAACTCTGGAAATTTTCTTTTTTCTGTTCAAATGTTCTATTATATGCATGTATTACAGTGGATATAATTCCCTTTTGCTTCATTTGCAGGACGTTCAAAGATCATCCCCACCTCTCAGTGGGTGGATGGAATGGGTGTGTATGAGCAGAGGGCTTAGCTGTGGGCCAGGGGGAGGCCAGTGCAGGGCAGGGCTGGCAGTGCTGTGAGCACAGACTGGAAGGTGAGCCTTACCGTGACATGTCACATTGCTAGGGCATTACCTCAGACAGGAAGGAGCCACTCAGGACTTCTGACTTCACTTTCACCTCCCTCTTTCTTGCTCCGACCCCCCCAAAACTCCTCCCTTAAGGGCTGCTGAAGGAGTTCCCTGAGGCCATCTCTTCCTCCAGGCTCTCTGGGGTATGGGCTTAATTAAAAACCAGTCCAGTTGCCCCCTCAATAGGAAATGGGGCAGACAGGATGCTGGTGCCAAAGCAAGCCAAAACCCCAGTCAGCGTGGGAGGCATCCACAAGCTTCCTGCCGTGACCCACTGGGCCCAGCTACAGGCCTGCCAGGACAGGAGAGGCTGGGGCCGGGTTCTCGATGGAGCTGACTGACTTTAGACCTGGCAGGGGCTGCTGGGCATGTGTGTGGGGTTCTGACAGGAAGAATCTTTGGCATTTGGTACTTATCCTCAGGTGGACAGCAACATCTTGTTTCTGAAGGGACTTCCTGTATGAAACTTCCCATTTGAAATAGGAACTCGTTTTAGAGTCAGGAACAGGATCTGGCTCACAAGAAGAAAGGTGGGAAAAGTTAGTGACACCTTAGCATTCCAGCCAGAAGAGGCCCAGGGGCTCCCTGCTCACTGGGAAACCTGTGAGGATCGGAGCAGGAGCTCAGTCACGCAGACTGCGGACTGCCCTGGGGAAGGGCCGGATCCCAAGGTCAGCTTCCTCAAAAGCGCCTGGGTCCAGAACACAGATCTAAATCCTCCCCCTCCCACCGCACAGATGAGCTTCCCGCCAGGGGTTAGGCCTGGTTTCCCTCTCCTGGGTCGTGGGCCTGGGCAGAGCTAAGCAGGACAGTTTGAGACCTGACCTGCCAGTAGGCCTGGCTGGGGTGAGCAGAGACTGACACCTTCACTGTCACTGTGTGGATAATAAAGTGAGAATCTCAAGTGGAACCTGTTAATCATCTGATTTTACCTCCAAAGTTGCTGATACTGACAAAGCACTTGGCTGGAGTTGATTTTCTCTGTCACTTCTGAAATTAGACAATTACATTTCCTCATTCTCATACTGAAGAGCCCTTAGGAAAATGAAAAAGAGGAAACCAAGGCCCAGGGGGGTAAACAGTACCAGCTAACTCATACCAGGTGGGCCACTTCCTCCCCTCCTGGCCTGTGGCAGGCAGTGAGCACTGTTCAGTCACTGCGGTCTTTCCAACTGAGCCCGGAGGAGCTGACAATGCTCAGCAGGGCCCTGCAGGTCTTCCTCTCCAATTGCTCAACTTGAACCAACCCCTGTGTGATTACATGAGGAGCCAGAGAGGACAAACAGAAAGCAGGGCTGCAGAGAAGACGGGATCATGGAGAACAGAAATGTCTCCGTTATCCTCGGCCACAATAATGTTCTGCTGCTATGGTAGATTTTATTTCCCAAAGATGGTCCCAACATTGGGAACTATCCTCCCATCGGACATTCTCTTTTGAAATGTGGTCTTGCAAATGTGGTTCTACATCAAGAGGTGGTATCTATTTCTTTACCCTCTTGGCCAATAAAATATGGAGGAGGTGATGCCATACCAGAGCTAGCATAGCCCTTAATTGGCCCTGCAGTTCCTCTTCCTGCCTCTTGGGACCAAGAGGCCATGTTGTGAGAAGCCACACCACATGGAAAGGTCATGTGCAGTCAACAGCCCCAGCTGAGCCCCAGATGACAGTCAGCATCAAGCACCAGCCATCTGCACGAGCTATCTCAGATGCCTCGTCTGCTTGCACCTTCAGATGACTACAGCCCGAGCTGACATCTGACTGTAATCATGAAAAACTCCAAAGGGGAATTGCCTGGCTGAGACTAATGAATGCACAGAACCATGGGAGATCATACTAAATTGATTTAGGCCACTATTGGGGTGGTTGTTACTCAGCAATAGGTAGCTGGAACAGAGATACACTACTCCAAAACAAATGCCATAAACAACCACCATAAATCATTTCTCGTGAGTCTAGTTGCTCATGTGTCTTCAGTCAGTTGGCAGGTTGGCTAGGGTCTGGCCGGTCTGGGGTGGCCTCAGCTGGGACAACTCAGGTCTCTCTATGTGATTTCTTATTCCCAGCAGGCTGACCCAGGCTGTTCTCATGACAGTAGCAGGGATTTAACAGACAGAGGAGAAGACACAGGCTTCTTAAGACCCAAGTTTGGAAATGGCACACTATCACTTCCACTAAGTAGTGTTTCGAGCAAATCTCCTGGGCAGCGCATATTCAAAGGGTGGGGAAATGGATTATATCTCTTGATGGGAGGAGCCACAAAGTCACATTACAAAGGGTGAGCATGCTGGGAGGATGGAGAAGTGTGGCTGTTTTTGCAATCAGTGTATCCCAATATCTAATGAGGGTATTAAGAAGTCAACAAGAAGAACAGAGACAGAATCATGGATACGGAGAGCATTTTGATGGTTGCCAGATAGGAGGAGATTGTGGGGAAATGGGTGAAGAGGTGCGGAGATTAAGAAGTACGAATAGGTAGTTACAGAATAGCCATGGGGGTGGTGTAAAGTACAGAATAGCAAATGGAGCAGTGAAAGAACCTACACGCATGACCTTATGGACACAAACACTGGTGTGGGGACTGCCCAAGGGAGTGGGGCAAAAGGGGAAAAATTAGGACAATGGTAATAGCATAATCAACAAAATATAATTTAAAAAAAGAAGTCAGCTGGGGCTTGTGAGGTTTAAATTCCTCTTCTGTTCTGACTGACATCTTTAGTTAAATCTCCATCACTGAGTGATGGAGATTTACTAAAATGAATTTACTTTTCATTATTTTAACTTTCCAGCCTACACATGGAGATAAGGAGAAAAGGGGCCACTAGGAGGAGCTTTTGAATGGCCAGCCCTCTCTGGTCCAGTGGTTTTGAAACAGCACTGTGTGAAGCCCTGCACTTCTATGGTGGCTTCTCAGCGGCTACCAGGAGGGGAGTGGTATGTATAAGTGTGAGGTCCCCATCTTAATGGGTGCAGCTCTGCTCTCTCTTGTGATTTCCTTTGCAGAAATATTCTGCAGCTTTGAAAACAAATTTTAGAATGAGTCAAACTCCACTGAACTTGACCAACCTCTCCATCTTATAGAAAAGGAAACAGTCTTAGTGAAGTTGAGTGTCTGCTTCAAGTTACTCAGCAAAGGAGTTCGTGGCTGGTATTAGAACCCTAGTCTACTGACACATCATTCAATCCAAGACTAGCTCCCCTACTTTATTTTCCCTTCCTTCACTGAGTGCAACATGGGAGAGGATTGCTGTAGCCTAGTGGAGAGAGGAAAACTGAGGCAAGCAGAAGACTAGTCTAACACTTTCTCAATTCTCTACTTCCCCCAACAAAGAGACCATTCATAGTCCCTGAGCCCTGAGCTTCAGTGACTCCCCCCATCCACACACATCCTCACATGACCCCCCCAAGACTTGAAACCCAGAACTGCAGACAGTTCAGGACATGGTATTGACAGACAGGCTGAGCGTGCTGGTCAGCCCCCAGGGTGGAGCAGGGCACATGGTAGAGTTGACTCCTTCAAGGACAGGTGGGCCTCCATCTGGAAGAAAAGTTCATTTCTGAGAAGAAATGGCTGGTCTTGCTGGGAGCCTATGATCTTCCTATTCTCCTTCCAGTGTGTTAATTCCATTTCTTTCCAAGTTAGTTTTTTTAGGACATGGGCTATTTATAGCTCCTCCTAAGCCCTTTCCAGTCTGTTTCCTGTTCAAGTACTGCATTAGTCACCAGAAAGAGTCTCAGGCAATCTCTGAGTCCCTGACTAATCTCAGCAACAGGGAACAGGGATGCTGGTCAGATTCAGAGTGGGTCCCGGTGAAGGGGGGACAAGCAGGAGACAGCAGGCCGGGCAGGGAGGCAGAGGGAGCTTGTCCTCTGTCCTTTATGGCAGGAAGCCCTGAGACCTTATGGCTTCCTGAAGTTTACTTAGCCCTTGGAGACAAAGAAAC
Source organism: Desmodus rotundus (assembly GCF_022682495.2). NCBI lineage: Eukaryota > Metazoa > Chordata > Mammalia > Chiroptera > Phyllostomidae > Desmodus > Desmodus rotundus. The sequence goes on from NC_071391.1 coordinate 37,830,321, forward strand.
TCTGCACAGTCACCTCCATTTGGCTGCATACTTTTGCCATTACTTGCTGACCTATTTGCATGCAGCTCCTTGCAGAGAATTTCCTCACAGGCCATATACGGTGATTTCATTGCACCACAAACAGGCTTCTATTTGAAGCCAGTGATAGATGCTCCTTCTGACTTTTCCTCCTGCCTGTCCCTATATCCTTCCATTTACTGCAGGCGGCCTCGGATGCTCTGAGCCTTCTCCAAGTTCAGGTCTCATCAAGAGTATTTGTTTCCCAGGAACTTACCAGCTTCATCTGAAGGGAGGGCCCCTGACTTGAGCTGAGTTTTTATATCCATAGGCCCAGAGAGCAGTGACCTTGAGGCCAAGGGGAGGAAAAGGAGACTTCAGGCAGGTGAGTGGGCAAGAGGGCAGCAACCAAGCCCTCCATTCCTTTCATCTCTCTGTGCCTTGTTCATGTAGGTTCTTTGCCTGAAATGCACGCTCTAGACTGGGGTGAAGGTATCAAGGGATCCATTGCTAGAAATCTTCAGCATGCCACCAACGTCTCCTGGCAGGCTCTGGCCACCTTGACTGCTTTGATGGACTTCTACAAATCCTTGGTAAAGGAGGTGAGTACAAGGTTTCTGACTCTGCCTTGCTGGGGACAAAGGAGGGAAAGGTAGAGGGAAGTCTGAGCTTCTATTTGCATAGGAGTCAGTAGGTGGCCCGCATCCCAGACACTATGATCTTTCCAAATGTAGCCTCCTCATCCCCCAAGCCCCAAACACAGGAATTCACATGCTTTGAACAAAGCTCCTAAAGGCTTCAGAGATAACTCACTCAAGGTTCTCCTCAGGGACAGTGGCCTTCTCAGCCCCAGTGTCAGGGTGCAAAGGACCACCTAATACCAGCCAGTCACTGAGCACCTGCTTTATGCCAGGTGACCTGCCAAGTGCTGTAGAGACAAACACTTCAAGCTCAGAGATGGTCTTGGTGGGAGGGTACCTGATCTAAACACAACCCTCCTATCTAACAGAGCTGGCATGCACACTAGTGCCCTAAGCAGAAGAGGAAGAGGAGGAAGAGAAGGAAATTGGACATGAGATGTGCCTGCCAGGCACCAGCCTGGGTCCAGGCATATCAGAGCAAACTCTGAGCTGTGATTCACATTAGCAATCTGCCACAACTACATTTATTTCCATCCTAGGAAATTTGTTACATACTGTCTTCCCACAGAGCATGCTCAATTACATCCTCAGGAGGACAAGAGCCCAGAAAATGCAATCAGGGATGGCTGACTCAGGCTTAGTCAAGGATAGGTTGCTTCTGCCAGCACTTGAGGCCTTGGAACTGATTCCCAAGGGATGGGTCACCCAGGAGCGGGGCAGGAACATGAGGACCAATCAGGGACACCTCTCCTCTGGGGCCATACAGTAGTTTCTGAATCAGAGAGCATCAATGGGTGAGACCCTCATCCAATTTTCTATTAAAATGAGACCCTCTCCCTCTTCCGCTTTTAAACGATGAAAATCAACACCATACAGAAAAGTACATAAAACATTATATATTCTAATAAGTAACTATAAAGCAAAAGCCAACACGCTCACCACTCACATCAAGAAATGAAGTATTGTCAACACTCTGAATGAAGCCCCCTGCATGTCCCTACCTAACCACACCCTCCCTCTCCTCTAGACTTTTGTGGTATCTACTTCTTTTCCTTTTAGTTTTACCACCTAAGTTTGCATCCCTAAAAAATAAATAATAAACTATTGCCTGTTTTGAGCTTTATATGAATAAAGTATTTAGGGGGTTTTGTGTGTCTGGCTTCTTTTGCTCAGTTATGTGTATGAGATTCACCCATGTTGTCATGTGTAGCCGTCCGGCATGTTCACAGCTGTGCAGTATTCCAGCGCATGGATATGCCATGTGTATTTATCCACACTTGTACTGATGAACATTTGGGTTGTTTCCAGGTTGTGACTACTACGAGTAATACTTGCAGTGAGCATTCTTAGTGTGTATGGGCATATCCTGGTGCAAATATGCATGTATTTCTCCAGGGTTTGTTCCTGAGGTGGAATTGCTGGGTCACAGGATATGCAAGCTTTCACCTAAGCTACATAGTGACAAATGGCTTCCAAGTGGCCGCACTGCCTCTGGCTCTCTTTCTCCCTGTTGCTCAATTGCAGGAAAGAAGGCCACGGGTTCAGAACTGCGGGCCCCGCACATATAGCTCAGGAGGAAGAACTTCTGTTGAGAAATCAATCCATGTGCAACTTGGTTTCTTTCTCTGTGTCACTTAGGGGGCCTGTCAGCCACTGCCTCGCTCCCCACAGTGAGCTCATTACTCCCCAACCCAGGCTCACTTCACTGTGTCTCCCTGACCAGTCTCGTCAAGGGTATGGTGGGCAATCGCCATCAGGAGGGTAGGGGTACCCCACCCATTAGACAAGGAGCCAGGGGAGAGTGGACAGGGCAGGGGCTTGAGCAGGGCTGGTGGCAGGACGGAACTGTCATGTCTGTGACCTGAGTCTGAGGGTTTCTCATGGAATCCTGGAACCAGCAGGGAGGAGATATAAAGATCCTCACTGAGCCTTTTGGGGCAGACCCAGGACTGCCTTTGGCATAAGCTATCACTTGCTAACCCATCTATTACACCAAAAGACCAACTTGACTATTCTTAAGCAAAAAGGGGAATTTATTGCTTTGTAACAACATATATGGATAGACCTGCTTTTAGGAGAAGCTTGATCCAGAAGTTCTAAGAATGTCATCAATGGACTATCTTGCCTCTGCTTTAGGAGAGTCAGAAGTGGTAAGATGAAAGGCCATAGAAAAGATAAAATTCTGGAGTCAGAAATAAAACCCAGTGGTCCTAGATGAGGCCAGGCCTCAGTAGGATCTAGAAATGAGGACAACTCAGGAAGCAAACCCCCATGTCTGAATGCAGTGGGTACCCCAGGGTGTTCCTAGTGCCTAGTAAACCACTTTCTTAAGTATGTGGACAGGCAGGCTTGCACAACACTGGAAAGGCATGTTTGCATCCTCAGGAAAAAATAATGGAAAAAATAATGTATTACTATTCTGGGAGAGGAAAGGAAAAAGAGGAATGTTCTTACTAGACATGAAAATGTTGAATATATTTTCTTTACTAGAAACTGGGAAGTGATGTCTGATTTGAGATTTGACACTATTTCCAGGTAGATAAGGAAATTAGGTTCCAACACACTGTCAGAATTTCTGGGACATTTCTATGGTGAATGTGACCAAGGGACAGCATATTTGAACTGAGAGCTGTCTTGGAAATCTTAGAGGTGCAGTAGCTACATTGATTTTGTGATAACATTTATTCATTTTTTAATAAAGAAAAAATAAAAATGAATTGGCCTAAAATCCCACTGATGAGAAAACATCTGACATTTTTCAAAAATAACACCTCCATATGTTATTCATTACGGAAAGGCATAAAGTGAAAAGGCTAAATTGTCTTCCTTAGCATCTCCTCAACCCTCTTCCTTCCCACAGGGACCCACTAGTCAGCCTTTCTTAGGCACATTCCACAGAATTATTTCTTCAGCAGCCAGACCCGGAGTACGAGCATCAGAGAATTGCTGTTAGCTGTCCCACCTAAAGGAGGGGAGAGCCAAAGCATTCCAGGCCCTCTGGCGTCCTCCCTCGCAGGCCTCACTGCCCTGGCTGCAGATGAGATGAACTCAGCTACCTGGCTCCAGGTAGCCTCCCCAGTAGGCTAGCTGTCCTGACCCTCCCCTGCCTGCCACCCAGCGCCACCCAGCGCCACCCACACCTTTTACCAAGGCCTTCTGAGAAAGTCACAGCAGGGGAATATTTACTGAATGAAAATACCCTAAAGGGAAAGAGTTTCCTACAGATTACATGTCTGGTACTCTACAAAAATCTATTTTTTTTCCCATGGTGATTCACCCAGGGATCATCAGAGACAGCCTGCTGAGGAAGATGCCCTCATTCTTCCCAAGGGTTGATCAGGGCTATATAACCCTGTGCCGATTTGTGTTTCGAAGCCTCCTCACTTTCCCATCGTCACCCACCTCCAAAACTTAGGGAAGAAGACTGAATAGTGCCTGAGGTTTACATTGGTATTAAGTCATGCGTATCTACAAACATACTTTTGCATATGTGATATATCACATCCATTGATTTGTGAATATTATACCAACCTTGCATCCCCGGGATAAATCCCATTTGATCCTGATGTATGATCTTTTTAATGTATTGCTGGATCGTTTGCTAATATTTTGTTAAGGGTTTTAGCATCTATGTTCATCAGTGATATTGGCCTATAATTTTCTTTCTTTGTTGTGTCTTTATCTGGTTTTGGAATTAGGATAATACTGGCCGTGTAAAAAGAGCTTAGAAGTCTTCCCTTCTCTTGAATTCTTTTGGAATAATTTGAGAAGGAAAGGTGTTACCTCTTCTTTGAATGCTTGTGAATTTTGCCTGTGAAGCCATATGATCCATGACTTTTGTTGGCTGGGAGTTTTTGATTACTGTTTCAATTTCATTTGTTGTTATTGGTCTATCCAGGTTTTCTGATTCTTCTTAATTCAGTTTTGGAAGATCGTATGTTTCTAGAAATATATCCATTTCACCCAGTTTGTCCAATTTCTTGGCATATAATCGTTCATGGTAATTTCTTACAGTCTCTCGTATTTCTGTGATACCAGTTGTTAGTTCACCTTTTTCATTTCTGGTTTTATTTATTTGGGTATTCTCTTTTTCTGTGATGAGTCTGCTTAAAGGGTTCTCAATCTTCTTTATCTTTGCAAACAACCAGCTCCTGGTTTCATTGATCGTCTGTGCTGTTTATTTAGTCTCCATGAGGTCTGTCGGGAAAAAGTCAAGCCATTGTTAATGTAATAAGAATGGTTTGTGCAACATCAGTGTAACCTGGCAGCCAAGGAGAGTGGACTGGAATGCACATGTATGAACAATGACAACTTCACTGTACTAGTCAGTGGGAGTGGTAAATGCCACTGAGTGAGCATGTGTACCATGTGGCCATCACATTCAATATGACTGAGCAAGCAGAGCAACGAATCTGCATCAAATTTTGTGTTAAGCTTGAACATTCCTCCACAGAAACTACTCAGATGATTTAGAAGGCCACAACTACGGGAAACTGGTGATTGGCAGCTTCATCACAACAATACGCCCACTTATGCATCACATCTCATGCAGAGTTTTGGGGCAAAACATCAAATCACTCAGGTGACTCAGCCCCCTACAGCCCAGATTTGGTGCCCTGCAGCTTCTGGCTTTTCCCAAAACTAAGATTACCTCTGAAAGGGAAAAGATTTCAGACTGTTGATGAGATTCAGAAAGATAGGACAGGGCAGCTGATGGTGACTGGGAGAACTGTGTGAGGTCCCAAGGCACCTACTTTGAAGGGGACTGAGACATCATTGTCCTATGTACAATGTTTCTTGTAGCTTGTATCTTCTTCAATAAATGTCTCTATTTACCATATTACATGGATGGATACTTTCTGGACAGACCTCAAATGTTGTTTACTTTTGCCCTGATATTATCTCCTTCATTCTACTTGCTCTGGGCTTTGTTGCTGTTTTCTAGTTCTTTTAGGTGTAGGGTTAGATTGTTTGAGATTTCTCTTGTTTCTTTAGGTATGTCGGTAATGCTATGAAATTCCCTCTCAGGACTGCTTTCACTATGCCCCATAGATTTTGGGTTGTTCTGTGTTCATTTTCATCTATTTCTGGTAATTTTTGATTTCTTCTTTGATCTCATTTATAACCCATTCATTATTTAACAACATGCTATTTAACCTTCATGTGTTTGAGTCTTTTTATTGAGGTTGATTTCTAATTTCATGCTATTGCAATTTGAGAAAATGCTTGATGTGATTTTAATCTCCTTAAATTTGCTGACTTCTTTTGTGACCTAACATGTGGTCTGTCTTTGAGAATGATCCATGTGCACTTGAGAAGAATGTGTATTCTGCTGCTTTGGGATGAAATGTTCTGTAAATATAAATTAAATCCATTTGATCTAGGGTGTCATTTAATATCACCATCTCCTTGTTGATATTTTGTTTGGAAGAGCTATCCATTGATGATGGGAGGGGGATGGTACTAAAATCATTTGCATGAAATATTTTTCTCCATCCCTTTACTCTCAGCCTGTGAAAATCTTTTCTTCTGAGGGGGTTTCTTGTAGACAGCATGTATATGGGTCATGTTTTTTATACATTTGGCTACCTTATGTCTTTTGATTGGAGCATTTAATCCATTTACATTTAAGGTTATTATAGATAGGTACTTATTTATTGCCATTTTTTATTGTACCTGATCATATCGGTAAATGCAGAAAAAGAATTCAATAAAATCGAGTACTATTTATGATAAAAACTCTCAACAGAGTGGGAATAGAGGGATCATCCCTCAACAAATAAAGGCCATATATGGAAAACCTACAGCTAACATCATTCTCAATGGGCGAAAACTAAAAGTTCCTCTTAAGATCAGGAACAAGATAGGGAGGTCCACTTTCACCATTCTAATTTAATACAGTTCTGGAAGTCCTAGCCACAGAGATTAGACAAGAAGAAGAAATAAAAGACATCCAAATTGAAAAGAAGGAAGTAAAACTGTCATTATTTGCAGACATGATATTGTATATAGAAAACCCTAAAGACTCCACCGAAAAACTACTAGATATAAAAAATGAAATCAGCAAAGTAGCAGGATACAAAATCAATACTCATAAGTCAATGGCATTTTTGTACACTAATAATGAACTATCAGAAAGAGAAACTAAAAAAAATCAATCCCATTTACTATTGCAACAAAAGAAAATCAGGTACCTAGGAGTAAATTTAACCAAGGGTAAAGGCCAGTACTTAGAAAATTCTAGGACATTGAAGAAAGAAACTGAGGAAGATACAAGAAAGTGGAAGCATATACCATGTTCATGGATCAGAAGAATTAACCTCATTAAAATGTATACATTTCCCAAAGGAATCTATAGATTCAATGCAATTCCTACTAAAATACCAATGGCATGTTTCACAGATCTAGAACAAATATTCCAAAAATCTACATGGAACCAAAAAAGACCCCAAACATCACCAGCAATCCTGAGAAAGAACAACAAAGTTGGAGGTATCACAATACCTGATATCAAACTATACTATAAGGCTTAATCAAAACAGCCTAGTATTGGCATAAGAACAGACATATAGATCAATGGAACAGGACAGAGAACCCAGAGATAAACCCATGCCTTTATGGTCAATTGGTATTTGACAAAGGTGGCAAGAACATACAGTGGAGCTAAGACAGCCTCTTCAATAAATGATGTTGGGAAAACTGGACATGTATATGCAAAAGAAAAAAAGAAAGAAAGAAAGAAACTAAACTGCCAACTCACACCATCCACAGGAATAAACTCAATGTGGATAAAAGACTTAAATGTAAGTCGGAGAACCATAAAACCCCTTGAGGAAAACATAGGCAGTAAAACCTCACATAGCAATATTTTTGCTGATATATCTTTTAGGGCAAGGAAAACAAAGGAGAAAATAAACAAATAGGACTACATCAAATTAAACTGCTCCTTCACAGCTAAAGAAACCATCAGCAAGATGAAAAGGGAGCCCACTATATGGGAGAATATTTTCATGAGTGATACTTCTGATAAGGGGGTAATCTCCAAAAATACAAAGAACTAAAACAACTCAACACCAGGAAAACAAACAACCCAATTTAAAAATGGATAAAGGATCTGAATAGTTATTTTTCCAAAGGGGCCATACAGATGGCTCATAGACATATAAAAAAAGAAGTTCAACATCAGTAATCATCAGAGAGATGCAAATTAAAACTACAATGAGATGTCAGCTCACACCTGTCAGAATGGCTACCATCAATAAGTCAACAAGCAAGTGCTGGTGAGGATGCAGATAAAAAGGAACCCTACTGCACTGCTGGTGGGAATGTACACTAGTCCAGCCACTGTGGAAAGCAGTATGGAGTTTCCTCAAAACCTTAAAAATGGAACTGCCTTTTGACCCAGTGGTTCTACTACTGGGAATATATCCTAAGAATCCTGAAACACTAATACAAAAAAAAATATATGCACCCTATGTTCATAGCAGTGCTATTTATAATAGCCAGGATCTGGAAACAGCCTAAGTGTCCACCAGTAGCTGAGTGGACAAAAAAAGCTTCAGTACATTTACACAATAGAGTTCTGTGCAGCAGTAAAAAAAGAAGGAACTCTTACCTTTTGTAACAGCATGGATAGACTTGGAGAATATTGTGCTCAGTGGAATAAGCCAGTCAGTGAAAGAAAAACACCACATGATCTCACTTATATCTGGAATCTAATGAACATAATAAACTAATGACCAAAATGGAAACAGAAACATAGAGACCTGCAGCAGACTGACAGCTGTCAGAGGGAAGGGGGGACTGGATGAAAGATGGTGGAGAGATTAACTGAAGAACATTTAAGCATGATCCATGGACATGGGATTGACTTGGGGCAGCGGGGAGCTGGGAGAAGATGGGTGGAGGAAGAGAGGGTGGAGACAACTGTTACAGTATAAACAATAAAAAAAAATTTAGAACTCAAACAAAAAAAAAATGCCTTTGCATTACATTGTACCTGGAAGAAAGGTACCAGGTTCTCAGAAATTCTTGTTATTCATCCATTATACACTTACTGAGAGTTTATCATATACTAGTCACTGTGGTAGACATTTAGAACCCTTGTATTAGGGCTTAAAAGATAGCCAGGTTTTCCTGAGCTGATGGAGAGAGAGAGGCAACTCAGGCATAAGGAACAGTGGGCTCTCAGGGTAAATGACTCCTTATAATTTGATACTAGAGTAAGTGAAGGTCAGTGGCAAGACACAAGCTGAAAAGGTAGATGTGGCTAAATAATGAAGGATCTTGAATCAAATCATCAATTTGAACTTCATTTTAAAGGCTGTGGGAATATTTGAGGGTTTTGAGTAGGAGAACTGAATCATTCAGGGACCCAGCAGGAGGAAGAGAAGGCATGCTCACATGAAGATAATTTGTTAAGTGTTAAGTGAAGGAGCTATTTACTAAGGTTTGAGCAAGGTGTAGTAAAAGTACAAGGTATAATGTTACATCTGGAACAAGCCACATGAGAGCTGTTAGGAGGGGGTCAGGGAATGGGGCAGTTGCTGTGAGTCATGCAAAGGTCACCCTGCCTTTGGTTGGGATGACTCCACAGTGAGAGAGCCAGGGTATGAAGACTCCAACCTCACTCTCCTCCCCTTTGACCTCTTGACAGTGCTTTCCATTGGCTAAAACCAACCAGAGACCAGAATCCAAGGGAAGTCATTGTGGTCCTTACAGGCCAGGCCCAGAGCCAAGAGAAGGGTAGAAGTGGATTTGCTGGGGCAAATGGAAGATGTCCTCACAAGAGCAGTGTGATCAGATGAGACATTCAACAAGACCATCTTGGGCAGAGTGGCGGATAAATGAGGCAAGAGGGATGGGGACAGGAAGAGGTATGAGGTCTGAGCGTACATGTGTCACAGAGACTGGGAAGAAGAGAAAGATTCAAGCAATATTGAGGATGTAGAATAGTCATGACCTGTTGATAGGGATTAAGGACAAGAGAGGTGTCTGGGTGGATGGTGACACCATTACTTAGGAGAGAGCTCAAGGCCAAGGGCAAGCAGTGCTCCTGGAGAAAAAGAAATCACTCTTTTCTAGAAGGAAAGACCACCACCATGGGCAGAAAGACAGACAGTCTCCTGTGTCCCTGTTCTGGGTAGAACTAAAACCACTCTGGCATTCTTCCATTCCTGTTCCCCTTTTCTCTACCACTTAGCAGCCCCTAGACACCTGTTTTCATAGAAACCTGACCTCCTCAAAGTGTCCAGGCTGCACATAGATTCTGTCTCCAAGGTCTCCCCTTTCCACTAATCAAAAAACGAGTTCTTCTTAACAAATGAAAAATTACAATGAAAAGAACGTGATTGCTACAGGTAGCTCTCAGTGGAGACAGATACATATTTTAACAAGATCTACTGGCATGGATTTCTAATTAATAGACTATGAGGGGGAGCTTTTTATTTTTAACTCTAGACCCAACCAGGGGCACTCTGAAGGCTTAACGTCACCCAGTCCGCCAACTCCATCCAGTCCTCCACATCCTCAAAACAACGAGGTAAGCAACATGGTGCCCACTCTGCAAAGCTGACACCGAGCAACCCCTAACTGGCACTATGTATTACTTAGGACTTTCAATGGTGGGTGAAAATTTCAAGTTTGGCTCCTAAGAAGTATGCAGTATGTTTGGGAATGGGCATGGGGGGAACTAAACATATTCTAAAACAGGAAGGCAACTTCAGGAAGCTTTGCAAGCAGGGTCTGCAGGGTGCCCTCTGCCTCCTCTGGTGAAATCCAATGTCCTATCCTCAGAGAGGTGGTGTTGCTAGGCAGCTGGCTGCTGTCCTGCAGTTGCCCTGGTGACAATGGTTTGTATGTACAAGGGAGGTGCTCATGGATACTTGCTGTGTGTCTGTATAAGCAGGCCTGCCTTTTTCATCTTGGTGCATTCTTGGAAACCATGTCATAATGCGGTTTGTCAAAATTTCCAAGACGAATAGCATTTGTTCTCCTTGAGGGGTAGCATTCCTGACTGCAGATGCAGGCAGAGAGAAACCAAAACTGTGACCAACAATCCGTCATGAGCAGAAGGCACAGCGCCCACATATCCTCAGTGAGGCTCAGATTACGCTCCAAGACTCACCATGACGCTATCACTTGACTCCACATGAAGCCACATGTACTATGGTCGTTCATTCTGTCATTCATTCATTTGAGGGCTATATGGGTAGTTACTGTGGTTCACTCCCAACCTCCAACCACTTCAGATGATCAGTCTTCCAAGCCCACATTATGGGGTGTAGTCCCCCCAAAGTATATTTTGACATCCTAACCCTTACCACCTCAGAATGTGACCTTATTTGGAGATAAGTTCTTTACAGAACAATCAAGCTAAAATGAGGTCATTAAGGTAGGCCCAGTCCAATATGAGTGATACACTTATAAAAAGAGGAAATCTGGACAGACGGACATGCACAGAGGGATGATGATGTGAAGACAGGATCAGAGAGATGCATCTACAGGTCAAGGAACTCCAAGGGTTTGGGGGAAAACCACCAGCAGCTAGGAAAGAGACAAGGAAGGATTCTCCTACAGGTTTCAAAGGGAGCATGGCCCTGCCTACACCTGGATTTTGAACTTCCACCTTCCTATGAGACAGTTAATCTCTGTTGCTTTAAGCCACCTGGTATGTGGTACTATTTTATGGAAGCTCCAGGAAACTAATGCAGCCAACCATGGTGATCCTACCCTCCTGGCCTAATCCTGGCAAAGGAGCTGTTCCAGGAAAACTGCTAAACTGGGTTCTGAGAAAGGTTTCCGCTTTCCCCTCTACACACGCCTAAATGTGACCTTGGGGATTACTATAGTCATCATGCTGTGAACCTAAAGGGCAAAGCCCTCCTTGAGGAAGTGAAAAGGGCCTGAAACAGACGACCTGAGTTGTCATTTCAGCGGAGTGTTCTCAGTCCTTGCAGGCTGGCACGTGAGATGATAGGTTTCTCTGGTTTAAGGCAGAAGGTGAAGTAAACTCCTCCATGTATGGACTGTCACCTGTGCTCAGCACTTCTTCTGGCCACCTTCCTCATGCTAATTGTGCCTTCAGCCTCCTCCCAACCTCTTTTCTGCACCTCAGTATTGACTATGGCAGACTGTTTGCAAAGATGGCTGCAGTAATTCCTCCCCGCCTGTACACTCCACAGTGTGAATATGCTCTCCTCCCATCAAGAGGTGGAATTTATTTCCCCATCCCTTGAATCCAGGCTTGGCCACGTGACCTGTGTTAGCCAGTAGGAATTGGCAAACCCTAGCAGTCTGACTCCAGAAGCTTCAGAAGCACCTGTGAATTAGGGCTTGCAGTTGAAACCCTGAGACCATGATGGAAGTGGGCCTGAGCTAGCCTGCTACAAAAGCCACATGGACAACAGACGCACTGCAGCTGACAGTCAGCACTAAAGCACTAACTGACAGGTGTGTGCATAAAGCCATCTTGGATCATTCAACCTTAGTCAACTAACTGCCTACAACTGCAGCCACATGAATGCTCCCAGGTGAGACCAGCAGAAGATCCACTGCACTGAGTGCAGCCTGGATTGTTGGCCCACAGAACCGCAGCAAACAAAATGGCTATCATTTTAAGCTCCTAAATTTGGGGGGTGGTTTGTTATACAGCAATAGCTACCTGATACACTGATAGGCAATCCCCAACTGGGCACAACCCTCTCAGGCTCATTCATATGCCAGGTACTGTGCACTGTGCCAAAGGCTTTTTTAAATGTATTAACCCAGATGACAATATTGTAGTTATCACCACTACCTTCCTGCTAAAGAAACCAAAGCTCAGAGAAAGTAATGAATTTGCAAATTGTCACAGACTATGTTTTTCAAAGATGACTGCAATAGTACCCACTGTCTGGTTTATCTATTAGAACCTTGCCACTACCCCCCAAGAGGTAGAATCTAATTCCCCTCTTGGATCTGAGTGGGCTTGTGATTTGATGGTGAACTAGCAGAATGCAGCAGAAGAGACACTGCTGACTTCTGAAGCTAGGCCATAAAACAAGCTATAGGCTCTCTTTTATGATCTGGGGCACTTGCCTTTGAAGCCCTGAGCTTCTACTTCAGGTCACGATACTCCATGTGGACATGACAACTGACAACTCTAGCTGAGGACCCAGCTGGCAACCAGCCCACATCAAACTCCAGGTGATTCTAGTCCCTAACTGTTGAGTCATCCCAGTCTTCAAATATTGCCCCCTCACCAACCCAAAAGTCCAGAAATCACAGATCAAAGATAAGTTGTCTTCACTGTGCTCTGTCCAACCAACAAAAGGCATGAGCGCAACACGAGTACGATGGTGGTTGTACGCCACTGAGTTTCGGGATGGTTTGTTATGGAGCAATAGTAACAAGACACCTAAGGTTACACAGCTGGATAACAGGAAGGGGAGTGGGGTCAGACTTTGAACCCCAGCAGTCTGACTTCAGAGCTCAAACTCTTAACCATTAACCCTTCCACCCATCCCCTTGGCAAGCCTTTCCCTCCTATGCTCCTTTGCTTCCTCCTCAGAATGGAAGCTGGGCTCCACCACATCTCCATGAGAAACCACTGCATTCCCCCCTGCAGGACTCAAAGGGAGACAAGGAAAGGAACAGGCTTCTTATTCTGCTGCTTCCAGGCCACCACCTCCAAAGGCTCCTTCTTTTTGGAAGTTCAGTTCCCTCTCTTGCGTTGGCTCCACGACAATATGATTTCAACTTTAGGAAACAGTCCCACCTTCCTCAATGATTTTAGTTTCTGCTTCACAGATTTGCTTTGCGCCCCATCAAACTCCATGTGAAAAGACACCTACTGTGGGCGAGGCACATGGTAGGGAAAAAAAAGTAGAATGAGCTTTGCATTTGTTTCCTATGGCTCTGTAACAAATTGCAACAGACTTAGTGGCTTAAAACAACACAAATTAATTACCTTATAGTCCTGGAGATAGGAAGCCTGAAAAGTTTCATAGGGCTGCATTCCTTCTTGTGGGTCTAGGAGAGAATCCATTTCTTGCCTCTTCCAGCTTCTAGAAGATGCCTTCATTTCTTGTCTCATAGTCCCTTTCTCTCTCCTCAAAGCCACCAGTGTAGCATCATCAAACCCCTCTCTCTGACTCTCCTGCCTCCCTCTTCTTCTTATAAGAACTCCACCCAGATTATCCAGGAAAATTTCCCCAACTCAAATTCTTAACCACATCTGAAAAGTCCTTTCTGCATGTCAGGGGACATAATCACAGGTTCTGAGGGTTAGGATGCGCATCTCTGGGAGGCCATCATTCGGCCTACTACAAGCTTTTTGAAAGAGCTCACACTTGGGAGAGATTATGTATTTGCAGCAGAAGCTGCTGCTCCTGGCCCATATTCATTCTCTTCTCACTAGACACACACTGATTGTCCTTGCTTTCAGGTGTGATGCCCACGCAACTGAGTTCTGGCCAATGGGGTGTAAGTAGAAGTGATAGGCACCACCTGTATGCCTGGCCCAGACAAACCCATTTACAGGCCTGACTGCAAGACCTCTCCTACAGGCCCCTCCCTTTTCCCATCCATGTGCTGAGTGAAAAGAACCCCAGGACCCAGATGAAGGTGGAGCCACCGGGGGAAATAGATCAGGGCCCCTGAATGACAGTGGAAACCATCTCCCTGCTAACTCACATTGTATTTTGACATAAATTAAGACATTGAAATTTGAGCGTTGTTTGTTGCAACAGTTAGCCTACACTGAGAACACACAGCTATGGAAATGTACTTTAAAAGAATGTGTAAAAATGTCCAGCCAAGACGGAGGTATAGGTAGATACACTTTGCCTCCTCACACAACCAAAAGGACAACAACAAATTTAAAAGCAAAAAAACAACCAGAACTGCCAGAAATTCAAACTGTATGGAAGTCCAACAACCAAGGAGTTAAAGAAACATTCATCCAGACCCGTAGGAGGGGCAGAAGCGGGCAACTGGGGTGGAGAGGACATGCGGCAAGGCAGCAGCTGGCAGACCAGGTGGTCCCACATTTGTGTGCAAAAAACCCTGGAGGAACAACTGGGGAGCGAGACAAACCTCACAACCCAGGGTTCCAGCATGGGGAAATAAAGCCTCAAAACCTCTGAGAAAACCTGTGGGGGTTGAGAGTTCTCACAGGAGAGTTCATTAGAGAGATCCGCAGGGGCCAAGAATGTACACAAAATCACTCACCCAGGAATCAGCACCAGAAGGGCCCAATTTGCTTGCAGAGGAAGTGACTGAAAGCCAGCTGAGAGCCAAGCAAGCAGCACTGTTCCCTCTTGGACCCCTCCCCCACATACAGCACCACAACGCAGTGACGAGGGTTGTCCCACCCCAGCCAGTACCTAAGTCTCCACCCTTTACTTCAAAACAGGCACACCAAGACAAATGAAAGAACAGATAAAAGCTCCAGAAAACAATACAACTAAGCGATGAAGAGACAGCCAACCTATCAGATGCAGAGTTCAAAACACTGGTAAGCAGGGTGCTAACAGAAATGGTTGAGTATGGTTGCAAAATAGAGGAAAAAGTGAAGACTATGCAAGGTGAAATAAAGGAAAATGTACAGGGAACCAACAGTGAAGGGAAGGAAACCGGGACTCAAATCAATGTTTTGGAGAAGAAGAAAGAAATAAACATTCAACCAGAACAGAATGTAGAAACAAGAATTCAAAAAAAGTGAGAAGGTGCTTAGGAACCTCCAGGACAACTTTAAATGTTCCAACATCTGAATCATAGGGGTGCCAGAAGGAGAAGAAGAGCAAGAAATCGAAAACTAATTCAAACAAATAATGAAGGAGAACTTCCCTAATCTGGCAAAGAAAATAAACTTCCAGGAAGTCCAGGAAGCTCAGAGAGTCCCCAGAAAGGTTGGACCCAAGGAAGCACACATCAAGTACATCATCATTTAGGTTACCCAAGATTAAAGATAAGGAGAGAATCTTAAAAGCAGCAAGAAAAAGAAAAGGAGACAGTTCCCTACAAAGGAGTTCCTATAAGATTCTCAGCTGATTTCTCAAAATAAACCTTGCAGGCAAGAAGGGGCTAGAAAGAAGTATTTGAAGTCATGAAAGGCAAGGACCTACATCCAAGATTATTCTATGCAGCTAAGCTCTCATTTAGAATGGAAGGGCAGATAAAGTACTTCCCAGATAAGGTCAAGTTAAAGGAGTTCATCATCACCCAGCCCTTATTATATGAAATGTTAAAGGGACTTATCTAAGAAAAAGATCCAAAATATGAATAGTAAAATGACAACAAACACAACTATCAACAACTGGACCTAAACAAAACAAAAATGAACTAAGCAAACAACTAGAACAGGAATAGAATCACAGAAATGGAGATCACATGGAGGGTTATCAACGAGGAGAGGGCAGGGGGAGAATGGGGGAAAAGGTACAGGGAATAAGATGTATAAATGGTGGGTACAGAATAGACAGGGGGAGGTTGAGAGTAGTATGGGAAATGGAGAAGCCAAAGAACTTATATGTACGACCCATGGACATGAACTAAGTGGGGGGAATGCTGGTGGGAGGGGGGTCCAGGGTGGAGGGGAATAAAAGGGAGAAAAAAAATGGGACAACTGTAATAGCATAATCAATAACCTATATTAAAAAATAATTTGTAAAATGTATTTTATAAGTTGTATGTGGTATTCAATTGCATGTCAATATAAAATTTACTTACACTAATGCGTTAATCTACGGTGGAGGCTCTATGTGAACCAAGAAGGTAACTTGATAAACACAGACACAAACCCCCCGCTCAGCTGCAGGCAGCCCTCCTCATCTGACTTATTTCTGTGTTTTGTATTCACAGTTTGCCCAATATTGAGGAATCCTGATTAATAAGTAACTGCAATGGTAACAAGTATATTTTAATTTACTGTGATGTCCAGAAACTCAATAAACAGAAATCTCCAGAAAATCCTGACTCCAAGGTCAACAAAGAAACTAGTTAACTGGGCAACACAAATTAATATTTTAAAGAGCTTCTACATAGATTTATTTATACATTATTTACTGTCAAAAGGATCAAAGACAATTTATCCCAAAACTTGCAGGACAAATGAAACCAAAGCAGGCAAACAGGAACAACGAAATATGAGCTCGGTGGTCAGACAGCTGGAGTTAGGAATTTCATGGGCCGAGAAGCAAGGGAATGTGTGCAGTGAGTGTGTGGGACGGGGCGTGTGTGTGTGTGTGTGTGTGTGTGCGCGTGGTGGGGGGGCCATGGGAACGGCAGTCAGAAACATTCTGTGGCCTCAGAAACATGTACCCTATTTTCCACAGTGGTACTTTCCAGGCAAACGACCAAAGGGTCCCCGCGTCCAGATGACCATAGGCCTGGCTAGAGTGAGAGCTGAGGGTCCCTGCAATCGTCCATCAGGGACAGTAAACCCAAACACCGAGGGACCCGGGACAGGCCGGGGTTCCAGAGCAGTTACTTTTAGGCAGTGATCAGTATCTCACCTGTGGCACATTATGGGAGATTCGGTCCGTGGCCTCATCAGGACTGGGTGGAAGGTGAGTCCTGATGAGCCACTGTTCTCTCTGGCATCGAAAGAAATAGAAGATTTTGAAAGCCCAGTCAACAAGCAGGCAAGGCAAGTCTGAGAGGCGGCCCCGCTGTGGAGCCCAGGACTGCAGCAGAAGGTTGCTTCTCTCAGACTGGCCTGGGCAGCCCACACCCGCGAGGCCCCCTGGGGGAGGGAGGACTCTCAATGACCCAGCACACATTCTGTGCCAAGCTCTATGCTCTGCCCTTTACACAGAGCTCAGCTGAGCTTTGCGTGGTAGGTGCATCTAACCTCCAATTTAGAGATGGGGGGTTGAGTCTTAGCCATATTGGAAAGGCAGCCCAAGTGCACCTGGCCATGGCCATTGGTGGCTGAGCTGGCATTCAGGGCAGCACTGCCGCCAGAGCCACAGTCCCTGCGCTCAGACACCTGCGGAGAGCGCCCCGGTGCACCCTTCAGGCTGTTCGCACTGTGACTGCCGATCCTTTTCCTCTTGACTCGGTTCGGACTGAAATAGACCAGAGGGGGGAGGCATTGTTGCCTCCAGTGCCACAATTAGAGCTATAAATGTTACCGGGGGTGGAAGTGACAGCACAGCCAGGGTACAGGGCGTGCACTGGTGGCCCTCACCACAGGCACCAGGGCGGCCGGCACAACGTGCTCCCATCTTCACCGCCTTTTGGGCCTCAGATTTCACAGGCCCAGTGACACAGACCTTCTGGGAACAGCTTGGGGGCCCTCAGAACACTCCAAACCTCTCATTGTTTGCACAGTGCTGCTATAGGCTTCCCAGGGTTGATCACCGTGCGACCGGCTGGTAGAGTGGGGAGACTGAGGCACCTAAAGGGCTATGCCTAAACCAGGACTCAGAAACTAGTGGGAGCTGATAAGCTGGCGGGCCATGGTTTTAGCAGTAGTAGTGGTAGTGAACATTTCCCAGATAGAAGCCTGACTTTACCTCTGTGTGGGCCCCGCCATTTGGAGACCAGGTGAGCAGCTGGTGGCCGGCAGAGCTCAGAGTTCTGGATGTCAGGGGGGTGACTGCTGGGAGAAGCACTCTCACGCACTCCCCCAATCTAGTGGCTCATCTGCCACAGGAGACACCTGACATACTCATCTGGACACCTGCATAGGATGGGCTTCTCCTCCCGGACAGCGGACGCTGGTATACATAAGTCCCCAAACAACTGGCCTTGTATGTTTTGAGTTGTTTGTTTTGTGACACTGTGATTTCATGTCACCTTTTCTTCCTAAGCGACATTGATAGTTACCTGAGTCCCAGCAGTCCAACCAGGGTTTCACAGACAAAAAAAAAAAACCCTGTTTTTTATTTTAATAAAGTTGTCACCCCACTCTCTTTCTCCTCAGCTCCCCTATAACCTGCCAGTCACAGTGGTTTCGGAGTAATACTGAAGTGCAGAGTCTGCCGTGAGACGCGGGGCATTTTATTAGACTGGAGATTGGTAAGAACGTGAGCTTTTCTACAAAACACTAGTTTGGGGGCTTTATTATTTTTTAAACATTTTTTAAACATGTTATTTACTTATTTTTTTAGAGAGAGGAGAAGAGAGGGAGAGAAACATTGATCAGTTGCCTCTTGAATGTGCCTCAACTGGGGACTGAACCCACAACCCAGGCATGCACCAGGACCAGGAATTGAGCCCAAGACCTTTCACTTTGAGGGATAATGCCCAACCAACTGAGCCACACTGGTCAGGGCTATTTTTTAAATTTTATGAAAATCAAACTGCATTTATGCACAATTGCCTTTTCCTAGGCATTTCATTTTTATTGTTGAATGTTTTTCAATTGTCCACAAATTCCTTGGAGACGGAGGTGGGGCTGCTGGGAGAGGAAGGAAGAGTGTGGATCCAGCACTGGGCCTGGCTGCAGTGAAACCAGGAGACGTGTTAATTGAGTGAATGAATGGATGAACAAAGGAATAAAACTATTACCTATCAGTGGATTTAACTGATCCTTGCTCATCCCATCCCTTCTTGCTACATGCAAAACAGAATCCAGCAAGTTTATGTACTTCACCCAAACACCCACCTGGTCAGGCCTCAGACCCAGCTTCAGGCATTGGGGGCTCCCCGGGGCTCAGGCCAGAGCAGTGGCTAATGTGAGCCAGACGCCCCATGGCAGCTTCCAGCCCTTACCCACGAGGACACAGCTGATTCGACAAGCCCCTGCCTGTGTTTCCCCGGGTGCCCCTCAAAGCACCCCGCCTATGAGGCAGAGCAGGGATCAGTCCTGCTGTACACTTGAGGTCCTACACCTGGGACCAAAAGGGCCACTGCCGCCAGCTGAGGAGGGGTGGTTGGGATCGATGTATCCGGCTGTACATCGGAGTGGTGAGGCCGCCCCAAGTTCGGGGGAGCTGAACAGGTGCAGAGCCCCAGTCGGTTTCCCAACCCTTATGAACTCACTCCCCAACTATACTTGCACTTCATTTCCTCCCCCCACCAGGCAAGGAAGAGTGTTGAACTTTGACTTATAGATCAAATGGTGAGAATAATAAGAATATTGTATATCCATTTTCAAATGCAGCATCCCCTTCATCTCAGACACTGTAGCATCCCCTCAGACAAGACCCCCAGCTCCCCACCCCACCCTCAGGTGAGCACTGCCCTTGAAGGGGGGAGGGATGGTCCCCGTATCCTCTGTTGGATAGGACCACACAATGCAGTCGGCCTTCAGTTCCACTTGTCACCTGGTCCTAAGAGTTATGGGGGGCAGAGTCAGTAGAGATATTTGGCCCCCAAAATCTAGGGGCCTCCACTTTTAGCTGCTGCCCACTGGAAATGTGGGGCAAAGGAAGAGAGTGAGAACTGGTTAAATGCATCAATCCTCAGGCAAATCCACTGACTCCTCCCTCTTCCACCTAGAAACTCTGAGCTGAGGAAGTGAGCGACATGTTTGCTGGGGGAGGAGGGTCTCAAAATCTGCAAACTGCCATGACTTGCTAAGGGCCTCAGAAGTGTTCCTCTGACTCACTGAGGGCCAGTGACCCATGCCAGTCCTTCAGAGGGGGGTGACTAGGATGGTGCTAATATATGACAGACAGCCAAGAGAAACGGCGATATTCATTCATCTTGGAAAGCGTGTGGGTGGCCATTGTTTTCAAATCTCTGGATGGTCCCAATGGGGGAGAGGAATGGGTTTGCTCGGAGGGTCCTGATAAGTGAGGACAATGAAGAAGGCCGCTTGGAGGTAGACAGCAGCAAGCTGAGGAAGGGCCGATAGTCAAGAGCCATCCAGGTACAGGACAGACTGGCGTGTAAGGTGGTGAGTTCACCATCCCTGGAAGTATCCAAATATCCATTTATTCATTTACTCTGTCAACATATATGTATTGAAGTCCAGCAATGATTTGCGTCAGGGAGCTTACATTTTAGTGAGGAAGGCAAAAATCACACACACACACACACAAACCTAAAAGAGAAAAAAACCCCACAAAGTACATGTTCAGTAGAGATAGAGTTATGCTACAAAAAATTAAATAAGGTTATGGCAGAGTCCATGTCAGACATCTCCTTTGGATTGGGTAGTAGGGGCGAATATCAAGCCTCATAGCAAGGAAGGTGTTCAGGGAGCATCAGGGGCTTTTGAAGTCTCTTCACCCTGAGTCTACAATCTCACATAATGCTATTCACCAATTCATTCACTAATGACTTGGGTGACTCCTCCCCAGACGGTAGATGTGGCTGAAGACACCTTGAACCAAGCCCCCTGTGGGTGCATGGCTGGGGTCAGGGGTCCCAGGTACAGAGGGGTGGTGGCTTCCCCCACCTCCCACCTGCCACCTCCTTGCATTCTGCCTGCTTCACAGGCTTGATTGCATAACTGCTGGCCCTGGATTTAGAGCCTAGTGCGGCGTGGAGCTTGTAAATCTTCTCTCACATCATGAAATGCCAGCAATTTCACAGCCAGGGATTCCTGTTCTCATAAAGTCCCAACACCAGCAGCTTTGCATCTAAAAGTGTCCTCTGACTGATGGATTGATGTCAGAGCTGCTGCTCTGGAGCCAAACACGGGGGCCTGCAGCCTCCACCACCTGCTTGGCTCCTCCAAAGCCCCAGGAGTGAAGGCAGTGATTGGCAGACCCGGTTGCTGGGGCTCTGTCTGCAATGTGACTCTCAAACTCGTCTCCCATTGGAGCAGAGGGACAGAAATGGCAGGCCCCCAGTGGGAACAGAGGTCATATTTGTGTTGGAGACTACCTGAGGGGAAAATACACTTCTAATCAATAGGCACAGTTGCAATCCCTGTGAGGAAATATCCACTTATATTTACATTTGCCTGTCAACTCTGGCTCCCATTAGAGCGACCTGTGGAGTGTTTAAAAGATAGACTTGTAGAGAGAGGTAGTTCCCCCCACGGAGTTTCTGACCCGGTAGAATCTAGGATCTGGAAAGGGGACCTTGCACATACAGGTTGTACAGGTCAAGAGTCACCACCTAATTCACAGGAAAAAACAGAAGACGAACATGAAGGACTTTGTGGCAGCCCTCTAACCTGGCCCCCAACAATCCCCACCTCCTAGAGTTCATACCCCTGTGTAATCCCCTCCCCTTGAGAGTGGGCTGAACCTAGTGACTCACTTCCATGACTAGAACAAGGCACAAAATGACGGAATGTCACTTCCCAGACTAGGTTGCAAAGAGACTGTGGCTTCTGTTTGGGCCCCCTCTCCTTGTTTGCTCCCAAGGAAACTACCTGCCATGTTGCAAATCGATGCAACATGAGCAGAAACTGACTCCCCAACTCAACAGCCAGCAAGGACATGAGGCCTGCCAGCAGCCACACGCAACGCACGGAAACGGGCGGTCTCACAGTGGGGCCCCGACAGGACTCCGCCCCACGGACACCACGATCACAGCGTGTGAGCGATCCTGAGACAAGGCGCCCAGAAAAGTGTTCCCGGATTCCTGATCCACAGAAACTTTGAGAAAATAAGTGTGTGTCGCTTTAAGCTATTATGTTTGGGGGATAACCTGTTAGGCAGAAAGAGATAACCAACACAGATATATGCAGCAGAGCATTAATGGTGGCCTGTCTCTGGGCAGTGGGGCAATGAGTGATCTGTGTCTTCTTCCTGTTGCTCATCTACATTTGTTGGCTGTTTTATGTTACTATGGATTACATTCAAAACGGGGAAAAAACAAACGTCATTTCCAAGTTATGTTCAAAACAACTTCTAGAGGAAAACAAAGGAGAACACAGTTATGACCTTATGTGAGGCAGAGCTTTCTTAGACAGCTCATCACAAAGGGTTATCCAAAAAAAAAAAAAAAAAGAAATTGGACATTATCAAAATTAAAAACTTTTGTTCTTCAACAAACATCATTTTAAAAATATGAAAGACAAACTGCAAACTGGGAGAAAAGATTTGCAAATCATATCTGACAAAGGACTGGTTTTCCGAATCTATAAAGAACAGTAAGAAGATAAACAATTCAACTAAAAAATAAGCAAAAGATTTGCATAGACATTTCTCTAAAGAAGATACACAAATGGCCAGTAAGCACATGAGACAATAATCATCGGCAGTTACCCGGAAGAGGTGAATTCAGACCGCAAAGAGATACCCAGACATACCCGTTAGAGCGGCTGTCACCAAAACGGTCAGTGATGCTGAGGCTGTGAAGCAAAAGGGCAACTTCATTCATTGCTGGTGCAAACGTGAAATGATACAGTCACTTTGGAAAAACAGTCTGGTGGTTTCTTAAAAAATTAAATACAAGTTTTCCATATGGCTCACTCCTAGAGAAATGAAAACATTGTCCACAAAGACTTGTAAGCAAATACTCATGGTAGTACTGTTCTTAACAGGAGAAACTGGAAAAACTCCAAATTTCCATGGACACGGAGTGGATGAACAAAATGTGGTATATCCATACAGTGACATGCCACGCAGCAGTCTGCTGGAACACAGTCCGATGCATGCTGCAACGTCACTGGGCCGCAAAAACAGTGCGAGAACTGAAAGAAGCCACACAGAAGAGAAGACCTAGTGTATTATTCTGCTCATATGAATTGACCAGGAAAGGCAAGTCTGTAAGACAGAAAGTAGATCAGAAGTTGTCTAGAGCTGGACTGGGAGTGAGTCTGATAGCAATAAACAAAAAAAAATGTCATGGGGTGACAAAAATATTCTAAAACTGGGTGTGGGAATGGTTGCACGACTATAAGAACTTATTAAAAAATCACTGAATTATGTACTTACAATGGATAAATTTTATGCTATGTAAATTATACCTCAATAAAGCTGTAAACAAGTCATGTTTATAACCTTGGACCCAGGAATTTCGTGCCAAGGGCATGATCAGAAACGTACACAGACACTGGATAGAATAGTATGCAGCCGTTAAAAATGGCACTGACAAAGAATTTTTGATGACCTGGGGAAACGCTTAGGTCGGAGTACAAAGTTGTTCTTACGGCCAGATTTCCCCAAGAGTAAAAAGCAGCTCTATATAAATATTCACTTTTTAAAACCAGTTAAACTTGTTCTGCGAATATGGTGTATAGATATCATAACCAGATGCACATATAAACATAGGTCTCTTTTTCCATTCTGGACATATGTAAATAGTAAACTGCTGGTGGCTATGTAAGTAATTTCTGGTTTTTCCTTTGTCCTTCATTATCTGTTCTGATTTTTCTTCCCAAAAAGCGTGTATTCATTTTTAAGTCTGGGAAAACAAATTGTTAGAAGAAAGGAAAGCAATGGCAGGTCCCTCCTATCCCGGTCAGAGGGAGGCCATGGCTTCCTCAGTGAAGGGAACACCCCAGCCTCCCAGAATGGCGCAGAGAGCCTATCAGCAGCAGCGTGTAAATGGCCCGGCCCAGCGCACCTGGAAAAAGCTGTTTGAGTCCCATTCATCCCAGCTCAGGCTCCTGTCTGTCAAAGGCCCACTTCACCCCTCATTAGCCAGGAGGAGGAGGAGCTCCTACCATGGAATGGCCCCCAGGGCTGGTTTCTTTGTCACTGCAGAGTGGCAGGTAGGAAATGGAACAATGGCCTTAGAAACAGATGCAGGAGACTTAATAGAAACTGCTGGAAACCCAGTTCTCCAAGCTGTGGCACCACAGAGAAAGCTAACCTGGAGGGACAGGGAGACCGGGGTTGGCGTCCTTGTTCAGCTATGAAAGCCATGCTCTTGGAGTCTGGGACAAGGGTCCTCACAGAATCTCAGGTTCTCATCTGTGAGGTGGGGACAATTAGACTGCTTATTTCCAAAGTGGAAATCTGTATCACCGGTTAATAAAACTCAAGGAATAAAAAGGTTGTATTAGTTTCCCAGGGTTGTCATAACAAGTTATCACAACCTGGGTGAGTGAAAACAACAGCAACTTATTCTCTCAAGTTCTGGAGGCCAGAAGTCTCAAGGTGTGGGCAGGGGCGTGCCCTCCCCACCGCCCAGGGCAGACCTTGTCTGTCTCGTCCCTGCAGAATCCCCAAGGACCAGACCAGAACCGGTACCTGCTAGATGCTCAACACGATTTGTACAAAGAGCAAACTGGTTAATAATTCAGGGGACAGTGGATTCTTGTGTTGGTTTATAATAAACTCTTCCTCAAAAAAGTGACACGTTCATCTTATAAAATATCAAATACACACAAGCATAAAGATTCAAATATATCAGAATCACACCTTTTACAGATAAACCCTTGCTAATATTTTTGCATATAGCTACCCAATATACTATTATATATAGTAATGTTTTTAAATATCATACTGTAAACATTTTTTTAAACTAATTTTTACACTTGACATGTTATGAATACAGTGCTCCCCCTTATCCTCAGGGGATATGTTCCAAGACCCCCCAGTGGATGCCTGAATCCCCCAATACTACCAAACCCCATATATATATATATATATATATATATATACACACACACACACACACACACACACACACACACACTATGTTGTAGCCTATACACACATACCTATGATAAAGTTTAATAAATCAGGCAAGGTAAGAGGTTAACAATAACTAATAATAAAATAGAACAATTAGAACAATGTACTGTAATAAAAGTAATGTGGATGTGGTCTCTCTCAAAAGATCTTATTGTACTGTACTCACCCTCCTGCTTGCAATGCTGTGAGATGATGCAATGTTACAAGATGAGATGACGGGAGGTGAATGAATGACAGAGGCATTGTGACGAAGCCTTTAGGCTACTATTGACCTCCTGACAATACATAACTAGCACTTGACAGCTTCCATTTGGCATATATGAGTTGCCAGCATTGCTACTCTTGTGCTTTGAGGTCAGTATTAAATAAAATAAAAGTTACTTGAGCCCTGGCTAGTGTGGCTCAGTGGAATGAGTGTCAGCCTGCAAAACAAAGGGTCGCTGGTTCAATTCCCAGTCAGGGCACATGCCTGGGTTGCAGGCCAGGTCCCCAGTAGGGGACGTGAGTGAGAGGCAACCACACATTGATGTTTCTCTCTCTCCTCTCTCTCTCCCTCCCTCCCCCTCTCTCTAAAAATAAATAAATTCTTTAAAAAAAAAAGTTACTTGAGCACAAGCATTGCGGTGCTGCGGCACTTGATCTGATCAGCAAGATGGCTACTAAGTGAGGGACAGGAGGAGCACATTTTTACGTCCAGGGCCAGAGGGAGCAGGACTCGTGAGATTTCATCACATACCTCAGAACAGCACGATATTTCAAAACTTATAGATTGCTTAATTCTGGATTTTCCATTTAACGTGTGTGGACTTTGGTTGAGCACCAGTCACTGAAATTGCAGAAAGCGGAATCAGGGGTAAGGGAGGACCACTCTATCTTATTCAGCCCCATCAGTGTCTGCTCATCTAGGTTAGCACGCCTTTGAAACGGCCACTTTCAGACCCCTCCTTCTAAGAGGTAACCACCCTCAAGAGAGCAAGTAATCTCAACCATCCTGTGACCTATCCCCACCTCGCTTTCTCGTACCTTTGGGTATATTTCCTTGTCCTGATGCGAAAAGGAAGCTGAACACTGTTATTCTCCAAAGCATTTGAAACCTTTCTCCCCAGCGTATGTCAGTTAGACCCAAATAAACTCATAAAAATTCTCTACAGGTTTGGATGCTTCTCACCTCGACAGTGTGGACAAGTGACCCGGTACCAATTGGCAAGGAAGCCCCCTCTGTGTGGGCACCCTCCCACTGCCTCACCACCCCCCAATATCTGGCGCTACACACCCTCGAGAAAGGCTCACGGCAGCCCCTGCGCTGATTGCGATGAATTTCCCTCATTCAGCAAGATGGGCCTTAAAATAACACTCATTGCAGGGAGTGGAAATTGTGCAACGTAAGCTTCTAGTCCAAATGAGTTAGTAGATCAAAATTTCTGCCTGCTACAGCCATAAACTATTTGGTACATACTGGTGTTGATATATTTAAGTGAGAAAATCCTACATTTTTATACGTTAATCCCAACACCCCTCACCTCCCTTTCAGATGCCCAAGTGGCACCCTAGTGGGGGGCTTCTTCTCGGACCTCAGGTGGGCCCTGAGCCCAGGGATGGAGCAGAGATTTCAGTGATTTGAGTAGGGAGGGGCTAGGGAGGCAGAATCCAACCAGGCCTCAGCCATCATCAGGTAGTTCTCTAGCAGGGCGCAGACCTGCCAATTAAAGGCCTCCAAGATGAAAGAGGAAGGCTTTGTAAGCAGCCAGGAAAGATGAAAGCCAAGCCCAAGTGGTGTTTTATGGCCTCCTGATGGGAGGACTCTTGGTGCTCCCTATTATGCCCAATCAAGAGCCTGTAATTACAGAAACCCAGAGATTCCCACAGAGGAATCCACCTGGCCTTGGCCTTCACTCCTGCCTGGCTCTGACAAATCACATGTTCTCATCTTCTCCCCACCATTGGGCATCTGGAGAACATGCTAATTGCCCCAGTCTTCCGGCAGCAGGCCCCACCCATTCCCGGACCAGATCCGGCACACCTGGCCCCTCCCCAGCCCAGGAGCTGTGAGCCTTAGCTGTGCATTAGACTAGAGCCTTGGGACCCAGCAGCCCCCACCCTTCCAGCCATGTGTACCGAGAGGGGCATGAGAAGTGGGGGTGCCCACGGCTTGGGGTCAGCAGACTGACAAGCTCCAGCCAGACTGTCCTGCCCCCTGCTTCACGCTGCTACATCTGCGCTCAGCAGCCCAGCTCACCGCCAGCAGGAAGGAGAGCAACTACACATCCCACACACCACTATTTTATCTATTTCCTTATTTTCTTTCTCCCCCTATAAGAAAGTGAGCTCCACGAGGAAAGACTTACATTTAGTATTTTCTTGCATCTAAGAACAAATTCCCACAAAAGTAGTGGCTTAAAACAACACAAGTTTTATTATCGGACAGTCCTGAAGGTCAGAAGTTTCACTGGGCTAAGGTCAAGGGCAGGGCTGCATTCCTTCTGGAGGCTCCAGGGGAGATTCCCTTTCCTTGCCTTTTCTGGCTTCTATAGGCCAGCCG
Organism: Desmodus rotundus; assembly: GCF_022682495.2. Taxonomy (NCBI): domain Eukaryota; kingdom Metazoa; phylum Chordata; class Mammalia; order Chiroptera; family Phyllostomidae; genus Desmodus; species Desmodus rotundus. The sequence continues at coordinate 37,857,977 of NC_071391.1, forward strand.
CATTCCTTGGCGTGTGGCTCCCTTCCATCCTCAAAGCCAGCACTCATATCACCCAGACCCCTGCCTCATTACCACATGTCCTCGCTGACTCCTCCTCTCCTGCCTCACTCTTTTACTAAGTAGAAGCCCTGTGATGCCTGTTGAGCCTCCAGATAATCCAACACAATCTCCCCATCTGCTGGTCAGATGATTAGTAGTCTTCATCAGTAGTCCCCCCTTGCCATGTAAGAACATATTTACTGGTTCTGCAGATTAGGGCATGGACGTGTTTGATGGTGGTGGCAGGGACCCAACATCTACCTATGGTGTCTTCTTCACTGCTGTTTTCCCAGTGTCTGGCACATAGTAGGTCTTCAATAAATACCTGGTTAATATATAAGTGAATGAGTACATGAATAAATCATTAAGGATAATATTTAGTATTACAGTAAACAGTAATTGTGCTTACTAAGTGCCAGGCACTGTTCAAAGTGCTCTACGTATATTATTAACTCATTTCATCCCCATCAGTTCTATGAGCTTAATTTTGTAATTGTCCGTATTCTACAGATGGGGAAAGTAAGGCACAGAGGAGCTGTCTGCCCAGGCTACACGGCTAGTGAGAGTGAGTGGGGAAGCGGGGACCTGACCTCAAATGTATTGCGCACTCACCGTGCCGCCCGCCCCGGCTGGGGACATTACATTTCTGATCTCCTTTCACCCTCAGGAGAGGCCGGGAGGAAGGTGGTGGGAGTGTGAACTCTGATCTCAGGCCCGGAATCACATCATGCACTTAGCTGAGGGTTCTGAGGCATTCCGCGGCCCTGAGGCTGGGGCAAGGGATTGCATGTTGCTTCTTGAGTCTCCTTCGATGCCAGTCAGACCAGGACCCAGAGCCCTCATGGAGACCATGGGGTGTTCGTGTTCCCACCATGAGTCAGGCTCCTGGCTCCGACCCTGCTCTCTGGCTCTTCTTCTCTATACAACTAGTGCCCAGGCCCCCAGCAGGCCTGTAGCAGACCATGACTTTCACCTACAGCTGGGCTGGGCAGCTGTGCCTCCTGAAAGCCTGGCCTCCTCCAGGGACAGGAGTGTGCTTCAGACCTCACCCAGAGCTGAAGTGGCATTGCCTACTTCCTTGTAACTCCGGGGGCTCTCCTAGCTGGGCCCCATCCATATTTTGCATGTGCTGGATCTGCTCGCTCTCTGCATGCTGGTCTCTGTCACTGCCCCCTATGACAGGCTGTTTCTCCACAGCCCTGCTTGATTTCCCCTGCCAGCCTGCTCTTTAAGCCACACAGGCCTACAGGAAGCTCCCAAACATGGGCCTCAGCTTTCCTCAGCTCTGCAGGGAAAGTGATGCTTGGGCAGGGAGGTGGCACCTCTCCTCTCATTTGCATCTTAACCTTTGGGATCAAAGCCAAGAAGAGCGAAACTGGCCTGTGCCTGCCAGCACAGTGGGGCATCGCACTTTCTGTTCCTGCCAGCCCATTTTTCTAGGTCAATGTCAGGTCGGGAAAATCCAATTTCCCATGTCCCAACTTTTTATTTGAAAACAGAGACGTTGCTTTCCAAAATAAATAGTGTTTACAAGTAAAGCCTGGAGAAGCTTCCAGCAGAAACGCACTCGGGAGCCAGACAGGACAGACGCTTCCAGGCTTGGTTGCTGCAAACCCAGCTGCAGCCCTAGCACCAGCCCTAGAAGGATAGACTGGGTTGGGGGAGAACACATGCATGTACACTTGTGTGTTGATGTGTGCATCCATGTGCACTTGCATAAATATGCATATGCATGTTACCTTAAGGGTCTCTGGGTATGGTCAGCATGTGTATGTAAATTAGGAGGGTTATACATGTGTACTTGCGTGTCTATGTGTGCATACAGGCATGTGTCCGTGGGAGGGTGTGTGTTTCTGCTTGGTGATTTTGCACACCCTGTCCTTTTTGTAGACACTTCCCTCCTCTCGACGCTGGTACCTCAGCCTCAGCCCTCATCTCGTTCTTTTTCTCAGCTGGGGGTCAGACTTTGATGTGCTCTAAACGCATCTCCCCCATCCCATTTCCTCGTGGTGCCCACCTACTGCCCAACCTCACTGGATGTGGGCTTGCTGTACAGACCAACTGAGGAGCATTTCCAGTTACCATGTGGGGCCCAGCAGTTTGAGCTCACACCTTGCTGAGACCACCTTGACTTCAAGATTTCAGCTCAAGGCCCCACAGGCCTGGGAACCAGCCACCTGCTTCACCAAACTCAATCAATGCCACCTGACTTCTGGGAGCTGAGTGGTTTTCTTAGCAAACCCTCCTGGTCTCTCATCTCCCTAGGCAGGCCTCAGCGGGGCTGCCCCTCACTGTGCCTTAACTCAGGCCCCGCCCTCCCTTACCAGTCCCTGAGCCTGCCCTGGCTCCTGCTGCTCCCCGACCACAACACCATTCTCCCCGGCCGCTTCTCTGCCTCAGCTCTGCCAGCCCTCACCCTCCAAGGCCTTTCAGACCAGTTCTACACTTACCCCTCCCCCCAGGAGGCCTCCTCAGATAAACCTCCCGCCCCACAAAATGCCTTATCCCTTGGCCCTGTGTCACTGGATGACACACTGCCCTGTGTATTACCTAAGAATTGCTTTCAGGTTGCTTCATGGCATGCATCTCGCCTTCCCACCTAGATCGCAATCTCCTTCTGGGTAAGAGGCAAGCCCTGTGCTCTCTTTGAATAAGCTGTGGAACCTGACACAGGTCGGACAGTGTAAACCAGTGATAAGGGCTGTGGGTGAGTGGATCCAAGAAGACAGAGTCAGGAGTGGGGGTGGTCAAGCCATAAAACTTTGTGCCAGGCCCTGTGTTCAGTGACTCATCTGCCTTGCCTCCTTTAATGCTCCCCATAACCGTGGGAGCTGGGTAGTATTACCCGCATTTCATAGATGAGAAAATGGAAGCAGGGAGAGGCTAAGTGACTTCTCCCAGGTCACAAAACTGGTAAATGGCAAGGTCAGGAGTAAATCCTAGGTAATGTACTTCTCTATTACCTTGCGACAACCACACCAGTGGACGGCAGTGTGCTAGAAACACAGGAACTTCCTGAAATTCCAAAGCACACCCCATCCAGGAGGAGGCAAAGCCGGCACTCGATCAGCGCTGTCCAGGCAAACTTTCTGCAGGGGTGGAAATCTCACTTTCTGTGCTGTGCACCATGGTAGCCGCTAGCTACATGCGGCCACTGACTATGGTAGCCACCTGAAGTGAGGCGGGTGTAACCAATGGCCTGGGTTTTCAATTTCGTTTTATTTTATTTTAATTAATTTAAATGTAAATAGTCACCCCTGGCTAGTGGCTACCTTATTGGACAGCATAGCCCTGGATACCTGCTTCCCAACCATGTTCACGCTGAGCAAATACAGAAAATAACAATTCTACAACGAATGAGGCTGCTTTTAGTGGGGGCACCTGGCTCAAGGAGTCCTGCCCTCCTGGCCAGGTTCGGCCACCCCAGGGGCCAATGTCACAACAAACTTCTAATCAGGCACAGCAGCTCTTAATGATGGCCACCTCCCCTGCCAGCTCTAGCCCCGAGCCCGGCACACTGAAATCACTGTGACTATGAAAGTCCCAGCATAGGAAGTGTGCAGGGTCTTGCCAGTCCTTACGAGGCATCCTGTGCCTCCATTCCCCACACAGGCAGTGCCAGGCCCTGGGCAGGGCTGGAGAACACAGAATGTCTCAGGGTCCAGTCTCACTGAGCACAGGGCAGCAGTAATGAACAGCGTCTTCTTGGCCATGCAGCCCCAGACTTTTTGGAAAGTAGGACTCTGGTCACAACAATAGGTTTTGTCCAGGACCCTCTCTTGTCATGTGAGAGGGGAGCCCAGATGCCCAGAGACTGAGGGATCCAGACTCCCACAGGGCATTCTTCTTGGCAGCACTTTGGCGCCACCTCCTGGGAAGTATGCATAATGCCAGTGGATCTGCTTACTGATGGGGGCTATCAGACCTTCCAGCCCGCTCCCCTCATCCCTGTTGCTGGGATCAGGCTGGTTGCCCAGGCCCGAGGGCCGACTGGTGCACAGCAGTCAGGTCAGCTCCCTTCCTGCAAGGAAAGGGCGCTTTGGGATGGGAGGAAAATGGGTGAGGACCACAGTGCTGGGGGAGCGGGAGGTAAGGCAGCTCAAGCACTGTGTGAGTCTAGAATGGGAAGCTTCCAGAATTCAGGATCTCATTCACACCTCCAATATTAAACTGCCAGGCCCTGGATGTATAGGGAGAAACCAGAAACAAGCTTGGTGATAACTGCAGAAAGTGGGGTGGCCCCTGCGCTGGCTTCTGAAGATGAGAAGAACTGGGCACACATCGAGAGCGGAAAGAGAGGCATTTTCAGAGGAGGGAGTAGCCTGGGGGGACTATGCCCAGGAGGGGAGAAAGAGGGTAGTCCGCTGGTGAAGTGAAGTGGCCCAGGGCACCAGGAAGTGGAGGATGTGTGGGGAGGGGGCTGGAGGTGAAGCCGCTATGAAGGAGGGGCAGCAAAGTCCAGCCCCCCAACCCCATCCAGCAAACCCCCAGGGTCAAACCCCCAGGGGCTTCTGATTTTGAGTGGTTTTGTCCATGGCTACCGAGTGACCAGCAAATGCAGCATAAGGGCGCAGAGCCTCTGGGCTACCTGGTTTGGTACTGGGGAGGGGTGCAGGGAGTTGAGGGGAGAGGCGGAGAACGATGGCTGGAGACGCTGACTAGCTCCTTGTCCGGGCAGCATTCCTCCCTGGGCCTCAGTTTCCCCATGGGTCAACTGCAGGCATTGACTGATGGTCTCCATCAACTCCTGTCTAACCAGCCTTCATCCAAACGTACAGGAAGGGAGTGAGGTATGGAGATGTTTGTGCTCTGGGAAACGGCCCCCTGCCCAGGAAGTGTGTCGGGGAGGTGCTGTCCAGCCAGGCTCCAGGTTCATGTAAATTGTGAAAGGGCTTCTTAAGCTGAGTCTCAGCTGAGTCTCCAGTTCTCCCAGGGGGAGAGCTGGGGGTGGGGGACACCTTCAAGGAGAGTTAGACACACAGCCAAACCACAGAGGCCTAGGGGGGTGGGGTGAGGGTGGGGGTGTCTCCTGTTCAGACTTCAGCCTGGCACAGTTTCTCCACAGCACAGGGGAGGCCTCCGTTGGGTGCTGGGGTGCAGGGGGAGCCTGGAGTGCTGACTTGCTCCAAAAGTCTTAGGGACTCACCTCAGCCTTCTTCACAAGGGATTCCCAAGCCCAGGAAAGACAGAAGAGACCCCTGAATGGGTCAGAAAATTCTTTTCTGGGAGCTGCAAAATCAGCGACATCTTCAGCTATGGAATCTTCTAGTAAACAAGTCAGGATGGCTTCTGGCAATTCCCAGGAAGCTGGGATGGGGAGATAAGGTCACCAGTCAACAGACACCACTTCAAAAGCACTTCCTGGGTAACAGCAAGTTCTCACAGGCTGCCCTCAGCTGAACCTCTTATCAACCCACTCGGGAGGCGGGGCAGGGCAGGGGTTGGGCCTCATTTTAGGGTCGTAAATCTTCCCTCCCAAAAGGAATGCCAGAGGTCAGCAGCCCAGCCCCATGTTTCATAGAAAAGGACAAGACCACATGAGGAGAAGCGAGCATGGGGCCTTGAGTTACACTTGTGACTGAGTGACAGGGAAGCCTCTCCAGGTCTCCTTGGAGGGAGGTGTGCTGCAAGTGTGAACGACACAATTTCGAAGACATGGTACAGAAAAAGGATATAAAATATCTTAATACTGATTTTTATTTTAATTTCATGTTGAAATGACAAGATATTGGATAGATTGGGTTAAATAAAAGATACTAAAAGTAATTTCTCCTGTTTCTTTTTACTTCTTTTAGTGTGGCTACTAGAAAATGTAACATTAAATGAGTGGTCCGTAGCTGCAGCTTGTGTTATTTTTGTATTGGACAGCACTGCACCAGGTTCTCACACCGTTGGGGCCAAGTTCATTACTGCCACCCCAATGTCTAGTCCACAGAGTATGAGGAGGTCAGAACAGCCCTGGGAGCCAGACAGGCACAGAGCTAAGTCTCTTACATGTCGTTTTATCCTCCCAGCAACCCTGGGCTGGGGATGGGAAGGCAGAGAGAGCGGTGCAGAGCGGGAGGGTTCATTCAAGGCCCTGATTGGGGTCAGGTGAAGTCAAGGGGAGTGGTTGAGTCCTTGGGTGGTTCTGAGTTTCTGAACAGGAAGATGCCTCTCCTCGCCCTTCTGTCCGTGTGCTTCCTGGTTGACTGTCTTCCCACTTGGCCTCAGCCTTGTCAGTTGTGAAATCTGTCCCATTTCCTTTCAAGCTCCGCTCTCCTCTTCCGGATCCAGACACTGATCCCCCAGCGACCTGCCCTGGGGGTCCTCACGGGCTTCAGTAGTACCATGGCTTTCATAGCAGTGCTCCTGAGTGGGGCAGCTGGGCCTGCTGCCAGGCGGGAACCTGGCCTTGAACCCAAGCTGAGATCTCAGAAAGCCCCTTCCCAGCAAATTCAGAATCCCCCATTCCAGGAGTTCCTTTAGGGACCTACTCTTAGCTCTGGGACCTACCCTCAGCTCTGGGACCTGCTGAGGAAAGTGACGATGCCACCACAAGGTGGTGCTGTTTCCACAACCCTCCAGTCTCCAGTGACCTGCCACACCTGCAACAAAAATGTAATTGAGCATCTGGAGGAAGTTCTTCCTGGACCAGCTGTTGAACCTCTTTCTCAGCTTTCAGCTGCTAAAGGTTATTCAGACTCAGGAATTCTGTTATGAAAACAAGTCATCTCTGTGTGCATCCTTTAAAATAAGTCAAGCAGGCTACAAACTCATGGTCAATTCCCCTCTACAAAGGAATTCTGTGCCCAGAGGCCCTTGTGCACACCTAATACACACAAGAGGAATGCACACTCGTTAAACAAATAGCACGTGGGTCCACGTGTGTGTGTGTGAACATGACCGTCAGAGTCAGAAAGACATTACAGGCTATTTAGCATGGGGTTTTCTTTTCCTTTTTGTTTTAGTTCCAGGAATTTTATTCAAAAGAAAAGAAAATGTTACATTGAAGCCAAATATGTAAAATGAGGGGAATTTAAAAAAAAAAGTATGGAGGTTTCAGTTGCAGATGTGAGAATAGAGGACTGTCTTCCCAGTAGTTTTCCGGCGCAAACCGGGAAAACCATCAGTCTAGTCCCACTGCCTGTTCCATAGAGGTGGACCTGAGACTCCAAAGGGAGAAACGACCCGCTCAAAATCACCCAGATACTTGTAAGTGTTTTCACTTTCAATCTGAGACCCAAAGACAGGTGTTTCTACTGCAAAATAAAATCTCCCCGTTTTCTCTGGCTTGTACCCAGACTCGCTTCAGGTTACGGTGACAACCCGAGGCAGAATGACAGAAACGCACAACGCGGGCACCCAGCTCTGTTTATTTCAAGCCCTTTCAGCCTCCGTTGTCCTGCCCGACCCTCACGGCGCCCCTGAGAGTTAGGAAGGCGAACCGATAACCCAGGGATCTGAGGAGAAACCAAGGCACAGACTGGCGACTTGGCTTGCTCCTGAGCACAGTGAGCGAGTGTCAATAAAAGTAATAAAGTAAAAGACTAGCACCAGGGCTCCTTAGACAATTCTACACGTGGGTCTGGAGCTGAGTATTTTCTCGGCTCCGTGGGAATACAGTTTTTTTCAAGGAGGGGGCTGTTAGGCGTTGGTTCTCCAGGGGACAAAAAGTGAAAGTGAGAACAAGAGACTCTGCTGCTTAAGGACAGGACCTTGCCTTCCTCGCTTTTGTATTTCCAGGGCCAGGCATATCAGCCGGTACATTGTCAGCCTGTAACTATTCTGGATGATAAATAAATGTGACACAGACATGTCATAGATATTTTTGGCTCCTGAGACAAGAAATTAAGACTCTGCACAAATTAGTACCATTTCCATAATCCCCGAGACAGAAAGCCTTGGAGAAGCGCTGAGAGGAGGAAGGCACCACACACAGGGGTTTGTGTTTCTCTCCTGTGGCTCCGAACAGCCGCCTCCGGGCAAAGGCAGCTTCATACAGGGCTGGGCTCCTGCCACGTTTTTATTGTTCCAATCATGCAGTTAGCTAATATTTTCTACCCACTTACTAAGGGTCACTGTGCATTAGGCCCTGAGGGGTATAAAATAGACAAGGCAGATAGCATATTTAATGACGTAATATTTCAGGACTTAGATTTAACATGAGAACATTGAAGAGGAGCCGTGTGATCCTGAGTAAGTGCTGACTCATAGTGTAGGTGGGGGCAAGGGAAGCAATCATTAGCAATTCGGTCCAGCGACAGATTACTAAACCGTAACCTGCCCAAGAACAAGTGCTGGGTGCGTGGGGAGGCAGGGATGAGTAAGATGAGCCACGGAGCTCACCAGATGGATGGAACAAGATGAGCTCATAAACACGACGTGAGGAGATCCACAACAAAGAAAAATAGCTATTGTCAGCCTTCCTGTTCAGAACCACTCGTTGTCGATATGCTTCCCATCTTTTACTCGTGGTTGTGTAACCAAACACGTCCTCTTCATACACACAATGCATCTTTTCCCCCTACACAAATGGAATCTTGTTGTACATATGTGTCTACTGTCTTTCTATATTAACACATTGTGAGCAGCTTCTTTCATTGTAAAGACTTCCCATGTCAGTCATTCTTCAAACACTGCCTGGGAGCTTACCGCGCACCAGGCACCAAGCTGGGTGTTGTACAATACAGAGTAAAACAGGGCCCCTGCTCTCCGGTAGCTTAAACCGTATGAAGGTACCGTAATTCGGGAAGTCATTGCCCTATTGCGGGAGATTTCTGTTGTCACATGTTTTCTTTGTTGTCAGGGATAATGAGAGCTAAGATTTATTGAGCACCTGCTGTGGCCCAGGAACGGGGAGAAGCACGTCATGTGCATAATTTCATTTCATCTTTGGAAACAGCCCGCTGTTGTAGGTTCCATTGTAGAGAAGGAACTGGAGGACGAGGAGTGACAACTTACTCCTGCAGCTGCTGAGTGGCAAGGCTGGGACTCGGACCCAGACATGTTGACCTGGAAGAGCCCAGACTCCTCCACCAGGAGGAGCAAAGCCGCAGGGAACACACTTATTCCTACAGCTTCTTCCCCTGAAGAGTAAATTCTTGGAAATTAGAATTAGTGTGTCACAGGGTATACAAACATTTTTTTTTGTCCCAAAGAAATAAGCTTTAAGACAGAAAATGAAAATATCTGTTATGAATTGCTGAAAGACCGTTTTTGTGGCCGGCTACGACTCTGTGGTCCAATAAGGCAGCCCCAGCCACAGGTGGCTGTTGAGCACCGGAAGTGTGGCCAGGTCAAACTGAGAGGTGCTCACAGTGTGGAACACTCATCAGACTCTGAAGACTTACTAGGAAAAAAAGGATGGGAAAGACCTCATTGGTGAGTTCTCTTCAGGGGTGAGCAAAAGTATATTTACAGTTGTGAGTGTGCAAAACACAGAGTTTATTCTTGTATTATTATTTATTAATTACTACACTATTTTCCATACAAAGAACTGTAAACCTACTTTTGCCCACTCCTGTATTGATTACATATTGGAATGATGGGATTTTGGGTGCATTTGGTTAAATAAACTATGTTATTAAAATTTATTGTATCTGTTTATTTTTATTTAAATTTGACTACTAGAAAATTTAAAATTACATTTGCACTGAAGGGTGCTGGCTTGAAGAATGGACCCAAGAGGGTTGAGAGTGGAGGCTGGAAGACCCCTTCAAAAAGGTCGTGTGCAGATAATGAGGACAGGCTTGGACTAGGGACCTTGGGGGTGGAGTGGAGCAGGGGGACCGTATCAGCGAGGTAGTGAGGTTTGAGCCTGGTGCCCAGGAAGAAGGTGGGTGTCACACTCCTGGCTTCTTGTCTCTGTAACACCTCCCCATCCCCAACCCCACCCCCGCCCCCAGGCCCTTTCTTCTAAGCAGAAGCCACTGCCCACACCTGCAAGGCTTAGCCAGTCTCCCAGTTTCCAAGTTTACTCCTGAGCCAAAGCAATGTACACCAAAACCACCCCCTCCCCAGCCACCAATAGCCTGGTGCCTCATTGCCTTTCCCACGCCCATTTTTTAAGTCAGCTCTGAATTTAGAATAAGTCAACATTCACTTTTCATCTCTGCCAAAGGGAAAAACAGCAATTATGGGAAGAGACTCTCCTACCACGGCACTGGCTTCCTACCCAGTTTTTACAAACGGTGGGAAAAGTGTCCCATCCGAAAACAGAGCTTTCTTTGACAAGCTGTTGTCGATTTATCTCCTTCCTATACGTATATCTCACCCTTATTCTCAATGAACATTAAGGGATATCTGGCCTTTACAGGAGGGTATAATTCATGAACCGGAAGTACCTTTTTAAAGATATTGCAAAGTTACGTTTGGGAAACTTTATCCACAAAGAAAAAAAAAGCAGTAATAACCATGATTCTAGGACCAAGAATCTATTGCAGCAGAATTTTTGATGTGAAGGACAGAGACTGATAATTTAAAGCCTTCCCAGAAGATTCGAATGTGCTATCCAGTATTGAGAAATGCTGGCCGAAATCAATATTAATAACTGCGGCCACCACATGCCACCTGAATTTTTAGTAGAAGCACCTCCTCATTGTGAGCTCCACATGCACAAGAAAAACTAGTTCCATACAGAGAAGAAGGCCACTGTTTCTGCGGGTATCAGTTTAATGAACAGTGAAGATGGGAAAACTAGATGGCTTTGCATTGTTTTCTAGAGAAATAAAAACTGCGTTTTCCCTCTGAAACCAAGGGATCCTTATGACTTTGATTAAATTTAGTTTTAAATCCTAGCCCTAGAAATCATCTCAATCTCTCGCTCTTTCTCTCTCTCTATATATATGTGCTCCTCAGAAATCTAGCCTGTCCTCAGGATAATCAGCAACCCCCAAAACAGCAGCGGACAGTAGCCCCGGCGTGACCGGTGGTCACATGGTCCGAACCTCTGGCCGGCTAAAGGTGACTAACACCTTAAGTTATGTTTCAGCTCCTGAGCCCTAAAATGGAATAACCCGCTGTCCTATGAGACAGGACAGAGGGACGCTGGAAAGACCTCAGAACTGTCCTCAAGACCTGAAGAAATGAATTATTACCTTTATTTCACCTCCAACAAATCAGCTCCCATCATGACCCTCGACCCCTAACCCACAGTGACTTGTGATTTTGCCGTATAGAATCTGTAATGTACAGGCCATCGGGGAGTTGGGGCTTTTGAGCATTAGCTTCCCATTCCCCTGGGTGGCAGCACGCTTCGATAGAATAGCCCATATTCCCCCACTGCAGCTCTCCGCAGCTAGTGTTTGGCTGTCTGCTAGTGCTGGCTGGACGACCATTTTCTGTTCTGTAACACCTCTTGGAATTAGGGTACTTAACATTTGCTTCTGAAGTATAATTTTGGTCTAGAAGATAATTTAAAGTAAAATATTGCTGAATTTACATATGGTAAAAAGAGAAACCCATGAAAAGATCACATTAATACTTAGATCACATTAATCACATTAATCCCTGCAATATTTCTAGAACTCATTGAACATATGCATTAACGTATGATTTTAGCTCCACGAACTATTTGGAACCCACACTAATCCCACTTTGAGAGATGATTTTATCTGCTAGGCTCTCGTGTGACCACCGGGAGCCAGACAAGCCCCGAGCACAGGACAGCGCCCACCAGCTGTGTACTAGAGCTGGGACCTCCAGACAGGAAGGTAGGCCCAGGATTCAGCATTCCAATGGGTTTAGAGAGATTGTGGATGATTCTCTTGATGTGGCGGGTCAAATGGAATGATACAAAATTGTCTTCAGAGGCCACTGGGGAGGCTTTTAAATACCTTGAAAACCAAAGAAACACAGACTTAAAGGGGCACCAGGTTCGACTCTGAAGTCAGCACTGGGTAGTGTTTAAATCAATTCATTAATTTACTTTAAATTGTCTGCATAGGAAATGTGTGCGTGTTTCACACATCTCATTAGGCACAGGAAGGTCAGTAGGGGGCGCCCCTTGCAGACAGACCCACAGTAGTAGTGCACTGTTTTGCACCTTCCTGTTTCACTTCAGCTGCTCATCTTGGGGATCTTGCTGTTCCTCATGGTTTTTCTAATTATTTATTGAAGTGAAATTCACATAACATAAACGACTAATTTCAAAGTGAACAGTTCTGTGGCATTTAGTACATTCACGATGTGCAACCACAAACTCTATGGAGTTCCAAAGCATTGCCATCACTTCAGAGTACAACTTCCTACCCATTAAGCAGTTTCTCCCATTCGCCCCCCACTCCAGCCCCTGACAATTACCGATCGACATTCTGTCAGGACGGATTTATCTGTTCTAGATATTTCCTGCAAACAGGATCAGGCCCCATGTGACCATTGGCGTCTGGCTCCTTTCATTAGCATAATGCTTGGAGGTTCACCCAGGTGGTAGCGTCTTGTGTCAGTACCTCATTCCTTTTTCGGGGCTGCATAACATTCCATGGTGTGTAGCCACCATACTTTGTTTATTCATTCACCCACTGATGGACGTTTGGGTGCTTCCGCCGTTTGGCTATTGTGACTAGTGTTGTTATAAACGTGTGTGACATGTACTTGTTTGAGTACCTGTTTTCCGTTCTAGGGCTGGGATTGCTGGGTCACATGGTAACTCTATGTTTAACTTTTGGGAGACTGCAAAACTCTTTTCCATAGTGACCGAACCATTTCACGTTCCCACCAGCAATACGTAAGGGGAGGACCTCTTCACATCCTCACCAGTATTTATTATTTATTATTTTTTCATTACAGCCATTCTAATGGGCATGATGAGCTTCGGTTTTCATTTCTTCGGTGACTGATGATATCATGTACATGGGATAAGCCGTTGAGTGTCTTTTCCTGTGTTCGTTGGTCATTTGTTTATCTACTTGGGAAAAATATCTACTCAAGTTCTTTGCCCATTTTAAAATTGGGTTGTTTATCTTTGTGTTGTTGAGTTCTAAGTGTTTTTTTGTTGGTTTTTTTTTTACCTATTCTAGATGCTAGAGCTTTATCAGAGACCATTCCTCGCTTTCTTCACGTCTGTTCAAACGTCACCTTACAAAAGCACACATAAGTAGCAGCTTTCATTTATCCTTTCGGTCCTCTTTCTGCTTTATTTTCTTCATCACTGATTACCACCTGAAATAGAAATATGAAACATTATTTCTCCGTGTGTGTGGGCATGTGCAGGTTTGGAGGCCTCTGGCCTGTGAAGTGTAAACTCTGAAAACAGAGGCTTTGCTCTTTTGTTCGTTTCTGTTCCCTGCTCCTAGAACAGCCTAGCACATGTAGGCACCCAAACACTATTTGTGCGATGAATGGGTGCGTGAGCGAATGAGAACAGAGCGGCTGCATTCTTTTCATAGGTGAGAATAGTATCTCATTTTAGTTTCATAAAATGTGATTCTTAAAACATAATGTCTCTGCTCATCTAACTCAAATTTTAAGGGAATTATAAGGCGGGACCCCCCAAAAAACAGAATTATCTTCTAGAGGGCAGGCTCCTTGTAGCGAAGACTTCCCCTGCTAGGTGAGTGTTTGAGGAACCCATCTGTCCCAGTTACCCACTGGCTTTGTTGTGAGAGGCTGCATTCGGCTTCAGTGAACTTTTTTAAGACTCTTTCAGCGCGTTTGCCCATTTCATGATGGGTGATTTACAAGCACACCTGCCCACACAGCGCTGAGTGTTCAGCAGTTTTTGACCAAAAGCGGCTTGCCCCACCCTCCCTATTCACCCGATCTCATCCCAAGCCATTTTTATTTGTCTCCCCAGATGAAAAAAGTCCTCAAAGGGAAACATTTTGCTGATGTGGAAGAGGTGAAACAAAAATGACAGAAGCACTAAAAGGCATCAAAACCGATGAGTTCAAAACCTGTTTTGATCAGTGGAAAAAACGTTAGGTGTATTGCATCAAATGGAGAGGACTTTGAAGGTGACTGAAGTTTAAACATGTAAGAATAAATGCACAATTTTTTATAAATAAATCCCATTTGGGGGTTCCCCCCTTGTATTCGGTCCAGTCTGGTCCCAAACCATCAGCTGCCCACTCTAGGATTTATCCAGGCACCGGTTCATAAACACAGGCTGCTCTCCAGCTCCGTACACCCTCTACAGACTTGGGGCTGCACAGCCTGCACCAACCTGTATCAGGCACCACATCCAAACCTGTTTCTAATCTGCTCACTTTTTATCCTCGCCCTCTTTCTGACCTCACCTTACCTTGGATGTGACAGCCAGCCTTTCTTTTCTCAGCTCTTTCATGTGAATATCAATTGTGTTCTATAAACTCCTACCTTTGTCCACCTGGTTTCTGGGCCTCTCCTCAGTGGTCCATTTTCTTTCTTTCTTTCTTTCTTTTTTTTGAAATTTACTTATTTTTAGAAAGAGAGGAAGAGAAGGAGAAAGAGAGAAAGAGAAACATCAATCGGTTGCCTCCCGCATGTGCCCCAGTCGGAGACCAAGCCCACAACCCAGGCATGAGCCCTGGGAATCGAATCGGCAGCCTTTCACTTTGCAGGGCAATGCCCAACCAAGTGAGCCACACTGGCCACGGCAATGGTCCATTTTCTTGAGCAGATTTTTCACCAGTCTGTCTTCTCTTGGTTCTGTAATTTAAACTCAATCGAGAATCTTTGGTGGTAGCTGCTGGCAGGAGGTAGAATGTAAAATTTGGAAAACACTTTAATTTTCCCTTCAATTTTTCCTGCAGTCTCCATCTCTCTTTCGCTTGGACTGGGGTGCTACCAGCACCTCTTTCACCATCTTTTGACCCCTGGGGAAGCTCGATATCTCTTGCAATCATCAAGAATAGAGGTTCTAGTCCTGGCTGGTGTGGCTCAGTGGATTGAGAACCAGCCTGTGAACCAAAGTGTCACTGGTTCAATTCCCAGTCTAGGGCACATTCCTGGGTTGTTGGCCAGGTCCCCAGTGGAGGGCGCACAAGAGGCAACCACACATTGATGTTCTCTCCCTCTCTTTCTCCCTCCCTTCCCCTCTCTAAAAATAAATAAAACCTTTTTTAAAAAGAATAGAGGTTCTAAAGATTGGTTTCTTAATGGATAGTACTGGCATCACATAGGAAATTGTTAGAGACGCGAAGTATAGGGGAGTAGGCGTGTTAACGCTGACCACCTACACCCAGGTGATCCCGGTGCTTGCCACTGTCTGAGAGCCACCAGCTGAAGCGGTGATGGGCGCTGCCTGCGCTGCCTGACAGTGCTGGCCAGCCTCAGCGTCAGCAGGGTGAATTTTCAAGCCAGCATCATCAAACTAGTGAGGGGCTATTATTTTGCAGAGATATACTAATCAGATAGACCCTCTTCAAGTGTCTGCTTCGAATCTAGAAGGAACAGTCAGAGGAATAAAAATAAGACACAATTCTAGCAGTATCTATCCAAATTGCTTCAATCATAGGAAGTCTTTCCTGCAGGACCAGTGGGACCAGTGGGACCAGTGGGACTAAATCTTGCACACATTTCACCAGAGGGCTGGATGGAAATCATACTGCAGGAAGGAATGTGCAGACCCTGAGCAGGAAAAGAAAAGGAGTCTAGAATGTGAAAGCCTCAGCAGTGGGAGCTAAGCTTGGTTGGGAGCGTGTTTATTATGTGAACTTCTTCTGACCCAGCCATTCTGGCAACACTATGCACCAAGACAGATAAAAAGGTTTGCCTGTGAAAACAGAAAAGAGCTTTCTGCACCAAGACGCTCCTTACCCCTTCATGGTCTAAGCAAAACTGACTGTGGACACTCCCCTCACCCTGCCTTCCCTTGAGCCCCAGCTGAGCACACACAAAGGGGGCTCTGTTTGCCGCTTGCTTTGCAAGAGCTTTGTTGGCCAGGCCTGGTGATGATGCTGAGGGTGATAATTATCTTAATAGCTAACAATCAATGGGGCTTGCTACAGGGGGGACGCTTTGCTAAGGGTCTTACCAAACTATTTCTTATAAGACTCACAATGGTCCTACAAGGCAGATGCAGTTCCTGTCCGCCTTTTATAGATAAAGGAAGTGGGGCTCAGAGAAGTGGAGAGACTTCTCCCAGTCACCCGGCTGGACAGTAACGCAGGACCAGGGCTGCTTGCTCCAGGGCCACTGCCCTTGACAGTGACGCTGTGGTACTTCCCAACAAGGACTTGTTTCTTAAGGTCGGCTTTTATTGCTCTTCTTTAATTAGGAGAGATTATTTTTTAAATGAGAAAACTAGGGTTTAGAAAGATAAATTAGCTTATCCAAGAAATCTAGGAGGTGGCACAGCCGTGACGAGAACACAGTTCTTTTACCCACATTGCAGCGTCTCACCTCCGGCTTCTTTGTCTGACACCCCTGACCACAGACAGAGACCTGTTTCCAGAGACGTGCCACCTCTGCCTGTGGAACTGCCGGGGGCTGTGAGCAGCCACAGCACAGAACAGTTAGAAGTCTGGGTGCAAGGGTTCGACGGCCCTGCTGGGATCCCTGGCTCTGACCTTGGGCAAGCTATGTCACCTCCTTTTTACCCATCGTCTTTGAATTTGGGTATAATTCACTTCCATACACTGAATTGTCTCTTTAGTGTATAGTTCTGTAAGGTTTAACAAATGTATATCAACACCCTCTGCCTACCACCACGGTCAAGGTACAGAATCCCCCACATATTCCCACACCTCTCCCCTTCATCCCAGCCTCTGGCAGCCAACGATCTGTTTCCGGTCCCTACAGTTTTGCCTTTTCTAGAATATCATATGGATGGAATCAGTATATAGTTTTTTGAGTCTGGTTTCTCTCACTTAGAATAATGCATTCAAGATGCATCTGTATTGTCATGTGTATAAGTAGCCCATTCCTTCTCACTGCTGAGCATGAAGGACCTTACCACAGCAGAACCAACAGCAGCCGCTCCTCCTTAACCGGAAATACCCTGCCAGGCAGTGGAGAATGCCACGTATTAAATCTTAACTCATTATTTTTATGAGGGCAAAACAATCTTGGAGATAATAGTAATGAAGGTAACTGGAAACCAGGGCTGAACCTCAGATTTACAAACCCATCTTTTGGGGACTTCCCAGATTGTCTTCTTTGTGACGGCAGGTGTGGGCTAGGAGCCCTGTAGTCTGGGCTCTAACATGCCCATAAGCTAGAGAACCCTGGGATGTTCAGGTCCTGGCAGCGGGGATCAGAGCCAGAACCTAAAGCCAGGATTATCTAGCTCCAAATCCAGCCTTTTTTCCACTACTCCAGCAGCTTCCAACCACATGGGAAAGCAAGCCCTGCTGGCCCGACCACACTGTTCCACAGATGGGAGGCTGAAGGGTTGGGAGGAGAGCTTTTTGTTGAGGCCTGATGCTAACAGAGTCCCCAGCAAGGACCATTCCAAAATGCAGCCCGCGGGGCTCCACCTCACAGTTTGGAGACACCAGTCAGCATCTCCAAAGGACACTCAGGCACCTGCATTATTTAGCAAGCTTCACAGGAGGTTCTGCTATGGACTGGGCATTGGAAATTGCTCCAGGGGAGGAATACACACATCGTTCCATCCCCAAGCAATGGAGAAAATTAGGTAGAAACGCTTTTCTAGACATCCTTCCTCTGTAGTTGCCTAACAACATTAATTCTTTGCTTTTCCTCTTTGGACTGTAGCTCCACCAAAATTCTCTTTCTCCTTAGCTTCCTCCACTTGAGACACACATGCAGGAATATACAGTACAGAACAAGAATCCACCTGCTAAATAAAAAAAAAACTAGACAGCCAGGCCCGGGGCTCAGCCCTCCTGCGCTGCATTCCAAGGGTGATGGTCAGGAACATGGTCCTCTGGGTCGCTTCTGTTCGCCCACCCACGGAAACTTGGCAAAGTAAATGTGTGTTTTGGATCTTCAGAGACTGTTACTCATGGAAACCCTGAATCCACGTGAAAACGCTTTCCAAAGCCAGATGGAGTTTCCATTCAGAAAAATCTTGGCACCAGTTTCATCAGAACAATCACAAATTCCAGGCAGGACCTGGGAAGGCTCGATGAAAGTGGTAGCTGGCACTGGGTCAGGGGTCCTGGAACAAAGGGGCGGATGGATGGCCTTCGCTGGCATGTCCCTGATGGCCCTGTAATTCTGATCCACGGTCTCAGAAATTGGTACTAATCTCCTCTAATGCGAGCCTCCCTTGAAAAGGCTTGCCTTGTTAAAATATTGCCCAGACAGTTCAGTAGCCAGTAACAGAAAATTACTAAATCTAGCTCAAACAGAAAGAGAAGAATCCAAAAACATCTCACAGTGTCCAAGAGCAGATGGCGCAGCTGGGTCTCAGATTCATAAAAAGACTACAACCAAGAACCAGAATGACTTCATGGAACGTAGCAACTACTCTCCTCCTCCCCATAACCCCTCCTCTCAGGCTCGTGGAATCTCTAAAGGTCCCTCCCCTCATTCCCTCTCTCTCTTTCTCTTTTCACATTGGCTTTGTCTTTAAGCAGCCAAATGGTGTCTCTAGTCTCAAAATCCAAGAAAGAATCTGATGAGTCAAGAAAGAATCCAATCTCCAGTCCAATCAAAGTAAATGTAGGCCCTGGTGGGGTGGCTCAGTTGGTGGGAGCGTCATCCCATAGACCAAAATGTTGCAAGTCTGATTTGTCCCCAGTAGGATACATACCTACGTTTCAGGTTTGATACCCTGTTGGAGGCACGTATAGGAGGCAACTGATCAGCATCTCATTCTCTCTCTCTCTCTCTCTCTCTCTCTCTCACTCACTCTCTCAAATCAATGAACATATTTTCAGGTGAGGATTAAAGAAAAAAAGTAAATGTCGATGGAGAGATATCCATGTGGATACCACAGGGTACCCCATTCCCACTAGAGTTAATTGGACCAGGGATGGACAACCCCCTAGACATTCTGGAAACAGTTAGCTTTTATTATTTTCTCCTTTTTAAATTTTATTTTTAAAATTTATTTTTCAACTACGCTGACATACAGTATTGTGTTAGTTCCAGGTGTACATCATAGTGATGAGACTTGCCAGGTGATCTTCCCACTAAGTCCAGTGCCCACCTGACGCCATACGTAGGTATCACACTAGTATTGAGCACATTCTCTGTGCTGCACTTTACATCCCTCTGACTGTTTTCATAACTGGCAATTTGTACTTCCTCATACTTTTTTCCCTCAGTGCCACTTTCTCTCTGTCTTTTCCTCCATCTTACTGTCCTGGAATCTGCTTAGTAACAGAAGTATCTGCTTACTTCCCTGCTTTTTCATATCCTGTAGATTCCTTGTGGGCCAGGACCCCTGCCTCTGGCAGGCCCCTCGTTCATTCGGCATCTCCTTATCAAATGCTAATGCTCTGCAGGCCCCGGCTGGACTGGAGGTGGTTGCAGGGACCAGCATCTCGCATCCTGTGCAATCCCACGTGGCTTGCACTCTGGCAGGGGAAACAGATACTAAATAGTGATGCAGATATGTTATCTCTGAGTCTCCTCTTCACACTTTTCCAAGTTATGTTTGGTCCAGTCTATACAAGATGGAAAGGAAAAGAAAAAGAGAGAAGTGTGTAATCAACCCTCCACTGGTTTAATAAATTATTCCGAATGGTTAAGTGTTAAACATCAGTGCTTAACAGCCACCTGTGCTGTGTATACATTCTGGATATCTGAGGTTCCCTCCCTGGGAAGGGAACCGATAAGCCTTATCTGCTGCCCAGAGCCAGTTACTGGCTCCGGCTGCCCGACACTCCCATCCACCCCGGGGAGGAAAGCTCCCAACCATTCGAGCAGACAGAGGGCCTTTCATGAAGGGAAATGCCACTCCACCTGGGCCTTGTGTGGACCTTCCCACCCCGGCCGTTCACCTCACAGCAATGCAGGCCGCTGCTGGGCCTGCAGGAGGTGAGTGTTTCTGTCAAGAACAGATCTAAGAAAAGTCTGTTTGGCCATAAGAGGATTTTCGTTTTGCTTTGTGAGCAGGGAGTGGGGAGCTTGCCCTTTGCTTTGTTTGTTTGTTTGTTTCAAATCTTCACCAACTGTATTAAATAAACCAGAAATAATACAGCAGACACACCATACACCCACGTGTAATTAATCAGCTGCGATGATTAGGCAGATGTGAGTATTTGGACACTTTCGCTTCAGCACTCCCCCCACTGGTACACTCTCTTTCACAGAGAGAACTAGAACGTTATAAATACAGCTGTAGATGGTCCCCATCTCTTCCTCTGCTTTCCACCTCGGAGGCAGCCTGCCCATCTCTGTACTTTTTTACTACACTGGTAGCACCCATAACCAGTATGTACTGTTGATTTGCGTTTTCAAAATATGCACACATAGTGTTCTGTACATATCATTTTGCAAATTGCCTTTTCTACTCCACATTATGTTTCTTTGAGATTTATCCAAGCTGTTGCCTAGAAATATTGTTCATTACTTTAACTGCTGTAGTCTATTGTTTGTAGATATCCCACTTTATCCATTTTCCTACTCAAAAACACTAATATGTGGGTTTCACATTTTTGCTATTGAAATAGTGCTTCAGTAAACATCTTTATATGCAACACGTCCCAGCCAGGTTTATAGCAGAGGAGGTTGGCTGTGAAGGGTGAAGGCTCTGGAGCTAGACTCCCAGGTTCAAAACTGCTTACTAGCCATGTGGCCTGGGGAGAGTGTCCTCATTTGTGAAATGGGGATAGAAGTTGCAGGACCAACCTCAGAGGTAAGAATTAAATGAGTTGTACCTGTTCCTGGCACATAGCTGAGTGCTCAGTGATGGTGCTGCTGTATCCATGTGTCAGTAGCCATTGTTATATTAATCAGCCCATCCATTTCTCAGGGACCAAGTGTGTATGGTGTTCCAGACCTGGTGACACAAAAGTGAGCAAGTCAGTCCCTGCCACACACCCCTGCTTCCTCCCAGCGCTTCCGGTCTCTGGGGAAATGGGCCAGTGACTAGGTAGATCATAAGGAGCCTGGGCTGCAGTAGGGAAGCTCACGGTCCCGGGACAATGTCTAGACGGAAAGAGTAATAGGAAGAAATAGGAGGAGGTCTGACACATAAAACACTGGCTTATTCAAAAAATATGTGAGAAATCCCTGTTCTCAGCACGCACATGGTTTTAAAATTGTTTTTTAAAAAAATAGTGCCACCTGTTCTAAGTGCTGGGGAAAAGGCTGTGAACAAGACGGTTCTGTTCCCGTTTGGACAGCGAACACATAACCCACGCGTGCCGCGCACTCCCCATGCCCGTTATGCTCGTTAACGATGCGCTTGCAGCTGTAACCTTCGCGTACATTCGGGCTCCCTGGAGCGCAGACAGCTCCGGTAACCTGGCCAGACACACGAGGCCCGAAGAGCAGAGCTGGGATTGCCCCAGGCAGCCTGGCTGCGGCTGACTGGCCTTAACCGCTCGGCATCCGCCCTCGAGCGGCTCGCTGACCTTCTGCGGGCCTATTCTGGGAGCTTCAAGTGGGTTTTCTGGGCTGGAGTATGGTGTCAGCAGGGACAGCCAGGTACAGGGCAGCGTCTGATGGGCCTTGAGCACCAAACTGAGGGGCGGGATTTCGCCCAGTAGGGCTACACGCCGAGGGGAGGATGGCTTGGAGAGGGCCAGGTGGGACGCAGGCACACACCCCTTGCCCCGTTCCCCTTACAACGCTGTTGGAAGAATCCTGGAAGAGAAGGCCACGGCCGGGATGCCGGGATTAGGAGAAGGGGACGGCTTCCTGTGAGACTGGATCTGGGAGGCAGAGGAGGCAGGCCTGGGGCGTGAGGTCGCCGGCGCTGATGGCCAATGGCAGCGGGCTGGGCGCGGCCTGTCTCGCGGGGCGGGGGCCGGGCCTGCGGGCGGGGCGCACTTCGGGCTCGCTCGGGTACCAGCGCCGCCGCATCCGCACCGCGCTCCACTCGCGGCCCGCCCACAGCGCCGCTCCGGCTCCCGCAGCCCGCGGCGGCCTACCCGCGAGGCCCGGCAGGTCCAGTCCGCAGCACAGCTCTGTCCAGTCGGGTGGGTGAGGGGCGGCGGCGCGGATGGGGTGGCTCTGCTTGATCCGTTAGGGTGGGTGAGGGGCCGGACGCTCGATTGGGGTTCGAACCAGAGGGTAGTGCGTGGACTTGCGTTCCCACCACCCAGATGGGGCCGGGGTAGGGTTGCGCTGGGAGTAGGGTAGCGGCGCTGGAGCTGCGCTCCGATGTGGTCGAGGAGAGGGCAGGGCTCGAACCCGGCGAACCCAGGAGGTGGGATGAGCTGAGGGAACCGGGGTTCGGATACTTGAAGCGGGGGCCATCACTAGGGGCGGGTGAGAGCTCAGCCCGTGCCTGAGGATGCGGTAGGGGTACGGAGGGGATCAGAGCGTGGGGCGCGGGGCTGGATCTAGGCGTTGCTTCTCGGTCCGAGGGAGCTGCGTCCTGGGGGCACTCGGTTTCTTCGCTTCTCGGGGTGGGTGCGGGGAAGAGAGGCGCCGAGGGCGGACGTGGACTCGGAGTGCGACTCGGAGTGCCCGGGGAGGCCGGGTGGGGCGGCAGGGCTTTCGCGGGTGGTCGGCGCGCTCTGACTGCGTTCTGGAACACAGGCGGAGGCAGCGGAGTTGGGCGCAGAGCGGAGATGCAGCGGCCCGGGAGCACCCTTCTGTGCCTGCTGCTGGCGGCGGCGGTCCCCACGGCCCCCGCGCCGGCTCCGACGGCGACTTCGGTTCCCGTCGAGGCCGGCCCGGCTCTCAGCTACCCGCTGGAGGAGGCCACCCTCAACGAGATGTTCCGCGAGGTGGAGGAGCTGATGGAGGACACGCAGCACAAACTGCGCAGCGCGGTGGAGGAGGTGGGTGCGCCACAGGGTTCTGGGAAGCACAAGGCTTGGGGTTGGGGACGAGCAGGCGGCGGGAGATAGCAGTGTTCGAGCTAGTCAGGGTCTTAGGTTTCGCAAAGGGGCTGGGAAGGGCCGGCAGCAGAATCGGGGTGATCTGGAAGCAGCTCGGGACGATCCCACCTCCCACCTCGTCTGCCTCCCTGCCAAAAGATCGGGATAAGAGCCTGTCCGCCGAGTAGCCTCTGGCTGGACCCACCCACGGGCAGCCAGGTCTGGGTCTCCATCTGACTGCAGACTGGCCGCCACAACCCAGTTTTCTTCAGATGTGCAGCGCCCCCCCACCCCCGTGGTAAGCAGATGTTTGTAAGGTCCCTGGTATTCCAACGTTGTGGTTTTGCAGACAGGCTAAGGAACCTCCAGGCATTTCAAGTTCCAGCTTGTCTACTGGGCTTTGAGCTTGTGCCATCTTCCCGAGACACAGTTAAGATGCCATGTGGGGCAGAGAAGAAAATCCGAATCCTGAGTCCAGCAGTGTGAATTATCAGAAGGTGGTGGGTGGGGGGAGGAGGGGTAATATGAAAAGTACCCCACCTCTACCCGAAGAATGCTTTAGAATCAGTCTCAGGCTCAAGGTCCTCTTCTGCCACTCACAGGTGACATTGGACAAATCCCTTAACAACCTGTACCTCAGTTTCCCATGTCAAATGATGTGTGTGGGCACCTGGCATATAACGTATAGCAGCTGATAGTATCAAATACCAGGTACCTAGGCAAAACTGCCTGGCTTCTTCCTTCCGTCAGCTCCCAGGTCCAAACACTCTGGTTGGCATCCTCTGTGATGGGTATACACCATTGCCAGGCCTGCCAGGCCAGAAGGTGCAGCTGGTCCAGCTCTCCCAGCCTTGGTTCCTGGTTCCTGGTTCCTGGGGCCGGTGCAGAGCTCAGCCTGTGGGCATAGTCACTGTTAGGCCCAGCTCTGGCTGCAGCATCTCTTTGGAGAGAAGGATTTAGCAAGAGATTAGATGTCCAGGCTGATGGGTCAGGTGTCTTTACATCCATTTGGGCAAAGCCTCCAGTGCTTGCTGAGGTCTCTCAGAAGTTGCTTTCTCCCCTCACCCCAGTGTAGTTTGGGGATATAGCCCCTTCCTCCTATAACCTTCAACCCGGAGCTTTCAGTGAGGGGGACGTGGGACTAGGAGGCAGTTGCACGGGCAGCTGTACCTGAACATTCACTATGTGGGCCAGATTCCAAACCCATGGACTTTCTATTTCCTGTTAAAACACAAGAATCATGACGCGGAACAATTACAGAGGGAGGGGAGTCGGGCCCCCCACTGTCTCTTAATTCTGCACTTTCAGATTAAGTCGAGCTCATGATCCCTCTGGTCTTCTCTGGATTCCAGGGTTTTCCCTCCCACGCACAGATTCTCAGTGACACTGACTAGGTCACCGCCGTGTCTTTATTCCGTGGATACTGGTCCATGCAACATGGCCCTTGGGTGGGAGCTCCTGGCGAGGGAGCAGCAGGGACTCTTCAGGATCTTCACTGATGAGAGCAGTTTGGGGCCCAGCAGGACCTTAATGGCAGGGTCCACTCTATGGGAACTGTCCACATTCCCTGCCTGGGCCCCAGCTGTCCTCTCTCCAGATGTGGCTCTGCTCTAACTTGGGAAGATGGGCGAAATGAAGTTTGCCACCAGGGGAGACATTAGCTACCACTTCCACCCCATTCAGTGGCTATTTCCCAAAGGATGTCCTCGCTAGCAATGGGGACAGGTTGAGAGAGAGGCTGAACACCTGAGTGGCAGGAGAACGGGCCGTGGGGACCAACCTTCCTTCATACGATCCCAGCTGTGTCACTTACTAGTGGTGGCATCCAGGCTCTGAAATAGAGGAAATGTCTACACTTAGGGCAAAAGAATTAAGTGGAAGGGTGCAAGTCTTCCGACCATCGAAAATGGGGTTAAGTTTAATTGATATAAGTCAGCCCTTGATGAGGTTGTTTTAAGGATTAAGGAGATTATTTGTTATTGATAAATAATGGCTATTATTATCATCACATCAACAGTACTAGTATGTCATCATATTAACAGTGCTAGGATGAATAGTAACAAAGAACCACCACTGTCCACTATATCATAGATTCTCGAGAGATTGTGGCTATTGGTATTAATGTCTTTTTAAAGAGACTGCCAAAAGGCCCCTTACATCTCATAAACACGGGACAGCTGCTATTTACTCTTGTCCCGGGTAAGAACCAAAAGGTCCGGGCCAGATGTATTAACTGTTTACATAGTTGCATCATGAATCTGCTTTCAAGTCACCTCCTGACATTTTAAATATTCCAGCTGACTCCGCTGTGCATTTCTGTAGTGGGGGAGACAGAGTTAACTCTGCTCGTAGCATCATTATTGGGGGGTCTAATCTTCACATGGTTCAGTCCAGGCTGTCCCTGATTTCCTGTCTTATTCTATAAGTTGCTGATAAATGTATTTTGAGGATAAAACTTCTTCACCCCCCCTACCCCCCATGCACTCGTTGCCTTGTCTGTAGCTGGTATATTTTAGAATATTCCCAGGAAGGACCCCAACACCAAGCCTGGATTATCTTCCAGTTTTTCCTACTGTACTCCTTTAATACACACATTCAACCAACCATAAACGCCATTTTAAATAACATTCACATTCCTCCTCTGTGAGACAAGTCCTATTGGTTAAGGTTTTCTTGCTAGTGGCAATAATAGTTGTGGTTGAAATTTCCACTGTAAACTGTACTTTTAGTTCGCGGTGCCATTAAAGAACTGTTAGCTCATTCTGTTGAAATACCCACTGGTTGAGAGGGAGGTTTTATGAAAAAACTATCTGCTCAGCCCAGAAGAAACTCTAGATTTGGTAACGTGTCAATTATTTGAAAACCAAACTGGAAGAGTCAGATTCCCATGGGAATGTTAAAAACAGGAAGACCTTCCCATCTCCTTCTGCATAGTCGCCGCTGCAGCATCTGCAGTCTCCTACGCTTTTCCAGCTCTACCTAAACAGGCCGGGCTCTTTCGCTGACAAAAAAAAAATGAGGTCATTTTCTTGCCCATCTTTGTCTCCTTTCTTGAATCCATTCCGTTTCCTCTCCATTTGTTAGCAAACTCTTCGAACGCATGATAGAAAGTCTGCTTTTTCCACTTCTACCCAAACATCCCCTGGCAAGCTACCTTCTGAACCGCTGTCTTCAAGGGCAGTACTGTGAAAGTACTCGCAATAGCTATTTCTCACACCTTTGCTGCTTGGCAAATACTGTACCAAGCACTTGGATTTTGTGATCTTAATTCTTACATCTGCTCAGCAGAGCAGGATTATCCCCCATTTTATAAAAAAGAAAGCTGAGGTTTAGGAGATATTTGTCATCTCGTCCAAAGTCACTCAGCTGCTTTGTGGCAGAGCCGGGACTTGGCCCACCTTACCTGCCTCCAGAACCCAGGCACTTTCTACTGTGCTGTCCTCTGAAGATGCTGGGGGCAGTTTTCTTCTTCTTTTTTTTTTTTTTTTCCTAATCCTGTGGCCAGCTCTCAGTGGCTTGGTCTGTCCTTCTAGACATAGTTGGAGCCTTTGCCACCTAGAAGTCCCCTCCCCAGCCATAACTTCCTACCCCCAGACCTGGTTCTAGCCAGCCCTCTGACTGTATTCTCTTCTTTCTCTGGCTGTATGATTGCCCAACTAGTCTCCAGAACTTGCTGCAAGTCCCCATTATGGCCTGGAGCAGAGGTTCTTACCCGGGAGCAAGTGGGAGGCAGGAAGGACCCCAGAAGTACCTGAGAAGCTCATTGATATCTGAGGTCCCACCCCCAGAAGTTCTAATGTCAGAAGTCTGGTGAGGGATCCATAGATACTCATATATATTGAGAGTTTGGGCTATGACTGCTGCTCCCTCTTGGCTGAGAACCAGGACAACAGCCTCTGCTTTAGAACTGCCCCTGGATCTGCCTGTTGAACATTTTCTGCTTCATCGTCCACCACGTTATGCTGTGTCCAGCATGGACCCTCTGCAGGAGCTCTCAGCACACACCATCGCTGTCAGGCTGCCACAGCTTTTCCATCTCTGGGTTCCTGTCTGTCCAAATCCTACCCGTGTTTGAGACCAACCCAGTCATGCCTCCTTTTGCTCCTAGAAGCCTTTCTCCTCTCTTCTTTGAACTCCTTACTTGCTTCCAGAGACCATCATAATTATCCTCAGACTGGTTTATGTGGGGCTCTCCTATCTCCCCAGTAAAAGCATAAGCCACTGGGGCAGAATCATGTACTGGGACGGCACATAGTTTGCGGACAGACTGACCTGAGTTCCCGTTTGAGCTTTGCCTCTCACTAACAATGTGATGACCTAAGGCAGATTCCTTCGCCTCTCTCAACCTTGTTTTCTTCATCTGCAAACTGAGGGAAATAACAACTTCCTCATAGGGTTGCTGCGAATATTCAAGGAGACGTGGTAGGTATCTGGTGCAATGGCTCACGCACAGCTTCTGTCCAAACGTGGGGGCTATAGTGTTGAGGCCGACGACGATGATGATGATGAAGCCCGTGATCGACTTTAAACATCTCAGCAGTCATCTCAGGGTCAAACACAGCAGCCACTGACCAAGTCCTCTTATGATTATCTGGGCCTTCGTGCCTGTCTGAATTGCTCCACACTTCAAGTTCAGTGTTTTTGAGACATGGAAATTCATGTCCAATATCCAACCCAGCTCAGTAAATCTGGTTGGAAGAAGAGGGAAAAGAGGGGCCTCGTGTAGTCCATAAGGAGAGAAAGGACAGTGATTTTTAAATAAAAGCTGGAGGGAGGCATGTGTTTGAGAATTAGTTTTAAATAGGATCAGTTTTCATTCGTTTTAAATGAAAATAGCCCAGAGTATAAGATAGCAGTGTGGGAAAATTGCCGACTACCAACTAGAACTTCTCTTTGTGTCTTTTATTTTTGATTCCTAGAGAGAGTATCTGATTGGCTCGACTATTTCATGATGTGGCCTCCCTTTGAGTCCAATCAGCTGTGAATGGGTCATGTTGTCAACTGCCCACTCATCAGGGCTGGGACAGGGCGATAAATCTGGAGGGGAAAATCGGGTGAAGATGTGAGTCAGCCGACCCTCTCTGGAAGGGTCGTCTTACACCCAAGAGGTGGAGTGGGGAAGGAGACAGAACTGTAGCCCTAACCTGCAGCGGGTAAGGGGCTGCCTTAGTTCAGGTCCTCTCCACTGCCACCACCAGATCTCGCAGCCAGGGTTGGGGAGCTAATTATTTATTTTGGAAGTGATCCCAGAAACACCAGGAAGAAGTGGAAAAGTGATATGGAAGAGAAGAAAAGCAGTAAAGACTGTGCTGATGAGAAGGTCACTGCTCCGGGCAGCCAGGGCTCAATGCCACCGGGGTCCTCGGAGAGAGACCGTCCTGTTGTGGGGAGAGGGAGCTGGAGTACTGACCCCATCACCCAGCTCACACACCGCTGAGCATTGTTCCTGGGTGTTAACGCCCGTGCACTGGGGGCCTGTGCACACTGAGCACACTTCAGCCACTGGAGATTACCCTCAGAGAGAGACGGTTGGTTGTTGCCATGTAAGGGAACTGAATACAGGTGACCACCGGATGGGGGCACGAGGAGATGGGTGGGGCACCCACAGCGTTTGTACAGGGGCCAAGACTACTCAATAGGAACATGCTCACATCCCAACGCTGCCCTTCCCTGAGAGCCTCAGAGAGTTATCTGGTCTCCCTGAGCCTCGGGTGCCCCATTTATGAAACGCCCACCTCGTAGGGAGCTTGTGAGATTTGTGGCTGTGATATATGTAAAACATTTAGTACAATGTCTTTTCCTAGTGGGTACTCAATTAAAGGTAGCTATCATTATTACCATTATTTGTAATTGCAAATAGGAAAAGAGAAGTAGTTCTTTTTTTTTTTTTTTAATTTTTGGGAGGGTAAGGGAAGGCAGGAGAAGGTAAAGGGGGGATAAATGGTCACGGAAAGAGACGTGACTTAGGGTGGTGAACACACAATGTAATATACAATGCAGATGATATCTGATAGAATTCTCCTGAAACCTATATAATTTTATTGACTAATGTAACCCCAATAAAATCAATGAAAAAAGTAAAAAAAATTTTTTCAATTACAGTTTACATTCAATATAATTTTGAATTAGTTTCAGGTGTACAGCATGGAGGTTAGACAATCATCTACTTTACAAAGTGTTCCCCCTGATATCTCCAGTACCCACCTGGCAGCATACACAGTTACTACAATATTATTGACTGCATTTCCTGTGCTGTACTTTACATCCCCATAGTTTTTTTCCCCCCTAATGGACTCTGACTTGTATGAAGAGAAAACAGTTTTGCCCATTTAATTTATTGATTTAATAGATGGAGGCGGAAGAAGCCGCTGCTAAGACATCGTCCGAAGTGAACCTGGCAGACTTACCTCCCAGCTATCACAATGAGACCAATACAGAAACCAAGGTGGGAAATAACACCGTCCACGTGCACCGAGAAATTCACAAGGTAAGGGTGGCCACTGCCAGCACTTCCTTCTTTCTGTAGCGCCCAGTCCCATCTGAGAACTAAGATTTTATTCACGTATTTGATACACAAGCCAAAAACACAAATGAGGGTGGTACAACACAGATTACAAACCAGAGGGAGTAGAGGAACTGTTTAATGGGGAAAGATGTATATCAAAAACCTAAGTTGCTTTTGCATTTAAGCAATAAATTTAACTCTAGGCTTCCTGCCAGTCCAATTGCAAAAGAATGTTCAGGGATTTTTTTGTTACTTGAAAAAAGGGAAAAAAGGGGGGGGGGGCGCCTACAGACATATACTATACTTTCCTAATATTGGACTTGAGGAGTTTATCTCTTAGGTTGTTATGTATGTTTCAGTAGAGTTGAAATAGAGTTCTAGAGTTCACCTTACTGTTTTCTTAGGAGGAACTCACATGTAATCTACTCTGCCTTCAGAAGGGAAAGCCTCAGTTGCCATGAGATTAAACATCTTCTTTGCTGGTTATCCATTTAAAATTCTACAGCAGAGTTTTTTCAATGTACCACCTGTCTCTTGGTCTAATATCTTGCAAGAAAATCAAGTAGTTTCATTCCAAATCCAACTTGAGGAAGAAAACACTGCAAATCTAGAGGAACATAGTTAGCACACTCCTGCGATGAGGTGTCCCCAGCGAGATTGTGACAGGACTTTGAGAGCAAGCTCTGCAAGCCTGTGTTAGCTTGAGGAGTCCGCTGTGCAGACATTCAGGATCACTGTGAGGGGCCGCAGAGTCGCCATTCCGCTGTGGCCATCAAGGAGCTCGACCTCTGATCTCATTTCGGCTCCTATATGCAGGGCCACGACAGCGCTCACAAAAGAGCCTTATTTCCCTTCAAGTGTTCAGGTAATGACTTGGTTGAAACAATAGCATTGCTGTGCCATAGCGCACAAAGGGGTCAATTTTCATGGGCCATTGCCTTGACTATAAAGTAGCTTCTGTGTATGGCTCTCCTGCTGCATACTGATGGGCCCAGCTCCAGAGTGTACCCCTCCCCCAGATAAATGAATGAGTCACCCGCTGAACAGAATCTTTTAGCATTTCTCATCCAAAGACTGGAGAATGTTTCCAAAAGTTATTCTTTTATTCTTGTCAAAACCAATATTAAGTCACCCTTTCTGACAATCATTAGTCAATAAGTTCGGCTGCTTTTTAAAGTTGCTCCTTGTAGATGTCAGAATATTTAAGTGTGAGTTTTCCCAGTAACCACTGTGCAATTGAAAAATTATGTAAATGTCCTGACCCTCAGTGACCACACTTAGGAAACAGGAATGTCAGCATCTGCATTACAGTATTATGAAGGTCAAATGTCCTAAAGTATACGAGCATTCATCGTAAACTGTTAAGTGCTATGCAATAGCAAGTTGTTTTTATTATTACAGCTGTTATTATGGTAAAGCTATGTTACCAGCATGGTGTAGTAGTTAACTGGGTTCCATGGAGCCCTGTCCTGTGCAATGAATGCGTCAGGACAGAGGGGCTCAGCAGTGGTGAAACATATGTGGAAACATTGTATAGATTTTGTATCATGTAGATACAAAAATCCACGTTAGTATAATAAAGGCTCTGAGACATCCTACAACCTGTATGTACAAGACTGCAGATTTTCTTAAAAATATAACTTTGGTTAATTCTATTAAAATTTGGAATGCAAGGAGAAGACATTATGTCTTTGCTGGGGAGAGGAACTATTTAGATAAAAATTTTAAAGTATGTGGGTGAAGACATGATTCTTAACTCCTCAGCAATGGAACTTGATCCACTACCATAAATTAGGCTGAGTTTCCACTTTGTTCTGGCTGCAGGTTCCTGCGATATTGAGCTGGCAGGAACTTTAAAGGTCACCTAGAAATGAGGAAATTGTGAATCAGAGTGGGGAATGACTTGTTCCTGTTACAAAGCAGATGCTTGTTGGCAGTGGAGCCAAGGCTCAAAGATCACAGATCCCCTGGCTCTTGAGTCAGCAATCTTTCTGTTCTTCATCATCAACCTCAACATTAGACGTGGCCTTTGATGGGGGCCTGGACAGCCTGGGCTCCACGTCGGGATTCGAAGGCTTAGCTCTGAGGTGCCTGCTTCTGAGTACAGAATCAGAGGCGGATGACGTAGGAATAGTGGGCCAGGTCTCTCCTGCTACTTAAGTACTTTTTTAAAAAATAGAAATTATTTGTATTTATTGTTAAATATTTAGTACTTCTATTTTCTTACCACTCCTTGTCTTTTATTCATTTTTTGACATTCAAGCATGGACTTTCTTGTACTTCTCAACAGTTCCACACATAAATCATCTTTTTTCCCTCACTGGACTGAAATCCTCTGGGGGACAAGGTACCCAGCATGCCACTGGTTTTAAATTCCCAGTGTGCATCAGAATGACCGGGGGAGCCTGAAACATCTAACCACCCCCAGCCCAGTCCTCAGGGGGTTTCTATAATTGATACTGGGTAGTTTTAGAGCTCGCCAGAGCTTTGATCTAGTTCTCACACGTGGCTAGACGCTGGACTCGACTGGGGAGCTTCATGAACTCGTTATGCGTAGGTCCATCCCCAGGGACTCCAGGCTAGTTGATCTGAGTGCTTCAGTGATCTGAGCGGGCCCGTCATTGATCTAACTGCCCCCTTTATTGATCAGAGAGTGTCCTCCATTGATCTGGGCGATGCCTTCAGTAATCCCAGGGGGGTTTTTTTTGATCTGTGTCTCTCACTGAGCTAAGTTTGAGTCACCTGAATCAGGAGTGGGGCAGCTATAGCTAAAAACCGCCTGCTTCTCATGAAAGGTGTTCAGTTAATCACCCAGACCTGTAGCTGTTGAAAAGAAAGTTTACCTCGAGTTTCAAGTGATGCACCCCGAGAGTCATCAAAATAGCCAGCACTGAGTATGTGCGAGGAGACAGGCTGTGTGCAGAGCGCTTTGCACAGACCACCTCGTTGCTCTGCGTGGCAGCCCTATGCGGTCCGCTCGGTTAAATCTATTATCACTGCTCAGAGGGGAAGCTATTTGTCCAAGGACTGTTGCTGGAACTCAGAAAGAGAGGGGAGTGGGCAGTCTGTCTGCTTGGCTGGATGCCCCTGCTTCAGAAAGTAGAAAAAAAGAGTTGTAGGACTTTCCCAGTGTTCCTTCTACTTCACATTCGCCATGCTTGTTCTATTGCAGATCACCAACAACCAGACTGGACAGACGGTCTTTTCAGAGATGGTGATTACATCTGTGGGAGAGGAAGAAAGCAAAAGGAGCCATGTGAGTTGTCATCTCCCCTGCGCTCACACCCCAAGGCACACAAGCCTCCGTGCCCCCTGCCAAGGGTGACCCAGGCTTCAGACCATGGGCAGGAGGGAGCTGACTCTCAGGCACCTTTCCTGCCTCATTTCAGCCACGATCGTCTAATTCCTGACTAGGCCAGTGCAACCTGGTAACAGGCTCTACTTTCATGCACTTTGCGTCAGAAATAACAGAGAAATTACATTCAGTTGTCATTTGCGTGGCTCTATCTCAGCCTTGAAGGGGGACACAGAAGTACGAGGTACATTGATTAGGGACCCTGGTCCCAAGACCTGTTGCATCCAACTCTGGGATGCCCTGGAGCCTCTGGCCTGGCCTGTGCCTTGTATAATCTCAGCCCTGAGCAGGCAGTTTGAGAGCAGGAACACCGTGAGTAGAACCCAGTGGCCTACAGGGAAAAGGGTGCCCTCCTGCTGCAGGCTTCCCACTCGGCCCCCTTGTGATTGCGCCTGCTACTTAGGTGCCTGCTGTTCAGTCCAAAGGCAGGTGTTTTCTCTTTTGCTTTAATAGAACTATAGAGTCCTCAAGTTAGAAGGGGTGTCATTACACAGAAGGAAGACCTGGGGACAGTGACCCAATCAGACTCACTGGTCTCCAGACTCCCAGGCCAAAGGTGACTCACCGGCAGTCGATCTTCTCAAAGAAATGCCTGACTTCAGAAGTGCATGCCTGGCGAGGCCTGGACAAGCGACTGCCTGGCCAATGGCCGCAGTAAAAAATAGGCCTCCTTTGTGGAAACCGCAAAGACCAGCCTCTCTGGACCCAGGTGCCTTATGCAAATTTCCGGGCTGTGAGTTCTTTCCCTCTGAGGATCAAGGATTTTCCCTTGCCTCCTCTGGCCTTATCTCCGGGAGAGAGCCAGTGTATTCGCAGCAGTTAGGGGGGTGTCGCTGACGTGGTTGGTAGTCTGGGGGCCCTTCTGGGTGGGTCTCCGGCACAGTGCTCAGACACGTCCTGCTGGCCGAGGGGTCCAGGCGGCCATGTGCGATGCTAGTGACCCGCCATTCGTGGGACAGGGGTGAGGCGAGCCGCGTGGTGAAATGAAAAGAGCTCCAGCAGTGGAGGCTAGAAGGGTGAGTTTTTCGCTTACAAGCTGGGTCACCTGGGCGTCCCCATCTTCAAGCAGGGCAATAATTTTCACTGTCTCCCCCAAGTCTGAAAGTACAGAAGCCTCTGAAACAAAGACAGGATTGACTAAGGTCAGGAGGGAAGAGAAGCCAGCTTTTGAAGTTGGGAGGAGAGAGGGCCACAAAACGAGACACCGCCAGCTGTAGGTGCAGTCACATTGCCCAGAAGGAGAAGCATTAGGGTATTCCGGGTTTAAGTCTCGGTTTGGGGCCCCAGGAGGGCAGGAGCACCTGAATAGAAGCCATGGCATGGGCAGGGCAGGGGACATAGAACTCACAGGGCTGTGAGTTAGGGAGGAAAAAAATCCATTGTCTTCAAGTTTTAAAAAAAACCCCTATGATTGTGCGGTGAAGCAGGTTTGCTCCAGGGAGCTTCCCGGAGCCCAGAGGGCAGCAGCCCTGGTGGTGAGTACACCTGCACCTGCCGGAGGGCCGAGTACACACGTGACCTGCACCATTCAAATCCCCCCTTACTCTCTCCTGTGCCCCCCAAGGGAGATGGCTGTTTTCCCCCTGTGATGGGGGAACCGAGGCTCTGATCAGGGTGGGCCGGTGGGAGACAGGATCGCAAAGATGCAAAGAGCGTGCTTGGGGCAGAGAGCCAGTGCGTCTGTGCTAGCTGTCCCGAGGGCGCTTGGCCTCGAGTGTCCCTGCTCAGTGGGGAGGCCCAGAATCTCCACGCCTCTGTACGCCATCTCCTCCGTCCATCCTGTGATGTGGACGTACTGCAGCACCTTTGTGCAGCGCGTGATGGGAACCCCTGTATACATGGTCCTGAGAATGCAGAAGGGCGAGAGAGGTCCCAGAAACCCAGAAGGCAGAGGCTCACCAAGTTTTTCTAGATTTCTGCTCAGGCCCTTGGAATATTAACTCACTGAGTTTCTCTGTGAGAATAAATTCCAATGTGATTGGTTAGAAGGGGGACCTGGGCATCTGATGCTTGACTAGCTAGTTTCTGGAGAACCCCATGGGTCTGTAGAGAACAGACTGGAGACTTTTCAAGCCGCCTGTGACAGGGATGTCCTGTTCAGAAACTGTGACATTCGTCCCCTACCACAGAGCCTCACTCATTGCCAGAGTGGCTTGCTAAAAGGCAGAGAAGCAAGATCTAGTTTCAGATGCCCACAGAATTCTCCCACTCAACTGCTCTTTGGTTCCTAGGTCACCACAGTCCTCACACAACTGAGCTGGGGCTCAAGCCTCATCTTCACAGACACATGAAGCTCCTCTTCCCGAGTAGGAAGCTGTAAAGACTAGATTGCTTTTAAAGGAGTGTGAAGGGTCAAACATCGTCACCACTGTCCCATTCCAGAGTTTCATAATGTAATGCTTTTTACAGTTGGCCCTGAAATGCATTACATGCTGAAGAACTTTCTCTTAAGTGGAAAAGGGAGATTTGCTATTCAAAAGGACAAAAGTTATATGCTGTTCCAGTGTTCAGTTACTGTAAACAGGGGCCAAATTTCCAGGATTTAAAACTCCCAGATGAATTCAATTAAAAATAATCACCAAGCACCCCCTATTTTCCTTTCTTCAAATGCTGGTATGCGTATTAATATGCATGGTAACCCGAGGAGGCCCATGGAAAGTTGCAGACAGTAATACTAGATGGCTGTCTAGAAAACTCAGCACAGCATGTGCAAGGCATGGGTCTGTTTTTACATTCAAATGCGAAAGGGGAAAAGGACACTGCAGCTTGTTATTGCACCCGAGTGCGCCAGCGATGGAGATGTGGCCTGACGTCTTTCTGTGAGGCTTTTGTGCGGAGCCCTCAGCCCTCTCCCTGCATGGGCCAGTGGGCAGCTGACTGACGCGGTGCTCCTTTTGTGCAGGGCGAGGCTGGGAGGAAGGTGGTATGTTGGAAGCTAGAGAGCGGACAAGCCATTATGCATCAATGGGAAGCTTTTATTTATTTATAGCCCTGTGTCCCCAAATAGGAAGAATCTGGCCCAGTTAGCCAAGGCGCCATTTTGAAGGGACATGCCTTTTCATTAAAACACAGCTCACAGCCACCAAGCTCCGCACGTCATTCATTGGTTGTCTTTTCTGTTTTTACATTCGAATATGAGATGAAAGAGTAGATTCATTTGTTTTTCCAGCTGAACATAACTCGTTTGAATCTATAGGTTCAATTGCATTACAACCAACTCCAAGTCTTGGTTAAGACTTCCGAGGCCCCAGGGAGACAAATTTCAGTACCAAAATCATGTAGATAGTAGCGATTCGAGTGACCCAGCAACTTTCTTGTCCCAGAGAGTGATGGGGTAACAGTGCCTTTTTGACTTGCTGCAGTAGATGGTGGGTAGTGACGATGGAATTCTCTACAAGTGTGAACCAAATGTCTTCTCTGTTGCGAGGGTGCTTGCCTGTTATTTGTGCTGAAGGTGAGGAGACGTGGGAAGGTAAACTGTGGCTGAACTTCTCTGGACTCGCTTGTTGGTTTTCCACCAAACAGTAAGCGTCCTGTCACCTCAAAGCCCAGGGAGACCCAACAGGAGTGTGGGAGGAGCAATGGCGTTGAGTGACGGCCTTCTCCCGGGCTTGTCCATTCATCACAGTGTAAACATAGGTGGGGCGCTGGCTTCGTTTGCTCCCTATGCCCTGGTTTCTGATGCTGGAGTTGCCGTTATCAGCCTAACGGAAGGGCAGAGGGCACCATCATGGCAAGTCACAGGGGCTATTTTAACAGAAATGCTCAGGGGGAAGACATGGGCCTGTCAGAGAAACTCAGTCAGTTCCCAAAGGTCCCTGCTCCCTGAAGAGTCCTGCTTGGAGCGGGAGGGTGGAGCTGCCGGCCTGAAGGTCAGACTCTGACCTGACCCTTCCCAGCTCTGTCCTTTATGAGTCAGCTTCTTCATTTACCAAATGGGGCTAATAATCCCCAGTTCACAAAACTGCGTGAGCAAGGTAGGCAAGGTTTATGAAAGCTCTTTGTGTGAGGCTGATTATTATTGGGAAGTAATTATAAGTGGGTTCTAATTGGTTTCTCCCCTGGTTCCCAGCAGCTTACTGCCAAGAGTGAGTGTGCCTGGAGGCGGAGGATATGTTTAAGGACTCCACAGGCCTCTTTCCACTGACCTTTGCAGCCGGAGGCTGAGTTCTCCAGAGCCCCGCCTCACCCTCTGAGCAATGCACTTCCCCAGAGCTCTGTGTTCCTAGCCACAAGGTTGACTCACCTGCTGCCCTTGCAAGTTGGATGTGTCTGGTTTGGGCGTTGGGGATACAAACAGAAAGGGTGGGCCGTAATGAATGACAAGAAGAATAGGTGATGGCCAGGTGCTGACAGGTTCCAGGATAGGCCTTGGGCTGGCAGGACGTGCACTGGTTTCTATAGAGAACAACAGACTCGAGGTTCTAAGAGTGATGACGTCGTCTCGTGTTTCCACTGCCCGTGACCAGAGATTTGGGTACCTCTGTGATTCCAGATTTACACTTTGAGTTGAACCTGTGATTTCTGGCCAAGTATAAGGCCCTCATGCCTTAATCCAATAGGAAAAAATTATAGGGAAAATTACAGAGCTCTGGATCACTCTGAGAAATGGATAAACAATCTCCAAGTCAATAAAGCTGATGTAGGCATTTCTTTGTGAGCTGCAACCCGCCTGTAGTAAGTTACGCCCTCCTCACCTGACTATCCGTCAAGAAGGAAGTCATTAAATGTACATATTCCACGGCTAAACTTAAAATATTGTGACGTTAATAAATGAGTCTCATGTAAGTTGGCATAAAAGGGCATCTTCGATGGAATGTGAAGTGAAAACGGGCAAGTGCGGAGCAGAGTCTGCGCCACACTGAGAATGTAATACATGCGTTGTATATGCAGTGTAGTAAAAATCCCGTTTTTATGGAGGAAGCATGCCTTAAAAACCTTGGCAAAATATATGCTAAATCATGAATAGTGCATCTCTCTGGAGGAATTGAAATTCCAGAGACTTTTCCTTTAGACTGTTCTATATTTTTAAATGTTTTAAAAAGAGCTTGTGAATTATTTACAGTTTTGCTATAAACATCTATTTATATTTTTAAATGATTTTGCAAGTTTTTCTCTTGTGATGACGATCCTGGAAATTAGATTGCTAAGTCAAAGAGTGCATATCTAAAATTTTGAGGGATCCTGCTGAACTTCCCTCTAGAAAAGTTACAGTAATTTTGTTCTTGGCAGAAATTTCTGAAGCCGTGTTTCACTAACCCTCACCTCCAGTGGGTGTTTCGGTGGGTGATTATTTATATCTTTTTTGTTTGCTTCTATTTCTCTGACTACTGGTAAGGTCAAGGGGAATAGCTGTAGCAAACACAGAGTGCTCCACAGGCTTATCTCATCCCCCCTTCGCTTTTGCAGGGAGGGGGCAAGGTCAGCTTTGCATTCCAGGCTGTTCCCAAGAGCAGACCCCATCTGCCCCAGTGTGGGGCAGATTAGGAAGGTGTGGCGCTGCAGTGGGAACTGTCAGAGGGCTCAGTGTCCGTGTGAGGTGGCTGCTAGGCTGTGAGTCACACCGGGAGGTGATGGTGACATGCAGCCTCCTGCCTTCACCCCTGTAGACACAAAAAGACAGGCACTTCTCCCTTCCTTCTTCTCTGACCCCCACCAACACCCCAAACACAGGCTTAGGTACCTCCTGGTCGGAGGAGCCCTTTGTAGGGTGGCTAAGTTCCCAGGCAGGTGGATTCAAAGCACAGCTCTATTTATTGTTCAGGAGCCGTGTGGCTTTGATTAAGTTTCCTAGCTGCTCTAAGACCTTAGTTTCCTCACACGTACAGTGGAGTTAGTAAAAGTCCCTTCCGTGTAGTGTTGTCATGAGGGTAAAGTAAACTAATCCGAGTGAAAAACAGCACTCAGCACCTAGAATGCCAGAGTGAGTGGTCAGTAAGTGTCGGCCACTTACTATTTGATTACCCCAAACCCCGGCTGCCAAGTCTCCAGCATTGTTACTCAATGCATTCATTTATTTGCACATTCATTGAGCTCTTACTGCATGTAGGGCGGATAAATGTAAAAGATAGTCCCTAACATCAGAGAGCACCCAGGCTAGCTGTGCACCAAAAAACCCAGACCGTTCCGACGTGGGTTCCTGTTTCTGAAGGCAGAGGCTGTACAGGAACAGCGAGAGCACCAGAGCTGCAACTCCGGAAGACTTGCTGGGAAGTGATCCTTCGTGGTCTCTGGTGTTTCCCCTAATTTTATAAGCAGATGCGTTAATTACCACTTTGTTCCAGACTATCTTTTTAAAGATGTTTCTACAGTAAGCAGCCTTGGAGACAGAGGCAGCTGTCCCTCCTTGGCAGAGGGCAGCTTTGCTTGCAGCCCGTTAAAAAAAATTTGGGTTTGCCAATCTTGACGTTACTCAGCTGGGGTGCACCCCACTCTAGGCACAGCAGCTGCCTGGGCCCCTCCGTGGTGTCATGTGGGTGTTGGGGCAGGGGAGCTGCTGAAAACACGAAGCTCCTGCTCCTTCTGTGCTGTCAGCAATAAAGTCCTTTGTCCCCAACCCAGGAGTCTCATGTCTTCTGCTGGCATCCATGAAACTGTGGAAGGCTCACTTGTCACCTTGCAAGTAAATTCTCAGACCCTTCACACTTTCTGGCAGGCTTCCTGGAAGAGGTGGCAGTTAAGCTATAATTTGAATGATGTCTAGGAGTTCTCCATTGTGGAGGGGGAAGGGCATTCCTTGCAGACGGCTTCTTTGTTCAAAGTCAGGGAAGCACGTGGAAGTAAGACCATGTTTGAGGAACACTGTGTAGTTTAGAATTCCAGAGCTGGGAGTGTGCTTGAAGGAACAGCAGATGAGGCTGGGGAGAGGCAGGAACTAGATCAGGAAGGGCTTTGAGAGTCCAGCCAAGGAGTTACAAATACTTGCGGAGTTAGGAACACACCCTGCGGCTGAAATGCTTTAACGTGACCGGTACTGTGTGCATGCAGAGTCCTGAGGCTCTGCGCAGTCCCCAGAGGTCCCCGAGCAAAGAGCCAGGAAGATGTGGTCTGGATGGCAGATACATTGATGGGGACAGAGTTTTGCTTAATCCTGCTGGAGCTTGAGTCCTGAGTCCTGTATACCCTTCAAAAAGCCTGGCTTCGGGACTTGGAATTTGGAAACTTTTAGTTAGAAGAGGAACACTCTGCTTTTATGTGGTGCCAGTAGGCAGGCCAGATAAGTAACAGGATTGAACTTGAAATCTCATTAGGCTGAGGGCTGCAGAACAAGCCAGTGTCTGTGGTGTCTGAGTAGCCTGGGGCTGAAGAGCTCCCCTGGGGCAGGTCTGTGGCTGCCCACTGCCCTTGGGGCCTGGGGATTCTCCAGGTCAGCCTGGACAGCATTCCCGTGGGGCCTTAGTGTCTGGCTGGAAGACATGTGGCCCTGCCCTTTCTTGATCTTTGGCATCATTCTGAAAAGCTCACAAAGCTTGTGAGTCCATTTTGTTTTATTTTTAAAATAATGTCAAGAACCAGTGTTCCCTCACTCAGTCATTATGACTGAGAAAGTGACCGAATTAACCACCCCCTCCCCAAAGCTGCCTGTCTCGCGTTCAGGTAAATCCTGGTAACAGTTCAGGCCAACCCGTCAGTGCTGTGATTAAGAGCTCGCATAATTAATGATCACAATGCCCAATAATAATAGATGATGATGCAGATGAGAGCTGCCATTTATGGGGCCCTTGCTATCTGCCAGGCCCCGTGCTTGGGGTCTGACCAGCTTCCCCTCACACAAGCTGCGGGACAACCATGCAAGGCAGAGGCGCCCTTGACCCCGTTTCCTAGACAAAGTGACTGAGGCTCGGGGAAGTTCCACCCCAGAGCTGGGCAGCAGCACCAGTTCGACGAGGGGAAGACAAAACCAGTCACTCAGGTCTCAGCGATTCCAAAACTTCCAAACACGTGTTCTTAACGGGACATTTCTGAAAGTTGGGATCACATATGTGTACCGTAAAATGTACCGTCCCAGCCTCGTTTCAGTGTACGGTTCAGCAGTAAGCACTCGCACATCGTGGTGTGACCAACCCGTTTTCATCTCGCAGAACTGAAACGCCGCACGCGTGGTACCATAGCTCCCCGGCCTCGCTCCCCGCTCTCGCCCCCGGCAGCACCTTCGACTGTCTGTCTCCGTGAACGTGACCGCTCCAGGTGCCTCCTGTGACGGAATCACGCAGGAGTGGTCTTTTTGTGGCTGGTTTGTTTCTCTTACCACGGTGTCCTTGAGGTGCATCCACGTTGCCCCACGTGCCAGAGTTCCCTTCCTTTGTAAGGCTGAACCGTGCTCCACTGCGTGCGTGCGTGTGTGTGTGTGTGCGTGTGTGTGTATGTACTACATTTTGTTTCCACGCACCCATCGATGGACACTCGGGTTGTTTCCCTCTCTCGGCTGTTGTGAATGGTACTGCGACGAAAGTGGGTGTGTAGATATCTCTTTGAGTCCCTGCTTTCAATTGTTTTAGGTGCATTCCCAGAAATGGAATTGATGGATCCTACCAACATTCTATTTTTAATTTTTTGAGAAATGTTCACACTGTTTTTCACAGCAGCAGCACCACTGTGCATTCCCACCAATGGAGCACAAGGTGGGATATTTTTTGACCTCTGGTTTCTGTGACTGTAGGAACTAGGCTACTCACAGACCCAGGTTTGAGCTGAAGGGGTGCACAGAAATCCCCAGGCTCTGCTGCCTTTGCTCAAGGCAGCGCCTTCCAGCACTGGCCCAGGGGTTGCCTCTGCTGGGCGGCAGTCACAGTCTCAGGGGTGTCCCAGCCTCTGGCCAACATGCTGCAAACTGCCCCGAGCTCTGGCTCCTGCTGCATTTGGGAGATTCATATCTAGGAGCCAAACGTGATTTTTTTTTTGACCATTAGGAATCTATGCCCCTCTCCATTCCCTTCTTTATGAGGTCCCCCACTGTGATCTCCTAGAAGACTCCACATGCTTTGGGGGCCTCCTACTCCCCTATGAAGACTCTGCAGACTCCTGGGGACTCAGGTGGGGTCTCAGGCCTCCAGGGAAAGGGCTTTGTGCTGGTGGTGGTGGTGGTTTTTAAATTCCCACCAGTGGTCGGGAGGGTTTCCTGGGACGAGGGCCAGAGGGTAGTGCCAGTAGAGGCCTTGGTCATTCCCTCCCCACCTCCAGGGGCAAAGTCAGGGTCAGTGGAAGGGAATGAGATCAGGATGGGAGTTCGGGATGCAGAGGGGCGTGTGCAGTGCTCTCAGGGAGTGTGCAGCCTTGCCCCTAATCTGATGAGCTGAGCTAGTCTTCTAAGTCAGGCGGGCATGTGTGCTCTGGTCCCATCCCAGGCAGACTGCGGTGAAGTGATGGATAGGGGCTGAGTCATCGACGTTTTTGCCCAGATCTCATCACTCTGTCTAGACCTGCGGTCAGTTCCATTTTTCACCTCTACCTCCTGGAAGAGAAAGAACAAACACGACATCGGGGTATGCTTAGGGAGCTCAGTGTAGTGGGATTTGGAGTCCGAAGTGCCACAGGCTGGAATCTCTGCTCCTTGGGCAGCTTCCCCCACTCCAGACACTGGTTCCTGCTCTGTGCAGGGAGAATTTAGTGACTGGGCCCAAGGCAATTGTTTTAGAAATAAATGACAATGTATGGAAAGTATCTGGCATTTAATAGATGCTCAATAAATGTAAATTCTCCTTTCTGGCCCTAATTTCCTGGACCTTCCAGGGCAGAAAGCAGTAACATGTTTATTTTTTACAAGGTTGCTCTCGCTTGAAACATAGTACCTAAGAAAGTTTCTCTGGTGATGGTGGCTAAGGTGCATGAAGAGGTTATGTGTTAAGGCAGGCCTCTGTCCGAAGATAAACTAAAGCAATATGTCACTGAGTCACAGAATTCTAAGTGGCAGAATTCACAAAGTTCTTTGAGCTCCTGTAGATCAGGGATAAAAACATGTGGCACCCACACTACTACCCCACCCCCCATGCCTGGCAGACATTGCTAATCAATTGCAGTTCTTCCCTGGTGAGCCCAGATAGAGCCCCAGAACTTGAGAGAACACGGCACTTCAAGCAGGTAATCAGTTGGAAGAGCACTATATCTGAGATCTCTCTCTCACCCCTGCTCTACCCCAAACCTCACATTTTAACATATGAGGAAACAGAGGTGGGGAGGTGCATAATTTTCTCCAAGTCATGCGGCTCTTGGAGTTGGGGCTTCACGTCCAGTTCGTTTCAGTATTTAATACACTGTGGACCTGGAGTTTCCTGTTCAGGAAGCAGGGTCTAGGTGCCACCATTTTTGTGACAGCTCTTAAGAAGATCACTAACAGGGAAGACACTCTGCCTAATGCTGAGAAGGGTGGTGGAGACCAATGGAGAAGGGTCTCCCGAAGCCCAGGGAGCCAAATCAGAAGCTCATACAGTGGTGGCCAGGAGAAGTGAGCCCTGGGAAAGCAGGGACATTGTCACATTCACCTCTGTACTGACATGAGTAGGCGCTCAGTAGTTGAATGAACGAATTTATGAATGAAAACTGTATGACCAAGTGAATTGGGGAATATAAACAGAAGCAGAAATCCTTGAAGATAAGATTCAGCCAAGAGCTGCAAGTATGAGGATGAGTTTTATTTGTTTGAAAAATGATTTCCTCTGTGTTTTTCTCATTCATTCATTCATTCATTTACTCATCTACATTGGCAATTTTCAACCTTTTTCATCTCATGGCACACATGAAGTAATTACCAAAATTCCGTGGCACACCAAAAAATGTGCTTTTTGCTGATGTGACAAAAAAGTAGATCTAATTTTGATTGATTTACAAATACAATAATAATAGTAATTACCTCCCCTTTTTGCTCCAAAGTGACATTTTAAAAGTCAGGTTTCTATATACAGGGTCTGGCAGAAGTAACACCTGCTTGAGTGTGGTTGATTGGGTGTAATAATTTATAGTTTTAATTTGAATATTTCACCTAAAATGTCATATGATATGCTTGAGTGTGGTATCATGTTACAGAATTACATGCATGTGATTTTATAATAAAAGATTTTATAATAAAAGGGGATGTTATTTGTGCTGGACCCTGTACATATATACATTTATAATGTGGAATGCATATACATGCATGTATATGCATATATGTATGTGTACACACATGTATGTTTATATGTGTGTATGCATGTATACATGTGCACACACACGTATTTCAGGTACCAAGAATTAACCAATCAGTTGCAACCTTATGCAACATGACCAGAAAGATGCAACCCCATTATATGACCCATGTATTAATGGTTCAAGACAGGACGTTCACAGTAGATGACTATTGTTGTGTGGCTGTGATCACTTTTTAATTTGACAATCTAAGGGGAAATAGATCAGTGCCCCTGAATAAATAGTCAAGTGTTGTATGTTTTAAAAATTCTTGCAGTACACGGGTCAAAAATCGCTGATCTACGTTACCGAACACCTACCGCATGCTCTGCTGTATGCGAGGTGCTTCCCGCGTGTTTTCTAACCCTTGTCACACTGAGGAGAAAGAAGAGGACACTGGGGTTTAGAGAAGTTCAGGCCACAATAGCTCCTGAGGAGGAGAACTGGAATATGAACCCAGATACACATGTTGGCCTTTTCCATAGAAAGGTATTTCTGATAGAAGAAGTCATGGAAGTTTGGAGCCCTAATTCTAGGTGGCTTTGCAGAGGCTAGCATGCACCTTCCGCCGCCTGCTCCTGTTCCTGTCGTTTACATCGCGTCATTGAACACCCACCTCCCCCAAACGCCCCAAATGAAAAACCGAGAAACACCGACCATTCCCTCCAGGAATGGCGTAGCCCGAGGGCCACTGGGGGAGGGGATCAGGGGAGGGTGGTGCGGAGACTGTGGAATCTCTCACCCACTTTTGCTCTCACCAGTGATCGGGAGTGGGCCCTGCTGCTACTCACCAGGGACATTCTACACCACTGAAGAGGAGTATTTTAAGTGGGTGGCATGTGCTCCTCTCTGAAGAAGTTGACCACTGACACATTTCAGTGATGCGATGTAGCCAATATAGCCACAGGGAAACAGCCTGAATTTTCCATAGTCTCATAAGTCAGGGTCTCCCCAAAGAGGGAGCAGGTACGAAAGGCAGAAAGAGCTCGTTGCCCCATGAGTGGTGGTCAGGATGGAACACATTTCGGCTGGATGACGGAGAAGGACCTGCACTCCAGGCCAGCAGGACCCCAGCGGCTCAAAGTGGGCAGAGGCAG
Organism: Desmodus rotundus; assembly: GCF_022682495.2. Taxonomy (NCBI): domain Eukaryota; kingdom Metazoa; phylum Chordata; class Mammalia; order Chiroptera; family Phyllostomidae; genus Desmodus; species Desmodus rotundus. The sequence goes on from NC_071391.1 coordinate 37,902,941, forward strand.
CAGGCCCAGTCCTCAAGCCCCAAGGCAGCAGGCCTTGGGCTCAGCCCACGTGCACAGGTCCCACCCAGCACCCTTCTGCTTATACTGCGCTTCCAGGGCCCTGTTTTTCCCCGTCTGCAGGGACCTCCTTCCCCAGACAGAACACACGCCCTGCCGCAGAACGGCCAAACCAGAGGCCAGTGGTCACACCTGCTGCCTGTCTTGGCCGAGCGGCTCCCCTCCCCCTGATAGTTTTGCTAGGATTTAGAGGAAGGAAGGAGAACTAATGTTCACGAGCATCTACTATGTACCAGGTGCTATGTGACCACTTCACATAAGCTCGTTTCCTTAACTCTTACCAAACTACCGACCCGGGGTATTAGCCCCGCTTTAACTAAAAGGAAGCATAGAGTGACCAGCCAAGGTCACACAGCTAGAAAGTGGCAGAGCTGGGATTTGGAAATAAGTCTGTCTGACTCCAAAGTCTGGATTCCTGCTCTGTAATACTACCTACAAAAGGGTCGATGGGAAAGTCACCAACAGTCACTGAATGTCTGGCAAATGCCATAGTGTATGGATATACTTCCCACCTTAATCTTCCCGGCAACATCATCGGTTGGGCTTTTTCATTCCTATTTTACAGATGAGGAAACTGCAGCCCAGTGATATTACCACATTTTGCTGTGTCCAATGTGCACATTTTTGCCCACATTTTTGAGGGAAAAATAAGGATGTGCATTATGCATGGGTAGCACCTGAAATACCTTGTGTCTGTTCTCATGTTTTGTAACATTATTTGTTACATAAAATTTCTTGTACCACAATATGTTCACAATTAAATGCTAAAATTCCTTTATAAGACAAAAAAACAAGTATCTAAATATAAATAAATAAAAATTGTATTAAATAATTAAAATGAAAGATTTTTTTTCCTGAAAGTTTGGGCCAAAAAGGTGGGCCCACATTATACATGGCAAAATACAATAAAGGACTTACCCAGGCTTGGCCAGCAAGAAGAACTGAGGAAGGAAGCAAACTTGGGGAGCTGACCACGGGGGGAGTGGGTCCCTTCTGTGGCTTGTGGCTGGGTCTCCGCTTGGAGAGCCAGAGCAGACTGGGTGGTGTGGGTGCCAGCACCTCCCCGGCAGCACTGGGGCAGCTCCAGGGCATCTGGGGTGTCTCTCGGGGTGCCCGGACCACCTCCCCTACACCACGGCACGCAGCTGAAGCTTGCAGTGCTCCCTGTCATCCCACCGAAGTGAAGCGAGTAAAACGTGTCTGCTTGGGAGCAAAATGAGGCCAAAGCACATTTTTCCAGGCCTGAAACTCATGAAGGCTTTTTTCATGCTCATTAACATAAACGGTTCAACTTGAAAGGTTTAACAATTCCACAGGCCCCCTTTTCAGTCCTCACTGTGGTGGAACTTTGTGGGCAGTGCTGGGGGGGAGAGAAAGAATCAATAGTAAAGGCAGGAAAGAGGCGAGGCCCAGGGTGAATGCCAGGCTGGTTCCCCCACCCTGAGGCCTGGCAGGGGGCTGGGAAGGTGACTTTTTTCTGCAAAGGGAAAAACAACTTTGTGTTTGTTTTGTGTTCATTTAAACTTTCTTCTTTAACTACTTTTTTTTTTTTTTAAAGAAAGCTGAAGGAATTCTTTGAGCTGTGGTTTGAAAAGAGGGTGATAGATTGCAGGCACTAAAGCAGCGGTTCTTAACCTTGAGTGTGCCTCAAAGCCACCTTCTTAACCTGGGCAGGGTCAGGGGAAAGAAACGCACCCTTGTTTTCACTGACTTTTAGATTAAAGCAGCACTCCCTCCAATCTTCAAAATCAGCAACAGACCGCAGTATCGCTAGCAGTACCTTTGTTTCCCGGAGCAATCACAGATATCGCCACGTCCCGTACTGTAGCTGCCGATGCCTTTAAATAGCATTTACGCTCATCGCCACCTAGAAATGAAGATGGTTGTCACACCTGCCAGTAGGTCTTACTAGTCAGCGTGTGAGTAAAGAAGCCCATAAAACACTGTATCTCAATTTGATAACTGTACTTCAGTCATTTTTCTCTGTAATCTTCTATTTTCCTTTATTCATTGAAATGCATTATTCTGAGCAGGGGCCTGCGACCTTTGTGTAGCCGCCATAGGAGTCTATGGCGACTGGCCAGTGCCCACCATTGGTTGTTCAGGTTTAGGCAGGTCCCCGCAGACAGCGGGGAAGTTGTTAAAGGAAACTGGTCTGTTGCATTCTCTGGAGTGGAATCCCCATCATTGTAGATGGGACTTGAGCCCTGGTTTTCCCAGGTAATGCCAGCCTCCATTCAGATGGTTTGAATCCTAAGGACCGTGACGACCCACTTGCAGGAAACTAAAGTTTGAACAAATTCCGGTCACCAGCAATGCTGGGGTCAGGGGCCATCTCAGAGGCAGGAAGGCGCAGGTGGTCTCAGATCTGCTGTCTGACACCTGTGTGGCCCAGGTGGGAAGCCTGTAGATGACTGCTGGTTAGGAGTCCAGCAGAAGTTAGGAAAAGGAAGGCTGGGGGCCTTGGCCGCAGCTTAGACGTGTGAAGTTGCCTTCCGAGGTGTCTCCTGACCTCCTTCTCACTCCAAGGCCTATTTCACCAATGGCCTGGGTTGAGGACACAGACAAGACACCCAGGTGGAAGTTTTTGATGTTGTCAGGAGGCATCATATGCCATAACGCCCAGAGCCTGTTCTTGCTCAGAGAAGACATCACCTGCTCCCCTCAAGAGCCCAGCCCCAGGCCTAGGGGATGGGGAAAGATCTAGGCTTCATGTCCACGGTGCTCTCCAGTTCCTGTGCCTAGGGACTGAGTCTCAGAATGCCAGACTCTGAGAAACTAGGTCTTGTAGAGGCACCATCTCTAAGTGCTAAGAGTAAGGTAGGGACATGATACATTGATTACTTTTTCTTCCCAAGGCCAAAAAAGAAAAGAAAAAAACAGGGGTTAGGCCAAGTCAGCTCACTGACTCATAAGAAGAGTAAAGGAGAAACCAACTAAGTAAATATGGAGAAACTCCATCTTCAACAATAGAGGAAGGGTCCTGAATATACCCAGATCTAACTGAGCAGAACATTCTAAGGAGCTCTGTGTAATTACCGAAAAGCACAAGCACGCACTTGCACCCTAACCCTGAAACCTGCCCTATTTCTACGCTTCACCTTCTGCATTACTCTTTCCCTTGAAGGAATCACACAGCCAATGGTGTGAGCAATACCAGGCTTGTTGGGTGCAGGTAAACGGTGTGAGTGTGACTAAGATTAATGCTATTCCTTGCTTTGTTTGAAGTAAGGCGATTTCACGAGGGTGGAAACACAAAGCGATGGCTACCCCACAAGGCCCTGATGGGGCCCCGTTTGCCATAGTCACATGGGAGCATCATCCTGGCCTGGAGCCCAAGGCACAGGCCATGGTGTCGCCTAGTTATGAAGCATAAAAACCCAGAACAACACTGCCATGGCAACGGCTCTGCTGCCCTCCAAGGCCAAACGCTGTTTATCTGGGGCAGATGCCAGCACTGAGGGGAGCTCCGATTCTGGTTGTGTGTGTTGCAAAAAGTGTCCAAGGGCCGGCAGGACTGGAGGCAGAGGATGCAGAAAGCAGATGAAGATGTTAGCCAGATAGCTATTCAGCCCCCATGTAGAGGAGAAGAAGGAGGAGGAGGGCAGCAGAGATTTGCCTGAGGTGGCTAAGTTTGTGCATAAGAGGTCAGAAGGGTAAAGCAGATAAAGCCCTTTGGACCAGTGACAAAAGCTTATGAGAAACAAGAGCCAAGACCTGCCTTCCCATAGACACTTCAGACTTCCTGGAGCTGTCTCCTGGGAGACCTGTCGCTGGGACACCCCAGGTCCCTCTCTCCCTGGGAGGGCCCATCATCTGCCCCAGGAGAGCTGGCCACGGTTCTCCATGGATCTCCTCCCGGATCTCCTCCCAGGCCCTGACTCATCATAGTCAGGAAATGCTCTGGGCTCCTCAGACTGTGGAGGGCCCACTGTCCCTCCTCCCATGTTGCTTCTGAGGCCCACCATTCATTGCCCAGAGCGTTTATTTTAAAAGAGAGAGAAAAAACATAAAGACCCTCCCCATGGGCCTCCATTCCAGCACTGCGGGGTCAAGGCTGGGGTTGGGCGGTGGCCTCCTCCTCAGAGGACCACAGGGGCACCTCCAGCAGGTGACCACCTCTGAGTCTTAGCATCAACTAAGACTGATACTTTATGAAAAGTCACTTGGATTCATAGGAATGCTAGGCCTGTCGGACCACTGAACAGTGAGGGGGGAGTTGTCCAGCCAAGGACAATGGCATCAAACCTGCTTGGCCAAAGAGACCATAGAGCGGGCAAGACCACAGAGGGGCGAAGTGGAGATGAAAGGGTTCATGAATCAGCCACGGAGCTGCGAGGTGACCAAGCAGAGGGGTGTGGAGTTGTCCTCCTCGCTCTAAGTGACTGCCTGAGAATGCCGAGAGAAAAACGCCCCAACCCAAATCTTGGCTTTCCCAGTATGAGTCTTACAAGCACCTGTTGGTCCTTTGAGCCCAAAATACTCCCATTTTCCCACCTTTTACTGGGAGGATTCTGAGGACTGGGTGTCAGGGTGGTGGCAGGGAGACAGGCACCCAGTGGGGGAGTCAGGCAGGGCCTCACTGGGGCGGAGTTATCTGTGCTGCTCCTTAAAGACGAACCAGTGCAGCATTGTGGAAGCAGGGACCAGGATTAGGGGCTTGTTGGGGGTCAGGGTCAGACCCGAAAGCAGGTTGGAGACTGCCCATGGAGGGCTCCGTGTGCCATGCAAAGTTGGGAGCCGGGTTGGTTGTCTGAAGTTTGCTGAGTGAGTGAGAATTAAGCCTGGGGAGGTCGATACTGTTGAGGACAGTTCATGGCCCCAGGTGCCCCCCGTGATGGAACCTCAGGCCCCCTCTCCCAGGTCACTGGAGGACGCAGCTGGTTTTTCACTCACTCCACCCTTGTCCCTTTGTTTTACCATGCCAGGGTCACAGATGCAGTCTGGCCGTTCTCCAGCCAGAGCGCAGCCTGTCTGCTCCCATTAGGTGTTGATTGAACTAGTCTAATCTTTGTGTTCTCCAGGGCCCCTTGGTTGGAACAGCCGTCAGAACAATTAAGATTAGGGACATGGGTCATCAGGTTTGTGTGTTTAGGAAGATAATTTGGGCTGCGGCAAGGAGCTGGGTAGAGAGGGAGAGAGGCTGGGGTCTGGGGCCCAGCCTCTGCTACCACAGTTGTGAGGTACCACAGGACCGGCGCCCTAATGTTGGTGCTTTTGATCCCAAAGTTCTCGTCTGGCCCTTGATGACTTCAACAGCAGCTCTGCTCTGCACGTGGAGCGCTAACCGGGTCCTCGGTGTGTTTGGTGGACATCAGAACCAGGCCCAGTGGCTTCCCCATGTCTGCCTTTGGAATGGAGGGTGGGAGCTGTGCAGACCCAAAGCCCCTGGAGACGTTGCTGGGGGAGAGGGCAGAGAGGGCTCCCTCCACTGCTGTAACTCATTTGGTTAGAGAGGACTTGGGCTTGTGAAGAAGTTTCCTTTGAAATTAAATATGGTACAACTTTGCCAAAGGCAGCATCACTCAGACTAAAGGAAAGCGTTGGGAAATCCTGTGAGTGGGGCCTGGCTGGCAGCAGGACAGCATCCCTGGAGGAGGGCACGGGTCCTGTTCTGGCACACCCCCTCTCCATCCCTGAAGGCCTCCCCAGGGGGCTGGTGAGGAGAGGGGGCTCCCAGAGGGTGGGGTCTGGGGGCTGCAGATGTTGGGGGAGGGAGAAGTGCAGGACTATTTTCTTGAATGACCCTGGCACGGAAGGGTCCAGAGTGAGCAGTCCGCACACCTGGGACGCCCAGCCCCGCTGCAGGGCACATCCTCCCCTTTCGGGGCTGTGTGACTGGCGGGGGATGAATTGACTGGAGCAGCCCCAGGAGACACAGGCTTTTGCAGACGCCAGGACTTCAGGGTAATAATAGCTGGCATCGGCTCCTGGCTCCTTCCTGGGTTTTTCCATAGGGCAAGCTCTGCATCATGGGTTAGGCCAGAACGCGTGGTGTAGTTTGGGGCCCCTGCCTGCCCTGAGCTGGCAGGAAGTTTCTAGTGCAGCCTCCAGGAGAGGCTAGGGTGGGGGCGCCCTGCTGTGTGAGAAACAGATGTATATTTTGCAGGTTCCTGTGATGGGCCTGCATTTCAGATGAAAACCTGGCTTAGATTGTGAATGAAGGGCGGACTTCCTGATGTGCTTCCTCAGCACCTTCCCTAGTCCTCTAGACACCTGGGACCAGGACCCAGCCTTGGGGACCATGGTATGAGGACACCAGAGACAGGATAGCAGAGACCTCCTATCTTATACTGTCCCCTCCTCTCCCCTTCCTGGTCCCCAGCCACTGGCTCCCAGGGTCGCCCTACTCTCCATAGAACACTGGTGGGTTTGGCAAGGGCCAGCCCTGCCCCTTCTCACCCATGACCTTGGTAAGTGACTTCATCTCACTGCCTCGCTTCCCTTGCCTATAAAGGGAGCTTCACTTGCTCTCCTGGGAAGATAGCGAGGATGAGACGATGGGTGCCGAGGTGCCGAGCACCCAGAGGCATTTGAATTGTGTTGATTTTTTCTTGCCCCTCAATGCCTGCTTGTCCTCCTTGGCCAATGGCCAATCTGGGCCCCCTGTAGTTCTGTGTGACTGGCCTCCTCCTCCTGCCTTCCTCCCCATAGCGCAGGGCTTCGGGTGAAGCAGGTGGTTGTCTCGTGCGGATGGATCGAGAGCCCTGACTAGACTGACATTCTGGACCTGTTCAGCAGGAAACGTGTTCATTGCTAGAATGAGATCCACTGGCCCAGACTTAAGCTTGGAAGGTTATTCAAGGCTTTCTACAGATACCGGTGAACTCCTGCTGGGAGTTAAGCAGTGCAGAGAGAGCTGTGCCCTCGGGTTTGGTCCTGGGGGCCAGGCGCTGTTCCAAGCATGCAGCTATTATCTCTTTTAATCTGTGCAACAACCTCAAGAGGTCCTTCATTTTAAAGATAAGAAACTTGAGGTACAGAGAGGCCCAGTAAATTGCCCAAGATCACCCGGTGTGTAAGTGAACCTGTTTTCAAGCCCGCACGGGCCTCATAGCCCTGGTCTTGCCCTCAGGCCGCCCCAGGCACGCTGGGCACACGCAGCCCTGACAGGGTGGAGGAAACACAGGTGTGACCCAGCACTGTGATGAGTGCAGCATCAGGGCTTCTCACCTTCCCAAGGTGACCCGCTGTCAAATCAAGACAGTTGGTCCCCACAGTCCGCTCTTCTCTGTGCAACTACCTCTGCTCCGGAGGGCCAGCGTCAGAGAGCAGCCCTGCATCCGGGAGGGACACTCGTTTACTCCTTTACTCGTTTACTCGTGTAACTCGGGAGGTGTTCAGGGTCTGGCACCACCACCCCAGGCCTGAGGCCCGAAATGACCGATGATCAAAACCTTGATTAAGCAGAGTGTGGGACTCCAGTGCCAGAGCCTGGAGCTTCCTGGTTGGTGGGGGGCTCAGCCAGGAAACCCTGTTCTGGTTTCTGGGTTCAGCATCCTTCAGAATGTTCCAGAGCCTTTCCACCGGCCTCCTTCCGTCACCTCCGCCAGGGAGATGCTGAAACCGAGGAGCAGAGGCTGGCTGTGTGAGGAAGGTCTGAAACAGAGGCGACTGGGGCTCGGGGCTGTTGGGGGCGGGGCAGCCTCAGATTCCTAGGCCGAGGTAACAAAGTGCCACAAACTGGGCGCTTCCGCAGAAATGGCTGTCCCCCATATCTGGAGGCTGGAAGTTCAAAGTCAAGGCATCGGCAGGGTTGGTTCTTTGAGGGCTCTGAGGGAAGGACATGTGCCAGGCCCCCCTCTGGGGCCTGGAGATGGCCATCTTCTCTCTGTGTCTTCCCATTGTCTTCCTTCCATATGTGTCTGTCCCTGTGTCCGAGGTTCCCCATGTTATAAGGACACCAGGCATATTGGAGCAGGGCCCATCCCCATGACCTCACCATCTTAGGTATTACATCTGCAGTGTTCCCGTCTCCCAATAAGGTCCCCTTCTGAGGTACCAAAGGGTAGGATTTCAGCATATGACTTTGGGGGGAGCACAATTTGACCCCTAACTGTGTGTTTGGAGGCAACAGGATGCAGTGGAAAGATGGAGCCTTGGCTTAGGCATCTGAGTCTTGGGTTTGAATCTTAGTTTTTTAAAGTCCATCAATGACCTTGGGCTCTGAGCCTCAGTTTCCTCATCTGCAAAATGGAGATTGACCAACAGTTCATCTATTCATCTATTCATTCCTTTGTTATTCCTTTAATGGGTGGCAACCATGTGCAAGCCCCTCTGGGGAGACACAGTCGGTGGCTGACCTTGGAGGGTGGCTGTGGGATCGGAGGGCCAACTGGAGCCCGAGCAGGTGCAGGCACACAGCAGGTGCTCTCCGAGCCCTCACTGCTGCCCTGCCCACCTCAGCTGCAGCATGCAAAGCTGAGGGCCCGCAGGTTTTAGTTGGTGGTGGTGCCCCAGGATTCTGTTTCATGTGCCCTCGCTCCTTCCCCTGCAGATGTTCTTTCCAGAGCTCTGGACTCGAGAGGAGGCTGTAGACAGCCCAGCCCTGGAGAGGTCCGCCCACGTGGCCCCTTTCATGGGGCCTCATGAGAGAAAGAATGTCTGGGATTCTTGAGGAGTGTGGGCATAATGCCCCTAGCCAGTGTGAGAAGGGAAGCAAGGCAGCCTAAGGGCCACAGAGAAGCCGTGCCCATCTGCCCCACCTGCCCCACGCATAGATGTGAGGACAGCCCCTCAGGGGCCCAGTGCTGTTTTCTTCCCCTCCTTTGGGTTCCTGCCTCCTCGGAGCTGCTCGCTTCTGATAAACTCTGAAGGGGAGAACCAAAGATGCAGAACAGCCCCTTTGCCATTTTCCACTATTTTATGGTAGCGTCAAAGCACCAGGGCCGTCGCCAGGCCCAGCGTTCTGCCAGATCTGTGGCATGTTCCCCGCCAGCCCCACCTCCCTGGGGCTCTGGCCAGAGCTTTCCAAATATAGCTCTCTCCCCAGGACAACAAAGACGCTATCCTTTGAATGGCTTCCGCTCGGACAGCCAGACCCAGACTGTTTGTCCAGCTTCTCCACCAGCTGGGGAGGGAAGAATGGGGACAGACAGGAAGCAACTGTGAGAACGGGGACTAGAGAGGAGCTGCTGAAGCCAGTTCATAAGTGACCTGGACACTCAGACGTCCAGGCATAAGGCCTTGGCCCTGAGTTCCTGCCTTCCATCTGCAGAGAGGTGTGGGACTCAGGGCACTGTCTTGTCACTGAGGGGACTGATGAGTGCTGACGGGAAAGAAAAAGCATCTTCCCAGGGGGAGAGGGAGAGTCGTCCTGACTTTAGGATTGGACCTGCTGGCCGGGACTCCCAGCTTCACCTCTCAGCTGGGTGACTCTGGGCAGGACCTTCACCTTAAATCTTGGCTTCCACATCTGTGACATGTGGATAATCAACACGGGGGTTAAGGAGAACTTGTGACAAGCGGTAGGCGCTGGTGGCCCTGTGGCACCAGGACCCTGTGTCCGGAGGCCTCAAAGTGCTACGGTCGGCTCTGAGGGCAGGGCGCACAGCCGCCTCCTCCCCCCCACCCCGCCCCCCACCTCTCCCGCTCTGGGGCACCCCTGCCTTCTGCACTGTGAATGGCTCTGAACAGGAAAATCAAAGACACAACAGCCCCATGGCTGGAGCGGCATGGAGTCCCTCTTCCAGTCCCGATGGTCTGAGAGGCACCCCAAACCCAGAACCTCCACGGCCTCTTACTTTAGAGCTCACCTCCCCAGATAGCCTGTGCCCAGTTTTACTGAGGCTCCTTTAAAACATCGGCCCACGTGTGAATATTTAACCCTTGAGCGTAGGTAAGAGAAACCGGAATTACAGAAAAGAATAAAATCCTGGATTTCTCAGCTCTGGGCCTGGCTCTGCTTGGGGCAGGTGGGGTGGGGGGAGCCCACCCATGTCCTCCCCTCCCACCCATTAAGTTCTGTTTGATGGGGGCGGACCTGACCTGTTTCCCAGGCCTCTGATACCAGGAAAGGTAGGATCCTGCCCTCTGCTAGTAAGGGGTCCTCAGGAGATACCCCCAAATAACAGCCTTACCATATGGGAAGCCCGCTCAGCATATAATGAGAGGCCACTCTTCCCCAGGAACTTTAGTCTTGTGGGCACACAGGCTACTGTCCCCAGATGCGCCCTGCACACAGACAAGTCAGGGCTCATGTGACAGCCCCAGGTGTTGACAGGGAAGGAGATGGCGAGTCACTGGTGGAAACATTAGCCCCTGTTTGGACCTGCCTTTCTGCTAACAAGCTGGTCCCCTGGCAGGGGTGCTGCCCGGCAGACTAGGTCATGCAGCTATTAAGTAGCAAAACCGGGATTCAAAGTTTGGGCTCTTTTGGCCTCTAGGGTTCACGCTTTGGAGTTCCAAGGTTTCCCATATGGTCACAATTTTTAAAGACCTTTCATAGGGGCTGCTGGGAATGCACACGCACAGTCAACAAGCCGGCAGACTGTCAGAACAAAAGCACTGAACGTTCTCGAGGCTAGGTCACACTGAACTCACCTGCCAAGCCTCTTGTAGTAGCAAAAACTGTCAGCAAAGGAAAGCAGTAGCTTTAGAGTATGTACTTCAATGTTTCAAAAGTCTTTAGCAAGGTTGCATGCCAAAATATTTTCCATACCTAGAAAAAAATGGAATTGCTTCCCTGTGGCTTTGCAGGGAGTGCTTTGTCATGCGTAGGAGCCAGGTTAGGGAAAGAAAAATGTTCCTGAGGATGAATGTGTACTTTTCTTATGGAGAATTGTAAACAGCAGGGTCTCACAGGGATTGGTGCTAGGAAGTCTTAGCTCATATTTTTTAAAATTAAAGATCAGGAAGAGGCCCCGACTGGTGTGGCTCCGTGGATTGAGCACGGGCCTGCAAACAAAAGGGTCACCGGTTCGATTCCCAGTGAGGGCACATATCTGGGTTTCAGGCCAGGTCCCCAGTTGGGGGTGCGCAAGAGGCAACCGCACATTGATGTTTCTCTCCCTTTTTTCCTCCCTCTCTTCCCCTCTCTCTAAAAATAAAGAAACAGATCTTTAAAAAAGAAACAGATCTGGAGGAGGAAGTATGTAGTGAAAATTCTCAGTCAACAGGATTTTTGGAAAATGAGAAGTCAAATTAATGGAATCTGTGTATTTTTTGCACTGGTTCCCAAATCATTGTGAATGAGCAGCATTTGTTAGCCTGTTTGCCTCAGTAACATTCAAGTGATTTTCTCCATTCAACACACACCGGCCGCGTGGCCCTGTGTGCCAGGCTCTGCGCTGGGCACCAGCACGCATCATACATGTTGTTACTCTGCTTTACAAAAGCGGGATTTCATGGTACGTCCGCTTGCTTTTATTTACCGATGTAGACGTCACAATGCAAAGGACAACCCCTTCGTGTTCATGTCTGCCTGGTGGCTTTTCCCCATGACCCAATTTAATTGGTTCCCTCTTGTTGGGCATTTCCAGTATTTGTGGATTACAAATAATATCCCAGTGCAGCCTTAAACACCCCTGAACTCAGATATTTGTACATGTGGGCGAGCGTTTCTGAGGATAGTCACCTGGAAGGGAAATAGATTCTGATGAATCGCCTGCAAAAAACATCTAGTTCCGTTTCAATGCCCCCGAAGTGTCTGGTTCTGCCCATTTCCTCAAATCCCTACCAACACAGGACATTACATTGGTTTCCTATTGCTACTGTAACAGCTTGCCATACATTTGGTGGTTTAAAAATAGCACAGACTTATTAACTTAGAGTTCTGTTAGTCAGAAGTCCCGCAGGAGTCTCACCGGACGGGAATCAAACTGTCAGCCTGGCTGTGCTCCTTCCGGAGGCTCCAGGGGAGATGCTGTTCCCAGCCGTGGCTCTCTGCACCGCCAGTGCGGTCTGGGTGACTGGTAGCGTCACCCGCCTCTGTTTCTTCCAGCTTCACGGCTCCTTCACTACATGGGGCACACTCGGATAATCCAGGAATCTCTCCTTAGCATCAGGTCAGCTGATTAGCAATCCCAATTCTATCTGCGGCTTTTTGTCTGTTTGCCATGTAGCATGGCCTGTCCACAGGTCCTAGGGGGTCGGATGTGGGCGTTTGGGGTTGGGCGGTAGTCTGCCTACCACAGATATTGTCAACCTTTCGAACTGTTTTCGTTTAAGTGAAAACATGGTATCCTGCTCTTTTAAGTTGCATTTTCTTGGTTATTGGTGAGGTCAAACATCTTTTTCTGTGTGGAAAGGAAAAGCAATTTCTGTTCCTAGGAGTATACCCTCTGTCTCCTTTTCTACTGAGTTGCCTTAAAAAAAAAAAAAAATTCCTTGAGGGCAGGGACTTTCTCATATTCATCCCAGTGCTTCAAACCGTGGCTGGGTTCAGAGAAGAGACTCGATGCCTGTGGGCCCTCTCTCCCTCCCTCCCATCCCATTCTTGTGCTATTCTGCTTGGGAAGAAATGCCAGGACGCTTCCAGCTGAACCGGCAGAGTCGAGTCTGTGTCTAGGACAGCGTGGTGGCTGAGACAAAGCTCTCTTGTGGCTTACTTACAGCCCAGTGCACTTAGGCCGCATGGGCCCTGGAGTCAGACAGGCTGTGCACCCCCCCCACCCCAGCCTCTGACTCGGGCAGCCCTTTCACCAACTCCCCGCCCCCCTACACTGAGCCTCAGTTTTCTCCCACGTGAAAACAGTGATGGCGGCATGCTGACATTTTAGGGCTGTTGGCATGGGAACAGGGACCAGCACCGACTCCTTCGAGAGGGAGGACCCTGTTTGCCACGGTGATCAGTGGGCTGATATGAGTCAGACGCTGGGGAGACACAGAGAAGAGCAATTTTGGTCGTTTTGCAGGGCATCAGGCAACGTGCTCTCCTTTGACATTTTAAAAGAACTTCCAGGAAAGATTTAAATGGCTTCTCAGTGATACCGGGGGTCAGCCCCTGTTTCTCCTGGAGCCCCTGGTGCAGAGTGGTGGCTTGTAACACTGTCTCCAACTTGGCCTCTTCCCATTATCCTTCAGAGGGGCTGTGGGAAGCTGGTGTCCAGTGGGACAGACAGTCTTCCTGGCTGCGCAAGCCTTGCTTGGTCCAGCAGCAGAGTGGGTCCCTCTGTTTGAGGTGGGCCCGGCAGGGGGGCAGTACCAGGGCTGGTGTTGCAGAAGCCAAGCCTGCAGCCACCCTAGATCAAACGCCCGCCCTCTCAGGCCTGCAGTGCTGGCCAGGGTGCACCCAGACCTGGACCAGGGACACTGGCACTTCCCAGCGACTGAGCTCATGAGTTCCCTAAGCTGGCCAGGGCCTCCCTGCGGAACCCCAGCCTACCCACATGTGCTGGCCCCCAGAAAGCTCCGTTGGAAGTCTCCCTGTCCACCCCCATGCGCAGAGCTGCCTCCGTTCACAGAGCAGAGTGGGGACGAGTCTGGTCTGCAGGCCAGGGCCTGCCCATGCAGGCCTTCCCAGGTCCAGCCCCACACCTGCTTTCAGGATGGAGCACGCCCTGGTGTTAGAGTTGGGGGATGGTTCTCTCCCTCCCCCTAGAACCTTCTGTAAGGTTTGCTAGGGCCCCAGAATCCCACCCTCAGGAGAGTCTTTCTCATCTGCAAGCCTCTGACGGCTGCATCTGGGGCCCTGGGCCCCTTCTCCCAGGGGCCAGCGGTGGAAAGAGCCCCTCTACCCTGAACTAACTGCACTATCCTGTGGGGGCGGGTGCTTTTGGCCTCTCTGAGCCTCCGTTGTCAGTGTGCAGCACCGGAACAGTCCTCCCTGCGGCTGCCTGCTGGAGGAGTCACAGGGGCATCAGGACCATGGTCCTTGTCATGCCCCCCTCCCCCCCCCCGCCCCCCCCCCCCCCCCCCCCCCCCCGCTTCTCCTGCCCGTCTTTCCTGGCAGTTGCCAGTTCCTAGGTCTGAGCTGACATAGCCCTGCTCCCACCAGTGACCCTCCTGTGACCTCTCTCTCTGGAGCTGGGTGGTGGACAGATTCCCTTCCTTCCTCTCCCCCATTTTCTCCAGCCAAGCGGGGCCAGCAGCAGTGAGAAAGCACCTGGGCTGGCGGAATGCCCGCCACGCCCGCCTCCCTTTTGGAAGCTGGCAGCTGCCTTCGGGTGTCACTCAGACCCAGGACCCTGAGGTGGGCTCCCTGTGGCCACCCTTTTCCTTCTCAGTCAGCAAGGCCCTGCTGAAGTGCAGCCCCTCCCGTGCAGCCACCCGGGGTCTGGAACTCATTAGCTCTTTTTATTAAATCCATCTGCTCCGTGCTGAAGACTGGCCCCGGGTCTCAGTGCTTCCCACCCTGGGTGTGAGGGGAGGCTGCACACCGAGGTGATTGTGTGAACTGGGTACGGCATCCCAGAGGGCAGAAGTCTAGATGCCTTGTGTGGGGGAAGGCCCTGCCTGCCTGGGGGAGTGGATGCTGAGGAGTGAGGGGAGTGAGCAGAGTGAGCGGGACAGGGCTGCAGGGGAGGGCGTCTGTTTCTAATCCCTGAGCCTGGGGATCCTGAGACTTGGGGTGGGGAATAATGGGGCTTTGCCCTTTTGGGGTGTATGGTAGGCTGCTGACCTGCCTTTCCTGATGAAGCTGCACCCCTCCCCCACTCCCAGGAGTGCATCATTGACGAGGACTGTGGGCCCCGCAGCTACTGCCAGTTTGCCAGCTTCCAGTACACCTGCCAGCCATGCCGGGACCAGCAGACGGTGAGTGTGTCCAGAGGCCTCGGGGCTGCAGCCCCAGGGCTAGGGAGCCCAGCAAAGAGCCCTGGGGGAGAAGGCCAGAAGCCCCACATTTTTAGCCGGGCTTCCTGGAGGCCTCCCATGGAGCCCCACCACATCCCTACTCACTCAAAAGAACCTGTGACCGCCCGTGGGGCTGACTCCTGCAGTGACCAGGAGGCCGTCTGCAGACCTGCTGCCACAGGGATGTCACAGGGAGGCTCCGCACCTGTCCCTTCCCCTGGGAAGGCCCATCCCATAGAGAGCCAGCGACACCGCTGTAGCCCCTGGGCAGGGAAGGGGCAGCCCCTCGCCCTCCTGGCCTGCAGCCCACCGGCCAGATCTTCCTCCCACCTGCCCTATCAGAGAGGGCAGAAGGGGGCAGGGAAGAAGCCAGAACACTTCCCTGCCAGGGACTTTTCAGAGAAGCAGGAACCAGGGGAGCAGAGACTCTCCCTCCACCCAACAGCTGTTTGGAAAGAGCCATATAGCCTCAGAGTTTTCTTGGCCTTTTTCATCATTAAGACAGTAGTAACATGTTTGGAAAATAGAGGGCTTCTTACTACTACCCAACCCAGCCCTGCCCATCGTGGTTAGGAGCCGCAGTTGTCCCGCCCAGCCTGTCCTGCTGGGTGCTTTCAATGAGCACGGCCTGGGGAACCGGCGTGCTCTCTAATAGCCATTCCCCACGTGTGACTCCCACGTGCCTGACCATTCCCGTGGCCTTCCCAGGCTCATGCAATCAGCTTACAAGAATCACATTACTGCCTGCATCTGGGGGCCCTGAGCCACCTTCCTTCCTGACTTAGGGACCTAATACAAAGGGGGCAGGGGGCAAGTCTGTGGGTGAACCACAAAGACAGGCTACATCCTTCAAAGGCAAAATCTCAAGCTGTGTAGGAAGACTCAGATTCATGCACCCCTCTACCCCGTGCCATTTTCCCAGTGTTCCAGCCCTTCACATCTGCCTTACCAGCCCTGCTCCGATGGCTTCAACACCTCCCATCCTGCCCCGACCTAGGACCTCAGCTTCCCCCTCCGTGCAGTGGGTGATGTGGGTTAGCTCACCTGTGGGCCTTCGGGCCCTCCCAGGCCTGAGTCACAGGCTGTTGTGTCTTCCCACCTCCAGCTCTGCACCCGGGACAGTGAATGCTGTGGAGACCAGCTCTGTGTCTGGGGTCACTGCACCAAAACAGCCCCCAGAGGCAGCAATGGGACCATCTGTGACAACCAGAGGGACTGCCACCCTGGGCTGTGCTGTGCCTTCCAGAGAGGTGGGTGGTTCCCTTTTGGGTGCAGCGTAAGCCCTGTCCCAAACTCCAGCCTCCCACTCCACCTCATTCCCCAGGCCTGAGGTAGCACCTGGCTCCTGTCCTGTTCCCCATGAACTGACTGGCCCCCCTCTCTCCCCATCTTCCATGCTCACTGCCCCTCCATGGTGAGGTAAGCTCAGGCACTCTCCCCTCCCACAAGTGTTTCCGAAAACCTCTCCCTTAGTCAACCTCCCCATCCCTCTGGTCCACCTGGTACCTGCTGCTCCTGCAATTTTCCTCAAGGACGGCTTTCTGGCTGTCACTCCTCTGGGGGCTGTAGCCACACCTGATCTGTCACTTCAGTTTGACTCTCCAGTCCACCTTCCAAGCCTTGGCCAGCTCCGGCTAACCTGTCCTCCATCTGTCTCCACTCCTTCTCAGCCTGGTTGGGATTCTCACTGCCCCAGCCTTGAACACCTTTCTTCCATTCTTAATTTCTCCAGACCTTTGGCCTCAAAATCCAGCACATGCCCGTCTCTTCCAGGCAGTCCTCCTTAACTGCTCCAGTCCTCCCGACTCATTCTCTCTTGAGCCCACACTGCCATTCTTGTTTCTCTCATTCCACGTTTTCAATCCAAATATCCACATTGGGGTTGAGGGTGGAAAGTGGGAGGCTGGAACCCGTTTCTCCGCTCCCCCTTCCCGGTGCCTGCCTTGGTGCTGGAGCTTGGGGGTGACTTTGGCCGGTTCTAGGCCTCTTGTTCCCTGTGTGCACACCCCTGCCGGTGGAGGGCGAGCTCTGCCATGACCCTGCCAGCCGGCTCCTGGACCTCATCACCTGGGAGCTGGAGCCGGACGGAGCTTTGGACCGATGCCCATGTGCCAGTGGCCTCCTCTGCCAGCCTCACAGGTGAGGCCCCACCTGTCTTCCTTGTCAGGGGCCAAGTGGGGATGAGATACCACTCAGAGGGGACTCGGGCAGGAGCAGGGGAAAATGTGGATTCAGTTTAGGATAGGTTTGATCTGAAGTGTCCTTGGGTCTTCCAGACGCAAGGGTTCAATAGTAGTCAGACCTGTATGACCGGCTGAGGAGAAGGTGGGGCCAGGGGCACAGAGTGGGGGCTCATCTAGATGGTGGTTGAAGCCTCCTGAGTGGGTCCTCTGGGAAGAGCGTGTGGAGGGAGAAGCAGTAAGGGCTGAAGGGAGCCCATTATGACAAAGGACAAGAAGAGAAGGAACCAGCAGAGTTGGCTGAGAAGGCGCAGAGAGGTAGGAGGAAAACCAGGAGAGTTGGCCCCCAAGGTGGAGGGCACCAGCAATGATTAGAAAATGCCCAGAGACCAAGAAGCACCAGGGCTGCACGGCCCTCTCCCAGTGAGCATCTTCCTGGACCTCTCAGCAGCGGCTGGCTCTTCAGCCTTCTCTCCCGGCAGAATCCAGGGTGGCTGGGCGGATTGCACCCATCCCTGCTGCACAGGCCCCAAGCGCCCCACAGGCACAGGCGATGAGGCGGTGAGGTCCTGTCCCACTCTCTGGGGCTGATCCCTCCTGGAGGCCCAATGGGCAGTGGGGCTGTGGTTCTCAGACCCTGTGTCCTCTGGCCAGCCCAGGCATGCTGAGCCCGAGAGGGTCGGTCAAAGGAAGACAGACCTGCCCCTAGAGGCAGGGGGAGCTGCTCCTCAAGTACATTCTCCAAAAGTGAGCCTCCCTCAGCAACCTTTCCTAAGGCAAGATGTTGACAGGAAGTTAAGACTGGTGGAGAGATGTTAGAGGAGGGGTTGTGAAGGTGAGACCCGGAGACACACCCACAGCAGCACCAGGTGGAGCCCCTGTCTCGCACCCAGGCTCCCTGTGTTGAGCGCCCAGCTTTGCCCCTCCGGGGAGACACGGCCCTGGGCTGAGCCACAGCCCCGTCTCTCCCCAGCCACAGCCTGGTATATGTGTGCAAGCCGACCTTCATGGAGAGCCGTGGCGAAGACGGTGAGAGCCTGGTACCCAGAGAGGCCCCCAGCGATTATGGAGACGGCGGCTTCATGGAGGAGGTGCGCCAGGAGCTGGAGAACCTGGAGAGGAGCCTGACGGTGGAAATGGCTCTCGGCGAGCCCGATGCCACCTCTGAGCTGCTGGAGGGAGAAGAGATTTAGACCGGGGCTTGTTCTCCGGGTAGACGTGCAATAGAAGTAGCTAATTTATTGCCCCAGCTGTGTCCTCTAGGTGTTGGCTCACCAGACTTTTTTCCATGGCCTCTTCCCAGAACACGTTCCCTCTGGCCCGAAACCAAGTGAGGCGCTGCACGCTCGTCCAGCCCCCACCAGATGGCACACACGCAGCGCAGTGCTGGCGCCTGGGGAAGGCACCACTTCCGGTGTGGGGGTGAAGGCGGAGCAGGGATGCAAAACTGGCCCAAATTATTGGCCGCTTTGCCTCTGCGGGTTGGCAGATGGCACGTTTTGTTCTACGTCCCCCGGGAGGGGATGGGAAAGGATGCAGAACTTCCACGTGAAGGGTTTTGGGGAAATATTGTTGCTTACACATGTGGAGTAGTGTGGCCTATTGTGCAAACATCAACCTGGCGAAAATGCAACAAATGAATTTTTCTCACAGTTCTTCGCATGGGCACAGGTAAGCTGTGCCTTCAGCTGCTGCAGGTGAAACGTGCTGCTCATTCGTCCAGCTTTTCAGCAGTCCCTCAGCTCCTGCCTCTGTGCCAGGTGCGCAGTTTCACATCCACCATCAAGTCACGCTGTCGCCACAGCCTGGGGAAGAGGCACCGTTCTCCCCTACTGTCAGCCTCGCAGGGGCTCAGAGACGTCACGTCGCTCGCCCAAGGCACACAGCTAGGGAAGACCCAAGAAGGATTTCACGCTCCGGTGTGACTCCAAGTTGTGCTCACCCACTGCCCCCCACCAGCCTTGGTGCCCCCAAGAGTACCCCCTAAAAAGAGAAAGAATGGGGTTTTTCTTTTTCTGAGGCACATCTGGCATTAAGGTCAAACCAGTTCACACATCTCTGAAAGAGCAAACTTCTACTCTTAGAAGTAGCGTTCTCCCCAGTGTCGGGGTGGCCATCACCCTAGTGGTGACAAGTGGTATTGACACTGTCCCCCTTGGCACTTAGTTACATTAGTAACTTTGAAGGTATGTGATTGGAGCATAATATTGAAGTTAACTTGCCAGAAACAGTATTTAAGTAACTGTAGGGCTAGGATTATAAATGAAATTTGCAAAATCACTTACCAGCAACTGTAGACCATTAGCAACCACGTGGAGAAACTCAAACCATGCCAGGCTCTGTGAAATACGGTTGTAATATCCAGACTGAGAGCAGTGAACTGTACGCTGTTGCACAAATGATGTTTTCAGGTGTCACGGACTGTTTCCATCGTGTACGCATCCAGAGTTATTAAATTTTACATCTGCACACGATTGTATAAGCATGCTTTCTTCGAGTTTTAAATTATGTATAAACACATATGTTGCATTTAGAAATGAAGCATAAATCACTTAAACTCCTCTTTTGTAGTTCTTGGACTTCTTTTTTTCCTTTTGACTTTGAGTAAATATAAAAACCCTTTCAGCCAGAAAAAATAAAATAGAAGTGACCTGCATCATAAAAACAAAAACTCTTCCATGTAGCTAAATTTTCCAGACAACTAAAGCACATCTCTTTTAGCATGAAAATATTTTAGAAATGGTAACCGTTTTTGGATGGGAATCAGTCTTAAGAGTGTCAACGTTTCACTGTCTTCTGAAAGAGTAAATGGAATGTGTATGACTTTATTTTTCTTGGGAGGCTTTTTTAATCCAACACAGTTCTGGCCCATAAGAGAGTAGGATTTTCAGGGACTGTAATAATAAAGCTACTGTATATTAAGGTCAACTGGGTGGCAGGCAGTCACTTCATTTAACAAATGAAGAAATGGAGGCTCAAAAAGATTAAGCGATAGAGCTGGAAGTCAAACCAAAGCAGTATGAAGTATAGTATGCTGAGGATCAAGTGATAATCTGAATATCAAATATAGAGTTGTTCTCTCTTCAATGTTAAAAATCAGTCCTGGCTGGTGTGGCTCAGTGGACTGAGCTCTGGACTACAAAGCAAAGGGTCGCTGGTTTGATTCCCAGTCAGGGCACATGCCTGGGTTGCAGGCCAGGTCCCCAGTAGGGGGCATGTGAGAGGCAACCACACACTGATGTTTCTCTCCCTCTTTCTCCTTCCCTTCCCCTCTCTCTAAAAATAAATAAAATCTAAAAAATATTGAGCAACTACTATATCTCAGGCCCTATATTGTGCCAGGTAGACCATGGAGCATGAGATAAAATTAGGTTCCTCCCTCATGGAGCTTGTATGCAGGTATATTATCTTGCTCTACTAGGCCATCATAGCCAGAAAAATGTAAGCACAGGAGAGACTTTGCCAAAAAGTTAGCTAAAATTCACATATAGAGTAGTTATTTACTTAGACTTCTAAATGGAATGTGGTAAGGGTTCAATGGAGTTTGGTACTTGAATCTGTCTGCCTTTCTCTGGGATCCAGAGTTCCTGCCAAGGGAGACAGGGCAGATGTCCTTTCAGCTACCCAGAGCTATTCGCAGCCCTCTTTCTGCCCCTCCCCCACCACCGCAGGGGCTAGAAAAGCCAGGTCCCCGCTGCAGCTAGGGATGACCACATGACCCAGTCCAGGTCCAAGACACGTGAGGGGAAGGCTGCCAGTTTTCTGGGAAGGATGTTTTTCCTGAGGGACAAAAGGAAAGAGGCCTCACCCCCCCACCCCTTTCCCTGGTTCCCTGCCTTTGAGTCCAGGCGTTTAGGATATGCTATTTGACACTGGAAGCAGCTCGTGGTCGGTCACGTGACGGGGATCAAAGTGGTGTCAGCAGGGCGGAATTCTTCACTGGAGGCTGTGGGGAAGAAACCAGCTCCCTGCCTCGTTTAGCCTCTAGATGTCACTCTCATCCCTTGTCGCATAGTCCCCTTCTTCAAAATCAGCAACAGGTAGATTGCTTTTCGTGAATCACCTGCCTCTCTGGGTCTGAGCAGCTGGCAAAGGTTTTTTACTTTTAAGGATTCATAGGATTAAATTGGGCCCACCTGGATAATCCAGAGTAATCTTTCCTGTTGGAGTCCTCAACCTTAATCACATCACTCAGGGGCCATTACCCTGCCTACCGCAGAGGGATAAGCCTCCGAGTCCTTGATGAGGTTGGAGGGAAAAGCAGCCCTGCTATCCGCTGTAACTGGACTCCTTTTCAAGTAAACCACCAAAATGGTTATAAAACTGCTGTTAGTCTTTTCGTTATTTGAAGTCCAAAGCATTCTCAACTAATGTGGGAGATACTGCCCTGGGGAACAAAGGCCAACAGGGGAACAAAGTAGAGCTTTGAATCCCAACCCACCCACTTTCCAGCCCCAGCGCACAGCCCTGGGAAAGGCAAGATTAGAAAATGAAATGTTTGGGCGTGAGGTGCAGGCTCTGCGTCTCTGCCCTCCCCTCCCCACAGATGAGAAAGCGGGTTTACCTGCACCCGCAGAACGAACGGGAAGAGGAGTGAGATGCAACAGAAAGGGTGGCCGCTGACCTGTTCGGTTCCTTCTCCCTCTCTTCCCCCTGCCGCGTGCTTGGCGTGTCCTGCCTCACTAGCCTGGCTCTTCGGGCTTTTGGGAGAAAGGGGTGCAGGGCGGAAGGATGGGAGTTGAAGAGAAGCAAGGGGCCCTGCTGTGGCGTGAGGGCAGGCAATGGGGTCAGAAAAGGGAGAGTAAGTGTTCTTGTGGTCTGTGCATCCTCTTCACACAGTCAAGAGATGCAACCGATTGTTCCAAGATTATTTTTAGATCATTAGACTGGGTTTCGTAAGTTTAGAGGCCAACAGCTGTGGAGTAGGACCCTCCACGCAGGACTCGCTGAGGTGCCATTTCCATAGCAGCACATCTGTCCAATAGAACCACTGGAGAGAGGGTAAGAAACCCCCTTTTGGGAAGTTAGTGTTTAGAAAACAGGGCATTTCCTTCCCCGACCTCCCATGGAGGGGACAATTAGACTTATTCCTTTAACTGAAACTCATGGGGAGAACTTTCAGAAATTTTGTACGGGAGCTATTGACACATCATGGGGGAATGGCTGTGCAGAAGCCGCAGGTCCTGCTGACCCGCCAACCATCTACTACAGGAGCACCAGGGAGAGGCTGCTCGCGGGGACGGCTGTGCGGCAGGGCTCCTGCCAGCACTCATCCCGGGAATGGGGTATGGAAGAAACACGAAATAGGGGTCGAAGGCTTGGTGGGGCCAGGGCAGCATGGGACAATGTGGTGCCCGTTTCTGAGGGCAGCCCTTCCCCAGCAGCACGTTGGCGAGTCATTTCACAAAGGACCACCACTACTGGGTGGAGTGGAGGCCTTGGCTGCTAGAGCCTGCAGAGCACTCTTTACAGTGAATGGACAGACCAGATGAAAGGGGACAGTGACCTAACCAGCACCAGCAGGAGGGTGCCCCCATCAGGGGATGTCTTCACCCCTTCCTCCCTCTCCGGCTGCCCAGAGCTGGTGCAGGAAGAGCAGGTGGGGAGAGTGAGCACCGGCCACACACCCCCTTCTCTGTCCAGGCAGAGAGCAGCACGGATACCAGGCACTTTGGCACGTGATGGGGATGGCGGCCATGGGGAGCTTTGAGTCAAATGACTGAAACTTTAAAAAATACTGGACTGTTTTAATAGAAAGTGACTTAAAAGTTGTAAGACTGTACTGAGAGCTTGAGGACAGCTGACTTCCAGGGGAGAACCGCATTCAACAGAGCAAACACGGTTGGCAGTTACTGGAAAAATAGAACCATTGCATATTTGTATCTCAAGTTGATACTCCTTAAATGGGTAACTTAAGCATTTTAATGAGGCTGAAACCTGTGTGCCTCTGGTACTGGGGGAGGGGGCAGGTCGGGAGCAAAGGACGCAGAATGCAAACGTGGTCCCTACCTTTCAGGCTGGGCCAGAGAGTCCACTGGTAAATCCCGGAGGGGTGAACACCAATCATTCTGCACAGTTAGCTGGAGGGGAAAGGGACATTCTGCCTCAACGCTTTTCTGCCCTCCTCGCTTGGCCCCTAGTGATTGCTATGTTCTTTTCTAAATGGTTACACTTGCTTTAATGCACTCTTGATGTTGTCAAGTACTGGTTTCCCAAAGCCAACTTCTGAAAATTAACACTGTATCCAACCATACGATCCCAACACCCCTCTTCCCCACCTGACTTCAAGTCTAGGTGGGTACAAGCTCTAGTTGGGAAGCAGACTCCTTTATAAACCCGATTAAAAAACCATCATACTAACCCCCTGGAAAACTACACACGCACACAATTTTGCATTTCAGAATTTATAGCCTTTTGACTGCTAGCGCCCAAAGTATTGATTTTTCAAAAATTACACAGAATTGTTTAGGTGGAACAGTTTTATTTAGCAAACAAAAAACTTGCTACTTCAGATTCTCTTCTATTCCATGTACTCTCTAGACTACAATTTGCAAGCCACAACAGCAAAACAGCTGGTTAGGGTCTCAATGCTGAATAGGACAAAATTCAGGGGGAGGACTTCAGTAGCCAATTAAAGGAAATACTAGCAACTGAACCAGAATAAAAGGTTTTATTGTATTCCATACATTCACAAGTCACTTTCAGACGCAGTGCACTCATTTAGCTTAGACCACATTGTACATTGGGGGCGCTCTCCTTCTCTCTCCGCCTAGAGACGCATCACAAGACCACTCCTAACAGTGCGGCCTGGCAACCAGCAGCCCCGTGACCGTTTCCTAGCTGTGGCATCGGGTCACCCCTGCTTCCTCAGCACTCTGAAGTACTTCCCATTACATTACCGAAGAGATCACCAAACATTGTACTGTGAGGCTCCTTCACTTACTGTTTTTCTCTCACGGTGACTACTATCCTGTTTACATCCTTAGATTGTGAAGTGGACCTTCAACTAGTGAACTCCTGTAAAGGCCAGGTAGCCACAGCACAGTCCTGGAAGCACAGCTCTTCTTCCTTTGGCCAGAATGCACCCCTCATCTTCAACACCTGCCTCAGAAATGTAGGTATTTGGTTCTCACAGGACACGCTGGCTGACATAAACCCATCTGCCCCACAGTAAAAGCACTTCAAACCCTTGGGGTGACCTGCGGGGAGGAGGGCCAGGCTGGCGAGTGATTACCAGGCTCCGCGTCCTGCCCAGCTTGGGTACTTGATCCAGTTAGTGCTCTGCCCTTTGGCCTCGTGGGTATTCACTTGATCCTTTGACTCTCAGGGGGTCTGACTCACGTTTACCTCCTTTACATAAATTACTGTTCCTATTACAAGTCCATTTGAAAAGTTAAGTGCCCCTTTACTGAAATTACTAAAGTGCAACTTTGTGTTCTCACTCTATCAGGCACTGAAAAGCAAGAGCTTTAACTTTTTATTTTCTGTAACGAAATGTATTTTCTTTACTCTTGGTATTTGTAACATGCCAGCAAACACAGAACAACAATCAGGGCAGAAGGCACAGAATAAGAAGAATTTTACCATTTACTCTGTAGGAACACTAAACGAAACCGAACCAAACAAGCCCACAGCCAATTTTGTTGACAGCCTCCCCTGCTCCACAGTCAGTCCTTGAAAGCAGAGACCCAGTTCATTAGCCCCCACGTCCCACGTAAGCAGGTCTGGATCAGAACCAAAGAGCCGTCATGTTACATCAGAAAATCCGTGACCTTGAAAGACAACTCACCACAGGCTTCCAGTTTTCCTCTGAGAACACCAATTCCAATAATGCAAACTCAGAACAGGACTTCAGACTGAGCAGAATGCTATATAGTTTACATGAAATAAAAATTAGCCAGAAAAATACCTTAGAAAAGATTTTTTCCCCTTGTGGATGCCAAAAGACTTTTAAGATATAGTAAGAAATTCTCAATTATTATATTCAAACTGCAGAGCCAACCTCTAATATTATTTTCTAATTATATATTTCTTAAAAGGAAAAAAGTAAAAATCTGATTTTGTAATATTGACAGGACCCTCCAAAGTTAAATATTAACATCTCTTCATCTCTTATGAGAACTTTACTGTAAACATACCCTATCATAGAAGTGAAATAATTATCCAGTACACATTACAAAATGTTATATTTAGAGAAAACAAATGTATTCTTAAACCCAATTCTTCACCCACAAAAGTTTAATGACTAAAATAACACAACAGAATGAACGAATGTTTTATTGGCGTGTTCATTGTTGTAAACAGCATCTGGCATGAAAAAGTTTTACCAAAACCTCTTTATTGATTTTTATAAATTAGATGGCATTTTCAAAATTTACGTATAATTGTGTTCATTGAATAGTTGAATTGAGCAAAGCAAAAACTTGCCGACTCTAATAGACTTTGCAATGAAATCATGTTGACTGCATCAGCCTGTGCTATGGCCTGACTTACTAGCAAGTTTATTCCACATGATGGTAAGAAGTTTCCCCAAAGTTAAACTACATGGAACTACAAATCAACTCCCAAAATTAAAGTGGGGCTTACAAGGGTTCTATAAGATTCAAACTTGAAGTGTATTTTCAAAAGTAATGTACAAAAAGAAGTAAAACCAAAGCCACTGAACAGAGAAACCTCATTAACAAGGGCAGATACAATGGTATGGGACCCGGCACTGAGGAGGACACTTACACAGACTGCTACACTTCTTGGTGCGCACGGATGCACGTCATGATGGGAACAGCTGAACTGCCGTTACGCTAACTCAGCAGGGTCAGTTTATTTACATGCTGAATGAACGAGGGAAACGTATTCTCCACATCCATAACTTAAGTACAGTTATAATTACAATATTCAGCAATTTGAGCTGCCATCTGCTGGGAGTGGTCTAAAGGAAATGTTTTGATGTTCCAGAATAATGTTCTTTATACTTCGCAAAAAATGAAACAAAAAAACACAACTTCACAATTCTTTACGGGGTTACGGCTGGTTCTAAGAATTTCCTTCTTCAGCTCCTATTTTTGCTGCTTTCCAAGAGTCAACACACGTTGCATTTACTTACAAATTGTCAATGAGGTAATGTGTGTATCAGTGAAATAAACAGAAAACCCATTCATTCATGGCCTTTGCACAGCTTTTATTATTAAACTATCAGAATCCTGTTTGAGGCTAGTTTTACTAGCGGCTATGCGCACATTTGTCCGCAAAAAAGACGTTTGCTCATTCCCCTCCCCCCTTTCTAGTAGCAGGTTTTCCTTTTTGTTTTAATTTTTTTGCACATCCCTTTTTACTTTACAGTACATTTGACTATAGTGCACAACATGATTCCAAGTCAAAACAGTGGCCCATTGGGCACTGGGCTTCTGATTGGTGAAAGGCAGTCCAATCAGTGCTGGTGTCACGGGGTTACCCCTAACCATGTCTGGCCAGAATGGCACTACACAGTAGCAGTGAACCATCTAATTAAAATCAAAATCCCCCAGGGAAAATGCTACACTAGTAGAGTCAGTCTTGAGTCAGATCTTTATTTGGTGCTCCATCCAGATATATTTTTAGTGCTTTCTCTTTCCGAGGTGAGTAGGTTACGCGGTGTCCCGTCTTCTGGAGTCGACTGCTTTCTTTTTTCATCAGTTCATTTCTTTGCTCATCTGTCAACTCCATTAATTCTTCTGTTTTATCCCTACATTTAAAATATTAATGACATATTAGACCACGAGAGCCATCTGCCTCTATTAATTTATGCTTTGATACTATAATGCTCCTCAGTGAGAAAATGAAATCTGATGTCACCAATGAAATTAATCTCATATACTAAAATGTTGTAGATTACTAATGTGTTTATTAGCAAAGCACTCACTTCTAAAAATGGCATAATTTCCATGTTATCAGTATAATAGTTATCATTTATCGAACATCCATTTAATAACAAGCACTGTGCTAGTTTTTGAAAATGAGATAAAAGCTCTAATTCTCAAAATCTTGCAAGGCGGACATCACTGCTGCCACTTCACAGATGAGGGTTAGGCCAATAACAAAGCTACATCTGAACCCGTATCTGCCAGGCTCCAGTGACTTCCTTTTCTTCTTGGTCTGTGTTGTCCACTTGTTAGCCAGTAACCACGTGTGCCTACTACCGCCCGTAGCTGTGCCTGGTCCAAACTGCAATATGCTAGAAGTGTAACACACACACACGATTTCTAAGACCTACTACAAGAAAAACAGTGTAAAACAACTCTCAAGTAATTTCTTACATTGATTACACGTTGTAATCATAATATTTTGGACATCTGGGTTAAAAACATTTTATTAAAATTAATGTCACCTATTACTTTGTACTTTTTAAAATGTGGCTACTAGTAAATTTCAGAATGAAATGTGTGACTCTCATTGTATTTCTACTGGTCAGAACCGCTCTCTATTATAACAACAGTGAAGGTATTTATAAAAAACAAGACACTTACGCAAAACAAAAATGTTACATTATTAGAAATAACAAAAACACTGTGCGTGTTACCTATAAAATATGACTGCACCATCATCACAAATATAAAGAGGCCAAACATTCAGGGTAGAAACTTTGGGGTTCCAGTCCAAATCCTGATGAATATCAAGGACAGAAATATCGCAGGGAAAAGTCCCTCTACCCTAAGGAAGAAAGAAGGAAGGAATAAACCACGCCATTAACCACATTTATTGAGCGACAGTAACCTGGTGCAAACATTCTCAGGGCTTTACCTTGGCAAATTCAATATCTTCCAAAGGAATTCCACTGATTTCACAAAGCTGTGAAAGGAAACATTATATGAGTTCATTTAAAATATATGTTTGCTTAAAAAAGTTATTTTCCTTTTACCCAACATACAAATAACTTGATTTTTTTCAAGAAAAAGTAGTATGTTTGATACAAAAAATTAGGAAAAAAGGACAAAGTGAAATTCTCTCCTCTATCTACTTTGCAAAGGCTATGTCCCAGAAATATCATTTAGTAAATTCCTTCCAGAGCTTTTCCTATTATTTATAAATTATGCAAACATTTAAAAACATAAAACTTTATAAAATATCTCTACACGGTACCTTTATTTTATAAGAATAGTCATCCTATTATAATAATAGGATATGGAGTAACCAATTCTCTTCACCCACCGAACTACTTTATTTCCAGCTGATGGAAGTAAACTAGTAAGCCTGTTTTTAACTCTTCCCCGTCACAATGCTGCACTACACACCACCATGACCCCCTGCATACTTCTGCGAGTACCCCTCTGGACTTAGTTCTCAGATGTGGAGCTGCACGTGTGGAATGCTGACGATGCCAAAGTGAACCTTAAAAAGTCGTATCATTTTAATCACGTATCAAAGGTATATGATATTGCCTATTACTTCACTTTAGGTATTCACTGATTTCTAAATCTTAATCAATTTCAGAGGTGAAATACTATCGTTTTAACTTATATTTCTTCAACAAATTGCCTATTCATGTTCTTTGCCCATTTTAAAATTAGGTTATTCATCTTTTTCTTATTAATGTAGTAGCCCTTTACAAATTATGGATCATCATGTTTCATATATGTTTCAAATATTTTGTCCCTTTCTTATTTTTTAACTAAATTATTTATTAACTTTTACTGTTCAAAAAAAATTGGGGGGGCTGTGTAAAGATTTAATTTTTATGTAAGTCTATCTTTTTTTTTTTTTTTTAAGCTTCTGGTATCATGATTAAAAATATCTTTTCCTCTCCAGGATAAAAATCTTTTCATCTAGTATGTTTATCATTTCATTACATTTTTAACATAAATTTAATATATTTAGAATTTATTTTTGTGTTTGGTGTGAAGTTTCAAAATAAAATTTTTTCCAAAATGTTAGGTGGCCTAGAATCACTTATAAATAATTCACTCTTTCCCCAGAGATCTTTACAAATCCCACCTTTAAAAATAAAACATTCGAAAGAGACCTTCATCTGGATTCTCTATCTAATCCTACCTGCCTCATTAAAAAAAAATACATACAGCAATTTATTCTGGGAACTCCGAGCTAATCCTAACTACTTAGGACAACGTTGATCCAAGTAACAGAAATTGAGGGTCTACTTCCGGATGGCCTGAAGCCGATGTTATTTTTCAAGGAATCAGGAGCCCTCAGAAATAACTGGAATGTGTGGTTCAAGGTGCCACAAAATGTGACAGAGACAAAGAAAGGTCGCTGCAGCAGTATCCGGCACTCACTTTGCACGCTACCTCTCGGGCCACACAGGGGAAAATACAGAATGTATACTAGGTCACTCTGTTTAGAAAGAACTTACCTTCTCTCGCAACTCATCAACACTACTGCTTTCCAACACAACCTCCTGGAAGGGATCCAACTTCATCTCTGACGGCCTCCACCGTCTTGACAAAACTGCGAGCTGTGACATGGATTTCATCTTCTCCACCCCTAAGAACATGCAAGATTAGGTTACCACTGCATTTTCTCTATAGGTGCATAATTCAACGTTCTCTATGTTGCCTGACTAAAAAAAAAAAAAAAAGACCTACTTCAAGTGTTACTCTTAAAATTTGGGCATAAAAGAAACCAATTATCCCCAGGAGTTTTTGAGAATAAAATTTACTCTCCTTTGCAGTCTCAAAAGATACTTCCTAACTCTTCTGCAAGCTCTCCTTCCACCAGTATTCCTAATTCCACTCTCTCCTGACTTCAGTTGGACACCAATTACTCTCTTCTCTGGATCGCCAATCTATGCCTCTCTATCGGCTACGACCCACAATCTAAAATCATAGTTAAATCGTCTTCACTTTACCTCCTTTTTCCACTCAAGCTACCTGATTAATCATTCCCTCTACATTTTCACCCAAGCTTACTGATTCTTCAAAACCCAGCTCAACTGCCACCTTTCTCTCTGGTTTATACAACAACAAACTATACTGATTCAGTCTGTAGTACCTATTATTTTGGAATTACAGCTTTTGAGTTCTGGTTCACCCACAGACTATGTATATCTGGGGGCAATCACTAGTTCTTACTCATTTTTGTAGCACTAGGAATTAGCAGTGTCTGGCAAATTATAGGTCAATAAATGCTTCTTAGATTTAATTCCATAACTTACTTCTTACTCAACTATTTGATGCTAAAATATATCCTGGATGCTGACTCAGGCACCCACCTCTCAGTGACATTTTCTGGCCAATCCATCTCTGCTAACACACACTCAATCCTCCCCGAGAAGGGGGACTTCTGTGTCCCCCTTCCTGGCCTACCCAGACACAGTGAGGACTCCCCAAGGCCCCAGCCCCTCAGAGAAGGAATCACAGTCTGAAGCACTCCCTTCTGCATGATAGCGTACAGTACCCTTCCTGATTTCCATTCCCTTCACAACTTATCAATCAATTAGAATTTCAACCATTGAAATTTAAACCAATTTGTCCTGAAATAGGTGAAGAGTTAGTATTACTAAGCATCTGAAAACTATCACAATCATATACAGAAACATTCAGAAGTTATAATATATTAATTTCTATGGGAAAAAGGAAAATCAAAATCTAAGTGACAGCAAAGTCACAAAAGAATATAGAAAACCAGTTGTTTCCCTAGATAGCACCTCCTAAAAGCCACTTTCCCCACATTGCCTCCTCCAAAACCCAGTACTTTAAATACACCAATTTTGACAATTAAAACCATGATGTAAACAAACACAAGTGTCTCCTCTAGGTCACTGTTATGGATTGAATTGTGCCTCCCCCAACCAAGACTTACTGAAGTCTTAACCCCCCCCCCCCCCCCCCCGGTACCTCAGAATGTGACCTTACTTGGTATAAGGTCATCAGAGAGGTAATCAAGTTAAAATGAGGTCACTAGGGTGGCTCCTAATCTAAAATGGCTAGTGTCCTTACAATATAGGGACATTTGGACATTTGGGTAAGCCGACAGGGGAGACATCACGGGAATATAAAGGCAGAGATCAGGGTGATACATCTACAAGAAAGGAACACCAAAGACTGTCAGCAAACCACCACAAGCGAGGAGAGAAGCATGGAACAAATTCTCCCTCACAGCCCTCAGAAGGACCCACCGCTGCTGACATCTTGATCTCAGACTTCTAGCCTCCGAAACAGCGAGGCCAAAAATCTCTCCTGCTTAAGCTACCTAGTTTGTGGTACTTTACTATGACAGTCTAGGAAACTAATATAGTCATTATTCTCTAAATCTCTGATAAATTATCAATAGCACATCCTCAAAATAAAATAAGCCATAATGAAAAAAGAAACTAAATAACAAACATGGCTAAGAAAATATTAGAAACATTTTCTGTAAAAGATACTAAAAATACAACATTGAAATTGCAACATCCCGTAAGAAGCAATAGTATTCTAAAAACCTTGAGAAAAAAGAAACATTTAAAAGGCAAATGGGATCCAGAGAAAATACAGGAAAAAACTCATCATTTGACTTAAAAAGCTATAGGCTTCTATAGTTTTAATTCTAGAGCATTTCTAACCAGTATTTCCCCCTCAAAAATGTTAGTAATACCATCAAGAACTTCAAGAAAAACCTCCCAGTTGCTGGAAATATTAATATCTTCTTCATAAATATGGTAATCCAAAAAGACAGTGCCAGGATTCTTCCATGTCTTTTTCCTTAAACGAAACCTACAAATATGATAAGACATTAAAAATACTGTAACTTGAAATTCTTGACTTAAGAAAATGACATTGATCTAACATCAAGGAAAAACAAATAATGCTTAAGTCAAGCAGTTATTCATTAAAACTGGAGAAAATAAAATGCTCCCAATACTTCAAATTTAATAGTATTCTACAGAGGAAATTTGAACACAATTCTAGTACTTTTGCTTAGTTCTATTAAACTAATTTGCAGTACTAAAATTCTGAATTCTATAGGAATTTTAATTCTTCTAGTTTTAGAAAATCATACCAATTCTATCACTTGACCACATGGTCTTTCTTCCAATCACGGATGACACCGCAACTGCACCTTACCTGTCAATACTGAGTTCCAAACCACACTGCTCCCTGAGTTGAGGAATTAACTCCTCTTTCGATTGCCGTACAGTCATTCCTTTAGCAAACACAGCGTCTAGCAGAAACTTGCATGGCTGGAAACATAAATAGTTAGAGCTTGAGTTATACATTTAAAGAAAGGATTGACAAGACATTTTATTTGCACTTTATACTGTGACAATTATGGGCCAGAGTTTAGGTTCAAACCTTGACTCCACTGGTGCCTGGGGCAAGTTTACTCAACATTTCTGCACTTCAGTTTTCTAATCTGTATACAGGGACAAAGTCTTACTCACAGTCATTGTAAGCTGAAGATAATACATTCATATTTCCCTTCTTGTGATAAAATGATCACAATTTTGAAAGTAAAATTAATTATTTTTATGGACTAAAATAAGGGAAATGCATAACTAATTCTCCAAGTACATTCATTAATTGTCTTGAAAGAGAAACAGTACCCAGAGACCCCACACTTGGAAGAAACATGTAAGTCAAAATGACTGTAATGGATCACATACAAGAGATATGATTGGTGCCTGACAAAATGTTTGTTGAATGAATAGAGGCATTTCATGAAAAATTTATCCCCCTTATTTGCATTTGTTTTTCACATTTGTCTAGGTCCCCGATAAGATATCATAAACATTTTGAAAATAAGAGTCTTTGCCTTCTTCTTCTGGGTATTCACCACAAGCTTTGTGTATCACAGAAACTGAAATACTTTATTCATTACTCCCTAAAAAAGAGCCTGGTTAGATCCTTAATCCATCATTTACAAGTTGTAGGACTTTGTGTAAGTTACTCAACTTGTCTGAGCCTCAGTTTCTTCATCTATAAAATGTGAATAATAGCAGTTACAGAGTTAATTAACGAGGATCGAAGAAGTTCATATGAGCACTTTGAGCACATGGTAAATAAACACTAAAAAAATGCCTGTTAAATACTAAAATGATACTCTGAACACAAAAAGAACCAATATACTCTACAGGTCAACTGTTACCCACCTGAAGCATTACACAATCGTTCCCAGAAAATAAGCAGACGCAAATCCCCTTTTAAAAGCAGGAAATTTTTGCCTCCCTCCAGCATTTGTAGCTACACTTTAGAGCAGGGGCATGATAAAAAATGACCTGAGAGCGACATTCATCCCCTGCCTGTTTTATAAATAAAATATTAGTGGGAAATAGCCACTCGCGTTGGTTTTCTGTATTGTTGATGGCTGCTTTGATGCTACAGCGGCAGAACTGAGTAGTTACAAAGAGGCAGTATGGCCTGAACAACCAAAAGACGTCCTAGAAAAAGTATGCCAACATCTGGTTTGGAGAGGTCAGAAGTGACTACTAATAAGATGTCTGCATCATACATTTTTAATAACTACCAAAAGTGACTATATCTTGCTCTTAAGTGTATTACTTACCTCCTGTTCATTGACTAGAAGCTGGTACACTTTAACTCTGTATTCTCCTTTTTTAAGAGCTCTCCCCAGTCTAATTG
Source organism: Desmodus rotundus (assembly GCF_022682495.2). Taxonomy (NCBI): domain Eukaryota; kingdom Metazoa; phylum Chordata; class Mammalia; order Chiroptera; family Phyllostomidae; genus Desmodus; species Desmodus rotundus. The sequence goes on from NC_071391.1 coordinate 37,936,458, forward strand.
TAATCTATAAATTAAAAACATGTTTTAGATGTACTTTCTCAGCAGAACAAACAACCCATTCTCACCCATTGTTTAGCTTGTTTTCCAAAATTCTCTAAATAATGGGCTCTTTGAGAACAGGAGTATCTTTTACCCTTGGTTCCCCAGCACCTAGACCAGTAACTGACACAGTTAACATTTAACAAGTGTTTGTTAGATGAATGAAAACAACAAAAATAACCACTAAACATCAAAGAAAAATTATACTTTTAGAGTATCTATTCCACTTTACTTGAATGTAGTGCAAGATGTTCTTGTATCTATCATTTAAAAGACCAGTTATTCAAAATTATTGTAATCAACCTTATTGTCATCTGAAAATGATGAAAGTGTCTCATTCAGTCGGACGCTCTCAAACTCTTGATTGCTGGCATACACTCGAAAGACCTTGAAGTGAGAGGACAAAACTCCAACAAAGGGCTCTAAATGTTGTTTGAAAGCAGCCAGAGTAATTCTTTTATCAACATGCACCATCAACCCTAAGCACAAAAAAATCAAAACAGAAAAAAAACTGTAAAAGATACCTCTTAGAGTATAAAACAGATCATCTACATTTTACTCTACTGTAAGCAGGGAAAGCCCCCCTTTCCGTTACCTGACTTTTAGCAAATATACGACATTAGAGGGACAAAGAATACGGACACTGAGTACAGACTGGTATAATCTGACAGCTTTAAATGTTGAGATATTTAAGTGCTTATTTATTTAGACTGCTGGATTAAAAAATAAACTTCCAGGCAGACTTTTCAAACACACAGATCTGTAGTTGCGCATAGTAAAGAGTGGGTGCTGGCCGGGTTCCAACCCTAGCTCTTCTGCTTCCTTAACACGGAGCAAGCTGCCAGCCTCTGTACTTGTATTTTTTCATTCAAAAGATGGAGGTAGTAACAGTACCCAACTCAGAGCATTGCAGTGAATTCAATGAGGTAATATAGTTATCATGCTTTTAGCACAGTACCAGGTAATACATAGCAATTGTCTCAAATTTTATTAGTAAATCTAGTTCTGGGATTTCTACTAGGAAAAAAAATGCCAAGACTAGCATGTAGCAATGTGGCTGGACTGTAACAGGAACAGATCTAAGCTGATCAGAAACTCCCACCTCCTCCAAGGTTCAATTTAGGTTTTCTGGGCACTTTAATGTTATTATCTTTGATGACCTTTGTTTTTTCTAATGCTTATTATTTTAATCTTTTGTCCTGTATTATATGAGCCACTCATGAGCATACTTCTGAATATTTCTATTTACTCTGGTCTTTATATTCTAGTAAAGGGCAAAACGCTCATTTGTCTCTTCCTCTTATGACAGACAGAGCAGACCACAATAGCCGCTGCACTGCCACAGGCCCAGGGTCTCCCTGCAACCCTAAGGCTCTCCCTAGGGCAGTCCTCGTTTTTCCGTGAGATTTATATCGAAGGTCAAGGATGAGACCTTAATATGACTGCTGGTTAATGTTTTCAGGTCATCCCAATTTGGGGGATGCAGTTTTCTGAGTGGACTTTTTCAATTTAATGTTCACTTAGTGTTTTCCTGACTATTAAATACTGATTCACCATAGGAAATGTCACAAGTACGAATTAGATGAAAAGATAAAACAGCGTAATAAACTTTTTAAATGCCCATTTCTAAGCTTTAAGGAATATCCTAAATATTAATAATCCAGCTTTTAAAAAACAAGCCTCTACTTATGCTATCCCAGGAAGGTGGTAAATTTCTGGAGAAGTGTGTAATGAAGACATTATTTGATTAGAAATAAGAAGCCTATGGCTGAATTGGTTTTGCCTCTTTAGTCTGACAAAGGGCCACAGATAGGTCACCCAGTCTCTCAGAGCTTCAGTTTTCTCATGGGATCATTACACCAGTCCCCATGTTTTTTTTTACAACAAATGTACTAAATTCTACAGCACTACTCAAAACAAGTTACTACTGCCATTTTGGTTTCTCTCATAACTTGTAGTAACATTGTATCACAGGAAGATACAAAAGCTTGTTGATTACTGACTAGTCAATAATGGTAATTAGGACCAGGTGGTTCTGGAGTTAGATGGCCTGGCCTGAATAAATTTCTGGCTCCTTCTTGTATAGATGGGTGACTTTGACTTCTTATCTATACTCCAAATACCTCTATTATAAAATGGAGATAACAGTATTTATACCCCCAAATGTGTTTGTGGGTCAAATCATATAAAATGACAAACATAGCCCTGATAAAGAGAGTGTAATTGGCTGTAATTATTTCAGAGTTTTAGAGATTACCATCATATCATTTTTCTTATCTACCTCTTCAAACTGAAGAGTTCAGTCTCTTCATAGTGCAACTATCTTCAGGGTTTTCCTTTTTCTTTCCTTTCTTTTATGTATTTCTTGAATAAAGTGGTAACCAACATTATACAAATAAGTTTCTCTGCAAATGCACTACACTTTTATTACCTTTACTTTCCTGTTCATACCCACATGCCTGCGGACTACAACTAGGTCTAATTAGAACAGTATTTTTAGAGAAAGGTATATAATTACTCCTTGAAAGAATTCCTGGATTGCAACAGATAGCTTAAAGGTCATTCTTTTGAAGGTAGTTTGGTTATTACCTAAATGAATCGCCTATACAGTACATAGAATGTCACTATTCAGTTTTAAAATTCTTTGTAGCTATTATACTTTGCCATTTCAACACTTTGATGAAGAACCTGTATTAATACTTATCATCCATGTTTCCCAGGCACCGCACCTCAGATCACTGAGGAACTGTGACAAAGCAGACTTACTACAGACTTCTGAAACAGCTGGCTACCATTCCTACTTCTCTATCTCTAAGCCAGTTTTCTAAACCTGAAAAGGCATTTTCCAGTTTTCTCTTTTTTGTTTCAAACGAGCCTTCTGTGTAGCTTCTGAAAGACTACATAAGATGTTTATTCTTTCAATAAATGCTAGTAAATCAGCCCACTATGAATTTCCAATAAGGTTAAAATGGCCAGCACTCCCTTTTTAAAAGATTTCATTAACCATTCTAAGATGGAAATAAGATCCTTCAGACTATAATTCTTGGGGTTGACACTATCATGCAAATTTTAAAAACAAATCCCTAAAAATAATCTCTAACCTTTCCCTAAAGAGAAGCTACTTTTAATTTCTTCAATGTTCTTGAAAGGTTGAGTATGGCAAGAAAACACAGTAGCTACTGGCTAATTTTCTTTACGATGATGTAAGGAAAGCAAGGCACAGTGGTGGCAGTAATGGGGTGGAAGAATGCATACTAGGCGTGCAATCAGAAAACCTGATTTGATCCCAGTAGTGTGACCTACTAGCTTTGTGACCTCAGGCAAATTATTTAACCTATTTGAGCCAGTTTCTTCATCAGTGAAAAGCATCTAAGGACATCAAATTCACACAGCTATTGAGAACAAAATGAGATAATGTGGGTTAATGAGCCTTATGAGGTTTAAAAAAAAAACAAACACTCCATAGAAATTTAAAGCATTATTATGACCAAGTTTCTCTGACTCCATTTTGGCCCCACCAATTCACATTTTCTCACTTGAATTTCTACAAGATGTATATATAAACATCACATGTTTCCAGTGTTATTTGGTCCTAATTAAAAAAATAAAAGCACCTTTCCTTTCGGACTTTCCCAATTAGTTACATACTTTTTAGGGGGTGTGGGAGGGGAGTTGTTTGCATTGGGGGATGGAGGATATGGAGGGGACACACAAAAAATTTTCTTGGGCATTGAATATAGAATTTTCTAAAGTGTCTAGACTTTTCTTCTTTGTATATTATTTAATTTTAAGGCTTTCTTAATTTTATAGTGCTTTTATCATGATTATTTTCTTTTTAAAATATATTTTTTAAGATTTTTGTTTATTTATTTATTTTTTAGAGCGGGGAAGGAATGGACAGAGGGAGAGAAACAGCAATATGTGGTTGCCTCTCACATACCCCCTACTGGGGACCTGGCCCACAACCCAGGCATGTGCCCTGACTGGGAATCAAACCTGTGACATTTTGCTTTGCAGGCCACTGCTCAAACCACTGAGCCACACCAGACAGGGCAAAATACTCTTTTAAAAAAATAACTCATCTCACTAGAGTTATGACATCATTACTGTCACAGATCTAAGAACACTGTTCATTATAACTGCATCAAAAATTAAAGCTAAGGCAATAAAGAATAGTCTTATAATCCAGGAAGTTACAGGTGGTCTTAGAACAAAGTACTTAATTCTCAGCTGATTATTTTTTAACTAAAATTTAAAAAGCTGAGAATAAACTGATGATGTTTCAAGGAGCTTTTTCTTTTTAAGTACATACATTTATGTCCTTCCCCAGAACCTTCATCTGCAGCATACGGTTCTGCTTTGAAATACATGTACTGTATTTCTCCCCTACTCTTGCCACTCTCATCATATTCACTATCAGTTCCGGAGTCTTCTTCTGCTGTATCCCATGTCTCTTTCTTCCCTTCATTCGCTTTAGTTCTTCTACTACTTGTGATGCTATGAGAGTCAAGTCCATTAGCCAAAGGGATCTGAGCGTTATCTGCATTGCACAAAGTGTCACTGCTATGACTGGAGCTAAGAATATCACTGTCCACTGAACTTGTACTCCTGTCATTATTCACATCCGAGTCCGATCGTTCTTCAGACTGAAAATTTTCAGGATCAGAAGTCTGAATATGCTGTTCAAGTTCTCTATTTTCCACTGATGCTGAAGAGTCTCTCTCATTGAGGGGTGATTCAATATTTTCAAAGTCACTTGTCTCAGTACTTTTGCTGCTGTCCCCATTATCTCCATCTTGCTGCTGCTGCAGTGACAAGCTTTTGAGTTTCTCAGTGCTCTCTTCTAGAATGGCTTCCACAGACTTTAGGCTCCCCACAGGTCCTTTGACTCTCTCACAATCATCCTCCACATTGCCAGCATCACCCCCAGCTTTCTGGTAGGCTGTCCTTTTGGAATAAGATCCTGGGGATTGTTCAGGTAACAAAACAAATAATCTGATTGTATTTGCATGCCGATCCAGGAGTTTCCACAAATGAGAGTCTGTAAAGGCCATCTGGTAATCCAAAGTCTCAGAACTTTCAACAAACACCTAAATAGTAAGTCAAAGAGTTATAACGCATCATTAATTTTAGTGACATTCTCATTCATCTTAAGGATAATATCATATCAATACCAGAGAGTGCATAAGTTATAAATTTTGGAGAATGACAGTGTTTCTATAGGGCACATGCACTGTTTTTGGAAACTATACAAAATAACTGGTATTCTCATATGTCTTTATAATTAGTCATAAGACTGTGCTAAGACAGATGGAACACACATTCAGTATCTTATTTACTGGGTTGCCCATTTTCAGAAAATTTCTGTATCTACGTCTTGCTTTTTAGGAAAACAAAGCTTAGCATGACTACAGACATCTTGGGAATGCAAGACCAAAATCCAGATTACAGAATAAAATCTAATGGACAAATGATTTGATTCCATAGCAAATTAAACATGAAGGGGAATCTTTAGATTAAAAAAACTTCAGAGAGATATTATGACCTTTATTTGGATCCTGATTTGAACAGACAAATCCTATTGGGGAAAAAAAATTTTGTAAGATAATCAACAAAATTTGAACACTGACTAGCTACTGGTTGATATTAAAGCATTTCTGTTATTTTTTTAGGTATAATAATGCAATTATAGTTGTATCTTAAAAAGACTTCTCATCTTTTAGAGAGATATATTCAGATTACTTATAGATGAAATGATATGATGCTGGGGATGTTTTTCAAGGAATCCAGGGAAAGAGGTGGTTGAATATGGATGAAACCAATAGCTGGTAATTACAGAAGCTGGGCAATAAGTACACAGGGGTTCATTACACTATTCTCTCTATTTCTGTATATGCTTGAAATTTTTCAAAATAAAGTTTAAAAAATGAAATGCATATATATAAATTTGGCAATTATAAATAGCGTTCTGAGTTTTGCATAAAAATATAACTATTATTCAATAAATGTTACACATCAGGACTAACAGTTAACCATTAAAAAAAAATCTCTCCCACTCCTTACCCTAAAGCAGTATTAAGGTGGATTAGAGATTTTCATGTTCCACACACATATAGCACATAAAAGTACTCGAGGAAAACAGAGGTAAAATGAAAGTTACACATTGGATTTATAATAAACAATACTAAAAATGGTTAAATGAGATGAAAGACAAAGATAAGTAAGGCTGGAAAAGATGATAAATAAAAGATGACAAACAAGGAAACTTTTGAGTGAAATTCATCCAGACTAAACCAATCGTGTTAGGAACAAACACATAGGAAAAAATGATAAATAATGAAACACATAATTATATCAAGAGATGAAATAAAAACATCAACATGAACTTTCTCTTTTCTAACAGAGACAAAAGAGTAGGCAAAGAAAATAATGTTGGGTAAAGCCAATATGATAATTTTCTCTATACTAGGCGTGCCTCTCACTTTCACCATGCAGTACTACATTATGGGAGAAGCTTAAAAATGAGTAAAATTCAGAGGACATAACCAGAGTGGATAAAAATTGTCATGAAGGCTTCACCAAAGAGGCAGGAGTAATCTGCAGCTTGAAAAAAAATGTAGGGAGATAGGAAGGAACACTCCAGGTGGGAGTAGCTCGTGAGCAAGGCAGAGAGGAGAACGAGTAAGACTGATTCAGAGGACAGAAAGAAGCCAGATCTGACCTGACTATAAAGAAAGGTAATTATTGGGAGAATTTAAAAGGTGGATAGCTCTAGAGGCTGGGTTTATAATGTTAAACTTAATTTCATTTGTTATTACCAGAAAGTAGTAATGAAAAAATAAGAGATACCTTGTTACTCCTAAAAAATCCTTCAGCTTTCAGGGTTTTACTGGGTACAGTGAGAAGACGCAAATCATTGTAGCAGCGTTCCAGCACTATTCTCATTGTTTCAGCAGGTAAATGAATGGCCTATAATAAAAGTTAATTTAACTGAAAAAAGTAATTTAAAAACCCTCCATGAAATAACTGAACATACATTTCCAGGCCTGTTTACAATGATCCAGCCAAACACATCATTGCTTTATACACGTCTCACACTTTCTTACCTCAACACTTTGGCCAATCAGTTTCTTCTCTCCTAACTATAGTTGTCTCAAGCTATAAATGCTGGCTTCTAAAAGTAAATACTGATTCCTATATCTTACTCATAACTATCACACAGCGCTTCGTGCAGAGCAGGCACTCAAAAACATTCATTAGCCAATTTAAAAACTTACCTTTGAAATAAGTTGTTTGAACTCTGTAACTGTTTGGTTTAAGTAAGCACGAACAGTGACAGGAGCAGCTACAGATTCTGACTTTAGATCAACGACGTGAACTTTCACCATCACTTCTGTCACATTTGAAAACAATGAAAATGTAACTGGAGGTTAATTTTTAAAATGTATTTCACATAAGTAATGCATTCTTCATGTTTCTATAGGTAGCAAAGATAACTTTTTACTAGTTATAAAAATGGTAGATAGATGAAGCATGTTACACATGCTTTAACACACATTGTAATTTGTACAATTTGTCGCATTACAAACATATATGAAGATATGAAAATGAACCTAACAAAAAAGTTCCAGATCGCTCTAAAACAATGACAGAAGTCAAAATGTGATTTTTAAAAATACATGGTCTGACACTTCTGGTCAAGATTGCGGCATAGGTAAGGCTTGCCTCCTCACACAAACATCAAAATTACAACTAAAATACAGAACAACCATCACTCAGAACCCTCAGAAATTGAGTTGAATGGAAGTCTGACAAGTATAGAATTAAAGAAATCGCATGTATCCAGACTGGTAGGAGGGACAGAGACACAGGAACGGGCTGGTCCCACATCCACATGTGGTGGGTAAAAGTTCAGGAGGGACATCTTGGAGCGAGGAGTCCCAGCCCCATACCAGGCCCCCCAGCTCAGGGTCCCAGTGCCAGATAGATAAGACCCCATAACTTATGGCTGCAAAAGCCAGCAGGGATTGAGTCAGTGGAAGAAATTTCTAGAGTCCCAAGCAGTTCCTCTTAAAGAAACCACATACAAACTTAATCAGACTCACTCCCTCTGAACTGCAGCACCAGGGTAGCAACTTGAAAAGTACCAGTGGCATACAGGGAGAAAGCAAAGTGTCTGGCATCAAGGTGGGAGCTGGGGACAGCTTTCTCCCAGGCAGGGATGTCTGGGAGACATTCAGAAATGTCCCTTTTCTGAACAAGGGCCACAGAGCCAGCAGGCTCGTGCCATATCTGAGACTGCATCAACCTGGTTAACACTGTTAGCCCTGCCCTGGAGATCCCCTGAGACTGTCCCACCGAACCCAACTTATGGCCCACCCACACTGCTTTTCCATATGAATGGCTGGTCTTGCTTCATGCTTCACAACTTCCTAAATCCTCTCAAACAAGCAGTAACAGCCTCAGGGAGCCCGCAGCCCACCATACCACTTGTTGAGGGGCCCCCCAGCCCAGCCCTAGCAACAACAAGCCTAGATTCACAGCTTGACTTTGCCTGGGAATCTCTAAGTCCAGCACAAGTAGCAGCCATCTCAGATTGCTTTAAAACTCATGTAGGGTGGTCCCAGGCAAAACACATGTTGGGGCTGACCTTGGCCTACAATACCCTGGAAATCCCAGAGCCTGTGCACCCAGAAGACAGCTACAAACCACATTGGAGCACCACCACCCTGCTCCTGCTCAGAAACTTTGCAGAGGTTGGTGGTCAGTGGTCACAGCCAGTCTTTGCAGCTGACTGGCCTGGGAAAATCCCTCCCATTGACCTGCCAACAGCAATCAAGCAACTACAAGAAGAGGATGTATGCAGCCCACATGAAGGGCACACCTCCAGTACCCAGCTTGCGTGACGGGAGGCTGTGCCACTGGACCCTACAGGACACCTACTACATTAGGCCACACTAATAAGACATGGAGTCAAAGCAAAGTCTTCCTAACACATAGAAACAAACACAGGGTGGCTGCCAAGATGAGAAAAAGAAATGTGGCCCAAATGAAAGAACAGATCTAAACTCCAGGAAAAAAACTAAACAAAATGGAGATAAGCAACCTATAAGATACAGAGCTCAAACCATTGGTTATAAGGATGCTGCAGGAACTTAGTGAGGACCTAAACAGCATAAAAAGATCCAGTCGGAAACAAAGGATTTTCTAATTAAAATAAAGGACAGTTTACAGGGAAACAGTAGAGTGGATATAGCCAAGAAACAAATCAATGATTTGGAACACAAGGAAGCAAAAAATAACCAAACAGATCAACAAGAAGAAAAAGGAATCCAAAAATAAATGAGGATAGTGTAAGCAGCCTCTGGAACAACTCAAACAATCCAACCTTCTCATTATTGGGATGCCAGAACAAGAAGAAAAAGAGCAAGAAATTGGAATCTATTTAAAAAATTAATGAAAGAAAACTTCCCTAATTTGGTGAAGGAAATAGACATGCAAGTCCAGCAAACACAGAGAGTCCTAAACAAAATGGGTGCAAAGAGGCCTGCACCAAGACATCATAATTAAAATGCTAAAGGTTAAAGATAAGGCAAGAATCTTAAAAGCAGCAAAAGCCTTAAAAGCAGGTAGTTACCTACAGGGGAGTTCCCATAAGGCGGTCAGCTGATTTCTCAAAAGAAATTTTGCAGACTAGAAGGGATGGGCAAGAAAGATTCAAAGTCATGAACAGCAGGAAGCTACAGTCAAGACTGTTCTACCCAGCAACGATATCATTCAGAATCAAAGACAGATAAAGAGCTTCCCAGACAAGAAAAAACTAAAGGAGTTCATCATGACCAAACCATTACATATGAAATGTTAAAGGAATTTATTTAAGAAGAAGAGGATCAAAACTATGAACCATAAAATGGCACAAACACATTATCTATCAACAACTGAGTCTAAAAAACAAACTAGGCAAATAAGAACAGAGAGAGAATCATGGATATGGAGAGCATTTTGATGGTTGCCAGATGGGAAGGGGTATAGTGGAATGGGTGAAGAGGTCAGGGGATTAAAGATTACAAATAGGTAGTTACAGAATAGCCATGGGGATGTAAAACACAGCGTAGGAAATGGAGTAGCCAAAGGACCTATGCGTGACCCATGGGCATGAACAATGGTGTGGGGATTGCCTGAGGGAGTGGGGGGTACAGGGTTGAGAGGGGCAAAGGGGAAAAATTGGGATAACCGTAACAGTATAATCAATAAAATATAGTTAAAACAAAAATAATAAAAAATAAAAATATATGCTTTGTTTCCTTATAAAACATAACACCACTGTCAGATTTATTAAACATATTAAAAATATATTTCCAAAGTTCCAAAATACATGCCCAAAACATATTAAATAAATACAAATAACTAGAGAATGCAAAACAAACAGTAAAGGGGGCACAGGAGCTGTACCTGCTTTTGAATTACCTTTATTAAATCATTCAAGACCTTGTTTGTAAGTTTTACAATTAACACTCACATTTGGAGATCTCTTTTAAAAAAATTGGTTTTATTGCTGACTCATGTTATTCTTCGATCATAATTTTTGCTAAACAGGCTCAAAAACAATCTGCCAAGAAAGGCTCCAAAGGAACTCTTTACAGATAAGGCAGAATCTGACCGAAGGAGCCCTTGAAAGAATACCACACTTAATCTACTTCGGAAAGAGGAGTCTTCATTTAAAAAAAGGAGGTGTACAGGAGCCACAGAGGAACACAATTTGAAAGGCTAGCAGAAATTCTTACAAATTCAGCCTTTAGGAATAAAAGTAGAGAACATAAACCTGATTTCTGATTAACAGCCAACACAAGGGAATTAAGATCAAGACAATAACAGTAAGAATTTGGTAAAAAATTTTAAACATTTTGATTTTGCCCTATCTGTGGCAGTTTAAATATAATGACTACTAGAAAATTTTGGACCATCTTTAAAGATGACTTTGGGTAAAGCTACAGGCATGGTGTTTTGCTTTTCAGATCAGTCTCAAAGAAAAAAATACCTTCACACACTGAAAAATGTGACAGATTTAATAAAAACAAAAAAGGCTGAAGTCCCTGGAACCCACAGAAATGGGGAGGAAGAAGAAAAATTTAAAAGGTTAGCAGCGATGAGTTATGAAACCATTTTTCAAAGGGACCCTGGGAAACAGACTCTATTTCTAAGGCTTTATGGGAATACATGTTTTTTGGTCCAGGGTTTTCTTTATAAATGGGGGGGCGGGAGGGGAAGGATTATTCAATACTGAAGAAAAATCCCACTGAAGACTGTTGTTTTTTAAATTTTGTGCATAACTCTTTGAAAGTAATCTGGAATTTAATTCCAAGCTTGATACTGACTATCAAAACTCTTTTAAGAACATAGAAGACATTTTAAGAAAACAAAAATTTTATAAAAATTTTAAGCCCACTACTGTACAAAATACTGTGACATTCCTTACCCCCAGGTTTATAGGACTGAAAAACTTGGTCAGGTTTTCTAGTCTCCAACAGCAGATCGAACATATACGTTGACTTGACTCCACCTAGTAGAAGTCCCATCGGTGTATCTTCTTCTCCTTCATATGACCGTTCAAGGTAATCATGAAACTCATCATATTTAACAAGGCGACAACAATCCATGGGGATTACCTCTTCCAAATCCATCATCTAAAAGAAAATGGCCCCCAAGGAAGAACATATAATGTTATATTCTGATGTGTAATTGCACTCACATTTAGAGCTCTCTTTTATAACGTCTCTTACTAGGTTCTAACAAACCTAACACCCGTGTTTATGATTTGCATCAAAGCTCAAAGAAATTCAAGTTAAAGACACAACTTAAATGCTACTTTTAAATAACCACATTTCATTATCCTCAAATCATACAACCTATGCACTAACATATTTTAAAGACAACTGTATTTTAAAAAGTTAATATTCTAAACTTTAGATGAACTCAAAGTCAGTGTATTATAAGTTACTACTCTATAATTACTAAGCTGAAAACAAGGGGAAAACCATCAACTAAAATAGACATCTTTTGTTTTCTTAATCCGACTTGGAGAAGAATTGGTAACTCACATACCTAGTAACCATCTTTAAGTACAGGAGGACAGCATACCTCAGAAAGCTACCGTAAAGTCTATAGCTTCCGTGCCTCCCGAGTGCTGCCCCATTCCTTGCTGAACTATCCCCTTCAATGTTAGCCTCCAGAATACATACAGCTCAGGGCACAGGAATTCCTATCATAAAATTTCCCTCTATCCCATGTCACTAGTAGATAGCATGCCTGGATGCAACATCTCTGAAGTTGGAAATGAACCTCCTGGAGAAACACAGAAACCTCATTTAAGTTCTGTGATTGTGACTTCAAAGAAAAACATGTGTGTCCCCACTGACCTCTACTTAACTTCACTCTCATCCCCAAAGATCAGCTCTATTTTTGGCACATAAGATTCATTATTTCTCTGTTCTCTTTGTTTGATTCTTTATACTTGCAAACTTTTACTTCCTACTTTTAAGACAGTATTTTTTTTCTTCATGCATTAAAAACTGATGGAATACAAACTACCCTTACTGCTATCACTGACTGACCTTGCTGTGTAAAATTGTTTAGTAAAGACATTTTCTTCATTTTAGTCTAATTTGGTTTCACTGTGATCTTGCAATGATGTCTGTATGTTTAAAGGATTTTTACTTTTTTAATAAAGTCAATCCAGAGCCACCCATCCACCCATTTTATTGTTTGTTCATTGATTTACTCATTCATGTAACCATATAATTCTGACTCTCCTATATACCTGGCAGAAGTACTGAAAACGAAATCATGAACAAAACCAGAACACTCTTCACCCTTATAAGTGCTTACAGTTTAGTGAGGAATGATGACATTAAGTCACATAATATAAATTTTCAATACTGATTTCTATGAAGGGTCAGGCACCTAATAAAAAGTGGATCTCAAACTTCAGTATGCTTAAAAATCACTTGAGGTAATTGTTTAAAATGCATATTTCCAGGCACCAACACAGAAATTCAGAGTTATTTGCAGGAATTAGGTGTTTTTTTTTGTTTTTTTTTTTTAATAGGAACGCAGTTCTGGTGCAAGTTGTGCTGAATCACATTTTGAGAAACAACGTCAGCTACCATGTGTACTATTTCTATTTCTCACATTGGTTCTAATACAATTATAAGTGACAATCTGGTATACAATTTTTTCTTTAGGTAATGACTGCTTAATTTCAGTCAAATTATGTTAATGTTTATAGAAAAGGGCACAGAATTTTAATCTGCCAAGTATCACAGATGATATTTAGAATAATCTGGTTAAAGAATGCTTCCCTTTCTATTTGCCTTTCAAAACCCACTAATGACTTTGCATTGTTCTTAAAAATGCAAACCTGTAATATTGAAAAGTCTCTAATTTCATTTTATGCTTGTCTATTCTCATTCAAGACAATCAAAACCTAATGCTTTTTTTTTCAGTTTCTTGATCATGCCAATCACTTCCTCACCTCAGTCTTTACACACACTGCTACCTCTAGTTAAAATATTCTTCCCCCAATTTTTGCATAGCTGTCTCCTTCTCGTGGTAAAAAGTTTCAGAATCAATAATCTCCATATACCACTGATTTACTTTATAGCATCTAAACAATAAAACACGGGCAAGTTTTGATGTTTAGTATGTTTTGTCTGTCTTTCCCCCAATGGATTACACACTCGGTGAGGGCAGTGAGCATGCCCGCTCACTCTGGTATCCCTAACGTCTTATGTTGTCCTGCGCACTCTACTGTCTCCGACGTCTCATACGGTAGGCGCTCAGTAAGTATCTGCTAAATGCATGTAAAGAATGAATAAATATTTTTATGAGAAATTTCTCAAAACCAACTCAGTATGTTTCAAAAAAGAGGTATAACCAACACTTTTAAAAAGATACATGATTTAAATAAGCTTTCAATGTTATTGCAAGTGTGTATATTATTATTGACTATAATAAAAAAACTTTGGAAAGCATGTTAATACCATTATCTAAGATATCAATAATTAAATGCTAACAGTGCAATTAAACATACCTTATAGGCCATTTCTACTGCTTCCTTCAATGTCTTATCTTTATGAACCTCCAATTTATTTTCCATCATTACTTGTTTCACAGGATGCAAACAGAACAATTTTATCTAGAAATTGTAAAATATCATCAACTCAGCAGGTCATAAGTTGAAGCTTAATTCTTTCGTAGACAGCACTTTTTCCCTAATAGTCAAAAAACTATATATGTTTTAAAAACATAATTTGGATCATTCTCTCTGGTGTCTTTTTCTCAATAATTGATAGTGATTGCATTTCATGTTATTAAAACATTTAAAAACATCATTTTTAACAAGTGTATGTTTCTTTTTGAGTATTTATCAAAATTTATATACTCATTCCCCTACTAAAATACATTCAGTTTGTTTCCAATTTTTCCTGAGTTTGGAAAATACTGTGATGAATGTCCCTGTGGTCCAAATTTTACAGCATCTGTAATTATCTCTCTAGGTAATATTTCCTTAAGAGAATTATATATAAAATAATATGAATTTGCATAAGGCTCTTGATAAATTCCACTCAATATCTACGCAGAAAAGTTTTAATTTAGTCTTTCTGTAGCAGAGTATGACCATGTTCATCTTACTGTAACATCACCAGTACTGCGTATTATCGCATGTTACTGTTTTTAATGCATACTATGACACCCCGTCTTACCTCAGTTATGTGGCTGCTTACACGGCTGAGTGATCATGAGCACAGAACCACCTACAGAGCCAACCCCATCAGTGAGCTATGAGAACTGCAGTTAAGCACACTTCACTAGCACTTTTTAATTAAAAGTTAAATTATGAAATCTAACCTTGCATGTGTTGCGCTCAATTTCTCGTTGCCTCTTTTCTTGTTCTTCCAGTTCTCTCTCTCTCTGCACCAATTTTTTAATATGTTCTGGATATTCATCTACTTCTAGAAATTCTATTAATAATAAAAACACGGTAAGACTGTTACTGAAATTGAGCTTCCTATATTTTATTTTGTTCTACTATGTTCCCATTGTATATAATTCTACTATAGCTCTCATCGAAATATATCTCAATTATGTAAATCTCTTGATTTCAAATATGAGCTTCTTCCAGACAAGGGTAAAGAGGTAGTTAATAGTAACACATGATTAGGTCTCATATTTTAAAAAGACATATATTTACCCATAATAACTCCTGGCTCCAGGATAAGTATGTAGATTAATATTTTTAGAATAAAAACATTTCTCTGAAACTTGGAAATAAAACTATTTCTGATTTCACATCGCATTACCACCATAAAATTATGTGGCCGTGGGCAAGTTTACTTCTCCAGACCTCGGTTTCTTCAGCTTATTACCAGCACATACCCCACCAGTTATTATCCAGGATATAATAAAATGTAATAAATGCTGTTACTATTGCTACTACTACAAATGCTATTTATTTATTATTCCCTAATATAATTATCCCATCTTTGTTCTCAAAGCAATCTTTCAGCTGCCTCTAATAAAGGAATTTCATATGGAATGCAAAGTATTAAAAGTGACATTATGAGATTATGACACCATTTAATAAAGCCAATTATTATTAAATGAGAACTTAATATAAATTTAATATACATTTAAAAATCATGCCTCTGTGGAAGGTAAAAATCTACTCTTAGAAGTACACTCTTAATTCTAAAAATACTCCATGTCATACACAGAGCGCCCTCTGGTGCTTCAGCACAAACCTACAGCTGGGGCAGCGAATAAAAAGCAAGCTGAGTTTGTGCTCTATTGGAAATAATCTGGAATGCTGGGTGCTAAAGAGGACACATAAAATATAATCCTGGCTCTGCCTCCGGGTAGCTATGATAGTGGACAAGTTAATTTTGGGGTTATATCAAATGATTACTCCTACTCTAAAATCTTTGTTCTAAAATGACTTACTATAATTTTCTTTCTTTTCATTGATTCTACAGTAAATTATTGATAAACCACTATATGACAGACCCTGGACTATACTTTTGGTGAAAAGATGAGTAAGACCTAAGCCTTGCACCAAGTGAATTCACAATCTGATGGGGGTTTACAAAAATGTAAATAAAGCATTATACTGCTTAAAAGAGATTTACTCATAGCATGGTAGTTTCTAAATAAAGAACTTTGTTAAAATCAATGACAGTGAAAATATTATTTTAATTATGAAAAGAACATAAGTAAACATCATCTGTGTTTATAACTATGCACATGCACAAACACACACCTCTATTTGCAATACTGCTTTAGTCAGAGTTAGCAAGTCAGCATTAGTCAGGAACTGCAATTTTTAAAATAATTACAAAAAAAAGACAATCTTACATGCTTTGTATACAAGATTACCTGGGGGGAATTCTTAATAAAATTAAGATTTAATAAAGGAGGCATACTAGATTTGTAAAGCCTTATTTGCTTTTTAAGCACACAGCAAAGGTATTTAACTCTAGTTTCTAAGAACACTTCTTGAGTGCTAACTGGGAAGTTTATTCCATCTGTGGTCCCCATTCAAAGCATTTAGATACTAAATACCCAAAAAGAGTAAAACAGAGAAAAACAGTAATAGCCAAATTTGAGTTTTTACTATGCAGCAGACATGATGCTAAATGCTTAAAATGTTACCTCATTTAATTTTTAAAAAACTGTATAAAATACTATAAGTATTCCTATTTCAGAGATGTGGAAAGTGAGACTTAGAAAAGTTAAATAACTGGGTCCGGGACATGCACCTGGTGAGTTGTGACTGCTACACAGGCCTGGAGGTTATCATTACTAAACTGCATACAATACAATCTTACTGCAAATAAGTATCTGGTTTATTCAATGTAAATAAGTTTTTCTCTTAATGTATTAAAAAACAGCTCATTTTTTCCCCAAGGATTTTTACCAGTTGGTATTCTCTTTTAACAGTCTTTATAATTAATTCTTCCATGCATAAAAAACCTTAATTGTCCTATCAGTTAAAAGTGGTTATCTAGGTTTGCTAAACTTGCAAAAGAAATTAGTTTATACTACAGATTAAAATCAAATTACTACATGTTAACATACTTGCATTTCTTGCTGGATCCTTCAGTCTATATATCAGCATATATGCATTCGTAGAGCTGGTGGAAGTACAAAAATGATTAATGGGGACAAAAAGTACAATGGAAAGATTCTATTTCCTAGCATCAAATATTTATTTAAAATATATTTTTCAAACTATTAGAAAATCATGACACTGTTCTCAAACAGGTTCACATTCAAAACGTTCTAAAAAAAAAAAAAATCTACTTTGCTTTTACTGCTACATTTATGAGAAGATTCCATACCACCACTTGGTAATAGTAAAGTTTTCAAAACAACCTGTGTCCTAGAATGATTACTACAGTTAAGGGGTCAGTAAATTTTTTCTGGAAAGGACCGGATAGTGAAAGTATGATCTCTGCTGCAATGACCTAACTCTGCTGTTGTAGTGCAATAAGATCAGCACACCATATTTAAACAAATGAGCATGCTGGTGTTTCAATAAAACTTTATTTCCAAAAACTAGAAGTAGACTGGATTTGGCCTATGGGTTATAGTTTGCCAACCTCTAGGTTAAACCTTTTTAATGGTGAAAAATGCTGAGAACCTATAATTAATTTATAAACACTGAAAATTATGAAGTTATTTACCTTGCAAAGGCACTGGAGTAATACCCTCTGCTTCCTGAAGATCCACCATGTGTTTTCTTAATGTCCTCTTGTGTTATCTAAGAAGTTGTTACATTATTTACTTTTTGGTAAAATCTGTAACACCGTTACCTTTATGGCTATATGTAACCCAATTTTTAACCTCAGTTAAACGGACGACACAAATACCAATTCACAAAATTTAACCATAATCAGTGGCTGCTGGTGACCAATCAGTTCTAGTGCTCCTAAATGGCCCATATAAAGGCTCAGGACAAGAAGAACATTGGGAGTCTATCTCTGGAAACACTCAGAACGCCCCAAACAAAACCAAACCAAGAAATGACATCAATAAACAAAGCAGGAAATTTACTAAAAGTAAAAACAAAAGTCTGATTTGGTATGTGTCTTAAAATGCTTCACTGGACATATTTAGTCTCCCATTTCAATAAACCCTGCTATTGATAGAAACATCCCGATCTTGTCTTTTAGAGTAATTATCTTTACAATCCCCTCCTTACCCTGCTGACATGTTGATCATTGAAGCTGTACCACTGGTCGTCACTGAATGACTTTATACAAGCATAATAATGACCACCAGCAGCACTCCCTGAATGAACCATAACGGAGAAGAGCTCATAGATCAAGGAATTCTAAGGGAAAAAAATAAAGGTAGCTCAAGAAGAGGAAAAACACAAAATCCTTATTTGTATATTTCCTACTCTTTATTAATAGTAAAGTAACATGTTAGTTGTCCTATTATTTACTGTAGATTAACTCCTCTAAGATAATTAAAATGGCAAGTTACCACATAAATGTATATACTGCAAGTTTCACAAGTTTTATTCACTGTATCCCTCCACATTTTAATTATGCTACACCCTCTGCAACTATGCATATCTGAAATATAATTTATTTATTTATGTAAAAAAGAAATTAATAGCCTGAAATTTAAGAAGCAAGTGTCAAATATAAGACTAATCTAACATGAACAGTCAAGATCAACAAGTCCCAAATAACTGTTTTTGATTCAAATAAAATTGTATTACATTTACAAAGGAGATGAGGGATAGAATAATTTGCAACATATAATGTATTTATGTAATATCTGTGATACCGTGACCTACTGATTTGACATGTCAGGTAAAGCTGGTTCAAAATTAGAAAAGCAATCTATGTAAGCAATTTCCAACCTTTTTCATCTCATGGCACAAATAAACTAATTAGTAAAATTCTGTGGCACACCAAAAAATATATTTTTTGTCAATCTGACAAAAAAGGTATAATTTTGATCCATTCACACCAGATGGCTATTGTTTAAGCTGTTGTTATTTTTTATTTGACAGTCTCAGGGAAAAGAGGTCAGTGCCCCTGGCTAAATAATCAGGTACTGCACATTTTTAAAATTCTTGCAGCACACCAGTGTGCCCTGGCACACTGGCTGAAACTCACTGATCTATGGAATGCAGATTAAAGGAGGAAAATTACATGATCATATCAACTGACCCAGAAACAGCATTTGACAAAATCCAATACCCATTTGTGATAAAAAACTCTCTACAAATTGGAAATAGGGAAACCTCCTCAACTTGATAAAGAACATCTATAAGACACCTATAACAAACGCCATAATTAATGATGAGAGACTGAACACATTTCTCATGAGACTAGGAACAGTGCTAGAATGTCCTCTCTCACTATATTACTCAACATCGTAAGGGAAGACCTACCTATTTTAATAAGCCAAGGAAAAAAACCATCATTGTCTATGTAGAAAAACAGGCATGGGGTTGGATTTTGCTCTGAAGCCAGTGTGCCAACCCCTTGCTTGAATGTAATGTTCTTTATACTAAGTTATAATGTAACCCCCCATTATTCATTTCATAGTAATTCACACTCATCTGTCTGCCCTGAAAGAAATAGGTAATCTTAAAAGGTAAAGGGCAATGGTGGTGAGAATATTGGTCTGGGCAAAAATAGATTTATGCACTTGAAAACTCCATTTTCAAATATTGCCAAAAAAGCCTGTATATGTAATATGACTCTAAGATTGAGGTAGTGATCAGTTTTCATGCTAGTGACTCATATTCACACTGTGTTCAAGATATTTGCTCTGTAATTCTCCCTTCATTAAAGCAGATTATATGAATGTGGAAGAAATGGTTTGAGAAAATGTTAAAAATTATTGACACAGTAACAAAAAAGTTTCTATCCTAGAGATTATCCAGTTTTGTAGTTTTAAAATTACAATTCATGGAACTATAACATTTTTTAAGTGCCTTAAGGGCTGTCACGGGGGAGGAGGAAGCAGACTAAGGGCTTTGTCTTTCCCCTACCTTGAAAAGATCAGTTCTGGGCGAGACCCAAGATGGTGGAGGAATAGGTGGAAACTACACTAACCTCCTCGCAGGACCAATCTGGAATTACAACTAAACTGTAGAGAAATCATCCTGACTAACCAGCTGAACACTAGCTGGAGAGAAGCCTTATAACCACAGACAGGCAGAAGGAACCATTTCACCACAGCGTGGAGGGACTAAAATAAATAAATAAATAATACAATAAAAAGATCAGTTCCATTATTAACTATTTCATAAAGGGTTCCACAGCCAGAATTTTAAAAATCAAAAGATCTAATGTTTTATTTTGCTGCATGAGAAAACTCTTAAGACACAAGATGTACCGGCTTGCTGCAACTTGAAGGGCAGAAGTCCTGATCACTAAGGCCCTTTCCACACCATCCCCCACCTTGCTTACATAATCACAGTTCAGCCTCCCAAAAATTAATGCTCCCACCTGCAAGCAGTTTCTCATAAGTTTAATTATAATCACATAAATTAATAAAAAACAATACTTTAAAAAGTCTTAATTATCAAAAACTTCTTTTAAAGAGAACTTTATCAGTCACACAGGTACATAATTGTGCCCATCAGCCCAGAGACATGTTATTCTCTTTCAACTAAACACCACACACTGTAAAAGGTACCTTTTCAAGACCAGGCTTTGAAATCTTTTCAGTTCCACTGTTGCTCTCAAGGCAGATGCCTTCATCAACACCATCATCATTGGAGAAGTCATTGCTCATCTGATCGCTGTGACAACTGCCTTCGTTTTCTGCTCCACTGTCTGTGCAACTTTCAGTCTGAGGGGATTTCTTAATAAAACAAATATCTCACAATTACAAACTAAACACAGGAAAACTATACACTCAAGAGAAACGCTTTATCTATATGCTGCTTTTCACACAATTTAAGATGTTATTGTTAATAAAATACTTAAAGTGAATTTAGTTTTTCTCTAAAAGACTTTAAAATATTAAAACAAAAAAAGTGTATTTTAAAAACATTTATATCAATTCCTTAAAATTCTAATACAACAAATCAGTGATTCAGATTTCTATCAAACCATACTTATGTTTATAGTTGCAAAGTAACAATAAAAAGTATTTCTTTCACCAAAATGAAAAAAAAAACAGAAAACCAAATCTCCAAAATGAGCTGCTTTTGTTCTCAAATCCCCAAAGAAGATTGTATCTTTCTTGAATAAAAAGCTCAATTCATCTTATCATTGTGTTAGGTATTGTAGACAATTAGAAAAACAAGATGTATCTTTCCTTATTTCTAGTATGTAGGAGGTGGAAATACAACAACAGCAAATCATACTTTTTCACACTTTTATGGTTTTTAAATTCCTATCATGCATATTTAAATTGAAGGAATCTACTTCTAAGATTTCTTTTCCCCTTTTCATTTAATGTTTTATATACATATCTAAAACTTTTTTTAAAAAATAATTTCAGAATTCCCCTCTAAGGCATGGCATAAAAGTTCTTGAATTAACCAACTAATATAAAATAAGCACCAATTTTTTTGCCAAGAACTTTGCTGTAGGGACTGCATCTGACACATGGTCTTCATCCCTTTAGTTGGTTTAAGGAAAAATGGAGGTAAAAAGCAACCTTAGAACTCCACACTAAGTCCAAAGAGATCATTCCTGAAACTCCTTTAACTAAGCCAGAGCATCTTCTCTTTTCTTCTCCCAAGAAATGAACTTAGAACTTCCTAAAAGTTCCTGTCAAACTTTACATCTAGGTTTCCATCCCTTGAAAAAGATTTCCCTTTACAATAAATATTGGGTTAGTCAAAAAGTCCATTGAGTTTTTTTATATAAAATAAGACACATTTTTCATTTTCACCAATAACTTTATTGATTTGGATATTTTGAGTATGTTGACTATCTCCCAAGTTGGAGAACACTGATTGTTCTCAATTAATGTCTCAATTTGATCTCTATCAACTTCAACTGGTCTACCCGACTGTGGAGCACCGTCCAGCAAGAAATCTCCAGCACGAAACTTAGCACACCCCTTTTGAGATGCTGGATCAGTCACAGCATCATCTTCATACAGCACACAAATCTATTTTGTGTTCCAGTTGCCTTTTTACCTTTCTTGTAATAATAAAGCATCATATGATGAAAATGTTGCTTATTTTCCTTCATCTTCAATATTAAAGTGGATACACAAAAATTCACTAATTTTGATGTTTTTTTAAATGCATGCTGATATGACAGCTGTCACAATGCAATCTATCAAAATTGTTTTGAATGAGGTTAAAGATAACTAATTACTTCTAGAGACATCTTACAGAAAAAAACCAAATGAACTTTTTGGCCAACCCAATATATTAGGAACATACTGAAGACTGAAGTAATAATGATCTCTGAGAAGGAATCCTACAATGATCATGTCTCCTTTGAAAGTTTGGTATACTTCGGGTGGATTTCCTAGCTTAAGCACAAGCATTTGAGATGTTAAACTAAACCTTTCAAAATATTACCTGGTCATAGGTATCACTCAATGAACACTCTAAACTATCACTCTTGATCTAAAGCACTCTCTTCTTATAAAAGCCATAAAAAGTCAATTATTATCCTTACTTTACAGACAAGAAAAGGAGGCTCAGAAAGGTTGCTCTTTTATACCACACTGTCTCTTTAGCATTCAGCAGCACTAAATAAAATTTGATGAATGTTTAAAATTATTTTTTGAGCTTCTGGGAAAAGGCATTTTTATAACTATAGTAGTAAGTTCCAATCAGGAAAAAATATTTCATGACAGTTTGAGAATTCTAAAGATTTATCACTCTAACAACTGTGTAAATAATTGTAAATATTTCCCATAATGAAATATTAAGAGTTCCCAAAAGAATATAGTTGAACATTATGAACGTTTCACTGGATAAGGAGAGAGAAACCAGAGAATTCGAGCAGGTCAATGAGTGGAAAAAACTGATGAACTTTACCTGTGTAGTTCAAAGTAACATTCTCAAACTATTTAAATAATGTTTTAATTTTAAAGAACTCATTACAAAAGGAAAACAGACAAAACATCTTTCTTCCTTAGCTTTCTAATCTAGCCAATAAGAGCAGGCAAACCTTAAGAGAGAATAACCCAGAAACCTTAATCCTTGAAAAAGACACTAAGACAAATACAAGGAATTACGGCTATTCTACCCGGTTGCTTGTTCATTCATTCATATATATTTGTTCTCTGTTTTTTTATATACAAGTGCAGCCTACCTCTAGATTGGTTTATTTCAATAACTGAAAAGTATGAAACATAAGATTACCTCTCAAACTAAAGAAATAATTCCAGAGTTTTAGGACTTATCTTTTCAAAAAATATCGTAAATTACTTTGATCAAGCAAGACTATTTGAAATACAATTTGTGATGGACAGAGAAAACTTATACAAGGTTAGTTGTTTTTATAGAAATTGGCATTAGGAAATAAGAAAGGAAAAGCTTCCATCAAGAAAATAGTCTAGTGGGTGGAGGTGGAAGAATGTATGGGGGGGACAAATGGTAATGAAAAAAAATTAAGAAAGTAAATAAATACTCTAAACATCAGTGTTAAGCTACTCCACATAGCTCTTTTAAACATGACTAACCAAATGGATTAATAAAAAAATCCTATAACAAAAAAATATAATAAATATTTACCTCATCTTCAACATCAATAAATGTACTCATATCTAGCTCTTCAGGAAATGTCATCCGATCATTCAGTTTAATCCTGTGCATGGTTGTATAATCAAAATCAAACCTTTTCAATTGTAAGGTCAGCAGATAAGGGAAATGCAAAAACCGAAGACCCTAAAAAAAAGAGTGGGACCTATTAAATACTGACTATTACCTCAATGTAAATTAATTTAGTGTTAATTTCAACATGGCATCTACCTTTCTTGCATCACACTTCTTCTTACAGCGTTCACAAAAATACTGATTTGGGCCATCCAGGATCTCTGGCTGAATAAATGCATGCAATGCTTCTTCCTAGTTAGAAAAAAAAATATTTCACAATTACTTATTATCATATTAGTAACAAAGTCCTTAATATGAAAACACTGCAATTACCAAAATACTTATAAATAATGGCTAAACAATTAGCAACTCAAAATGCAAAAAGGAAAAATAAACAGAATCAACAAAATATTATTATAAAAACTGAGCAAAAATATAATTATTCCATTTTGTATGAGATCTGCCTTTCCTACTATTGCACATCATAATCATTTCTACCTAATTTTTATTAACTTTACATTGTGGTGTTTGCCTAAATAACGTAATAAAAATACCCAGTCTTTAGGTTAAAAAGTAATTCCATACTTCTTAGAAAAGCAGTTACACATACCATTTCAATCTCCTTGTAAAAGGAAGTATTTTTACACTGTACAGTAAACAAGGACTCTAAAGAATTCACACTATCCATATACTTAAAAATCTAATGATCATCCTTAGTCACTGTATTTAGAGTCAGTCAGGAATCCCCCACTGCGCTAGCATAAAGGCTGAAACACACTGCAATCTTCTCAGTGCATGTCAGACACTGCTGCATTTGAAAATGTATAATGAGAATTCCAGGACTATTCATCTGTGTAACATGTTGTCCTCTTTTCTCCATACAGCCTTAAGACAGAAGCAAGAAAGTATGAACCCTGTTAAAGAATCAGTGGGCATAAAATTAATTTTTAATCAATAATTTTTCACAATTAAAAAAATTTTAGTTAACACAACACATAAAGGTTGCATAATGTCAAATTGTATTTGATGCTATCTCTTCACATTATCTAAGCAGAAATACTGGCAATACATATTTATTACATATAAGAAAAAATGGAATCATTAAGACAAAGAATTTTCAATATTTCAGTTGTTCCTCAAAAGACAGAAAAAGGGAGCTGATCAGGCTAAATGGACTTAGTTGTAAAAGAGCTGGCAAAGCTTTTAAAACTACTATCCACAAGTTGTTTGATATTGCTCATTCTGGAATAAGATCAAAGGTATGAAAAGATATTAAAAATGCTTCTGATTTCATCCATCTCTTATTTGTTCTCAAAACACAAGGAAGACCAAAGGCAGGGGGATCAATTAGCTGGGGGAGTTTCCACATGACCAAGCATTTTACTGGAAGTCATAGGAAAGAACACATTTAGAAAATGATTTTTTTCTCTAAAGCATATTTTAAGCATAAAAAGGCAAATGCCGCAAAAACAACAGAGTAAAAGCAGCTTTCATAGAAATCACATATACATATAGCTTAACATAGAATGCCATCAAATTCATCACTTTCCAAATAGAGATAATTTGAATTGGTTAAACTCTCAATACCTAAAAGAATCACAGGAGGAGTGGGAGGCAGGCAGTAAGGAGAAGAGGGAGATTGAAAAATTATCTAACTCGAATTCTACCTTACTAAACTAAGGTGTGTGTATATTGGTCTCTGGCTTACAGTATGTACCCAGAACTTAACTTTTTTTTCTGTTTTTAAACTCAGGGAAGTTAAAAAAACAGAAAATTCCCTTCAACCATTTACTCAGACTCACCAAGCTTTAACATTTTGCTGCCTTTGCTTTATCATTATCCCACCTACATACACATTATGTATTTTTCCCAACCATCTGAGAGTAGATCCACACTTCATGCTTTCCTCTTAAAACTTCAATGTAATACTTTAAGAAAAATATTCTTAAACATTAGTTATCAAACTCAGAAAAATTTAAAGTGCTTTTTTTCTGTCCATATTCCAATTCTGTCAATTATCCTAATAATGTCCTTAATAGTATCTCTCCCCTTCCAGTACAGAATGGAATCCTGGATCACAGACTGCATTTGGCTGGCTGCCTCTTCAACCAAAGCCTTTCTTTTATGACATTAATTTTTTTTTTTTTTTTTTTTTTTTTGCGGAGGCCAGGTATTATACTCTTTTTTAAAAAGTCCTCACCCAAGGACATTTTTTAATTGCTTTTAGAAAGAGAGGAGGGGAGAGAAAGATCGATGTGAGAGAGAGGCATCGACTGGTTGCCTTCCTTATGCGCCTGGACCAGGTATAGAATCCACAAGGCATGTGCCCTGACCAGGAATCAAACTGGCAACCTTTTGGTTACAGAACAGCACTCCAACCAACTGAGCCACACCAGCCAGGGCAAGACAAGGTATTTTATAAAATGTTCCACAATCTGGGTTTCTCTGATGTTCCTCATGATCAGATTCAGATTATGCATGCCTTTCTAGACCACTTTATGCCTTTTTAAGGGTTTCACAGTTGCAGACCATTATCCTCCTTACTGGTGATATCATTAACTTTAATCACACTCAGAGTCGTGTTCAGTTTGTCCACTATATGAGAGGGGACCCCCCAAAAGTCCCAGAATTATCTTCTGGAGGGCAGGCCCCTTATAGTAAAGGCTTCTCCTGCTAGGTGAGTGTTTTAGGATCTCATCTGTATCAGTGTACCAGCTGGCACTGTTGTGAGAGGCTGCATCTGGTTTCAGTGAATTTTTTTTGAAAACTCATTTAACACATTTGCCCATTTCGTGATGGGTGATTTATAAGCTCACCTGCCCACACCATGCTGAGTGTCCAGCAGTTTTTGACCAAAAACAGCATGACCACTGTGCCCTACCCTCCCTATTCACCCGATCTCACATAGAGCGCTTTCCCCAATGAAAAAACTCCTCACAGGGAAACGTTTTGCCATGTGGAGGAGGTGAAACAAAAAGAGCAGACGTACTAAAAGGCACTAAGACTGATGAGTTCAAAAACTGTTTTGAGCAGTGGAGAAAACGCCTCGACAGGTGTATTGCATCAAATGACGCGTACTCTGAAGGTGACTGAAGTTTAAACATGTAAGAATAAATGCACAATTTTAAGTAAATTCTGGGGGGGGGGGGGTTTGGTCCCCGCCTTATATAGTTATTTTTACCACTTGCAGCTAACAAGAAATCTGGAAGAAGGCCCTTAGAGACCATGCAAAAATCCTCAGCCTTAAACTTTCCACCCTAGATTTATCATCCATTAATGGATTCTTGTGTAAAACAAATTTTAATGTAATGTTTGCTTTTATAAGCCAACTTGAAAATTTTCTTTTAATAGGCAATTTAAGCCCATTCATATTTGATACGACTGATGTTTTGTTTTACTTCAGTCACTATTGTATGCTACAATTACTGTATTGAATAATATTTACTGTGTTTTTTTCTCTACGTGGAATGTCTTCTTTCTGTTTTTTACATTTTCTTTTGGTATTTAGGAAAAGGTTAGTAATTTTGTTGTAGTCCATTTGTACTTTTGTTACCACCCTTAATCCTCTTTATCTTTTCCCTGTTCTTACTTAAGCTTGCAGTGTCTAGTCTGCCAGTTCTAAACGGTACTGTATTTCCCACCTACTGAACAGCCTTTGATCTTACTCTGCAAATATTTTCCCTTTCTCTCCCCTTTCTTTCCCTTTACTGAGAATGATATTCCTTGTACTTTGTCTAACATAGGACATTTCATGTTATTCTTCTACCCATATCCCTATCCTTTTAAAATTTACTCAATTCTACAATATTAATTAGCCCTCAATTCTACAATTCAATAAATCAAATGCTCAAAGTCCTTTTCCTGAAGTTTCCCCAGTGATTCTTTGGTTGGATGGAGCTCATTCTCCAATAAACTCCATAGATGGGCTCATAACATTCAAAGTTCTTCAATGTTCAAAACTGGTTTTCTACCACCGCCATTATTGAAGGAATGCTGGCTGGATATTGAATCCTTGGCCTGCACTTTCTCCCTTTGAGTTTCTTGAAATTGTGATTCTGTTGCCATGATTTGAATGTTGATCTTCAGAAGTATGATGCTGGTCCAATTTATCCTTAAAGTTTAATGGTTTACTAAAATATGTCCCAGAGTTGGTTCTTCCAGCCCAATTTGTCCAGATAAATGGTGGGTACTTCAAAAGGTAGGTTTAAATTTCTCTTATTCCCATGAAGTTTTCCTAGAATATAGTTTTTAAGTTTTGTTTCACTGTGTTTTTATTCTTCAGACTCATTATGTTGGACACCTCCTTTACTAGCCCTTCCCTTATAATCATTTTCTCTGAGATCCCCTTTTTTAAAATCTCATTTTCATTTGTCCCTTAGATTTTTATTCCATTACATTCTCTTTCAAGAACTTTATAATTTACTCATTTCTAGCACAGTTTTGTCTTTCTTTCCTCACTTTGACCACTATTCATTGCATTTCTTGTTTTTTTTTATTTATCATATTTTTTAGTCCTCACCCAAGGGCATGTTTTTTTATTGATTTTTAGAGAGGGAGGGAGAAAGAATGAGAGAGTGAGTGAGTGAGAGAGAAATGAAGGGCTGCCTCCTGTAGGTGCCCCAACTGGGGATCAAATAAGCAGCCTACGTATGCGCAACCTTCTGGTGTAAGAGATGACTCTCTAACCGAGTAACTCAGCCAGGGCTTGTTTTTTTTTTTAAATCCATTTCTCTCTTTAAATTTTTGGATACTAGGTTTTGCTTGTTTGAAAAATATTTAGTTTAGTCTAGAGTACTGTCCTACTTGGTACTATTCTATTTTTCAGCTATTTTCCTAAGGTTTTTATTTTGGGGGGGATTTTCATAAACTAAAATGCTTTAATACATATTTTTTTTGTTTTCTTCTGACAGTGGTGCTAAGTTGTTTTTTTTTCCTAATTCTTTTGTGGATAGCATTCTTTAGTTTGAGAATAACTTTTGTCATCTTAGGGAAATGCAGTTTCTGGAATTGGCAATGAGAGGAGAGATTGGTGTCTTCCTTCATTTTGCAGGACCCTTAATTTTTCTTTCTCTTCTTGTTTTCTCTTCACTTGCTTTGGGTGGGAGGCATCAGCCCTTCTGCATTTATCTCCTTCTTCCCCAAAAGCAATATTCCTCCAAGGCTGCCACTTCTACCCTGCTCACTCTAAAACTCCTTCCCTTTAGCTGCTGCTGTAAACTACCAAGTCTCTATGTTGGCACATACTGTAGTACTTTCTCTTTTTGAGGGTGACTTTCTCTTTGTTTTGCCTAAGTCCTTCAATCCCTCTTCTCTAGTTTATAGTCTCTAAAGCTTCCCACTCCACCCTCTTCACACACAGACTTGCAGCAGCGGTGCAAATTCTGTTGGAACTTGGTGGTTATTTATTTTGCTACTTACAGGTAATTTGAAGTTCATGATATTCTTCTCCCACTAATGCAAAAGGAACACAAACGAAATCCAGTTAACCCACACCTTCTAGAGTTTGGGGGAAGGATGTGTGGAGGCAGCTACCATGATCCTTCAGGCTGAGAAACCAGTTAAAGCTACATTAATAACTTTTTTTAGTTTCTGTATTAGTAAGTTTCTATAGCTTCCTTACTCTAGCTTTTAAAAAAGTTTTAACCAGGATAATTATAATTAAGTTTAGTCAGTTATAAAAATTAGCTTCAATTCATCCATCCACCCATTCAACAAATAAGTATGTGTAAATGATACATAAATGATGGGTTAATATGGTTGTTACATTTATCTTCACTTAATGTTATAGACAAGATAACTAAAAATCATGCCAAACTATATTTTAGATACTAAAAATAAGTTATGGATTATAAAATAGAACAAATATTATCATTGTAATATTATTAATACACATACACACAAAAAAACCCCTGTACTGCTTACCATGAGCTGTCATCTTGAGTATGTTAAATTGATGTATCATGCATCCAAACTAGCTCTGGGTTAACTATGATTGTTTTTCATCATTCCAGAGTGAAGATTATAGTTTTATTTTCTAGAACTTACTTATATACTATACAAAATGTAATTATGTACATTTTTTAAAACTGTAATTTTCACACTTCAGAAGAGAACACAAAGAATTCTTACATCCCTAGTTCCCCAAATAAAAAATATCAGTTGTGGTCCTGACCAGTGTGGCTCAGTTGGTTGGAGAATCATCCCACAAATCACAGCATTACAGGTTCAATTCCCAGTCAGGGCATAAGCCTAGGTTGCAGGTTCTGTCCCCGGTAAGGGCATGTGCAAGAGGGAACCAATCAGTGTTTCTTTCTCACATTGATATTTCTCTCCCTCTCTCTCTCCATTCCTTCCCCTCTCTCTAGAGTCAATAAGCATATCCTTAGGTGAGGATTAAAAAAATAGGTTATCACAATTTTATATTTAATGCAGAAAATAATAGGTGCAGTGCAATCAAAAGATATAACCAAAGAATCGTACTGTCTATAAATCCTCTCATTTTTCTTTTTACTCTTAACCTATATACAAAATCTTTCTCCACCATTTAATCTCTATTTTACTCTGAACGGATATTAAAATGTGACACTTTATTTTTCAAGTTGACAAAGATAAATCAGAACCTCGACTGATAGCTATTTCTTGATTTTCACATACTTAGCAATTTTGAGCTATTGCTATACAACAGCAAATATATCCAACTATCTTCCCAGGATACGGTATATACTTTAATATACATATAATGGGTTTCTGTTGTGTTTCACTAGGGAAAAGACTCCAATTACTTTTAACCTAAGCCGTCTACTTATTTTAATTGCAATTTTTGAGATCACTATAGATGCATACAACTATAAGAAATAACCCTTGTAGACTCTGCCCAGCTTCCTCCATTGACACAACCACCTACTTTATTCCTAGATTTTCCCAGTTTTGGTATACTCACTTGTCTGCATATGTGTGCATATTAAGCTCTACACAGTTTTATCACCTGTATAGGATCATATATCCATCACCAGTCAAGAGACTGAACAGTTCCTACACCACAAGTACACCTATGTTGCCCCTTTATGGCAACCACCTATCTGTCCTCCTCTTGACCCCACCAAATCTATAAGCTCTGGCAATGATTAAGCTGTCCCCAAGTTTTAAATTTTTTTCGTATCAAACATATTATATAAATGGAATCATATCATACGTAACCTTTTGGGATTGGCTTTTTCCACTCAGCATAATTCCCTGGAGATTCCTTCAAGTTTTTGTGTGTGTCAATAATTTTCCCTTTTTATTGCTGAGTAGTATTCTATGATTTGTATACACAAGTTTGTTAATCACTCACTTGTTGAAAGACCTCTGGGCTGATTCTAGCTTTGGAATATTAACATAAAGATGCCATGCACATTTGTGAACAGGTTTTTGTGTAAACATAAGTTTTCATTTCCCTGGGATAAATAACCAAGAGTGTAATTGCTAGATCTTATGGTAATTACATGTTTAGTTTTATAATAAACTATCTGTAACATTTCACATTCCCACCAAAAATGTGAATGATCTATTTCATCCACACGCTTGCCAGCTTTAAGTGCCATCATTATTTTTTATTTTAAGCACTCTGTGAGTACAGAATGATACTCTCATTGTGGTTTCAATTTGTATTTCCCTAGTGACATTGAATACCTTTTCCTGTATTTATTTAATATCTGTATATCCTCTTCAATAATATGTTTATATCTTTTGCCAATGGTCTAAATGGATTGTTTGAGGGTTTTGGTTTTTTTTTTTTTTTTTACTATTGTATTTTGAGACTTCTTTACGCATCCTATAAATTAGTCCTTTGTCAGATATGTGGTTTGCAAGTATATTCTCCCAGTCTATAGCTTCTATTTTTATCCTCTTTGCATGGGCTTTCAAAGACCAAATTTTTAATTTTGATAACTTCCAACTTTTGGAATCAAACCTAAGAACACAGAGCTTAATTCTAGATCTGGAGGACTTCTTTCCTATTTATATTACTAAAAGTTATAACTTTACACTTTAAGTCTATTATCCATTTTAAGCTAATTTTTATACACAACGTGAGGTTTAAGTAGAGGTTCTTTTTTGTACTTACGGATGTCTAATCGTTCCAACACCATACAGTGAAAAGATCATCCTTCCTCCATTTAATCACTTTAGTATCTTCCTCAAAAGTCAGTTGGGCATACTTGTTGAAACTATTTGTGTTTTCCATTCTATTCCACTAACCTCTTCGTCTATCCCTCCATCAACACCATACAGCCTTTATTACTATAACTATATAAAAATCAGGTAGACTGAATTCCCCAACTTTATTCTGCTTTTTCCAGAATTCTAGCTATTTTAGTTCCTTTGCCTTCTACATAAATTTTAGAATGGACTTGTGTATATAAAAAATCTTGCCATATTTTGAAAGGAACTGCATTAAAACTATAATCTGGGGGGAGAATGGACATCTTTGCTATGTTGAATCTTCCAATCGATGAGCAAAGTATGTCTCTCCATTTATTTAAATATTCTTTTCAGTTTGTAGTTTCTAATATATAGATCTTTTTCCATAACTGTAAAGGTATTGTATTTTTAATTTCACTTCCCACATGTTCTTTGTTAGTATTTTGAAACACAACTATTTTTGCAGGTTTATCTTATAACCTGCTACTTTGCTTAAACTCACTTATTATATCTAGAGATTTTTTACATAAAACATGTTATCTAAAATCAAGAGTGGGGACAATTTAATTTCTTCAATTGGTATGCCTTTCATTTCCTCTTCTTGCCTTACTGTGTTGGCTAGGACTTCTAGTACTATATGGAATAAGGGTGTTGAAAGTAGACATCCTTGACATTCTAGGGGGGAAGCAGTCTTTCACTGTGAAGTATTGTGTTAGCCGTACGTTTTTTGAATATGTTCTTTATCAAGTTGCAAAATTAACCTATTCCTAGTATCTACATTTTTATCATGAATGTTTATAGAATTTTAACAATTGAGTCAATTGATGTGATCATGTAAACTTTCTTCTTTTGGTATATTAACTCACTGATTTTTTAAAAATACTGATTAGCTTTGAATTCCTGGAATGAGCTCTACCTGGCCATGGTATACAATTCTTTTTATATATTACTTATTTCTACCTGCTAATATTTTGGTAAGAATTTTCCTATCTATATATCTTAAGGACATTGGCTTGGCCATAATTTTGGTTGGTTGGTTGGTTGTAACTGTCTTTGTCTGGTTTAGTACCAAGATAAGACTCAGCTATTGTTGAGTGCAGAATTTTATAAATGTCTATTAGAGTCTGTTGGTTGATGGTGCTGTTGAGTTCTATTATCTTTGCTGATTTTCTGTCTAGAGGTTCTACCTATCAATTCTTGAGAAAGGGGCACTGAAGTTCCAAAATACAACTGTGCATCTGTCAATTTCTCCCTTTAGCTGGGGAAGTTCTTGCTTCATATATTTTGCAGCTCTATTATTTGGTACATACACAGTTAGGGCTGCTGTCTTCTTGATGAACTGGCCCTCTTATCATTACAAAATGCCCCTGTCTTGCCTATACCAATATACTTGGGAGGGATTTTTGTAGATAGCATACTACTAGGTCATTTTTTAAAATCTAATATGCTGATCTCTACCTTTTAGTCGGTATAGTTAGACCATTTATATGTAATTAAATTCACTATTTTAGTTTTTTTGTTTTCTTTCTCCTGCCTTCCTGTGGAGTACTTGAATATTTTTCCATTTTGATTTATCTACCCTGTTTTGAAGGTATCTCTTTTTCAGTAGTTGCTCTAGGTATTATATTATATACATATAAATGCCTATTGGTGCCTTCCTTTTACCAGTTCAAGTGAAGCAGAGAAACCTTACCTCCCTTTACATCCTCTCTCCCTCTCCCATTTAAATATCATTTTCTCACACACTTCCCCTCTATATATTTAGAATCATATCATACAGTATGATAATTTTGGTTCAACCATCAAACATAATTTAGGATAGTCAGGAGGAGAAAGAAAGCCAATTCTATTTACCCCAATTTTTGCTTACCATGTTCTTTCTTCATTCCCAATGCTCCAAGACACCTACCTTTTAATCATTCCTTTTCTGTTCAGAGAAATTTCTTCAGCCAGTCCTTACAGTTGGGTCTGCTGGTGACAAATGCTCTTAGTGGTCCCCCATCCAAGAATGTCTTGATTCCCCTTCCATTCCTTAAGAATATTTTCACTGTTCTTTCAACACCCACCTGAAAAATGTGCCACTTCCCTCTGGCCTCCATAGTTTTTGATGATAAATCTACTTATGAAAAATCAGAGTGGTTTTTCCCTATATGAAAAAGTGCCTTTTCTCTCTTGCTGCTTTCAAGATATTTTATTTGTCTCTAGTTTTTAGAAGTTTGATTATAATTGGACTTGATGTAGAATTCTTTTGGCTTATCTCATCTGGGGTTTGCTCAGCTTCTTGAATCTGTATGTTTATGCCTTTTACCAAATTTAGGAAGTTTTCAACCATTATTTCTTTGAGTATTTTCAGGCTTGCCTTCTTTTTTTTCTCCTTCCAGGACTCCAGTGAAACAAATGGTAGATCTTTGACTATAGAGTCCCATAAGTCTCTGAGGATCTTTATTTCCCAGTCTATTTCTCTCTGTTATTTAGATTGGGCAATTTCTATTGTTCCATCTTGAAGTGAATTCACTGATGCTTCCCACTATCTTCTTCATTCTGCTGTTGAACCTATCTGTTGAGATTTTTATTTTGTTACCGCATTTTTCAGTTCTAAATTCTCATTTCATTTTTCTTTGTATCTGCTATTTCTTCCCTGAGACTGTTTGTTTCAAGTGGGTTTGGAATCTCTCATTAAAGTACTTCTATGATGGCTCTTTAAAATATTTGTCAGATAATTCTAACATCGGTTATTTCAGTGTTTATGTCTATCGATTGTCTCTTCTTTCACTCAAAATAAGATATTTCTGGTTCTTAGTACACAGAGTGATTTTTTTTTTTATTAAACCTGAACATTTTAGGTATTCTGGACCTTATTAAATCTTCTGATTTACCTGGTTCATTTGACACTGCTCCAGCTGGGAAAGGTTCCTGCTTCATACTGTCAGGTGGAAGTAGAAGTCTAGGTTTCCCACTTGGCCTCTGTTGTCACCTCAGTTCAGGAGAAGCTCTTCATTACTACTGGGCAAGAGTATGGATTCTGGCTGCTTAGTAGGCCTCTGCTGATGTCACTTTGGCTGTGAGCGGGCTAAGTTCCTTACTAGCGGGAGGTGGTGAAAGTCCTGATTCTCCCCTACTAAGCATCACTCCAGTGGGGAGAAAAAGGAACGCCTCCTTAAGGCCAGGCTCCCTATGCAGTCTCTGGTACCAGTGAACCAGGGAAACAGGAGAATGGCAGTGGGAAAATTAGTTACTGCCCAGCACAGATGAAACTCCTGGGTAGCTAGCTACTCAGCCTTCTCTGAAACCACCCTGGTGCAGGGTTGGAGAACTTTGTTATAATTTGATGAGGGTGGAAGTTTAGGATCCGTACGAGCCTTGGCTGGCAAGGGGTAGGGCAGGGGTCAAAGTCTTCCTGTGGTGTTTGGCTAGAGCAGAGCAGACACTATATAAATGCTTTGAGCCTTACTAGACTGTCCTCTCCCTGGTCTTTCGATTAGAGAAAGTAGGCTTTTTAGTCTGTGCCTACTGCTGTTTCCAGGCTGCCAAATTCTTCAGCTCCAAGTCTCAGATATATTAGGCAGAAAGAAAACCCAAGGAACTCACTCCATGTCATTCTTTGAGTCCTAAGGTAACTAGTCTTAATGCCTTTTCTCAACTTTTCAGAGTCTTCTTATGTTTGTTTTATATATAACGTTCAAGACCTTTAGTTGTTTTAGCAGAAGGAATAGGGGAATTGTACATCTACTGCATTTTCCTGAAAGCAGAAATCCCCACTTTTTAAACTGGCTCCCACTAGGTCTAACCACAGAAATTCCTGGAAAAATGAGGGTAGAGTCTGTAAAAGAGATTATTCTTTATGTAATGCTTACAAATTTGGACCACTCCACCATCCAAATGAGTTATTGTGACTGAACCAGCCATACTGGAATGTCCAAATCACCTGTTAAATCAGGGAGTATGTCTGAGGACCTCAATGTGTGTGCAGTACAAGTTGATATCTTATGATTTCATAAATACTTAGAAATTTAACAATTATCCATTCAAAACTTTAAAACAATCAATAAACTATGTTTACTTACAAAACAAATGTCTTTTATATAATCTGATCTTTCCAAAGACACTATGTGAAACTATACAGCTAAACCCATTTCACACTTTTGAACACATATTGTTACAATAAAGAGATATTTAGATGTACTTACCCAATAATAGAATAAAAGTATCCTAATAGAAAATGGCCTAGAATAGCGCCAGTCAGAGTAGGCAACTAAATAAATATGTTAAATAACAAAACGATACCCATAAAATATAGTGTTGAAAATTTTACCATTAAATAGAAAAGCGCCTCTCCTGTTAATACCGAACATATGAGGTTCTATCGTTTTTGTCCAATTTGTGAAATAAGCTTTCATAATTAACCAATAAAAATATTTCTAATTTTTATATATCATTAGAATATATTCTGTATTTAGGACTATCTCCTTATAATACATTCTCAAATTTGCCTGGCAATACACCAATTCAAGGTTCCTTTGATTATTAAATTCAGGAAGACTGGTTGTATACAAACAGCTCTAATCAGTGAAAATAAAAGGTTCCAATTACCTAATAAATCATTAAGAACAAAACTTTAAAAAAGACTAATACACAATGTTCCAGCTGATGTTTTTTTAAGAGTAATAACAAAATTTATAAAAGATGAGGAAATTAAAACATGTATTTTAGTATTCTCATTTCCCCTCAACATCCCAAGGACATAAATGTTAATGTAACAAAGTAGAAATAGTCCTTAAATCATCTTAATCTACTGCAGTGCTTCCCAATAGCTGTTCCTCAGAATCCAAGTGTCCCTTGAAATATTAACGGATGTCCCACAGAGAGAGACAATGCTAGGTTAAACACAGTTAAACAAATTTCTCTACTATAGCAATCCTTGGGGAATTTAAAATAAAATATGCACCTTGAACTTCACAAAGAGGACTATAGGTACACAGTTTCCCAAATTTAATCAAAGAAACCATCTCTCAAACATCTCTTAAATCCCACTGGAGACTAGTGTTGAACAGAATCGAATCTGACAGAAAGAGAAAGGCAGGAGAGTCCTTAAATACTGATGCCCTACTTGGCCAGGTAAAATGAAGGCCAGAAATTTAATAAATACCACAGTTATAATAACTAAAGAATTCAATAAGGAAAACATAATGGTGAAAAGCATTTTTCAAAAACTATAGGCAATTCTAGTACTCATTAAAAGAAGTCTTCTATCAATCATGCTGAAAACTACCATAAAAATTGGTTACAGATGGTATAAGGATAAAGTAGCTAAGTGTTAATATCAGTCATATTTTAATATTAAATATTATTCTCAAGAAATTTATTTGAACATGGAAAGAAAAACTCCAGAAACTGGATGTTTTAGATGAAGGTTAAAAAAAAAAACCCACTGATTTTTAACAGAACCTCAAACTTAACTATCTGAAATTAAACATCAGGTCTTATTCAACCTCACTGTATATATACACATCTATACTACAGTGGTTCACAGAACAAAACATACAATGAACAGAACATATAACCATCAATGTTGTGCACTTATGTACATGTCTGTGTTAGTATTTGTGTGGGTATACATCTGATAAGACAAAATACCAGAATCCAAAATTAAAAGTCGGAAAATAAATTTTTAAAAAGTTCAATTTGAATTATGGCCAAATATAAAATATACTCTGAATAAGATTTTATAATGCTCCTTTTAACTAGATTTTTATAATACACATTTATATCAATTCTTTAAACACATAAAATTAATAAAATACACAATGGCAAGCAGTGATATAAAACTAATCTTAGATGCTATATGATGATTTCTGTGAATTAAGAAGTGTTTTGAATTCAGAAAATAATGGGAAATCACTTACCTCTAACTAAAGTTTTCTGAAGGTAGTATCCTCCTTAGAACCCCATCTTGGGTAGTTTCGCCTGCTGTTATTTCCCTCAAGAGATTCCAGCAAATTCTAGGAAGTTTTGAGTTGCCTTCTGCAAGCCCTACTAGCGCATGTGTGCTGAAAACCTGCTCACATACTGCCTCATAGATAAAACTTCCAACTCCCACTGAATCACCACTACCACCATCCTTGTATCAGTGGAGGATATTACCTTTGGAAGATTTCACTTAGAAATGTGGCTTTTTTCAATTCTCCAAAAATATTCTCCAAATTGCTCCATTGCTGTGTCTATAATGTACTTAAGAGAGTGGTGGCAATTCAGTAGGTGAATAAATCATGACAAAAATATTAGCTAAGCAATTGTATTTGCTGAATACTCAAATATAGCAATGCAACAAAACAAATAAAACTAGCTTCCTCAACATTCAATTAATACATAAAAAACCTAAATGTATATGAGAAAAATCCTTCATAAAAATACTTTTGTAAACAAAGGAGAAAAAATGTTCTATATCACTTGGGCCTATCAAATATTTCCCTAGTATATTTTGCTAAAAAATGCCCATATTTTAAAAAGAGATAGGACATTAATCACTGAAAGACAAGTGTTAACCAATTTCCAATGGTTTTTCAGTTTATCACTTCTATCTGCCAAAATAAAGAAAAAGCAAAACAAAAATGAAAAACAAAACTAGTTACTCAAACCACAGCCAATTTCATATACCTAGGATGGCAGTTTATGAAGGGTACAATTGAGCACTTAACAAAATTTTTCAAATCTATTCAGGAAGTGGACTTAAAAGTAGTGGAGGAAAGAAGGGGACCTTATCTTCCGCTACCCAGAAAAGGTCTTTTACTTTGGATTTCACTCATAGATTCCATAACTGCTTGCTGATTATTTCTGAGAGCCATACAAAAGTAAGAAAAAAGAGAAAAAAGGGATCAATGGTTCTATAGACCAGAGGACTAAACCATACACACAGCACTATTTTAGAAGATCAAGTATGAACTAGCTTTAAAAACACTGATTTTAGGAGTTCTGGCCAGGATGCAGATGTAGGTAGAAACACTTCGCTTCCTTGTACAACCAAAAGGACAACAACCAATTTAAAAACAATAAACAACCAAAAGTGCCAGAAAATCAAACTGCATGGAACTCCGACAACCAAGGAGTTAAAGAAACATTCACCCAGACCAGTAGGAGGGGCAGAGACAGGAGACAGGCAGTCCAGCAGAGAGGATAACTAAACGGGCAAGGCAGGGCTAGCTGAATGGGAAATTAAAGACTCAAAGCTAGCTGTAAAACATGGTGGGGGCTGCAACGGTGGGAGAAACTCCCAGTCTCACAGGAGAGTTTGTTAGAAAGTAGGGCTAGAGTGGAGCAAGCCAGTGGCATGGTTCCCTCTCAGACCCCTCCCTGACAGCATCACAACACAGCAAGCTGGGTTGTCCACTCTGATGAATACCTAAGGCTCTGCCCCTTACAACATAACAGGTGTGCCAAGACAAAATAATATGGCCCAAATGAAAGGGCAGATCAACCCTGGCTGGTGTGGCTTAATGGACTGAGTGCCAGCCTGCGAACCAAAGAGTCGCTGGTTCGATTCCCAGTTGGGGTGCATTCCTGGGTTGCAGGCCAGGTCCCCCACTGGGGGCCATGTGGGAGGCAACCACACATTGATGTTTCCCTCCCTTTTTTTCTCCTTCCCTTCCTCTCTTTCTAAAAATAAATAAATTTTTTTTTTTTTTTTAAAGAGCAGATCAAAACTCCAGCAAAAGAGCTAAGTAATGAGGAGATAGACAACCTATCTGATGCAGAGGTCAAAACACTGGTAATCAGGATGCTCACAGAACTGATTGGGCTCAGTCACAAAATGAAGGAAGAAATGAAGGCTACCCAAAGTGAAATAAAGCAAAATATACAGGGAACCAGCAGTGACAGGAAGGAAACTGGGACTCAAATCAATAATCTGGAACAAAAGGAAGAAACATCCAACTGGAACAGAATGAAGAAAGAATTCAAAAAAGTGAGGAGAGGCTTAAGAATCTATGGGACAACTTTAAGTGCTCTAACATACAAATCATAGGGGTGCCAGAAGGAGAAGAACAACAGTAATAAATTGAAAACTTATTTGAACAAATAATGAAGGAAAACTTCCCTAATCTGGTGAAGAAAATAGTATTCCAGGAAGTCCAGGAAGCTCAGAGAGTCCCAAAGAAATTGGACTCAAAGAGAAACACACCAAGATACATCATCATTAAGTTACCCAAGATTAAATATAAAGAGAGAATCTTAAAAGCAGCAAGAGGAAAAGAGACAGTTCCCTACATAGGAGTGCCCATAAAACTATCAGCTGATTTCTCAAAAGAAACCATACAGGCAAGAAGGGGCCGGAAAGAAGTATTCAAAGTCATGAAAGGCAAGGACCTACATCCAAGATTGCTCTATCCAGCAAAGCTATCATTTTAGAATGGGAGAGCAGATAAAGTGCTTCCCAGATAAGGCAGAGTTAAAGGAGTTCATCATTACCAAGCCTTTATTGTGTGAAATGTTAAAGGGACTTACCTAAGAAATAGAAGATCAAAACTATGAACAGTAAAATGACAACAAACTCGTAACTATCAACAACTGAACCTAAAAAACAAAAACTAAGCAAACAACTAAAACAGGAACAGAACCAGAGAAATGGAGATCACATGGAGGGTTTTCAGTGGAGAGGGGGAGGATAAGAATGGGGAGGGGAAGGTACAGGGAATAAGAAGCATAATTGGTAGGCATAAAATAGATGGGGAGAGATTAAGAATAGTATAGGAAACAGAGAAGCCAGAGAACTTATATGTACAACCCATGGACATGAACTAAGGTGGTGGGGGAATGCTGGAGGGTGAGGGGGTACAGGGCAGAGCAGGGATAAAGGTGAGAAAAAAATTGGGAAAACTGTAATAGCATAATCAATAAAATATACTTAAAAAAATAAACACTGATTTTTAGCTAAGAGCCACCATCAGCTTGTAAGCATAAACAAGACCCAAAGGACATCATGATGAAATTCTACGTTTTTAGATGTCTCAGTTAGCTCTGAAAGCTTCCCCTTGCTAAATGTCACTGAACACTCTCATTTTAAATATCAACTAACTCCTTCCATGACTCTCCTTTCATATAAGTAAACACACATAATGATGAAATACAATAATAAAATTACCAGAAAGCAATTAAGAAATGGATAACAGGAAAACTAGGAAAATGTTAATCTCCCACTTATATACTCAATATATAAATAAACTAACCATATATAGTTCGGATTCTTGAAATTATCTGTGCTTCTACAATGCATGGATTTAAATTAAATTTTAGAATAGAGATGTTCCATTAAAAAATGTGGCCTCTGTTATCATAAAACCGAATGTTATTCTTCCAATTTTAAAAGTGTATGGAACAGCAGTGGCCAGTGTGGCTCAGCTGGTTGGAGCATCATCCCGTAAACCTGTGACCGAAAGGTCACAGGTTCGATTCCAAGTCAGGGCACATGCCTAGGATGTGGTTCGGTCCCTGGTTGGGAGGGCCTACAAGAGGCATCCAATCAATGTTTCTCTCTCATGTCATTGTCTCTCTCATCTTTCTCCCCCTCCCTTCTCCTCTCTTTAAAATCAGTAAGTATGTCCTCAGGTGAGGATTAAAAAAAAATCATATGGAACAAAATGCCCTCAAAACAAAACATATCTTCCAATGCAAACAAAGGTCACAAAAGAGCACTTATAGAATAGATTGTTTAGAGGTAAAAATAAAGT
Source organism: Desmodus rotundus (assembly GCF_022682495.2). Taxonomy (NCBI): domain Eukaryota; kingdom Metazoa; phylum Chordata; class Mammalia; order Chiroptera; family Phyllostomidae; genus Desmodus; species Desmodus rotundus. The sequence goes on from NC_071391.1 coordinate 37,978,218, forward strand.
GAAATAATCTAGTCACTTATCAGAAAGAATAAAATACTGAGCCATAAGGCAGTACACATGCATTCACTTTCTCTTTTACACATGCACTATTAGGACTCACTGAAGGGTCAAAAATCTTCTAGATCTTGCTAGTTTAAATGCAGGAATGACTAACAACCCAAGAAGGTGTATCTAGGATGATACTTACCTTATGATAGATTATACCACTGTGCTATTATGTATTCTGCATATGGATACACAAGCAGTCAGCGGAAAGGTACACACCACACTAGCAAATGCTTGGCTGGACCCATAAGGTCGGATGACCAATGGAATATCAAGATATGTGTCGATTCTCCAGCCCTCATAACCACATTCCAGACATCTTACGTAGTCCTTCAGCTTGCCTTGATATAGTTCATTTATAAGATCAGCCTAAAAATAAGAACATTTACATTTTAAAGTATAAAAATTTTTTTAAATATGTGAAAACACAACTCATACTTTTAAAAATGAAATTTCTAAATGATACTCATTTTGTTGAGCTTTTAAGAAAGCTTTAATTTAAGATTTACCTAAAATCCAATGGAAAAAAATCAGGGCTAGATAAAAATCAATTAAAAATCAGTAAAATTAGATTAACATTAATTTAAAAATCAATGTACAAAAATTAACTACTTCAATTCTCATATATTAAAAACCTCACTATTAAAAAATGTTCTGTTGAAATCAATGACCAATTTATTATACTATTAAGCCTCATATCTTTTCAGTTAGCTGAAAATACATCCTAATCTATCACTTTAGGCATATTAATAATGAAACAAATAACTGGCTGTTTTTATAGCTTTATATATGCATATCACCACTCTTACAATACTACATTCTGATTTCTAAAATCCTATCTGCTAGCTCAAATAAAATTTTTTAACTTTCAGTAACATATGTAAAACAATTTTAAGAAAGATTATAACTTTTTAAAAATGTATAGAAAAATTTTTTAAAAAACCTTAAATTCCATCTCCCTTAAAATATCCTCACCTAAAAGAATGGATTTCTCACCTAATCCCCCAAACTCAGCCAACTAGGGCTGTTCTGGCCCAAATAAGGCACATAACTTCCTAAGTAAGGACCCTCCATGTGAATGAATGTCTTCCCTCAAGGTTCTTTGCACCCAAACTCTGGGACGCAGTAGGAATGCTCCAGCTGATCTAACTGAAAGTACTGACCCATAGAAGGATGTAACAAGAAGGAGGATATCTTCAGAAAAAGAAACAGGCCACTAGTACCATCTACATAAATTACTAAAGTACAATCCCACAGGGTTATGTAGAGAAGCTAGATCACTAAATAAACTTAAAATTTTTTTCAAATCTCTTAAGAATAAAGAAGAAAGCACATTGCAGTTTACCTCTTTCATAAATTTACCTCTCTTCAAATGTCTAGGTCTTAAATCCTTCCAGCTAGGATCCACCATCACTGTCTACTCTAATATTTAATAAAGCCTTCTTCATTCACCTGCCCCAGTCACATTTGATTTCGTCTTCTGTATCATTTCTAGTGGTTCAGTCCTGTGTTTTTTCAGTTTTGATAGTAACCCACAGAAAGAAAGTAATTTCCATTGCAACCCAGTATATATAATTGTAACAAAAGTTATATAACAACAATACTTGCCCTCACTTATGTGATACTCTCTTACACTTTTCTACATTTTTTTTAAAGTGCTGGTATAGATTCACTAAACTGATTTCATAACCCATGAACGGATCACAATCTACAGCTTAAAAAACTCTGGTCCAAGCTATCATAATAGTTCAGAGGAGACATCAGCGCTCCAGGCTACTGTCCAGATTCTCCACCTGCCCCGCTTTGTTAATCCCTGTCATTCTCTATTACTACATCCACTAGTTACCCCTCATACCAATGACATATCGAATGTTTTTCCATCTTCCAAACCTGTTCCATCTTCTTTTGGGTAAGAAGAACAGGGTCAGGATAACAAGAATTCGAAACGTCAAAAGCCTATGACTATACCTCATTGCTCAAAACAAAGGTAATGCTCAATGAATATACTTCATAATGTGCTACAGACTATAAGACAATTTACTTAGTAAATATCCGGAAATTCTGTTCAAAAACCATCCCCCTAAATTATATATACATATGTAGAATATATATATGAATTACATAGTTTTTAGCTAAAAAGAAACCATCTAGATAATAGAGCCCAACTTCCTTATTTTAAAATAAAGATGAGGAAACTGAGGTCTACAGTGGTTTAATGAGGATTTTTATGACTCAGTTAATGGCCAACTGAGAACCTAGTATTTTCAACTCCTCATTTTAGTACCTTCACAACTGAACTATGACCAAGCCAAAACATTCCAATAAATAGAAATCACTTTAAGGTAATAAATGATGTATTAGAAAACACTCCCATCAACTTAAGAGAATTACCTGTTCCGTTTGTTTCCACTTCTGTTCTAAAGCATCAAACATGACTCTGCACAGTTCTTGTACATCATGCTGCTGCCAAGCTATTTTAAGACAAAATTTAATTAAAAATAGCAATAAGTTTAGTAATAAAACATTATTGTTTAAAAACAAATGTCAGAAACATTCAGAAGTCTACAAAAAATAATACTGAATTTCAAAACAACACAAAATATGCATTACAATCATTAAAAGGCAATCACAGGAAAAGAATAAACGGGTCTCAGCATTTACAAATAACATATGCTTTATGGTGCTATGTATGATATTTGCTATTTTCATTATTTTTCACTAGAGTTTAAAAAAAAGATGACAAACTTTAAAATGTTTAGTTTAAGTACATGTAAATAGAGTATAACCACATTTATTTTACAGAAAATTTTTAACTAATCAAAAATTTACTCCTCAGAGCTTAAATATTAAAAATAAGTTGTTTTTAAACCCCAGGAAAAAGCAATGAAAATGTTTTAAAAAGTTGATTGCATTCTTAACACAAATGTTGTGTTATTTTGTTGTCTACCAGAATTCCTCTGAATATTGGAAATACTTATCATTACAAGAGAATTAGTACCCTCACTACTATCCCATCCAAAGCTCCTTGTAACATCTGTGGTTTCAATTGCTCTCTTTTTACTTGTTTGTAACAAAACAAAAAGCCTTTGTAGTTGATATGGGATGCTTGTCACTGGATCTTCTTCAGATTCTTCAAATTCCCACCTATTAAAATAAAATTATTGAAAATTATAAAATATTTTTATTCTTTAAAGCATAATTAATATTAACATCATAATATGTCAGATCCTATGTAGAGTTTGAATATTAACTAAAGCTATTACTATCTAATGAAACATTAATCTTTCTCCAATTTATAAATTTGGAAGAAACTTAGACTTTAATAAGAAAAGACATAAGAAAGCAACATGAATGAAAAGTAACTGTCAAATTTGAATCCAATCAGGACTCTTGTCCTAGTTATTAACTCACAAAAAAATACAAGGAATAGGACAATATTAAATGACGCCATAGCATTCAACCATCAAAATCCAAACTTGCAAACTACAGGACAAATGATACCGGTTTTTTATATATGTATGTACATATACATACACACATATACGAGTATGTATGTATATGTTTTTTGTATTTTATATTTTTTTTTCAAGGAAGAAATTACAAGGGGAAAAAGAAAGAAATTAAAAATAGATTAAATGTCTTATCAATCAATTTCAATGCATGGATCTTACTTGGATCCTAATTTGAACAGATTGTTTAAAAAAATTATGAGGCAAATGGGGAAATTTTAGCATTGACCTGAGATATACTTTACAGATGGTAAGATGGGGGCGTGCTTCCAAAAAATCAAGAGTGGATAAAAAATAACTGATCATGAGTTGATAATATTCAAAGCTGGGTGACAGGCACAGATAAATTCATTACAATATTTCACTATTTTTAGTGTTTGAAATTTTCCATAATAAAATGTTTTAAAAAGAGAATATAAGTAAATAAAATAATCCAGATACGATACATACTCTCATATATTTCTGATAAACATTAGTCTATCTAGTCCTAACTACAGGTACTGTCTCAGTAACAAGCAAATTTCTAACAAAAGAACTTAAGATCAGATTGGAAAAATAAGATTGGTGGGATTAAAGTTTGTGATGTACCCACAAAAGTCCTTAAAATAATTTACATACAATAAAATAAAATGTCAGAGACAATATTAATATTAATAAGGATAATATTAATGGTTATCTTTATCTTAAGTTGGCAGTAAGATTACTTTCCACTTTCTCACTCGATTCTTCTTAGAATCTTTTTAGATTCAAAAGGAGGCTGTAACATAACTTTCCTGTAATGCAATTTATAAATATACTAAAAATCTTTCATTTTTTCTTCTTTTGGTATGACCCTCTGTTAAAGTATTCAATACTTTTCTTATTTGAGGGCTCTGGGATCCTGTTCCTTTTTTTTTACATACTGAAGCTCCCTTCTGTCTTGCAGATGTCAATGGAATACATTTTGTTTTTCTCTTCTCAAAGCTTCCCTGCAAAACACCTCTACTCATCATCCATTCTTGTATATTCAATCCCTAGCTCTCTTTTATTCTTATTTCTCTCAATAGAAGGAAGTTATACTTGACATTATAGGACCTAAAATTCTCGCAGTAGCGGTAAAGACACTGTGAAGTCAAAATAAAGAATGCTTAAACTTCTTGCCAGGGAAATTCACTAGTGGGAAGGAATTACTGTATATAAAGCTGAATTCTCACCTGTCCTTTAGTCCTGGTACAAATACCTTAAAAAGGTCTTAAATCTTGTTGGTACTTGCTGTTACTCCAGTCAGCTAAATTAGAAACTTTGGGCCATATTTGATTCTTCCTTTTCCTTTACTCCTAAATAAAATGTGTCACTAAGTCGTATCAGTTTTCAATCTGAAATATAATAAGCACTACCACCAGCTTCATTGTGAGCCTCATCTATCTGTGCCAGGTTTAATAACAGATTCTTCCAGGGTTCCCTTATCTTTCAAATCAATTCTACATGCTACTATATATAAACTTTCCTGAAACAATGTATTTAACACATCACTTACATGCCTCCACACCTAAAGTGGTAGAGTCTCTGTTGGCTATCATATAACAAGCAAAGAAATAAGACTCTATCCTTTCATGCTAGTGCTACCCTGTCTGTAGTTAAGTGAGGTCCAGCCTGTTTAACAAACCATCCCTTCCTTGGGTCTACATTAGGAAACATCATTAGGCTCTCAGGCTTTGTTTCCCAACTGGCAACAAACACTACTCTATTCTCACAATCCCCACAGCATTCTGCCTTCCTGTTTAACCTTCTGTCTCACCCCCTCCTCACTCACTGGGCTCCAGACACAATGGATTTTTGTTCCTAAAAGGCCTTTGCACTTGTAGTTCTGTCTTGAATGTTCTTCCCCTAGATCTTCACAAGACTGGTTCCTGTGAAGTCTATTCCCATGGCAGGTAGTTCCTTAGAGAGGAATTCCCTGACTTCTCCACCTGCTGACAGTTACTCTTTCCACATTGTCCTGCTTTATTTTCTTTGTTGCATACGTGACTATGTAAAATGAACTCATTGATATAAACTGACTTATGGAAGCTCGAAGGGAGGGCCTTTGTCTTACCACTGTGCCTAAAAGAGTGCTTAACATACAGTAAGTACTGAATATTAATTTGCTGAGTGAGTAGCCCTGGCCATGCTCTTAGTCTTCTCCGCAATACTGTGTTTTTACAGACCATGTTCAGGGATTAGAACTCATGATTAATCAAGCTCCTGGGATCCCTATTCCCTCCCATGCACTACTTGCCAAAGCAGGTACAACACCCTAGACTGTTCAGTTTGTTCTAGTTTTGAGGGCAGGTTCCAAACTCCATCTATTAACCTCAACTTCCAGTACTCTGACAAAACTGCAATTATGCTATTTCCTGGAGGCCTCGAGGACATACGTATTTATCGGCGTCAGCTATAACATAGGCAGAATAGGGAAAAGGATTGTGACATCTACTGGGTGTGCCACTTCTAGCACAGTGGACTCCAGCAAAGTACTTCACCTCTCTGTGCCTTCAGTTACCTCCTTTGTATAATGTGGATAATAACATTGTGTAATTCATACAGTTACCAGAAGAATTAAATGAGTCTATACGTAAAGTGCTCAATACAGTGTCTGATACAAACTAATAATAACTAACATTCAGGTAGCACTTACTTTTGCTCATTTTTGCTCTTGAAAGTACTCCCTTCTGCAATACATTCTCTATCTTTCCGACCTGGCCAAATCACACCTAGCTTTATGACCTCAAATTCTACTTTCTACACTAAGCCATTTCTCCAGGTTTCACTAGTCTCCCTTCTTTCTAAACTCTCATGGTATTTAGCTGTCCTTAGATGTTAAACTATTTCATAAATACACATGTTGCTATTGATATAAAGAGATCTGTAGCTTATTCAAGAACAAAAAGACCTTACTCCATCTCCATCCACCAAGTGCCTAGTATACATAAATGCTACTGGGCAATAAATACTTGCTGAATGAAAAAGATAACTTTTATAAGTAAACTGAGCCTCCATATTAATGCAATGGTAGTATGTTGTTTGAACAATACAGCAATATTAAAAGTTTCCAAAATACTTTAAATACATATTTATAGTAATTTCAAAGATGTTACTCAAAAGTTACATGAAAAAGGAAAGAAATCAGTTTATTTGTACTTTAAAATGTCTTTTAAAAAGTAGAAGTTGTATACACCTTAAAGAAAATATAAAAGACAAGGGTATGTTAATAAACAAGGGTGTGTAAATAAACTTTAGGGTTTATTTACTTAGGACTCCCTTCATAAAGCATTTTAAAATATCTGATGTATAGAGAGTCTTTTAATAACACACATACAAACCATACAAACCCAAAACATAGAACAGATGCTTGATACATTAATTAGAAACAAAGTTTGCAAGTTTAAAAGACAACTTTGTTTCTTAAATTAAGAAGTGAAGAGAAAGAAGATGCGGCTTACATATTCAGATTACCTGAAAAAGCAGGTAACATATTTCTTCATAAAGGTGTTAAAGAAAAGGTGTTAAAGAAAGAGAAGCTTATAAACAATAATTTATCCCAAATGTAAATCTTATCAATTTACCCTTTGCTATCTATGCATTTGATTCTCTCTCCATATATTTTTCACATGCCAATCTCTTATAAAATCCTGTTCTTATATGCTATTCTGGTGTGTCTTATGAAGTAAGAAATATCCCAAACTTTACAAACAACTGTACAAAGATAAATTAGATTTTATTCATTAAAAACTATATATTTTAATAGAATTAAAAAAAATACTTACTTATATAATGCATTCCTAAATTCAGGAGTCATAAAAAGTGTTTGCAAAAGGCTATTCAAATAGCAGGTCATTGCTTGGTTTACTAATCCCACATATCCTTTAAAAAGAGAGCACAAAATATACATGAGTCAGCATTTATATTAAAAAATAACAAAAGAGAACTTACTGTGAATTTAAAACGGTACAAACTGAGAGGTTAAGGATACTTTGGTGGAAATTATTCTCACTTTTTTCAATAGCACCTAAGAAATATGTGCACCTTGCTTCTCAGAAAATCAGGATATCTTGTTATAAGTCCAGAGATACACATGAATATTAGGTTGCATTTAATAAAACATTAAGAGAAATATGTTTAATATAGTATGTTTAATTGACATAAAAATAATGTTTGGTCCCCAAATCTGACAGCTGTGGTTTAAAATGGAAAAGGAAAAACATATTCCCTTTAACTATCACACCTACCCAATCTAGGAAGGCCGAACTGATCCAGTTATCCCTGTTATCAGGTCCTATAACCCAATTTCTACCAAGAATTAGTAACGAGATAAACTCATTATATAAAAACTCAGAATGACTTCCTCTATTTTAACAAGCCCATAAATTGTCAGATTCTATGGGTCAGCATGTTATACAAAAAGTGACTATAAAGTAAGAAGAGAAGAAGACAGAAGTGGAAGTAGGGAAGATCAAGGGATTGAGGGGAAAAAGGAAAAGGAGAAATGTCTATGAATTTAAAATTTAAGCTGAGAAGATTAAGGGTGTTGGGGAAGACTGTCCTGGTAACTTGAAGTCACAGAGGGAAGTTCATTAAATGTTCACAAGTGCTTTTCAAAAAAAATAAATAAATAAAATAAAAGTGCTTAGCTTTATATATCTAACTGGATACAGAACTGTTGAGAACATTTTGGGAACTTTCCTTTAGAAGTAGACTACAGGCCCAGTTTATGAGATATACATATACTTAAAAAAATCAGTCTCATCATTTCAGTTACACCTCATTATTTGAACAAAATGTAGTAAATACTTTGCCTAATAATTAAACTTATTTACTCTTACTTAATAATGAATAACTTTATTGAAAAAAACCTTAAATCTGCCCTGGCCGAGTAGCTCAGTTGGTCAGAGCATGGCCCAGATATGTCAAAATTGCGGATTCGATCCTGGTCAGGGCATATACAAGGGTCAACCAACGAATGTATAAATAAGGGGAATAACAAATCGCTGTTTTCTCTCTATCTGTCTTCCTCCTTCATGCGCGCGTGCTTAAAAATATCAATAGAAGAAGAATCAAAACTTAAATCCTTTCTCAAAAGATGCTGGTGTTCACTAAAGTTTTTCAAAATACCTTTTCAGTTTTCCAACAATTATTAAAAATTGTTTTTACAAATGATAGGCTGTGCGGATAACTATATTGCCAAAGATAGTGACGAAAGGGCCAAAAAATATGCATGATGAATCTCGGTCAGTTGTGAAAAAGAGGAATAGATTTCACACTATCTGCACCTGCACAATTCTAAGAGACCAAGTTGCTACCACTTTTCACTTTGGATGAAAGTTCAAGCTTTGATTTGTAAGGGCTTTTATCTTTATTTTAAGAACACTGTGTTTATATAGTTTACATTTTTTATAATTATAAATTGCTTCAATTACTACCCATCCCCCATGTGAGTTTTTTTCCTAACACCCCATCCTTAATCTATATCAGAGACTTTAATCTCACTATTCTATAATTACCTATTTACTTATATTTCTTCCTCATCAGATTTTAAGGGCAGGGTTCCAATCTGCAAGTAGGGAGTGCACATGAAGGGGAAGAGCATGTGACTTACAAGTAACTCAAGTCCGTATGATACCTAGCCTGGTTATTAATAATTAAAAGCATTATTTCATTCTTAGTTCATATAAACAGTCTCTTCCCCACAAAAAACAAAAACAAAAAACAGTGCTCTAGCCAGGAGACCACTGCAGCCATAGCTCTAAAAATACTACTATTGTCCTTTGTGCACCTATAGACCAATCATGTATCATTTATTTGTGATCTTAAAGATTTACAGTAATTTCTTAAGGAAAAATACAAAATCAATAGTGACTAAAAAAGTAAGAGTTTTTAACTTAAATTTTATTTTTTCAATTACAGTTTTCATTCAATATTATTTTGTACTAGTTTCAGGTGTATAGCATAGTGGTCACACAATTACATACTTTACAAAGTGTTCCCTCAGTATTTCCAGTACCCACTGGACACTATACATAGTTATTACAATGTTTATGCTGTACTTTACATTCCTGTGACTATTCTGTAACTGCCAATTTGTACTTCTTAATCCCTTTACCTCCAACCCAATCCCTCAATTCCCCACCCCTCTGGCAACCATGAGTCTGTACCTATTAGTCCATTTTGTCTGTTAGTTTATTTTGTGTATGGTATTTGTCTTTTGCTAACTGACTTACTTCATTTCGCATGATATGCTCTAGGTCCACCCATGCTGTTGCCAATATTGAATAGTAAGATTTGTCTTTTTTATGGCCAAGTAATATTCCATTGTCTATATGCACCACTGCTTTTTTATATACCTGTCTAGTGACCAAAATGAATTTTGAAGTATAGCTCCTTGGGATGTTTATAGACTATTTCAATTCACAAAGGCAGTGCCCCAGAATACTGCAGAAAAACCACAGGTAGGAAAAAGGAGTGGAGTAGAGGTGTGTGAGGTACAATTATTGGAAATAAAGATTATGATTACATGGCAATGTATTTCAAGGGCCTCTCAATTTTTTTAAAATAAATTTCAACATAGTAATTCAATTTCTGGGAACTTGCCCTAAGGAAATAATCTGAGATGAAAATAAAAACTTATATGAAAGAGTGTTCATTATAAAACCAGTAACAGTTTAAAAACCTAAGCCATATACTAAAACACTAATTTTCAGCCATTTTAATTTTCAACCCCATACTAAAATACTACTTAATAATTGAAAAATGCTCCCTATATAGTATTTATGTAAAAAATATAGACTAACAATGTACTATCATGATTACCCTATTTTCTTAAAAGCATACATGTAGGAGAAAGATATAAATAAGCAAACCACTAAAAGTAGTTTCTGCTAGGAGTACTATCAGTTATTTTCACTTTTTTATTTTATTATATGTCAATAAATATATATTACATTTATATAATCAGAGAAAAGACATTTTTAAAGAATGTTTTAGTCTTTAGGAATTTATGGGCATCAAAGAGCCATATAGGACACATCACAAAGTAGGAGTTTTGTAAATACTGTCTGCATAAAGGCTGAACTGGATGTCAGAATACAAAGCAAATATTTTAACAATCTTGATGTGTTAAATCTGGAACTTTCTTGGAATTCCAACTATCAGAATAATCTAGGATGCTCATTTAAAACAAAATGCAATTTATCCAGCCTGCTCCAGAGCAGCTAAATCAGTATTGCTTTGGAACCTATTAACAAGTATCCCCAAATGAATTTTTAAAAAATTAAAATTTGAGAATCACTATCATAGTGTAATGAGAAACAGATTTATTGTCTCTTATTATGTGAAACAGAAGATAATTTTGCATTCCTTTTTACTCTTGGTAGTCTGCTATAAAAAGTTCTACCGATATAAATCATCCTAAATACCAAACATGACCAGTTTTTACTGCGGTTTCCAGAACAAATACAACATTTAAGCATGAACAAATGATTAGCTATGAGAAAATTATTTTGTATTTTAATTACAAAATACAGTAAATGGAAGATTACAGATCACATTCAAACATGATATGCAATGTAACTCAATAGTTTTCTTTTATACCAGATATTTGTACGCATTATTTCAAATCATCTGTTTTGAAGTTGTAAGATTAAAAGTCCAAAAGGCATACTGAGCATTAACTAGCTACAAAATCAAAGGCTTTTCTGTACCCCAGCTTCCATTTATTTTAATATGAATAAACCATCTACTGGGAAGGTTTGCTGTAGGATGAAATGATATGTAAAAGTACGTACATTTTATTTTTAGGCAATTTACCAATTATACATAAAGGAATATCTTTGGTATTTAAAAAGCAATTTCACTAGCTCAATAAATTGAAAAATTTCAAAAATCTAGGTTTAACCACGTTCGGAAAAAAGTTAACTGAATTTTTAAATTACAAGATTAATGTCAAATACATGATTAGATTAAACTGAAAGATAACATAGTAGGTCTAATAAAATAAGCCCAGCCTATCTGCTTCAAAAGGGAAGTATCCCCCATAATCTATTCTAATCCAAAAGGAGATAACAAGAGACATTCCTTTCCAAGGAAGTCAAAATAAAAAATGTAATGTTAAATTCCAAATAAAAACTTACCAAAAATAAGAGTCTTCCTTCAAAATACAAATTCAATATTTTTTACTTTATTACTAAATAGTGGCAGTAAGAATACGGTAAAAACAACAAGGTGAGGAAAACGGAAACCACATTCTTAATCTACCTTTGCTTCTGCTAACCACTGATCTTGCTCGGGGTCTCAAATTTTCTAATCCACAAAACGAGGGGATTAGGCTTGAGACTGCTAATATTACTCTGGGCTAATGCCTACAGTTCATGAAAATACAGCAAAGACAAATCTTACCAGTTTCTGACTTATTCAAAATAGATGAATAGGAGTAGCTTTGGCTGACATAATCATTGGTAGAGCCCACAGAACCTTCTCTTGGAAGTGGCCCTATAAATCTGTCATGGACACTGTCATCCCCAGCACTGGAATCCTCCTAAAATGCAACGTAACCAATATTTACTAAATGGCAAATGTTGCTAAAATAGTAAAAGAAAAAAAACAAAAAGAAAAACATATGAATAATTGCTAAAGCAAGGAAAAAAGATGAGGCACCATTATTACTGTTACCACCAAGATATTTAAGTGTGTCCACTCTGAACGTTTCCTGTAGAGATGTTTGAAAGATGGCTGATATAAAACACTTTGGAGAGGTGCTCGTGTCTCCAGAGTTCTTAACTTTCTCAATTTTCTTTTTTTTTTTCATGGATTTTATTGTTAAATATCACAGACATTTTATTTTATAAAATTGTTGTTCCATTTTCACCCCCCCTCAGCAACCCCCCACCCATCTCCGCCTCCCATCCCTGAATCTACTGCTTTTGGTTTGTCCATGTGTCCTTTATACATATTCTTTGATGGACCCTTCCCCCATTACCCCTCTCCTCCCACCCTTCTGGTTACTGTCAACTTTAATTATGTTTCAAATTTCACTTACATGAGAAAAAGAAGATTTTTTGGTACTAATAAATCAAAAGTACCATTGGGAACTACAGAGTGTCACTCATTCTTATATCATCCTTGCCAATAGGCCTGGCTGGTAGGGGATACTCAGTAAGTGTTGAATTGAATGGATAGTTTTCTACTGTCTCCAACAAGAAATCTCCCATCAACGAGAAAAATGTTGAAAAGGATTTAGAGACATAAAATCAGTGCAAACAATTAACACAGAGCTCAAGGTAATTCCTATGAAATTTAAAACATGAATTCCCAAATTGTGAATCCAGAGGTTCTGAAATTTTTAGCTGATTTCAATGTCAGACTCTAAATCAAAATATTCTCATAATGTTATAAAAATAAATGAGACTTTAAAAGGTTAGAGGGAATATTTTAATATTGCTTTAGTATGGATGCCCTATGTTTAATTACTACCTGCTGTGCAGAGAGGCATTATAATTCACAATAGGCTTCTAAAGGAAAAGCATCAAACAGAACTTTTCCTAAGGAAAGTTTCATTGAAGAGAAGGATTCTGAAAAAGTCCCTGAACTCTGAGCCTGCCTTTCTTCAGTCCATAAAATAGCAAGGTTAAATCAGACCAAGTTTACTCAATCTTTTTTTAAAGAATGCCGCTCAAATTGGGAATTACTGGGTTTAATCATCTCTAAGACCACACTATACCAGACAGGAAATCGTATCAAAATATGAATTTTGGAATAAACACTAAAAAAATAGAAATATATCATATAATTTACAAACTATTCATTCTCCCAGAAAGCATGAAGGGAGGCAGGCAGTGGGAGTGAAAATGGCAGAGTAGAGAATTCTGAGAGTCTGCCCTTTCTCCAAAATACCAAAAAATGTGGGGCAAAACTGTCAAAGATTTACAGCAACCAAGAGAATGCTTAACCATAGGAAAGACCACCAAAACACAGATCTTTGTGTCATTTTAACTTATCCTAACCCACCCCACATCCCTGTTGTGATGGTGGTCTTGAAGATCGTAACCTGTGTTCCCCATGGCAACAGGCCACATATACAAACAACAGTGCTATGGATGCCCATTGTAGCCATGTGAACATCTACACTGTTAACAAACCAACATACTTTATTGTAATCAATTATATTTTTCTTTAAATAAATTTATTTTTCTATAATAAATTATAGAAATAAATTATATTTTTCTGTAATTTATTTATTATATAAATTATAGAAAAATAATTTATTATACATGGATTAAAAACACATCTCTCCTTCTCCCTTTGGAAAATTGCTTCCCAAGTAGTAGGTAACAATGCACAAAAAATATGAATGGCTTTCTAAATAGTTTACCAGCAGTATTTGAGGCTGTTCACCATCTTTATCTGTCAAATGCAGAAAGTTCTTCTTTCCGGGCTCAAAATTAGCATCAAGAAGAGACTTGTCACTGGTATGATCTAGTGGAGCCTATTGGCATAACGTAAAATATCTCAGATTATGAAAAACATTTGCTGCAATAAAATAATTAATATGCAAATGAACACGTATCAACAATTATTGGGCTCAAATCATTTTTTTAAACAAAGATTCTGGTAAAGTTTATTAGACTACATTTGGGATTAACTCATCTACTCATGTATTGGGATGGCTAAATCCAGTGACAGTCATGTACTGACAGGCATCCCAGATACGCCATTCCCCGATGTCTAAAAAACTAAAAGGAGAAAAGGTAAAGGTTAAAGCACTCCACAAAAAAAGAATTATAAACATTTGTGGTTTATGCTCTCTAAAATATATGCAATGTAGTGTTTAATAGATTTTCATGAAAATTAACTGAAGATAATTTCATATAAAAACATGGTTTTATATATGAATATATTAAGAATTCCCAGATAAGCAACACACTAAACAAGCCAAAATAATTACATACTATAACAAAATGGGCACCTTTAGAAAGACCCCTTAAGGAAAAGCCTGTCCTAGTAAATGAAACTCATTTTAAGTCCACTGCCAGGACTCAGGGGATCCCAGGAGGATAAAAGTGATAATCCTTTGAAAATTAAACATCTAAGATATTTAGTCTTTACCTAACTTTTTTATGTGTTAGAGCAATTTCAGCTCTAGCTGTCATTCTGATACACTCCAACTGGTGAATGTGAGATGAAGCTCTGTATACTCCAAGTCCTACTCACTCACACTATAGTCCAGGGGTGTTCAACCTTTTGGCATCTCTGGCCACACTGGAAGAAAAGTTGTCTTGGGCCACACGTTAAATACACACACTAACAAAAACTGATGAGCAAAAAAAAGGTCCATGCATAATTTTCGTGATATCTGCCACCACAGATAGGCAAAAATGTCCTCACATAACCCTAATTATGCAGCAGCCTCACAGTCATCTTGGGCTGCATGCAGCCTATGGACCATGGATTGGACACCCCTGCTCTAGTCAATTGTTGAGAAAAATGCATGATGGGATGAATACCCTATTCTTGTTTTAAAAAATTGTTACACTAAGAATTTTTTTTTTATGTTTTAAAGATATGAGGAATGTCTCCTTAGAAGGACTTATTTTATGGAAACATTTTTATTTCTTAGAAAAGCAACATTTTATAAAAGTACAGGTATTGAGCCCTGGCTGGTGTGGCTCAGTGGACTGAGCTCTGTACTGCAAAGCAAAGGGTTGCTGGTTCAATTCCCAGTCAGGGTACATGCCTGGGTTGCAGGCCAGTTCCCCAGTAGGGGGCACACGAGAGGCAACCACACATTGATGTTTCTCTCCTCTTTCTCCCTCCCTTCCCCTCTCTCTAAAAATAAATAAATAAAATCTTACAAAAAAAATACAGGTATTAAGGACAAAAAGTTAAGTGATTTTTCCACTAGCTATTTATGTGACTTTGGGGAAGTTAAAGTTACTTCAGTTCCCCATCACTCAGTTGCCTCAGCTGCAATATGAGGCTGTAACATCACCTACCTCATAAAGTAGTTATAAGGATTCAATGAGGTTCTATTTGTATAGAGCCTAGTATCAAAACAATACTAGATACCTAGAGTAAGTGCAAAAAGTGTTAGGGAAATAAAGTAAACTATATAATATACTTCTTATCCCTGGCTCTAGAAATCCATGGGAAAAATAGGAAATACTAAACCTGAAGCTACAAGACGTCACATAGGAAGAGAAAATGTTTTGGGTCCCTTACATTCTCTGGCAGGAAATAAAAGATCAGATGATATAGTTCAAATATATAATAGTTTTACCTCAATAAATGTGTTTATGTGTACTAGATAGTGAGTAGCTAAATGTGCTAGGTTTTCAGAGAAGCATACCCTCAGCATTTCGCAGTAAGCAGGTGAAAGTTTACTTTCAGAAATGTACTGTAGGCAAACAGAGAAATTGAGTACTTAGGAACAGCCATAGCAAAGAAAGAGAAATAGTAATCCTGACATAGAGTTATTTGGAATTATGTAGATGTTAAATTAATAAACACTTTTTGAACACTTAAGGGGAATATCTATAGAGGACACAAAGTTAGTGCTATGAGGTCCTAGCCATCAAAATACAGTCTACTAAATGGAATGACACGAATGAGTGACAACTATGATAAAAGGAGACTATGACAAGTGGCACAGCAGAAGAAAAAAATGGAATAGGAGGACGAAGCTAGCGAGATTACATTTAAAGTTGCGTGAGGAAAACATCAAGTAAGTCTTCTTAAAATTGAAATATAAAAAGGACTTGGGTAGACATATGAAACAGTATAGAGCTATACTTTAAACTGAAAAGGAGGCAACACTAGAAGTTATATGGTGATATACCAGGGAGTATTCAAAGTTTCATATTAAATAGTTTTTTTTGTATATTTTGTTGGACTACCAATTTCTACTGATCAATTTCAAAGGGGAAAGCTAATTAAAATATTAGTTCTATATTTTAAAAAACAAATATAGAACAGAAAGCAAAATACCATGAACTTTAAAGGCGTATCAGGCAACATCAAACAGCTATGATTATTCTATAAAGCCAGTGAAGCTATGCCCTCCAAATACCATAGGGACACACATTTCATTTCATTTGCCGTTAGAGGTACTTTCCTGAAAAACTTTAGAGCAGCAACAGCAAAGGATAGAAAAGAGATAATATAAAAACATGGATATGGAAAGGTATGGAAATTTGTGCTGAGAAAATAAATTAGTCCAGTATCTGGGAGTTAAGATTACAGACTTAAAGGACAAAATGTAGCTTGTCTTGATTGCTAACCTAGGGAATCTGATTTTTAATTGTGGGCACTGAGCACTCACTGAATATTTCTGAACTGAAAGGTGACACCAGTGCTATGATTTAAGATGACTGAAGGTAACTCTAACAGTAGTATGCGGAGTGAATTTGGACTGAGAGACAGGAAACAAAAAAGATAATTCAGAATACTAACGGTGCAGTTAGAGCCAACTCAACAGTGTCCTTCACCACTATCTCATGCAAAACTGGTCAATGCCTCATCTGTGCACTCAGGGAAAATGTGTAATATAGGACTTAAAACATAGTCATGTAATTATTTGTTGATACATCTGTCTCTACAACTGGATTGTGAGATCCTTGAAGCAGATGTCACGGTACCACTGAACCTCTTGATCAGGGGCTTAGCACTCATCTGGCATGTAATCTCTGTTAACACTGCTGTGTATATCCTTTTACTCATTTCTCTTTCTAGATACAATTTTTTCCCTTCCAAAAATTAGATTATAAAATACGTATGAGTTTATATCATGCATTTTTTTCATTTAAAAATACAAGAGGAACATCATTCCATTCAGTAAATGTTGCACATTTTTTTGTAGTTGACACAACATGACAGTCATATTACATGCATTTAAAAAAACTAAAGGTGCAAACTTTAGGATAAGCAAATATTGAATCCAGAATGAAGGCAAAGGGATGAAGAGGGATGCAATTACTAAGTTGCACATAGGCTCTTAATGTTACAGTTTTGCTCATATTAAAAAGGGTTCTAGGATTTAATATACTCGCTTCTAAGAACAATAAAAATGACTATATTTTTATTAGCCACTTAAGAAAAGATGCTTTTTAAGTGTAGCGTTTTACCATATCAGCAGTATTGATTCCATTTCCCCACACCAAATCAAAGGTTCCGTTTATGTAGCCTACTTTATTGGCCACATCTTCGAAGAGTTTTCTGAGTGGAGTAGAAGCTGGTAAATTTAAAGTGATCCGTTCATTCACTGTCTTTGAATTAGTAGTATCTTGTATTATACATAAGACTCTAGGTTCTTCAGCAGCATTTTCTATCTGAAATTAAAAAAAAAAATTATCTTTAAAGGAAAACAATTATAATTAGCCACACTTTCTATGCTTAAGTGTTTTTAAAATCCCACAAAATGTTATTTTCTTTGTGCTAGCATTACTGCTTTGTTATGTCTAAAACACTTTAATGTGTATGTCAAACATATAAAGCACCATATTTGTTTGTTTTGGAGAAACTGGGACATATTTAAAAATCAAGTCATTCTTGTGGATATTTGCTTTCACCTTTTAAGGCTGTAAATCAATGGTCAACAAGCCATGAGGACAGTATACATGAGCAATTTTCAGTTGCAAGTAACAAAATCTGACCCTTAATAATGTGTCATTACCTTGCTAGCACAGTCAAATCAAGCATGTCTGGGTCTCCTGAAGAAACAGAAAGGGAACTGTGTAGAAATGCAGTGAGGATTGTCTAAGATTACAAAATCCATAACTAAGGGACACACAGGCAGCAAGGCCTACAGACCTTTTTGCTGCTGTACCGGTAAGCCAGATGTCCAAAATGCCCATTATCCTTGCAGAGGGAGCTGACAAGGTTGTCCCAACAAATCAGCCAGCAGAGGGAGGAAGTTTTAAAAGCAAGAAAAAAATCTTTTCAATTACCAATGTAGAAGAAAGTTAGGGTCATAAATTCTCCTTCCTTCTTTCTCAGTAATTATCAAGACAAAAAGAATTGTAAGGACATTTTCCAAAGAAGCTATGTCCCTCCTCAAGCTATTGAAGGACACCATTTTTCTTTATCACTTTCCACAGGGGTCAATAGGCTGCATCAGATACTTGTGGAAGTTCTTTCCCTTCTCCTCCTCTAACAGCCAACTCAATGAATGGCACCAGCTGGTGAAATCAGAGAGCAGAACATCTTCCTTGTCTCCTTCCTCCTCCTCATCAGGACCTTACACCAAGATGCTGGCAATGGCTTCCTGAGAAATATAACTTCTTCCAATGTTATCTTTCTTCAATCCAGAATAGTTATTTTAATATGCCAATCTGATTATGTAAATCTTGTGCTTTCCATCGAAGTCTAGCAGTCATTTTACTGGAGGACCTCTCAGTATCTCCATGATGGGCTTTTCAGAAATATTAACTGAACAAACTGGTACAGTATGCTAGAATTTACTTCTTTCCTTCTTTTTTTACAATGTAACCCTTTGTTTCTTCTATATATACACTTTTAAATAAGAATAATTATTATCATTTACTAGTATTGAAAAGAGAATGGCCATAAGGTTTGCTTGTTTATTTAATGGGTTGATACAATTATAATTTGTTTCTGCCATACATAATTTTGGGTTTGCAAGAGATTACTGAAGTTAAATTTAATCTGATTAGTTTAGGACAGAAGTAAGTTGTTATAAAAGAAGTATAACGTTTAAAACAGATTGGCACTATATTTCAAACAAATCAAAATATTTAATTACCAATCATAATCTATTTAAAAATGAAAGGATAATTTCTATAAAATAAGCAGGTAACAAAAGAGAGTATTACTAATACACTAATACTTCTCACAAAGGAGAAAAGCTTTCCCTATAAACTTAAGGTGTCACATTGAACATATAATGAATTATTTTACACATTTTAATCCTAAACTGAGAAATACAAAGTGGACCTTTTTAAAAACTAGTTTATAATAAAAGAGAGAGGAACTACATTTCGACTACCAAAGATCTACTTTTGTAATTTCAATAATATACTTCAGAGGTAGGTTCAAGTTTTCTAGGTATAAGATACTGTGGTGGCCGGATTTTTAAAGTTTCAGATAGGTTGGAAGTGATTGTCCAAGTAAGATGACCCTACTTAAGAACTCAGAAATCATGAGTGCTGACGCATTATACATAACAATAGTGATGCAGCAACACCAAATGGCCAGACACTGACAGTTCCTAGTTCTTTCCCTAAATACCTGAACACAAGGTACAGGCACTCCAGCCTCCTCACTCTTCACCCAAAAATGTGGGGAAATTATCCCCAATTGAATCTTTGAATACTTAAATGTACAATAGGAAACACAACATTTAATTCCATGTATGTCTTTTAATCTTTTTAGTGACAAAAGTTTTCTTTCCTGTGCATTGCATATAAATCATTTTGCTCCTCTTTTAAAAAGTAGAAAGAGTATAAAGGAAAAAGTGAAAATCACCCACAATCCCATAACACAGAGATTAACTACTACCATTTTAGTATATATCCTTCCAAATAGTTTTCCTACACACACACACACACACGTATGTTTTTAAACACAAACACTGGTTTAGGAGATACATGCTGCTTTGTACCTTCTTTCTTTACCTATGAATATACCATGTAATCTTTCCCTATCAAACTTTTTCAACTCATCATTATAATAGTTGAATAATATTTTATTATAATTTGTTCTATAAATTCTATCTAACTCTTAGTGTAGACTTTATTACACGTCAGAGTAATTTTGTGATGAACACCTACATAATAACACTTTGTATACTTTTCCTTTTCCTTAAAATTTCTATAAGCAGAATTTTTGAGTCAATGACATTTTACTTTTAAGTTCAATTCCAGGATAATTTAAACAAACAAAACTCTCTGCTCTTCTTTAAAGCTCTAAGATAGTCACCTGTAAACTGTATGACTTTATACCCAGACTTTTGGCCCATTCTTTGTTTCTAATTTAATTAAATAAGTGGTTATCATCCATGGACTGCATCTAAATTTTTGATATTACTATCGCCAACACTAATCACACTGAGATGAAATTTCCTCCCTATCCCCCACTCCCCAATTTGGGAACTCACCCCCTCCAAAAAAAACCCCAATCTTACAATATTATATTAAACACGGAGATTTCTAAAACATTTAAATCTAAAAAGTTATTTGTTAGAATTGGAAAAATAAAGTAGCTATTTTTATTTATTTATTTGGAGCTCTACCCTTCATTGAACCTACTTATGCCCCCCCCCCCAAAAGCAGTATCATCTTGAGGTGAATTAAAAGATGGCTAAAAATCCTTTGCTTCTCTTCTTCCTTTTTTTTTCTTTTTCCTCTTCCTATAAATCTGGGCTGGCCTTTTGACCAGGTAGGACCAAGAGTATGTGACAGAAGTGATACTGCGTGGGATCTTAAGAAATCAGCAGCTTTTGCACTTCTTGGAATATTTCCTTTTCTTCTAAGCCAGCCACCACAAAAGCAATCCAGTCACCCCAGGACCACCAAGCTATGAGGAAGCCCTAACAACCCAGGCAGAGAGAAGCAGCCATTTAGAGAAACAATGAAGTGCCTGATATATTGGGAAAAGAAGCCTTCTTGCATATTCCATCCAAAGCCAGCTACCAGCCAAATGCAGCCCAGTAATGATCCCAGATGATGCCATGTGAAGCAAAAAAACCTGAGGGGCTGAGTCATTGCCCAAATCCAATCTGGAAAGAATTGTGAGCAAATAATCTAGTTGTTTCAAACACTGAATTTTGGGGTAGGATATTCCACAGCAACAGATAACAAAAACACACCTAAATATATTTAAGCACAGACAAGCTCTAACTGGGAAGGCTGGTGATGGTGGATTATTGAGGGGGTCAGGGAGGAGAGTACCCATTTAAGTATATACCCAACGTAATTTAGGGAAGGGAGCACACTTTTTTAGTTAAAACAGTTTCTATGAGGAATATGAGAAAACAGGTAAGAGAAAAGTGCAAAGTTTTAGAAAAGTCTAAATCATGTCCCACAAGGGAAAACATTTACTATCTTAGGGAAACTATTTGAGGGGCACAAAAGTTTTCTACACAGAAAATTTAGCCAAGTACAGAAAAGGCATGAAGCATAAAATTAAAACTACTTATTTTATGTACAACTCACAGCAATATTATACTTGTAGGAACGAGGGGAAAGTCAACACTATATATGCTAAGACAGCGTTCTGTCTCTATGCTCACTGCAGAAACAAAGCTGGATTTTTCTAGTAAAGTCTGAAGAAAGCAGCTGAAAAATAAGTGAAAAAGAATAAAACCATAGTCTTATTTACAAAAAGTAAAAAAATATTGGGATTTTTCATTGAAAACATTTTTCTTCCAAAGATCAGCTCACTGCTAGAAACATTTAGAAATGGTTGACACAGATAATTCTTCTAGGAAATCTCAGAGCCTGCTTAAGCCATTATTGTTTGCCTCTTCAGTCATTTTGGCTTTTCTTGGCTTTCCCAATAGTGCTGATTTCAAATCTGAGTTCTTTGAAGCTAACATCAAAATTCTTGTTTCATAAGAAATACTTCCTAGGTGTTTCTTATTTAAAAAACAGAAAACAAGGTATATAATTCATGGTATATGTTCAGAATGGCACTAGCATGCAGAAAAACAATATCAAATAAAACTCAAAGTTAAAATGATTCAAATTTTTCTGAGAGAGAAAAATTAAGATAAAGAATTTTAAAACATTAGAAGGGACCTCTTTACCTACAAATTTAAGTCAGTCCATTTTCTCTCAAAACTTTCTTCTTTTCAATGTTATTTCAAAGAATGGTATTGTGGTTATAAACTTAAAAATACACAGGCACACACATGCACACGTTAAGTCCACCTACATAACACTTCGTGTACTTTTTTTTAATCTACTTCTTGATATAGGATCTTCTATGAGCTAAGAAATTAGGCCTTAACACAAAACCCATCTGAATCTCCATAGTTCATTTTTAATACACTGCAATACATCTAAAAAGAGAATTGATGGTGTGAATACTTTCGCTGATTGAAATTTATTAAATGTATTAGCCTCATTCAGACTGTGCGTTTTTACTTTAACAGGCGATAATTCCTGGGGTAGGGATGGAGATCCTTAACTTACATGGGGAAAAAAAGAGATTATTTTAAGTTCCTCCCACCACTCCACCCCAACCATCTCAGCAAACTCTGATGTAATATGATTTGCGTCTAAGCAGTGTCTTCCCACAGGTGTCTTGAAGACAGAAGAGGTTAAAGGAATAACACTGGGGAAAAAAACTTAGAGCTACAGGGACCTGGAAAAAATGAGGTATTAAGTAAAAGTCAGAATGAGATGATACATCCCAGGGAAGTTTAGGTTTGTGATGTATAACAGGCTGCCAGGAAGGTAAGAGTTTTACTTAATTCTTCAAGTAAGATTTCTTATTTTTGACTCTGTAAATTATTAAATGATTTAATCCCAGAACCATTAGTATTTCAAAAAATGAATGTCTGTTAAAAAAAAAAAGAGAGACAGACAACTAACATACTCAAAAGTCAAAGCAAAGGGTTCTTGTGGTTTTTATATCAGTTTTCCCCCTCATTCTATTGTTAAAAAACAAGGGAGTATCAAACACATATTTATGTAAGGTGACTTTATTATAGAAATAAAAGTCAAACAAGCATAAAAGTTAACACATGCCTTGTTATTAAATAAAAATATTGACATGCTGTTACTTGCTCTGCTGATTATCACACTAAAGCAATACATCAGCAGTCTACCTGTAAAAATTTCTTCTTCATTTCATCAAAGATATTTTGTCTGCATCTCCAAAACACATCCTATGGTATACAGAGAACAAAATGAATTACAAATTATTTCTTTAAAATACAGAGGTTAAACAGCGAAATGAGAACAATTAACCTAAACACATCTTTTATAAACAAGTTTTCTAGAATTTTATTTATAAATTACATTTACTCTTATGAGGTTACTGAAAATTTGTGCTATAGTTATAAGGAATAATATTAACAAGAAAAACAACTACATTTTTAAAAAGAGTGGTACCTTAAGATTTGGGTATAAATCAGAAGTTCTAAGTCACAGAATATTTTTCCCAGTTTTAATGAGATGAAATTGACATACAGCAATGTATTTTTATTACCACTATAAGTTTAGTTAACATCCATCATCTCACACAGTGATGAGAACCTGGCCACTGTGTTGTGTGGAAGCCAAGTAGCCACATGGAAAAGTCATGTGTAGATGTTCCAGCCACAGCCCAAATGAGATCACAGCTGGCAACCAGCATCAGCCACCATACATGTGCGTGAGAAAACATTCAGATGATTCTGGCTGACATCCTTTCAGCTTCCTGGCTGACACCTAGCAGAGCAGAAACAACCTACCCTAGACTCACTTTGCTTAAATTAACATCTGTGAGCAAAATTCACTAAGTTTGGGGGCAAACTGTTATATAACATAAGACAATCAGAAGAACAGTCAATGTCTCAATCTAGTCCTTCTCTCGCCTTCCTATAGAAAATCACAAGTGTCTTAGTATTCTTCAGTACTCTTCATCTCCTTTCCTTGTGTTGGGTTTTATAACTACCTGATATATTTGCTTATTTTACTTATATATTGCTTATCTCCAAAAAACCTTCCACTATGAGCCAATATGAAATAGCAGACTGGATTTACCCTCCCCACCTTAAACAACTAAAAATCAAGAAAAAAAAATAAAGTGATAGTTCTCAAATATTAAACAACAGGCAACACAGGACAGCGATCCCGGTGAAAGCAGCAACAGACAAGATCAGCCACTGTCCAGGCTGCAGTGCTGGGGAGGGAGAAGCCAGGCAGAGTCCAGCAATCTCCATGAATTCAAGAGATGAGGTGGGGAGTTCAAGGAGGCCAATTCAGCTAGAATTTACAGGGCAAAATACTGAAGAGAAGAAAGCTGCACAAATATTGGGTTGGCCAAAAAGTTCGTTGTTTTCCCATAAGATGGCTTTAGTAGTGCTTAGTTGTCTTCAACTTCATTCAAACCAATTTTGTTAGATTGTATTGTGACAGCTGTCATATCAAAATGCTTTAAAAAAACCTTATCACAATTGGTGAATTTTTGTGTAGCCATTTTAATATTGAAGATGAAAGAAAATAAGCAACATTTTTGGCATATGATGCTTTATTATTACAAGAAAGGTAAAAATGCATCTGAAATGCAAAAAAGATTTGTGCGCTGTATGGAGAAGGTGCTGTGACTGATCAAATGTCTCAAAAGTGGTCTGCAAGTTTTTGTACTGGAGATTTCTTGCTGGACAATGCTCCACAGTTACAGAGACCAGTTGAAATTTATAGCAATTAAACTGAGACATTAACTGAGAACTACCAACGTTCTATCACACAGGAGACAGCTGACATACTCAAAATATCCAAATCAATGAAGTTATTGGTGAAAATTAAAAAATTGTCTTTTATATTACATAAAAAGCTAAAGGGACTTTTTGGCTAACCCAATAGCAAACTCTAGAGATCTGTAGAGTGGTCCTCCTCTGAGTACTCAGCTGAGCGCTCATCTGCATATGCATGTGAAGAAACTATCTGACGCAGAGGGAAGAATCACACGAAAGAAATCCCTGGAACTCACTTCAGTTTCCACCAGCCAGAGTGGGGAAAAAAAAAATCTCATAATACACAGGGCATCAGATGAGAGTATTGGCAAGAGTGCTGTCTCAGTAGTGGGACCAAGTAAGGCCTGGTCTAAAGGCTACTCTCGTCTAAAGTTTAAAAGCTTAAAAGCCTCAAAGGGATCAAACTGTTTAAAGTAAATTAACTGCATTTGAAAATAAAGCTCAAGAATATTTATGGGAATAAAAATATCCACTAGCAATCAAGGTAAGTAAAATTAAAAATGTCTGCCATCCAATCAAAACTAAACAGGTATGCAAAAAAAAAAAAAAGAGAGAGAGAGAGAAAACATGGAAAATATTACCCACATTAAGGAGAACAATCAATGAAATCCAACCCAGAAATAATACAAATGATAGAATTACTAACAGATAAACACATAACAAGTTTATAACTATATTCTGTATTTCAAGAAGGTAGAAAAGGCTGTGGTTAAGGAAAAACATGGAAGATAGAAAAAAGATCCAACTCATGAAAAGTATAGTATCTGAGATGAAATATATAATGGATGGGATTAACAATTAGGTATCATTGAAGAAAAGATAATGAACTCTTGAAGATACAGCAATAAAAGCTATCAAAAATAAGATACGGAATGGGGGGGGGAAATCCAAAAAGACCGAAAAGTGGGACAACTTTCTTATCAGAGGCCAGAAGTAAGTTGCATAATACTTTTCAGCTGCTTACAAAAAATAACTGTTAGTCCAGAATACTGTATCCCCCCAAAAATGTCATTCAGGAACAACCCAGGAATGGCTTTAGTAGTCAAGCAGAATCCAAGATGTTCTCGGATGAGGAAATTTTCTAAACAAAAAGAAAATGATCAAAGAAGGAACCTTAGAATATTAGGAAGGAAGAATATGGTAAGCAAAATGTAGCTAAATACAACACACTTTTCTCTATCTGTTGAGTTTTTACTAAATGGTTGTCAGCTGAAGTAAAAACTAAAGGACTGCTTGATGTGGTTACAAATATAAGCAGAGGCTATATTTAACATAATTATAAATGAGGGAGGGTAAAGGGACATAATTAAGTTTCTACATTTCAATTTAACTGGTAAAATAATGACACTAGTAGATTCTGCCAAGTTGACATATCTAATGCAATGCTCAGAGGAACCACTAAAAAAAGTATTGCAAAACAATACAATGAAAATCACTATAGATAAATCAAAATGGAATTTCTAAAAATGTTTAAGTAACTCATGAGAAGACGAGTAATAGACAACAGAAAAATGGAAAACAGAAAGAACAGAAAACACAAAATAAAATGGCAGACTTAAACTCTAACAGATTGATCATTACATTAAATACAAATGGTCTAAATAAACCAATTAAAAGACCAATTGTCAGAGTAGATTTGAAAACATGACCCAATTATACACTGTCTCTATGAAAGTTAGTACATACACATACACACACATCAAATATGTGACATAGTAAAATTTGTTACATGAATTTGTGTATAAAATATATTTCACATAAACTATTTTATATGAAAATAAAAGGATTGGGAAAATATACCATGCAATCATTAATCAAAAAAGTAGGAGTTAATTTAAAAAATTAATAATCAGATAAAGTAGACTTCAGGATAAAGAAAATTATCAGAAATAGACAGATTATATAATGGTGAAAGGGTCCATCCACCAAGAAGACACAGCAATCCTAAATGTGTATGAACCAAAAACCAAAGCTTCAAAATGTTTGAAGCCAAACTGATAAAACTGAAAGAATTAAATAAATCTAAAATTATAGTTAGGAGATCTCTCTCAATCGATCAATTCCCCCCCCTCCCTCCCTCCCTCCCTCCCTCTCTCTCTCCTCTCTCTCTCTCATACATAGAACATTTATAAAAACTAACCTGATACTGGTCTTCACTATAAAGCAAGTCTCAACAAATTTCAAAGGATTGTTATACAGAACTTTCTCTCACTATAATTCTCACTATAATGCAAGTGAATTAAATATCAATGACAAAAAGATGACTAGGAAAACCATATATAATTGCAAAATTAAGAGACACTAAATCATGGGTCAAAAAAGAAATAATAATGGAAATTAGAAAATATTTAGAACCAAGTGATAATAAAAATATTACATATTAAAGCTGATACGGAGTATTGGGAGAAAGTAGGGAGTCTTCCAGCAGAACAAGGGAGTCTACAGGAGAATAGGTAGAGGCAGGATGAAGAGTAATCTGCCCAATTCCAAATGATGAGCTCGAAAAACCTAGAGCTCAAAAACAATTCTCTGCTGCTAATGGCGTACGGGGCTATAGCTAGTCCCCAGAAGACAGAAAGCAAAACCAAACAACAAACTCTGTCCCATACTGCTAAAGCAGCAGAAGAAATAAAAAGGTAAGAGCAGAAATCAGTGTCACAGAAGATAAAATTATTATGAAGGAAATATCAAAGCAAAAATCTGGTTCCTTAATGACAAACTACTAATATAAAATAATCTCCCAAAAAGGAAAAACAAAAATATTACGAATAAGGGAATAGAAGTAATACATACAACAACAAAGATAAAAGAATGTCACAAGCAAATTTATGCCAATATATTTGAAAACATAAAATGGAAACGTTTGAAAAATATAACTTATCAAACTCAAAGGAACACAAAAGAAAACCTCAATAGTCCTAAAGGCATTAAACAAATTGAGTTAGTACTTAAAAATCTTTCAATAACAACAAAAAATTCCAGGCCTAGATGATTTTTTAAAAGTTTTTACTAACTACTCAAAGAGAAACCATTCAGGTTTTACAGATATTTGTGTTACAGAATATGAGGAATGCTCCCAAATCATATCATGAGGCTAGCATTTGGTACTAAACTCTAAAATATTAATATTAAAAAGCTATAAACCAGTATCACTCATGAAGACAACTGCAAAATATCTCAAACAAATTATTAGGGAACTGAATGCAGCCATGTATTTTTTATGACTCTTTTTATTTTTTATTGTTCAGTTACAGTTGTCTCCATTTTCCCCCCTGTTGCTCTCCCCTGCCCCATCCAACCCTGGCTCCCAAAGACAATCCCTACCCCATTGTCCTTGACCCTAGGTCCTTTGTACATGTTCCTTAACTTGACCCTTCTCCTTCTTTTCCTATTATCCCCCTCCTCTCTCCCCTCTGGTCATTGTCAGTTTGTTCTTTATTTCCACGTCTCTGGTTCTTTTTTGTTCGTTCGTTTGTTTTGTTGATTAGGTCCCACTTTTGGGTGAGATCATACAGTATTTGTCTTTCAATACCTGGCATATTTCACTTAGCATAATGCTCTCCAGTCCCATCCATGCTGTCTCAAAGGGTAGGAGGTCCTTCTTTTTGCTGTGTAGTATTCCACTGTGTAAATACACCACAGTTTTTTGATCCACTCATTTACTGATGGGCACTTGGGCTGTTTCCAACACACGGCTATTGTAAATAATGCTGCTATGAACACAGAGATGCATAGGTTCTTTTGAATTGGACTTTCATGATTCTTAGGGTATAATCCCAGCAATTTAATCACTGTATCAAAAGGCAGTTCCATTTTTAGCTTTTTGAGGAAGTCCCATATTGTTTTCCACAATGGCTGCACCAGTCTGCATTCCCACCAACAGTGCACTAGGGTTCCTTTTTCTCCACAACCTGGCCAGCACTTGTTGATTTGGTCATGATGGCCATTCTGACTGGTGTGAAGTGGTATCTCATTGTGGTTTTAATTTGTATCTCTCTGATGCCTAGTGATGTTGAGCATCCTTTCCAATTTTAGTATATGTGCTGCTGAAGCGAGCTCGAGCATCCTTTCATATATCTCTGGGCCCTTTATATGTCCTTCTTGGAAAAGTGTCTGTTCAGGTCCTTTGCCCATTTTTTAATTAGACTGTTTGTCATCCTGGTGTGGAGTCCTGTGAGTTCTTTATATATTTTGAAGATCAAACCCCTGTCCAAGACATCTTTGGCAAATATATTTTCCCATACAGTTGGTTTCCTTTTTATTTTGCTGATGTTTTCTTTGCCATGCAAAAGCTTTTTAATTTGATATAGTCCCATTTGTTTATTCTTTCCTTTATATCCCTTGCCCTAGGGGATATATTGGTGAAAATATTGCTACATGGGATATCTGAAATTTTCCTGCCTGTGTTCTCCTATACGACTTCTATAGTGTCACAATTTATTTTTAAGTCTTTTATCCATCCTTCTATCCATCGTGTATTTTGGTGTATGGTGTACGTTGGTGGTCTAGTTTCTTTCTTTTTGCAGATACCTGTCCAGATCTCCCAATACCATTATTGAAGAGGCTATTTTTACCCATTTTATGCTCCTGCCCCCTTTGTCAAATATTAATTAACCATAGAGACATAGGGTTATTTCTGGGCTCTCTATTCTGTTCCATTGATCTATGTAACTGTTCTTATGCCAGTACC
The DNA here is from genome assembly GCF_022682495.2 of Desmodus rotundus. Taxonomy (NCBI): domain Eukaryota; kingdom Metazoa; phylum Chordata; class Mammalia; order Chiroptera; family Phyllostomidae; genus Desmodus; species Desmodus rotundus. The sequence goes on from NC_071391.1 coordinate 38,007,889, forward strand.
AGACCATTTGAATACAGTGGCCTTGTAGTATAGTTTAATATTAGGTATTGTGATCCCTCCAACTTTGTTCTTCTTTCTCAAAACTGCTGACGCTATTTGCGGTTATTCATGGTTCCACGTAAATTTTTGAAGTATTTGTTCTAAACCTGTGAAATATGTCATTGGTATTTTAGTAGGGATTGCATTGAATCTATAGATTGCTTTGGGTAGTATGGTCATTTTAATGATGTTAATTCTTCCAATCCATGAACACAGTATATTCTTCCATTTATTTGTGTCTTCTTAAGTTCTTTCTTCAGTGTTCTATAGTTTTCTGAGTACAAGTCCTTTACCTCTTTGGTTAAGTTTATTCTTAGGTACCTTTTTTTCTTGTTGCTACAGTAAATGGGATTTTTTTCCTAGTTTCTGTTTCTGATATTTCATTGTTGGTGTAAAAAAATGCCTTTGATTTCTGACTTTGTATCCTGCTGTTTTGCTAAAATGAGTAGTTTTTTGGTGGAGTCTATAGGGTTTTCTATGTACACTATCATGTCATCTGCAAACAATGACAGTTTTACTTCCTCCTTTCCAATTTGGATATCTTTTATTTCTTTTTCTTGTCTGACTGCTGTGGATAGAACTTCCAATACTATGTTGACTAGAAGTGGTGAAAGCAGACACCCTTGTCTTGTTCCTGATCTTAGGGGGAAAGCTTTCAGTTTTTGCCCATTGACTATGATGTTGGCTGTAGGTCTCTCGTATATGCCTTTATTATGTTGAGGTATGGTCCCTCTACTCACACTCTGCTGAGTGTTTTTATCATAAATGGGTGCTGTACTTTACCAAATGCTTTTCCAACATCTATTGATATGATCATGTGATTTTTGTTTTTCTTTTCATTTATACGCTACATTATGTTTATTGATTTGCAAATATTCTACCATCCTTGCATGCCTGGGATGAATCCCACATGATCACGGTGTGTGATCGTTTTAATGTATTGCTAGATGCAGTTTGCCAACATTTTGCTGAGGACTCTAGAATCCATGTTCATTAATGATACTGGCCTGAATCCAGCAATGTATTAAAGCATAATATATCGTAACCAGGATCATTTAACATCGGAAATATCAATTTATATAATGTAACATATTAACAGACTGAGAGAAAATCATGTCAATACATACAATACAAAAAGGCACTTGAAAAGAACTGAAACATCTTTTCATGACAACTTGCCATTAAATTTCGTGAACATCTTTTGATGATAATGCATAACAAAATAAAAAGAATTTCTTTAAGTGGATGAAGTGCATCTACAAAATTTTACAGCAAGTATATTTAATAACTCTCCCTTTAAGAATAAATCTATTTACTTTAAGAATAGAAACATGTTCTGGCTGGGTAGCTCAGTTGGTTATAGTGCCATCCCAATATACAAAGGTTGCAGATTCGATCCCTGGTCAGGGCACATACAGAAATCAATCAATGAATGCATTAATAAATGAAACAACAAATCCATGTTCTTTCTCTCCTTCTCCTGCTTTCCCTCCCTCCCTCCCTCCCTCCCTTCCCTCTCTAAAATCAATAAATAAAATTTAAAAAAAAAGAATAGAACCAAAACAAGGTTGCATACTAGTCATCATTTCTGGTCAACACTGTTGAGAGACAGTGCAATAAGCAAACACATGCAGTGGAATACCATGCAGCCCTTAAAAATTATGCTATGTGATATTTACTGACAAGGGAAAATATTCACTACACATTGCTAAGAAATAAGGGTAGCCTTACAACACAAAACAAAAGAGGCTTTTAAAAATTCTGTGTTGGGAAGGAGAAGAAAACATGTACAGAATAAAAGAATTACAACAAAATGTTAACAGTATTGTCTTTCAAGGATAGAATTAGAGGTGATTTTTTTTCCCCTTTTTCTTTTCTGGGACTTCCAAACGTTTGGCACTGCACATGTATGTGTTTTCATAACTTAATGTAAACTACAAAAAAGAAGCCTACACACTTAGTTAACTTTCATATAAAATAAACATTTTTAAGTGTTAGCCCACTTAACCCTTTTAAACATTTTTAAGTGTTAACCCTATCAAAAGAGACAAAACAACTAAGTGCACAGTAAGGAAATGAAAGCACATTGCCTGGGCAGCAGTACACATGTCAAAGATGTGCAGAGAGTTCAAGGACTACACTCTTAGTGTGTACAACATGCATGATGTTGTCTACAGAAAATAAACAATAAAAAAACAGCATAATCAAGACTGGGTAATATTAACAGATACTAATATACAGGTTTTAGGTAATTTGAAGTTACTACATAAAAATATAATTAAAGAAACTACGGATGTCTAAAATAGAGAAGGCAATGAACTTCAACATCTAGGATTCCTCTACCTCAAGTAATACACACTTGGAAGAATACAGGGCACAAGGAAGGGTGAAAGCCCCTTAAAAGGAAATTAATAGAAAAGAGCATTTAGATAGTGGTTAAAAAAGAATTATTGTCACTTATAGCCTTAGAGCCACATACACAATATATATTACACAGTTTAAAACATCTAATACTTTAATTTCTGGAAGAGGGAGGAAATGCATTTCTCCCTGTTCCTCCTGCTAAATAAAACTAAAAATGTTATGTATAAGGAAAAGATAAGAAGACACTGAAATATGAGAAAGCAGACTGGCTAGGGGCCTGAGGAATTAAAGACATGGTGGTTAATTCCCTGGATTTATTTTTTGCCTAATACATCCCGGCCTGAGTGGACACACACTAAAAAAGCCCCAAAAAAAGAATGCCTTGCTCTAGCTAAAGCATCAGGAAAGGGGCAGCCTTATAAAACACAAAACTTGCAGACACTAACCACACTATACTACAGCCAAACACCACAGGGGGGAAAAAAAAGCTGTTGCCCTAACTCCACTCTCATCATCAAAGTCTGAGAAAGAAGCCTGGATTTCCAAACTCAGCTGGCTATAGCAAGGCACTCCCTTCCCTCCAGCAGGGTGGTGTCAAAGAAGACCTAGTGGGCAGCAGGGTCTTTCATCATAGCCCAGTGGTAAAGACAGCCTCCGCACTTCCCTGTCAGTGGAAGCCACGTGAAAATAACAAAGGGCCCCACTGCCTCCCAACCAAGCAGGTGTCCACAGAAGCTTAAAGGGAGCATGAACTTCAACCCCATCAGCAGTAATAAGGCACACCTCTCATCCCAGACTGTAAATAAAGGTGGAATGAGGAAATTGGACTCCCACCCCTACCTCCAAGTAACAAGGGAGTGCCCCCTTTTCCCTGTTGACATGCCATCAGAGGAGGTCTGTTAAAACAGGAGGTTTAAATAAGATCCAAAGTCTCATAACGTAATACTCAAAATGTCCAGAATATAATAAAAAAATCACTTGTCAAAGAACCAAAAACATGTCAACTTGGAGATGACACAAATGTTGAAATTATCTGGCAAGGACTGTAAAGTGGCCATCATAAAAACATTCAGCAAGCAATTATGAACACACATAAAACAAATGAGAAAAAAAAGTCTCAGCAAAAGACTACCAGCTAAAATACAATAACCAAAATTAAAAGTCATTAGGTAGGTGCAATAGCAGAATGAAGATTACAGGGGAAAGATCAGTGACCCTGAAGATAAGAACAAAAGAAATCTTTATCTGAGCAATAAAGAAAAAAACATATTTAAAGTCTATCTCAAGCACCTGTAAAACTATTAAAAGATCAATCTCAAGCATCCACAAGACTGAAAAAAAAGATGTCATATTTGTTTCATCCAAGTTCTGGAAGAAAAGAAGAAAGAGGGCAGGCCTGAAAAAGCTCTCAAAGAAATAATTGGGTGAAAACTTCCCAAGTTTGACAAAAGGTATAAGACTACATATTTGAAAAGCTGAGTGAATCCCAGAGAAGATAAACTCAAAGAAAAACCTGCCAAGACACATCACAATCAAACTCCTTGAAAACTAAAGTCAAAGGGAAAGCCTTTGAAAGTAGTGAGAGAGAAATGTGTTATCTGTTAAGAGCAAAACTATTCAAATGTATTGATAGGCTATTTCTCCCCACAAATCACAGAAGTGGAGGTGGCACAATGTTTTCCAAGTGCTGGAAGAAAAAAGTTGTCAATTCAGAATTCTATATCCAGCAAAAACATCCTTCAAGAATAAAGGGGAAATAAAGACACTTTCAGATGAAGTAAAAGAGATTTCTTGTTAGCATACCTACCCTAAAGGAATGGCTAAAGGAAGTTCTCTAAACAGAAATGATGAAAATGCTATGAAATCACTTTATATTAAGAGTGAAATGTAATTATTACATTCTATGATAATATATAAATGCTATTTTATGTAAGTAATTAAAGTACTGCCCTCATTAACACACTGCAGAACTCCACACTATAAAATAACTGAGAGTTGACTCAATGTGATATTTGGGCTATTGCCACGAAAAGCTAGACATCATGAGCTCTTTGTCAAGGCTATAAACTCCTGCTATATCACTTACCCATGCTGCAAAGTCAAATTCAACTTACATCATTTCAGCTTCCAACAAATTTTCAAAACATGTGACCCTATATATATATATATATATATATATATATATATATCATGTAAACACATATGCAAAAATAAGCCTTAAAAAGGCAATTCTAGTACATACTACAAGTTGGATAAACCTTGAGAAAATTATGCCAAATGAAATAAGCCTGTCACAAAATGTCAAATACTGTATTATTCCACATTTATGAAATCAATGTGGAATCACAAGTAGTCAAATTCATAGACACAGAAAGTAGAATGGTGGTTGCCAGAGATTAGAGGTAGGTAGGTAAGGAAATGGGAAGCTATTGCTAATAGGTAGAGTTTTGCAAAATGAAGAGATTTCTGTGAGTGGATAATGGTGTGTAGCACAACAATGTAAATGTACTTAATATCACTGAGCTGTACACTTAAAAATGGTTAAGATAGTAAATTTCATATTATATGTATTTTACCTAATTGTTTGAAATATTAAAATTAAATAGAGAACTTATGACCATAACTTTGTAAAAGTAGCAAAACTGCCTGTAAACTTGGTTTCTACTGGCCTGTTACAAATACATAATATGTATAAATATATTATGGATATGTATAAGCAAGAAAAATTTCTATTTTTCTTATAATCCAAAAAATACAAAATCCTCCTATTTTTAAGAGCTTTCTTGTGATTTGAATGTATATATTCATACATGTAGAGAGAAATACAGAAATAAAAACATTTCAAATTTATATGTGTATGTGTGCTTATTTTGTAGCTCCTTTCACTAAGAGAACCTCGAAGTAATGAATACCCTATAGCAATAAATATATCTAGCATCCAGATTTTGGTTTCTGAATACCATTCTCCACAAAAAGGATTCAATGTCTTTGCAGAAATGGCTGATGTCAGTGCTGGGGCTGAGAAAGTACAGGAAGAATTTGGAACATCTTATAGTGCCAGAAAGTAAGGAAGTTTTCCAAAAATGGTGGGATATGTCAGGTAACATGGCTCTCACTAACCAAATCTTGAATAATTTAAATATCAAAATAAATAGATGAACTATTCAATTTAAAGCTAACATTAAAAAGATTGCTGTATAGCATGAGAGGTAATCAAATGAGTGAGCGTATATATGTATTCTAAAAATTTTAACATTATATCCTATTTCTGAATAATATTAAGATACTGCTGATGGGCAGTAAAGATTAGAGAATGACTCTCTCTGGCCTAATACTTCTTGAGGAACCCTTAGAAAACTTATTCTCAATATTTAAAACTCACTTGCTCACTTAAAAGCAAAAATGTTACCTATAGAAGTTCTCTGCCAGGAAGCTGTATTCCCAAATCAAATATAAAAACATTGCTCATATTTTAAAAAAATTTTGATCATGAACTTTTTATTCAGCATATTTTAAATATTCAATTTAGAAACAAATGTGTATGTAAATAAATGAGAATTAAGGATAAAGACATTACTGTTAAATTTTACATGAACCAATTTAGAATTTTTAGAGCTTATTTCAGTTTTTAAATTTTTCAGAAATCATCTACTCTTTCCATTTTTGTGATTTCATGTTTTAAATGTTCCACTTTAATGTGAATGAAAACTGAATTTAAATATGTCATTAAAAGCCCTGGCCAGGTAGCTAGCTAGCTCAGCTGGTTACAGTGCTGTCCCAGTATGTGAAGGTTTCAGGTTCAATCCCTGGTCAGAGCACATACAAAAATCAATCAATGGATGCATAAATAAGTGGAACAATAAATCAATGTCTCTCCCTCACCCCCTCTCTCTAAAATCAATAAATAAACAAAAAAAAGGTGTATTGTTAAATTATATCACATTTCTCATTTCCCATTCCCATTTCTGTCCAACATTCCCAAACAGTCAAGCCTTTCTATTAAAACATCTCTATGAATCAGTATAATCAGAAAGTATTAAAAGCTATATATTACTTACAAAAATTCAAGTCTTTCTACTTTAAGAAAGTAGATACTTTCAAGTATCTACTTTAAGTCCATTCCCACTAGTATCCTCTGTAACTTCCCCCCAAAAGTTCAGTCTTCTAAACCCTAGCTTTTCATAACATTCAGTTTTAGGCTCAAATTTCTAAAAATGTTTCATATCTCTCGGATTTATATCATTTTTTTTTAAATATAGACTTCAGCCGTTCTGCTTAAAACAAACATGTCCAAGGATTTGAGATTGAGAATATATCAATATTTCAGAAAATCATAAAGATTGATATGATATGACATATTGATATCTCGTATTGATACAATATGACATTAATAAAGACCATAACAAGTGTACTGAAAGAAACTAAGCAGATTCTTATGAATAATTCTGCTTAGGTAGAAAAATGAAAATGGTACTTTACAATATTTATTACTAAAAACAAACTACTGGAGTAGAAAGTCTAATGCCTTTAATGAATTCTCTAAACCAGTGACAGTCAACCTTTTTCATCTCATGTTACACATAAACTAATTATGAAAATTCTGTAGCACACTAAAAAATATTTTATATTTTTTGCCAATCTGACAAAAACAATAGGTATAATTTTGATTCATTCACACCAAATGGCTACTGTTGTGTTGGCTGTTGTCATTTTTTCATTTAACAATCTAAGGGCACTTCTTGAAGACACTGTCCAGTGTTTCTGGTCAGCTAATGTCAAAGCAGACCAGCACAGTGTCTGAATCAGGACAGGCCAGGGGCCAGATGTTATCACAGTAAAATGAACCTGAAGTGTGTCCCACACGCTGAGCTCAATGTGGCACTTGTCTATCTCAAAGCGTGCGGTGTAGTTCTCAAACGGTGGGGACATAACTCCCCTGGCAGGCACCCTTGGAAAACACCTGCAGCAGTACCATCTTGCCGCACAGGGTGTCCCCCACCAGTACTCAAGCACCCCCACCCCCCTCACAGCCTCCCTCCTACTTCCTGGGTGGTGCTGCCGCCAACAGCAGCATCTCAGCTCACTGGCTCACACCGAGCCACAGGTGGGGAGTACAGTGCCCCCCCTGCCCCACCCCCAACACCTTAAAAATTGTGTGCTTCTTGCAGCATACCAGTTGAAAAATCTCTGCTCTAAACAAAATAAGTTCATTCAGGAAAACAATTTCATGGTATGGTATAGTTGAGGCTTTTGGAAACACAGTGTCTCTTAAAATTTTTAAGTAAATTTCTAAAAATTGATTATAAAACTGAAAATTTTTCAAGCAGATTTTAAATTCTAAAATTTTTTTAGTCCAAGAGCTTTTACTATTTAAAGTAAGTTTGAGAATAATTACTCCCTGCTTTAACCCACTTTCTAAATTCAAGTCTTCATAGGAATTTTTTAAAAGATGACATTGTACCTGGTTCTAAAGGCTTAGTTTGAGGCATAAAAAGAATTGTAAGTATATTCTATTGTAAGTACTTTACTATGTTACCAATAAAACAAGTCCCCAGAGCCCCCATGATATAATTAGAAAACTAAATATACAAAACTCTTTGGAAACTGTTTTACTTGTAACAAATTATATCAAGTTCTAATTATAAAAAAAAACTAACTGTAGAGTTTCATAACTTTAAAAGAATAGTTTAAAATCTAACTATGATCAATAAATTAATTTGACAGTTAACCAATCAGCTGATTCATCATCACACATGACATATTTAAAGCTGGATGAACCTTTGGACATCAGATCAAACTCCTTATTTTACAGTCAAATAAAAAGGAAGTCAGGAACCTAAAGGAACTTACCTAAGGTCACATACAAACACAGATCTCCTAAGAAATAAAGGCTTTCTGATGACTTTATAATGTTAACATATTTGTGGCATTAAAATTGTAAGGATATTGTTTTTCCCCTCACTTCTATCTTAACCTCTTTCCATTTTTGCTTTATTCCTTTAATAGTAGTTGTTCTCCTGGCAATGGGTAACTCACTAATAATGTACTGTAGGTATCTAAACTTAGAAACTAAACAAACTCCTCTCTGGAGGAGAAATAATATGTCCTTTACTATTCCCATTATCTTTATATTTCATTACAGCTAAGTTTTCTTCAAGTACAATGCTGCTGACAGGCAGTGACTCAGCTTGTGATAAAACTGATTTGTTTGAAGGTCTTGATATTCTGCATTATTACTAAATCAAAGAAGCTGTAACCATGCTTTTCATTTAGAAGCATGAATAATAATTTTCATGTAAGATTACACTCTTATAATACTCTGAACATAATATTATACAACTAAAAAAGTGTTAAAGTTATTTAAAACTACTTAAAGACTGTTTATTTCCTATTGGAGTAAACTACAGTCCAAAGCGATACACTGCAGAGGCAAAAGATCTAGACTTGAATTCTCAGGCCAAGATGGCTGGCTACTTTTCTTTTAACTGTGTAATCCTAAACAAGTCACTTATCTGTGACTCTCAGGCACTACAAAAAAGTGTTTCTTAAGATCAAAAGAGAATAACTTGAAAATGCTGTATAAATTATAACATAATAGCCCCAGCTGCTGTGGCTCAGTAGATTCAGAGCCAGCCTGGGAACCAAAGGGTCACTGGTTCAATTCCCAGTCAGGGTACATGCCTAGGATGCAGGCCAGGTCCCCAGTAAGGGGCACATGAAAGGCAAACACACATGGATGTTTCTCTCCCTTTCTCCCTCCCTTCCCCTCTCTCTAAAAATAAATAAAATCTTTAAAAAGTTATAACAATAATATCATATAAGAGGTATTACTTAGAACGTTACTACCCTTATAACAGATTTAAAAAATCTATAATCCTTAACTATAATAATGATACATAATTTATATTTTTAAAATTTCAAAAAGTAACAGGAATTTCATCAGATGGGAAAATTGGCAAATACCCTTTGTTTTATGATTGCACAGCCTTCTCACAAAATTTAAAAACCTGCTACCAAAAAAAGTTGAGAAAAACCTACTACTAAAAAGTTTATGTAGACTTATATTTTAGGGGCAAATCTTATACCTTATCTGGTCCAACTCCTTTATTTCACAGATGAAAGAATTTTTTTTAATAGGCTCAGAAGGATTAAGCAACTAAGGCAAAGTCAAACCAGTGAGTTTTCTGATTCCCAACCGTTGTCCTTTTGCCCAGACCACTTAGTATGTAAACCATGTTCTCAAAGATCCTACCAAAATTATAACCGCACTACCTTTTACGTAATTACCCGTTTTCCCTATGTAAATCATTAACTCCTTCAGAATAGGTACTTTTCTCCCCCTCCTATCGGTACCTAGTAAAACTTTAACCATATAAAATCTTCACAAAGTATGCTTTTTAGATCAGGCTTAATAAAAAAAAGCTCAGACACATGAAAAGATGCTCTATGTTATTAGGCATTAGAGAATTGCAAATTAAACCCACAAAGAGATATCACTACACACTTACTAGAACTGTTAAAAAGCTAAACTAAACTAAAAAAAACCTGACACTGCCAAATACCAAACAGCTACAATGGCCATACATTGATGACTGCAATGCAAAAAGGTACAGCCAACTTCAGAAAAGAGTTTAGCAGTTTCTTTCAAAGTTAAAGATTCATTTACCATTTGAAGACCTGTCCACCCAAAACACCATACACAAATATTTTTATCAGCTTTATTCAGAATCACCCCAAACTGGAAAAAAACCCAAATGTCCATCAGCTGGTGAATGGATAAACAAACTGTGGCATTCGGCAATAAAAAGGAAGATTACTAATACACACAACGACATAGATGAATCTCAGTTTTATGCCAGATGAAAGAAGTCAGACTCAAAATGCTGCATACTATATGAATTCCAACTATGTGATATTCTGGAAAAGGAACAATAAGAGGGTAGAAAACAGATCAGTGGTTTGCAGGGCCTGGGTTTAAAAGAAGGCGTTGACTGCAAGAGGCATGAGAAAACTTTAAGGTGACTGTATCTTGATTGTAGCAGCGGTTATACAATGTATAAGTTTATAAAAATTCATAAAACTGTGTACACCTTAAAAGGGCAAATTTTAGTGTCTATAAATTACACCTCAGTAAACTTGACTTTTTAATAGATTTTATTTATTATTTTTAGAGAGAGGGGAAGGGAAGGAGAAAGAGAGGGAGAGAAACATCAGTGTGTGGTTGCCTCTCACACGCCCCAAACTGGGGACCTGGCCTGCAACCCAAGCATGTGCCCTGACTGGGAATCAAACCTGCGACCCTTCGGTTCTCAGGCCAGCACTCAATCCACTGAGCCACACCAGCCAGGGCATCAGTAAACCTGACTTTTATAAAAAGCTTCAGCTCTTCCATTACCTGAGACCTTGAGTAAGTTATTAAGCTTTTACAGCTTTTATGTTTTTTCACCTAAAAATGGACTGTAATACTTCACTACTATCCTTCCAATGCTAAATCATATTACTGAATTGTAGAAACATTTTCTGTGCTATGTCTATTTTTTTTAGAATTCTTAAAATTATATTTGTATCATGTTTATGGTAAATAATGTAATGGTAAACAAGTATTTCAAGACACATGAATTTTAAATGTCAAAATTAAAGCAGTAATATTTTGCAGATGTCTTTTAATAGAAACTTCATTGTTAGGTATCTAATTTTTTTTACCAATTCCCTTTCATTACCTCTAAGTACTATAAATAAAGTAACATATTATACAAAGGCAAATTAAAACACCTAAACACATAATAGGGTAGGCAGTTTATATCTATAAAATGAAAAAAATGTATATAAATTCATAGATAACATTTATATTTACTAAAGCAACACATATCTTTCATGAGTCATACAAAAATTCTACACTCTAACCCAGCCTGGAACTGGGTTATAATCAAGAGCTCCTCTTAGTTAAATATTAAAGCCAATTTTACTTGGAGCATTGGGGATATCCATGGGAAGATTTCATTAATCCCTTAATTAGAAACTCCTTTTGGTATTCTCAGATGCTGCTGCTGCTGCTGCCGCCACCATCAGATTAATCCCTCTCTAGCACAGGTGACACCTCTAGCAGGCTGAACTTCTGTCAAAAAGAAGGGGGGTAAATAGGGAGTACTCTATACATGGCTCCTACAAACATGAAGGCCTGTAAACAGACCATCAGTAAATCACTCAGGAAGCAATTGGCTACAAATGTTGCTTTGAAAAGGTGAAGGAACCACATTATTACAAGCCTAGTATTGTGGTTGTCCATGAAAATTCTAAGTACACTGAACTTCTCATTTGCAAACTTCCCTTCCAGCAGCCAAGTGTGAAAAATTGCTCAGAACTTCCAACAAACCTAAACTCCCAGAGTGCAGGTACTGGCATTTTTCTGGAGGAAAATGAGTCCTGTTCTACTTAGCCTATTTGAAGACACCTACCTGTGCATTATCCATATCAAATGTGTAACAATTATACCAAATGATATCCTGTCAGCACAATTCGTATGTGGAGAATGTGTTTAAGATGCATTATAATGAGAAAATATATATTGTTAAAAAACAAAAAAGTAGCCTTGGCCATGTAACTCAGTTGGTTCGAGCGTCGTTCTGATACACCAAGATTGTAGGTTCAATCCCTGGTAAGGGCACATAAAAGAAGCAACCAATGAATGCATTAAATAAATGGAAAAACAAATCAATGTTTGTTTCTCCTTCTCTCTTTCCTCCTTATTCTCTTTCACTAAAATCAATAAATAAAAAAGTAAGTATATGATTGCAAATAAAATTTTAAAAAGGTGAGAGAATAAAGTATTAGCAAATTCCCCTTTCCCCATTTTCATTTGTGTGCAAATTTTTAGTATTAATTCAGGACATAAAACATTCATGTAAGTAAAATGCTTCAATGAACACGTTTCAGCAATTAAATTTCATTAACAATTATACACAAATCTGTTAACCTGTTCTGGGGAGAGAAGGGGACATTTCCCTGCCCCCTAATATCTACATAATAAAAATCCAAATTCCTTATAGGTACATAAATCCTTCAGAATTTTAAGACACAACGTGCCAGAATTATCTTCTTTCACTCAACCACAGCCCCCCTATGCACCTACACTAAACTTTTGCCACTTCCTAAAATGCATTACAAATGTTGTGTTTTAAATGTTATTCCTTCTAACTAAATGATCTCCTCCTTTACCTGGTAATTAAGTCATCCTTTGTGACGTAGTTCAAATGTTACATTTTCACAGAATCCCTTAGATAAAGCCACTTGTTTTGGATTTGTGCTATACACATAGTTATTTAGCTGACAGGTCATAATCAGAACTGTAACTTCAAGTAGGATATTTAATAACTAAAATACAACTTCATTTTTTTAAATCCTAACCCAAAAATATTATCATTAATTTTAGAGAGGAAGATGGTAGGGGAGAGAAACATCACTGTGAGAAACACTGATTGATTGCCTCCTGTGTGCACCCCAAACGTGGATCAAACATACAATCTAGGTATGTGGCCTGACCAGGGATTGAACTCACAACCTTTGGGTATATGAGATGATGCTCCAACCAACCTGAGCCACCCAGCCAGGGCTGACTTCATTTTCATTTAATCAATAAATATTTATTGGACAACAATGTAGAACACATTGTGCTGGCCCCTAGGGAGAATATGAAATAGAATAAAGGTGTGAGGGAAGATGAAACTTCCCTCTACCCTCAGGTTCTTCTGGCTGGTTTAATAATCAAATAGACATGAGACAGATTAGCAAGAGAAAATAACCAAATTTAATAACTACACATGGATGGAAACGCCCCATACACAAAATCCAGGGACCATATGCATAAGTGGTTCAAAGACAGAAAGGGAAAAATGAGTATATGTGACATTCTGAGCCGGGGATGGGGTAAGGCACCATGAGGCCTCGGAAGGTCACTGCAGGGAGATACTTGTTTAGAGATTAGTAGTTTGCCCTGCCCTACATATAGGTTGAAATAAGTTATTTCTGATAATCCTTTACTATGGGAAAGGGCCTAATTCAAGTTCAATTTCTTCTAGGTAGTTAAGAGAGGAGCAGATGTTTCTCTTGAGCCCACAGCTAGAGTTGCCATTAGCTCAAAACAACTCTCATACCACAGAGGCACGTCTTTGGGTGACCCATTCTGAACCCGGCCAAAGGTAATAACAGTAATGATGACAGTCACAGTAATGCTAAGCTAACATTAACAGAGTGCTTATTATGTAGAAGACACTTTACATGTATTAACTCATTTAATATTCTCAACAACCCTATGAGGTAGTTACCAGTATCTCATTACACTAAGGTACTGAGAAGTAACTTGCCAAAGGTCACAAAGCTGGTATTTAAGCCCAGGCTGCCTGGATATCCTGACTTTGAAGAGCTTCTCATCTAATGAAGACACTAACACAAGTAACAGTTAACATAATAAACGGGCGTAAGTTTTTAAATGCCAAAAAACTACAGTGCTATGGGATTTCAAAGTTAGGAAAATGCAATCAGACTGACAGAGGAGAATCAGGAAGGTTTCTTATAGAAGAGAGGCTGGATTTTGCTGGTTAGGCAGGATTTTAAGAGTATATTTTTAAAAATCAACAAAGTTGAACACAGATATCTCAGTAATTTCCATAAAAATTAATCTCTCAAAAGTGGGTTGTAGAAGTTTCATGTAAATAAGTGTTCATATCCATGGCTACTTTACATATTCATGGTTCAGTTTAGCTTCATTAAACAAAAGAATAGAGCAATTATTATTGCTCCCACACCTACAAAGTAAATGGAGTATGCAATAGGGCAGAGAGGAGACATCTGTTTACTTACTCTACATCAATAAAATCCAGGGTCAAAAATATATGTGCTCTTTAAGGATCTTGGTGTAAAAGACCACATCATTTTGCCAATCATTTGCCATCACTGACAAACACAATCATTTTGCCAAATGCTTTTTATCAATGGACAATGTTTGTACAAAATTAAATTTTAAGACAGCAATACCTGGGCAAAACACTTTAAAATTTGTGTAATAAATCTTACAGAAGAACATGCCTCTGCATAGAATGATACCTAAACATGTTGCCTGAACTGAAAAAGGTCCTTAATACCCATGAATCATTTTTTTTGTTAAATTTATTGAGGTGACATTGGTTAATAGGGTCATATAGGTTTCAAGTATACATTACTGTGATATATTATCTGTACAAGGTCTGTCCAGTAGGTATCCAACCATATAATACAGAAAATAGAGACATTTATTGAAGAAAATACAGGATACAAGAAACAGTGTACATAAGACAATGATACCTCAGTCCCCTTCAAAGTAGGCACCTTGGGACCTCACACAGTTCTCCCAATTGCCATCAGCTGCCCCATTGTATTTTCCTGAATCCCACCAATGGTCTAAAATCTTTTTCCTTTCAAAGGTGATTTTAGTTTTGAGAAAAGCCAGAAGTCACAGGGTGCCAAATTTGGGCTGTAGTGGGGCTGAGTCACCTGGGTGATTTGACGTTTTGCCAAAAAACTCTGCATGAGATGTGATGCGTGAGCAGGCACGTTGTTGTGATGAAACTGCCAATCACCAGTTGCCCACAGCTGTGGCCTCTGAATCATCCAAATAGTTTCCACAGTGGAATGTTCAAGCTTAATGCAAAACGTGATGCAGATCCATTGCTCTAATTTTAAATGTGAAGGCCACACAGTGCAGACGCTCACTCAATGGCATCTACCACCCCACCTGACTAGTACAGTGAAGTTGTCCTTGTTTATGCATGTGCGTTCCAGTCCACTCTCTTTGGCAGCCAGGTTAAATTGATATTGAGCAAACTGTTCTCATTATATTAACAATGGCCAGTCTTTTTCCAGACAGACCTTTTCATATAATGCATCGTGTGCTCACCACCTAAAGTCAAATCTTTCTTTGTGCATCATATTTTGGCCCCTTTACTACTCCCCCATTCTGCTCCCTTCTGGTGACCATACTGTTGTCTGTGTCCGTATAGCTTTTCAAGGTACCTCTTTTAAGTAAGTGTTGACTTCCAAGGACCACCAAACATCTAAGGAAAGCACCTAATAGGAAAGACAAAGCCCAAAGCAAACAAACAGGAAATCTGGAGAAAAGAGAGTCTATGCAGAGAAGAAAACTACCAATATTTCTTAAAGATAAAAGACACTGCATACATGAAACAAAAATAGGATATAATTTAAGACTTTTCCCAGAAAAAAATAGTGCTTGAAATTTATAAACATGATGGCAGATATAAAACCTTAGTAGAACTGGAAGATAAAGCTGAGAAAAATCTCCTAGGAAGCAAGGGAGGAAAAAAGAAATAGAAAACAGATGAAACAAGAAAATGGATGAAGACAAAACTAGAGAAGCCACTTAGTATAGGCCCAACATCTAAACAATAGGCATTCTAGACAGAACAGAAACACAAAGGACAAGAAACTAAGGAAAAGTCTCAGAACTGATGAGAGACCTTCTAGATCAGATAAGACTACTCTGGACAGCAGAAATGGATAAAAAACAGACCTATTCTAAGGAACCTAGTACAGGAATTTCAAAACTCTAGGGGAAAAGATCACCCAAGCTTCCAGAGAGAGGAAAAAAATAGTTTCGAAATAGTGGAAAATTATTTTGCAGGAATCTGATATCCCAACAGCAACACTGAAAAAAAGTAGACAATAAACCAATGTTTTCAAAATGTTGAGAGAAAATTATTTAAAGATAATTCTCAATAGAGAATTATCTGCCCGGCCAAACTGTCTTATAAAGCAAGGGGATAGAAACAACATTTTCAGGCACATGAGGTCTTGAAAAAATTATATTCCAGCCAGGAAGCTATTGAAAGTGATCGTCCAAAAACTGAGAAAGCAAGCAAAGAAAGGTGAAGACGTCAGATGCAGAATCAGGAGCCCCAACACAAGACATCTGAGGGGAACTACTAAGGTGACAGTAAAGGCAATCTAAGATAACAGCTGGAAGTCAGGAAATTCAAACAAAAAACTGGTAGGTTTGAACATAACAAGAGGAGATTTTATATACTTGAGAGAGAAGAGTAAACCAGGGTTTCTCAACAGTGGTAGTATTGACATTTGGGGGCACGTAATTCTTAGTTGGGGGGCGGCGCTGTCCTGTGCAGTGTAGGATGAAATTTGGTAGCGTGACTGGCACCTACCCACTAGCTATCAGTAGCACACTCCCTCCCCTCCCTCCACCTACCTAACGACTGCCAAGCGTCCTCTAAGTTGAGAGCCACTTGGTAAATTAATAAGTACATAGAAAACTAAGCAAAATCAAATTTAAAATATTACACTAGAGAAAACAAAATGTTGTATAAGAAAGGAAAATAATCACAGTAAACTAGATGGCTCAACTATGACTAGTTTGGAGTCACACTGATAGTAAACTCTGAATACTGATGTATCCAAACAACTTGCAATATAACAATATTGGGAGGATTGGGAAGATTAGGAAGTGTGTCTCTGTGTGGTTGGGGATAGTGGTATAAACATTTCTTCCACTATGGGAAGTCAGTAGATAAACCCTTAAACTGGAGAATCAAGAAGGAAAACTATAAGCATGCTATTTTGAGATACGGAGATAAATATCAAAAAGAATGGATTGAAAGTAGTTGCCTCTAGAGAGCCTGAAACAAAGGGGAGAACGAAAATACAAAGGACTACAGTTGTTGTTTAGTCCTGCGGAATTCAACTTTTAAATGTATCCATGTATAACTTTGATAAAAATTGAATTTTAAAAAACCAACTGAGCCTAGATTATAAAGGACTTTCCTACTGGTTAAAGCTAAATGAACTTAAAATCAAACAGCTATACAACTTTAAGCACGTTACTTAACCAAACCTTACTTTTTTCATCTACAAAATAATGAAAAACAGTTGTCTTAAAGGGCTGTTATACAGAACTCCAAATTTATACATGAGGTGTTAATATTTCTACTGGGTTTTTAATTATATCCAGGAATGGAGTTTTTTTTTTCTTTGAGAAAAGAAATATTTCCAGAGAAATCTTGTATCCATTATTGCAATTCATACAGAAAGAATACTACCATGTACTACATGAGAAGAGAGACTTGGGGAAAAATATAGAATGTCTATTAAAATGAAACGATAGTATAAAAAAAAAAAGGGCTGTTATAGAAATTAAATGAGATACTGTATATAAATTGTTTAGCATAGTGTCTGATACATAGTAGTGTTTATAAATAGCACCTATTATTCAATTTGCAATGAAAGGTAATAATTACAAACAGGTAAATCCCAATATTATCTGCTTTAGACAGTACTTCTGTCACTTGTGAGGATGGCGGCTAGCAAAGGGAAGAGCTTAGAAGCTGAGAGACCATTAGAAGAGCTACACTTGAATGAGAAAAAAAGAGTCAGAGCCAAGGATAGAAAAACAAGGATACCAGAGATATTTTCCAAGTGATGAACAAACTACAGTATATATGAGAAAAGGAAAAAGGAGGAATCCAAAAAATGTTCTTTTTTTAAAAAAGAGATTTTATTTATTTTTAGAGAGAGGGGAAGGGAAGGAGAAAGAGAGGGGAAGAAACATTAATGTGTGGTTGCCTCTTGAGCACCTCCTACTAGGGACCAGGTCCACAACCCAGGCATGTGCTCTGACTGGGAATCGAACCAGGGACCCTTTGGTTCGCAGGCTGGTACTCAATCCACTGAGCCACACCAGCCAGAGCCCAAAAAATGTTCTTAACTTAAGCAAAGAAATAGATGGTGATGACACTAACTGAACAAGAGAATACAGGCAAAGAATTATGTTGAGAGGAGGATGTGAGAAGAGGGAAAGAAGATACATGAGATTGACATTACTCACATTTAATTTGTGGGCTGTATAGTACATGCAGGTAGAAATCTGAATCTAGAGGAAGAGAGGTCAGGGCTGGAGATGTAAGTATGTAAATTACAATCAAAAATCGAAGTCCTACAAGTGGATCATATTACTTTGTGGCAAATATACAGAGCATGAAGACAGGTGGGGAAAAAAAATCCATTAGCATAAAAAGCAAGACAACACTATATAAATAACTACCTCAAAAACTACAATCAGATCATCTACATTCAGATCATCTAAATGTACATGCTTCATTATTGAAATACATAAAGATAAAAATATAAATATAGTCCAATAATCTAGATATCCAGAAACAGCAATTGTTAATATTTTAGAGTATTCCTTCTAAATCTTTCAAATCATATAACCCTAAATTGTCTATTTTTTCTTGACAAAATTGGAATCATATACAACTCTGCATTCAGTTTTACTTTATTAAATTAGTATTTCCAATGATATCTGAAATACTAATGATTTTTATTAAACACTCCAATCTTTGTAAACCACTGATTAGTGTTACCTAACATAGTTGCCTCTTACTGGTAAAGGAGAATCCACACTGCAAATTTAAGGAAAAAAAGGCTAATTTTAAAAGAACCACCAAAACCAACAATGATCATTATAGTACATTTTCTCAAGTGATTTAATTAGCACAAATAATATTAAAATACACATTTGACATCCTCCATAATAGATATTGATGGATTTTATTTAAAAAACAAAAATGAAAAAACCCAGACAACAGAGATGAAAAACAAGTTGTTTTAATGTTTGGGGGTTCTCAATACCAATGGCCCTTATATAGTTGTGAGGTCATTGTGAAGCTCAAATTGATTAACACACAGGAAAAACATACAACAGTACCTGACATATAATAAATGCTTAATAAATATCAGTTATTACTACCATCATCATTAGCTCTAGATGGAAGTAGTGTTTATTACATGGAAAAGAGAGGCAGAAAAAAAACCAATGAGAGGGAACTGCATCTTTTTCTTTCTTTTTTCCATCTTTTCTACATTAATATACTTCTTGGACAACAGTTTAAGTGTTGCAGTGAAAGTATTATTTTAAAAGCATTAGTAAATATGTACCCTAACCTTAATTATAAGATACTTGAGGGAAGAGTGAATTTTTTCCATTTCTTCTCAATTTTCACTGTATAATTGCAGAGTACAATTAATATGCACAATGAATACTCAATAAATAATAACGTCACGAATCCTTATACGATAATAATAAAAACAAATAAAAAGAAATTGCGAAGACATTAAAAAAGTGATCTCAAAGCCAATATTAATATGCAACAATTCAAAGACATACAGTAGAGTGAAAAAGTGAGGTGCGAAGCTCTCTTTGTTACCCACAGCGAACAGACCACACTCTCTTTGCTCTTCTCTGGGCACAACAATTAAGGAGGAATACTAAAAACACTGAAATGTGCCCAAAAGAGAGCAACAGAGAAACAGTTCAAGAACTGAGATGCTCAAACTATAGGAAGAACAGAGAGGGTTTTCCCTCCTGCACCCCTCCCCCATCTTCACCAATGAGAAAAATGCATCCTACAGAAAATGATTAAAAGATTTCTCTGTTGTCCAAAGGCAACTATCAAAAGATGGCCGCAACAGCGATCTAGACATCTCTCAACTCAAAAACTTAACAGATCTCTTTTAAGCCAAAGATATTATGAGAGAGAGAGAGAGATCTCTGCTGCAAGAAATTCATAACATAATATATAAAATGTATATTACAGTTTGAGACCATAATGGATGTCACAAAGCACTATTTGTTAAATGCCAAATGAATTCTATTCATGTATAAGGGTCTCCTAAGAAGGAGAAATTCCTAAGGTTAAAATGCTCAAAAAGTTTTAAGAATAAGTAAGATATGAGGTAATTGTGGGAAAAAATGTATATGAAGGTTCTGAACAGGTGGAGAAAAGTAGGAAATAGGGAACAGCAGAAATGAAAAGCAAGTTAGAAACTTGTTTGGATGCATTATAAACCTGTTTCATGGGAGAAGAGCTAAGCTGAAAGGGCAGGTTGTGGCCAGAATCAAACTGCGCTAGGCCTTGAATATCAAGCTAAGTAGTTTCAGATTTATCCTGCATACAGCAACTGTAGCTACTACTCAACTCTGCTGTAGCCACAGACAATGGTAAATAAATGGGGGGCATGGCTGCATTCCAATAAAACTTTACTTACTGACACTGATATTTGAATTACACCTATTTCTGTATCACAGAGTATTATTTTGATTTTTCTCGACAATTTGGAACTCAACTCTTGGGCTATACAAAACCGGACTGAAGCTGGGTTTGGCCCATGGGCTACAGTTTGTCAAGCTAAGCTACCTCCTTCACTAAGCTGCCTTTTCCAGCAGCATTGTAAGGGACATCCTTGAGCTTCAGGGATCAGAATCATACATTCCTCAATCAACATGCATGAATGCACATACCTAACCAAAATCTAAATCTAGTAGGGGTCAGAGGTTCACTATACAAAGGTCCTCAAACAAACAAAAAACTCTCTAAATTATTGGTAATAAGCCATTAAAATGGAAGAAATTTTTAAATTTTGTAATTTATTTTCTCATAGTAAATGTACTTACAGAGTTACAAACTATTCTTACAGAGCATCTTTCTACTTGGAAGGACCTGTAAAAGGGAGTATAAGCAAGGGGATTGTCAGTTCTACTCCTAGCTCTGTCATTAACTCATTATGTGACCCTGAACAAGTCATTCTCAATCCTCTGGCCCTGAGTTTCTCATCTGTAAAGTGAAGGGATGTAAGTTACCAGATGACCACTGCGTTCTCTCTCAGCTTTAGTACTCTGTGATTCTACTACTTCTTAAGAAGACCAGAGAGAAGACAACATACACCAGACAAAAGTGATGATTGAGGACACAGAAAAGAAGAAAAAGGAATTGACTAGAGGAGTGGGCAGACAGAAGAGGTACGAAAAAGACCAGAAAAGTACAGTATTACTAAAATCAAAAAATGGGTTTTTTCAAGTATCAAATGCAAAATAAAATTAAAGGAAGAGAAACAAGCAAGAAGTTAAGGAATATGACCATCAAAAAAGAAAGAACTAGTCAGCTAGATAAAAAAAGGCAAGGACTTCAAGTGACAGTCAAGGTTTAAGAGTACTGTGCACACTCCAGAAATCATGAGATGAGCTGGGGAAAAGACTGAAGATGAATCCAGGGAACAAAAAATAAAGGCTTATGGTCCAGAAAAAGTAGACAGAAAAAAAGTTGGGGTAAACTTGAAGCCTCAGGTAAAGGAGTTATTCTTAAAGGAGAGACATTTTATCTCTAAAATCCAAAAGGCAAAAACAAAGCAGCATTACAGTATCAGTGTTCATCCAGTTTTCTATACATCCAGTTAGGGAAATAAATCTAATAGTGGCTTTTCTTAAAGCAGAGTTCCACCTATTACTATATTTTGTAATGGTCAAAAACTTAAGAACTAACTTCACTTTTCATAAGAATGAAAACCAGCAATATATAGTTCTAAAAGAAAATGCATGTTTAAATTTCTTACAAAACCTATCACTTCCACTCTTACTTATATAAGAAGAGTTACTTTTTTCGTTAAGTACCTAGCCCTTAACTGGGGCTCAACAAATACTCGTGTTCTCTTTCTTAGTAGCTCTGAAAGCTCCCAAAACAATTCTTCTGATTAATTCACCTGTTTATCTGCTTTGCACAGGTGATGGTTTATGAATACTGACACAACTGAATTAAAATGGTCCTTCCGAAACAACTATCATCTGATAAAGTTGGAAAAACATTTATATCATAGATACATAATTCCAATATCACTAGAGCTTGCTTTAAGTAGCAACAAATTACTACAAAGCAACTAAAAAATTAAGAATTTTTAATGAACTCTTAAATATCAAGATCCTGCTACACAGCTAATTTCAACAGACAACTGCCTCTATTTAAGGTATATGGGAAATAAAAATCCAAAGCATTAGCCTGAAGATCAACCAGTTAAAAATACACATTTGTATACGCTGAAAATATTTATAAAGCCCACAGAGATACTATTAATATATTGAAATCCACTGGCCAGTGCTGGATTCTACCATTAATCTTCCAATATTCAAGAGAAGCCAAGAAGTCGACGCTCCTCATATCACTTGCTTTTGAGAAATTTAGTTAAGTCACGCAAAGGGGCATACATAACCCAAGTTAACAAAAAGTAGCTCAGCTCTCCATACGTTAATGTGAAGCTCTTACCTGTACGTCAAAGTCACATCTACTACTTTTCAACGAGGCTGGGTAGGCCCCATTTAGGCAGGCCATTAGTGCTACCAAGTAACAGCAGTTCATAAAAGTCTTAACAGTTAACTCTGCCCTCCCCCAGATCTCCAGGCGGGTGTAGATTTCACAAGCCCTGAAAGTTATACACTGCCCCTGTCAAAACCAGAAGCAGCACCGTCACCCGGTCGAGCCCATTAAGAACTGTTGCAGAATTTTTTTCTTTGCAATTACCTACCTTGGCTCGACATGTGAAATAAGGACTTAAAAGGCCACCTCCCCCAAAGCGGGACTTGATACCTTCCAGTCCGCTCCTTTATTTGTCCAGCCCTACAAACCCGAGGGGGGGGAGGTCTCGGCCCCCTAGATCCAGGCGGGTCTCCCAGCTGCTCGCCGCACCCACCACACACCGCACCCCCCCACTACCCCCACTAGCACCTTTCACGTCCTCCTCGCCGCACACTCGGGCCGCACACGAGCTGGGCCCGCAGCCGACCCCTCGCCCGGGCCCGCGCTGCCTCCAGTGGCCGCAGGCCTCAGGCCTAGCCGCCTCCGCTGGCCCCTCACCTCTTTCGGAACCAGTTGGTTCTCCTCTCCGGGCACCATCGCTCCGACTCCGGCCGCTCCTCTCCGCCCTGCCGGGGGAGGGGGGAGGTGGCGGCGGCTGTCTCTCAGGAGAGAACAGCAGTGGCAGTCATCCTCTCCACCGCCTGCACTCAGGGAACCTCGGAGGCCTCAGCCTGGGCCTCAGACACCAGCGCGCAGATACAGACCCACCGCTCAGCTGCCTCCGTCGCCGTCGCCTCAGTTGTCGGCCCCTCCCCCAGCTCGCTGCAATCAATGGAAAAATGGCGGCGTCCGCTCTCGCGAGAATTCGGGCTTTGGGACGCCGAGCCCGGCGCCTGGCGCCGACGGTGGCGAGGCAGCTGTCACTCGCGTTTAATCATTTCAGCTCTTCTTCAGGCCCAGGGGGTACAAAATTAGCTGAGCAGCTATGGAAACGGTTTTTCGATAGAGGGAGTTTGGACTGGCCATCTCGGCACTCCCTTTGCGGGCGGGGGGGAAAAAAGCCAGGCCTCAGCGTCATCTCGGACAGTTACTACTCCCTGCCCGGGAGGAAAGACTGGTGCCTAAAGCCCCTTCCCCACCCAACCAGCAATACTTCTCTTCCCTGCGGTTAGAGAAGAGAAGTGCCTGAGCTTAATCCCCTTTTCACTTACTCCTGGCCTCTTTCCGGGAAAGAAAACGCCCTGGGCCACCTCCTGGCCTCCGCCTTCAAACCGGGCACAGCCGGGAAGAACTGCGTTTTCTTTTCCCCTTATCTCTACCCTCCCGACCCTAGCAGGAGGGACATCAGGGCCCAGCTCTTGCTAAAAGGAGGCACTAGCCCTTGCCTGAAGGGCTGAAAAAGATAAGCTGAAAAAGATAGAAAGATATGTAGATCCTAATGGAAGAAGTACGTCTTTGCCTGCTCTTACTTCTGTGGTTCCATTTTTATCACTTGCATTCATCAACCATGGAAAGTTTTTGTTGCAATTTAACTAGTAACTTTTTATTCTACCTGTTGTCAGCCAGGAGATGTTGCATTTTTATATGTTTAACAAATGGGTCCAAAAGTCTCTGGAATCATTGCTTAGAGGATTTTTAAATAGGTTGAAAAATTCTGTCTTCAACTTTTAGTGTACATATATAACTTTTTTAAAGTACTAATAATCTTGTCTATTTAAAATTTTGATATTTTTGTTCATCACAGATTTTCACATTTTGACTTTTTAAAATGTTACATTAAGATAATTACCTTGATTCCTGAGTTTTGGGGGTCTCCCTCAAATTGTGTACCTGAGATGAATGCCTCACTTGCCTCACAGCAGCCTCGGGTAGCATGCATACATTATTTTTGCATCAAAATCACGTAATGGAAGTGTTTCCAAATCTCTGATTTCAAAATGTCATCCTCACTACTTGATAAGATGACTTCTACAGAACTCATGCTAGAAGTAGACATGTCCTCTCTAGTATTGTCTTTTTGGTTTATGATTGCATTATTATCTACAACTCATGTTTTCTTTACAGAAATCTTTTTTAGCTCCTTTCATTTTAGTGAGGGTTAGTTCAATGAAATAATAATGTAATTGGTAAATTTACTTAGCCCAGGCCACATAAACCAGAATAAATCACAATATATTAAAAAGAAAGAAAATAAATAAATCCCTGAATTGTTCTCCACATTGCATAACTTGTACTTTTCACTCATCAATAGTGAGATGCCAGTATAAATCTATGTACTAAATACTTGTAAGACATTTTTTAGATAAAAAAATATTTTTAAGGTACTAATATTTTCTTCCCATGATCTACCTTCTCTGGTTACACACTCTTCCCTTCAGAGGACATTAGCATGACTGTACCTATCAGCCTATCAGCCTGATATGTTGATAGGCATACAATGAATATTTCTGGATTAAAAATGTGAATGCATTAAGGAAACATGATACTCAAGAAAATGTAATCCAGGAGAAACCTAGGAACACGTACAAATATTTTTATGAAGCAATGGAGGGAGGACATTAGTGGAGCTCTCAATCCACTTTGGCTGCAAAGAAAGATTGGTTCAAGGACTTAATATAAAAAACTTAAAAAAAATTATTCTTACCGACATGCTTGCCCTTTCTGAGGTGAAGTATGTAAAACAAAAGTTTACAGGTCAATGTGTTCAACAGCATAAAAAGAGACTCACATCAACAGAGAATGCCTTAGCAAACATATACAAGGAGACACCACTATCAGAGCTCACCACAGCCAAAGACAAATTGACTGTGATTTATTTTAGCTTTCTCCAGGGTTCTGCAAACACTCAAATTTTAGGTCCAAAATAAGGAGCAATCCAATAAAGCATAGCTGGAGTCACGGTGTTAATCTTTTAAAAATTATTTTGTAAGATTTTGCAATAGAGTAGTATCTATAAATTTGGTGTTTGAGGCGACCTCAATATTCCTTGAAAATATCAGATGTTCATGGTAATAATTACTTTATAGAATTGCTAGAAATAATGTATACAAAGGTGAATCTTTTATAATAGTACTGTCTTGGAACAAAACAAAAAACCAGAAGTGTAAACAAAGATGATAATTTAAAAATTTTAGGCCCCAGCCAGGTAGCTCATTTGGTTAGAATGCTGTCCTTATATGCCAAGGTTACGGGGTTGATCCCAGGTCAAGGCACATAAAAGAAGCAACCAAAGAATGCATCAATAAGTGGAACAACAAAATCAATGTTTCTCTCCCTGTTTAAAATCAATTAAAATAAAAAATAAATTAAAAATTTTAACTGGTATGTAGCAAAATATTAATATAAATAAACTCCAAAGATAAATATCACCTGGAAAGATATTTGCAACAAATATGACAAATGGCTAATATCCTTAATATAAAAGAGCTCTTATAAATCAATAAGGAAGAGATGAATAACCAATAGAAGAATACTTAAAGGAGATATATTGGCACATCATAAGAAATGAAACATGAATTGCTATTAATATCTGAAAAGATGCTCTAAATTATTCTTTATTAAAGAACTGCAAATGAAAACAACAAAATGCCATCTTTCACTCTCAGATTAGTAAGACTTATGGGAAAATAGCTCATTTAAATTTTGTGAATTAGTGTAAACTTCTTTAAAGGCAGGCAATATGGCAATATATATATCAAAATTATACACAAAATGTACACATCTTTTACCCAGTAGTACTATTTCTAAGATTATCCTACAAGCACTAATGAACACAGATATACATGTCATGATGTTCATTACAGTATTGTTTGTAATAACTAAAAACTAGAAACAACGTGAAAATTTGTCAGTAGGATTATGTAGATTACGGTACACCCATACTATGTAATACTACGCGGTTGTTAAAATAAATAGAGTGAGGCGGAAACATGAAAACTGACATGGACTAAGTGCAGCATGGTATGCTGGGTTGCATCTTGGCACAGAAAAAGGGTATTGAGAGAAAAACTAATGAAATCTGAATAAAGTTCATAGTTTAGTTAATAATAATGTGTCCATATTACTTTCTCAGTGTGTGTAGAGCAGTGTTTGGGCTACACTTCAGCCTCCACTCACCCTTAGCTGGGCACCCTTAGCTGGGCACTGCATAACTTGCACAATCACGTAACTAAAACAAATATGTGAAAAAGATATAGTAGATGTATACACAAAGTCTTGAGTGTGTTGAGAAATAGGGTCTGTCAGGACAAGGCATTTGAGTCTTAGATGATTGGTAGGGTGTGTGATAGTGAGAAAAAGGAAGCCCTTTATTTGTGATTGGCTCTGTCTGAGTCACATGACTAATGCAGTGGTCAGAGACTGAACTGAGTGGGGACAGCCAAAGGAGGCACCAGTGAGAAGAGATCCTTGAACTGCAAAGCCACAGGGGGCATTTTGAGAGCTGCAGAAGAGAATCATAAACATCATGGAAGATCCTAAATGCCATGCTAAGAATTTAGGCACTCTGGGAGTGTTAGTAGAGACATAGAAATAAATTTTGTTCTGTAAATTTTCCTTATAAAATGTTTTCTGGTTCTGTTCCTGTTCTAGTTGTTTGCTTAGTTTGCTTTTGTTTTTGTTTTAGGTGTGGTTGTTAATAACTGTGAGTTTGCTGTCATCCTTACTGTTCCTATTTTTGATCTTCTTTTTCTTAGGTAACTCCCTTTAACATTTCATATAATAAGGGCTTGGTGATGATGAACTCCTTTAACTTGACCTTATCTGAGAAGCACTTTATCTTCCCTTCCAACTTATAAGTATGACCCATGGACATGAACTATAAGGGGGGGAATGTGGGAGGGAGGGGGTGGGCAGGATGGAGTGGAGTGAGGGGAGGAATGGGACAACTGTAATAGCATAATCAATAAATATATTTAAAAAATGTTTTCTGGTTGTTTTAGAAATGCCAACATTATCTAAGTCTAGAGTTGAAAGGTAATAAGTTGAAATTTTATCTTAAAACTGTTCTGTGTGCCCAATCTCTTTTCTCAGGAAATAGAGACTATAAACAATATGGAGTGTAAGATTCTGGACACTCACAGAAAGTTGTTTAGCTCTCTGTCAATCTCTAGGGCAGTGGTCTCCAAACTTTTTTGACCTGATGTTTATTTAATAAAGCACTAACATATGTTGATTCATTTATTTGTAAATTCAATACCTGTCCTACTAATTTTAGCTAATATACTAAAACATAATCAACAACTTCAGGTAAAGTTCACCATTAAGGATGGTGATACAAATCTGTATTTCAAACACCTTCCTGATAGTTCCATATAACTTTGTTTTACTGTGACACTGGTCAGGCTTTTAGCTTCCTAAGACACCTGACCAAGGTGTTGTACCAAGAGGAGGAAGAGTGTCCACTATGCCATTTTCCTGTTTCCTGGTGCTTGTAAAGGAGTATCATGTTGTGGTCCAGAGCACTGTCTGAGGTGAATTGGGGCTCTGCCATTGACTAGCAACTTAAACTCTCCCAGCCCCAGTTTCCTCACGTTTAAAAATGACAATAAGAACAATAGCACTCCCCCAGGGTTTTTGCGAAGGTTAAATGAACTACTGGAGACAAAGCGTGTAGGACGGTGCCTGGCGTGCAGGACACGCTGCTGCCTAAGTGTTTGGTATCACTGGAGTTATATTCCTCCTTGTAGTTTTTTAGTTCGAGTCTGTTAAAGCCACTTCTCTATTTTGTGAGGGCAAGTTAGTTAAAACCAGATAACACAATCTGTAAATCTACCTCACTGAACCCTCAGTGACCCACTCTTTGCTGTGGGAGCTCCCCCCCTTCCCTTCAAGTGACCTGGGTGTAGTATTGGCGGAGAGGCCATCAGACGTGCCCGCTCAGTGGGAGTACTGACGTCAATCCACACATAAAATATTAGTAAATCTTAACTTTTCTTTTTTTTTAATAAAAAGCAAATAAGTACCTGTGTGTTTGTGTGTGTATTCTAACATTTCCTTCTTACACTTCGTGGATTTCTAGGGTATTTCCTGTGATGTGCCCATCCACTCTGGAGGCCCCTGTGCAGGGGGATGCACTGAGAATACGCCCACAGCCTCGGTGAGCTGACCACTGTGGAAGCCGGAGGCGAGCAAGGTGGGGGCATGAAAGGACAGGTGGGGAAAAGGAAACCTGGCAAGAGCCTGCGAGTGGAATTTTGGCTGTAGGCAATCCTGTTCTGAAAGGTCTTCCTGGGCAAGTTGGTGAGGTCATGGGGTTTCAGATCCAGCATTTTCCCACAGCTGGGCTGTAGGCAAGTTTGCACGCAGCCCCCACAGCACCCAGCACTGGGTATGGGCCTCAGAGTAAGTGGTCACTTCCCCAAGGAGTTTATTGAGATGACTAACACCAACATAGAATTTCAATATATGTTACTTATGTTTATTAACGTGTGAATATACACACACTTTATGAATAAATCACACAGCACAAAAGGCTGTAATTTACAGAAGGAGGAACTACTAAAACTTGAGTTTTCAAAGGAATTACTTCCTGGAGGAAGGAGGTGGTGCCTTGGATAAGTATTGAAAGAACAAATTCTCATTCATTAAAGCTAAAAAAAAATCCCTTACAAACAAACAAAAACCCTTCTTTTAACTGTTTATTAAAGATGCTATTCCTAATGACCCAGGATTTGTATAGAGCCACTACAGATACCAGAATATAAACTCCATGAGGATGTTTGTATTTTTTTTTCACTGTTGTGTGCCTGATGCCAACACTAATACTTTGCATATAGTGGGTTCTCATTTGTCAAATAAATTAATGAATGATTAGAGAAACTGTCTGTGAAATGTTAGTTGAAAGTTTTTATCGTCTCTCTTTGAATCATGGTGTGACTATCAGGGTAAATGCAGACGAAATTTAGTCCAAATTCCACAGCTGAAAAACCAAGGTCCAGATTGCTCAAGTAACCTACTCAAGGCAATCCAAGAAGCCAAGTCTATAACTGGAGTTAGAACTCCTATTTCCGAACTCCTAGCCCAGTGCTTTCTTCACGATCCAATGGCACCTCCCCAGAAGTACCAGATGGCCACAACTCATCTTTCAATATCCAGACCTTCTCAAGAGCCAGGAAAGAATCTGATTCCAAAGGTTGACAGAAATGAAGACAGCTAGAGAGTTTCCTCTCCAGCTGCTGCGTCTGTGTCTGGCCTCCTAGACACCAGTGGTTTCCATTGTTATATGTCCTTTTTCTCTTGGGAATGAGGAAAAAGAAACAAAATAGCATTACATTATGCTATTTAAGTATGATTTAAATTATGTAACATAAACACATTTTGTAACTATGTCCATTATTTTCCAAGCAAAGTAACCAGGCTAATAACCCACTCTATGTAGCCCAATGCTCAACAGGAATATGACCTGAGCATCTCAGAGTTCTTCTTGTTCTTAAAGGTACATTCTGAAGACACGTATATTATGAATATACATATTATATGAACACATATTCTGTTTATGAACACATGGTATGTTTATGAATATATATGAAATAAATGTGTCATCTATAAATTATTACATTTCATATAAAATAAAATTATACATACACACACACATATACCCGATAACCCAGGTTTTTAAGTTTTAGGCATAAAATCTGACCTCATCATAACATCCTTTTGTTTCTGAATATATTTTATTGTCTCAAAGTAAACTCTGTAACCCTTTCTGAATAGGAGCTATCTGAACCTTACTAAGTTCTCTCCCCTCTTTTAAACTTAAATTCATAACTAATAGTTTGAATTTTCAGGCCTTACTTTTGTTCTGTAAATTTTCTTCTGTAAATTTTCCTTATAAAATGTTTTATGGTTGTTTTAGAAATGCCAACATTAAGTCTAGAGGTAGTAAGTTGAAATTTTATCATAAAACTGTTCTGTGTTGTTTATCAGTTCTACCTTCTGAAAATTTTTCAAAACTGCCCAGTTTTGTCCATCTCTACTGTCACAAGCTAGGCCAACAACTACTGTCTCTCAATTAAGACTAATAAAATAACATCTCTTTTTTTAAGTTTTTTTAAAAAATATATTTATTGATTATGCTATTACAGTTGTCCCATTCCCCCCCCACTCCACTCCATCCTGCCCACCCCCTCCCTCCCACATTCCCCCCTATAGTTCATGTCCATGGGTCATACTTATAAGTTCTTTGGCTTCTACATTTCCTACACTATTCTTACCCTCCCCCTGTCTATTTTCCACCTATCATCTATGCTACTTATTCTCTGTACCTTTCCCCCCCTCTCCCCCTCCCACTCCCCTATTGACAACCCTCCATGTGATCTCCATCTCTATGGTTCTGTTCCCATTCTAGTTGTTTGCCTAGTTTGCTCTTGTTTTTGTTTTAGGTGTGGTTGTTAATAACTGTGAGTTTGCTGTCATTTTTACTGTTCCTATTTTTGATCTTCTTTTTCTTAGGTAACTCCCTTTAACATTTCATATAATAAGGGCTTGGTGATGATGAACTTCTTTAACTTGACCTTATCTGAGAAACACTTTATCTTCCCTTCCATTCTAAATGAAAGCTTTGCTGGATACAGTAATCTTGGATGTAGGTCCTTGCATTTAATCTTGGGTAATGTAATTATGATGTGCCTTGGTGTGTTCCTCCTTGGGTCCAGCTTCTTTGGGACTCTCTGAGCTTCCTGGACTTCCTGGAAGTCTGTTTCCTTTGCCAGACTGGGGAAGTTCTCCTTCATTATTTGTTCAAATAAGTTTTCAATTTTTTGTTCTTCCTCTTCTCCTTCTGGCACCCCTATAATTCAGATGTTGGAACGTTTCAAGATGTCCTGGAGGTTCCTAAGCCTCTCCTCATTTTTCTGAATTCTTGTTTCTTCATTCTTTTCTGGTTGGATGTCTCTTTCTTCCTTCTGGTCCACACCATTGATTTGAGTCCCAGTTTCCTTCCCATCACTGTTGGTTCCCTGTACATTTTCCTTTGTTTCTCTTAGCATAGGCTTCATTTTTTCATCTGGTTTTCGAACAGATTCAACCAATTCTGTGAGCATCTTGATAACCAGTGTTTTGAACTGTGCATCCGATAGGTTGGCTATCTCTTCGTTGCTTAGTTGTATTTTTTCTGGAGCTTTGAAGTGTTCTGTCATTTGGGCCATTTTTTTTTGTTTGTCTGTCTTGGCCCGTCTGTTACTTTAAGGGGCGGAGCCTTAGGTGTTCACCAGGGCGGGGTAACGCTGGTCGCTGGGCTGTGACGCTCTACGTGGGGGAGGGGCCCAGAGGGAGCAATGGCGCCTGCCTCACTCTCTTCCGGATTTCAATCTTTCACTCCAATACCCACAATCAAACTGGGCCCCTCTGGTGCTGGTTCCCGAGTGGGTGGGCCTGTGCACACTCTAGGCCACTGTGGGTCTCTCCAACGACCTCTCCTGTGAGGCTGGGAGTCTCTCCTGCTGCTGCCCCAACCCCCACGGGCGTTTTCAATCAGAGGTTTGAGGCTTTATTTCCCTGAGCTGGAGCCCTGGGTTGCGTGGTCTGCTTTGCTCCCCGCAGTTCGCCTGGTTTATCTGTGGGCAAATGTGGTGCCGCGGGGTGCTACCCACCGCTCTGCCTGCCCCGTTCTCTGCCACTCTGAGTCCAGCCCTCTCGGTTTATCTGTGCGCCAATGTGGGGCCACAGGGTCTGCTAGTGGTCAGACTGCCTGCACCGTTCGTCCCACACTCCGCCAGTCTCGGTCCCGCCACAGCCACGAGAGTCCTCTCCACCCCAGTGCCCGTCTCCGCCCCTCCTACCAGTCTGGATGAATGTTTATTTTGTATTTCCTTGGTGTTGGATCCCCTTGCCATTCGATTTTCTGTCAGTTCTGGTTGTGCAAGGAGATGCAGTGTGTCTACCTACGCTGCCATCTTGGTTCTCCTAAAATAACTTCTTAATTCTATTCCCTCCCATAGCTCATGAGGTAAAGACCAGAGTCTTATTTATCTATTTATTTTTAAAAGATTTTATTTATTTTTCCTTAGAGAGAGGGGATGAGAGGGAGAAAGAGAGGGAGAGAAACATCTGTGTATGAGGGAAACATCAATCAATTGTCTCTGGCAGGCACCCCAACCAGGGACCTTGCATTTTCCCAACAGGAGCTGAACCCGGCAATGTTTCACTTTGCAGGATGATGTCCAACCAACAGAGCCACATGGGCCAGGGCAAGACCAGGGTCTTTAACGTGGCCCACAAGGCCCCTTATGATCTGGTCCCTGCCTGCTCACCAGCTTCCTCTTGGGTACTCTCCCAGATCTTTGCATTTCAGCCACATTCTTTCAGTTCCTGAGAGGAGTCAGCTTTTCCCTTTCCTAGAGTTTTTGCCCATGTTATTTCAACTTCTTAGAATGCTGTCTATTATGGCACTTCCCCCACCCCACACACCTTATGCATTTCTGTGAGTGGGCAGTGGAGCTGGTGGGTGCTTGAGAGCCCTCTCTAGTGGCTCAATGCAGGAAGATGAATGAAGAGGAAGAAAAGGAGGCTAGTTCTTGGATAAACCATAAGATACTAAATTTATATTCCCTAGTGAGTATGTGTGGCATATAAGTGCTTTATGTGTGTTCATTTGCTTGAAATAAATAGAATAGCAGAAACAGTTTTTGTCTAGAATGCTTAAGAATGTGTTTGAAATAATAGCTCCTAGTCATTGAACTACATGTTGCACATTTTGCAAACTGTTTCATATTTAAACCTCATAACTAACTGCAGGTGAATGTTTTTAAGTTCCTATTTTACAGAGAAGGATACTGAGGCTTAAGAGGTTGAAGCACTTATCTAAGTCACAGCCAAGAGTCAAACCAAGACATGCCAGATTCCATACCTGTGTTTGGCCTCATGCTGCTCTGCCTTTCTGCATTACTGAGTCATCAGAACTAAGGTAATTTTTGAGATTGTTATTAATCAGATTTCCTTTAGAACTACTACTTATGTGTCTCTGTATGCTGCTAATCTGTGAACTCCTAGGGTGGAGAGAGCTGTGTAATCCCTTGTTTTGTCCCTACTGGTTAGCATAATGACTGGGACATAATAATAATACAATTCATTGAATATTAGGTGTTAAGCACAGTTCAAAGTGCTTTATATATATTAAACTTAATCATCACAATAACTTTATGAAATAGACACTATTATTATCTTCATTCTACAAATGAAGAAATGGAACCACAAAGAGGTTAAGTAATTAGCCCAAGATGTCATAGAGGCTTTTAGTCCTCACCCTTCCTGGGTCTCCTCTCTTTCTAAGCATGTGGGAGAACCATTTTTCCTACCCTCTTGTAGTTAAATGGCCTTGTGGCTGGTAATGGTCAATAAGCTAGAAATAGAATTGATACGTGTCACTTTTATGCTATAGGTCACTTCTTGCTAAAGTATGTAATTACTGACATGAGACCCTCTAGTGCTCAAAAAGCTGAAGTGCATACACAGCTACAAGATGCTAGAATCTCCATTACCATGGATTTCTGAGTGATTATGTGAGAACAACTCCCTCTCCCTCATAATGGAAATGGAGCATGAATGACAACTAAACCCTGACATTTTAAGCCACTAAGATTTCCCTTTTGACTGGTTACCATGTGCTATAGACTGAGTATCTATATCCCCCTCAAAATTCTTATACTGAAATTGAATCCCCAATGTGATGCATTTGGAGGTGGGGCCTTTGACAGGTGACCAGGTCATGAGAGTGGAGTGCACATAAATGGCAGTGGTGCCTTATAAAAAAGACCCTTTCCGCCATGTGAGGACACAGCAATAAGACAGCCAACTGTGTATGAATCAGGAAGCAGGCTCTCCCCGGATACTGAATCTGCTGGTACCTTGGTCTTGGACTTTCAAGCCTCCAGAACTGTGAGAAATAAATGTTGTTTATAAGCCACCTAGCCTATAGTATTTTTTAGTATACAATAAAAGCCCAAAGGACTAGATAGCACAGCAAACATAACTTATGTTGACTAATACACAAGATCAGAACTCTGGTAAGTGATGGAGTGGAGGTTTAAACACAGGTAGCTCTGGCTCTGAAGCCCATTCCTTAAATCACTACCTTGTAAGTTATTAGTAAGCGTCAATTGACTAAATAAGCAAGTAAATGGCAAGAGGCCTTTATTATTCACTCATGCTTAGTGGTCGGGATCCAGCTTTGGTGGGGGAGGAGTGCCTTCCTTTCACTAAGAATACCATCACGAGATGGATATCTCTAATCAGCACAGCCTTCGTCTTGACCTTGTCTTTCGAAGGTATTCAGCCAACTTAAAGCTTTCAGATATCATAAAAATGGAAACATTTGGTTGTTTTGATTTAGTCATGTTTGGCTCCACGTATTTAAAAATGACAGTACTGTCAATCAAATGAAACTTTAATCAAATTGGTATCTTAAAAAACGAAGAAAAGGCATAGTCAACTTGGTAATAAATGACAATTCTCCAAAGAAGATACCCATAGATAATTTTGGATTTACTTAAAAAATTGATTTCTTCTTCTTGTTCTAAGGTCACAGTCCTTTGGGATTAGGCCCCAGCCTTATGACCTCACTTAAGTACCTCCTAGAAACCCTATCCAGACACAGTCACATGGGCACTTAGGGCTTCAGCATTTTCATTTTAGGGGGAGGGGGGTAAATTCAGTTTATAGCAAAATGTCACTAAGGAGCCATAGTCTAATGGCCAAAGAGAATGGGACATGATTCAAGTTTAACAGGTTTTTACATTTTAAACAAACATATTCTACTTTCTGATGGCAACCATGTCAGGTTATCAAGTTTCCCTGTGGGCCTTAGTACCAGGAAGCCCAGATCCCTGGACCTATCCCAGTAACTAAAGTGGCCCCTATTGTTAGAATAATTGGGCTTTCCTTTTTACCTTGATTGTTTCCACTATTACGGTATTTGTCTCTTCTTGTTAGTCAATTTATATTTTTTCCCAGATGACACAAAGTAAAAGTTAAAGAAATAGACAATGATTTCAGTATCCATGGCTTTTGTTTCCTTTTTAAAACATATTATCAATTTATAGTGGTAATATATTTTTCACTGAAACGTGTTGTACTTAACAATAAACAAACAGTGGCTGAAATATGCTTTCTTCCTATGGGGGCTTAGTATTTATCCCATATACTGTGTATTACTCTGTGTCTCAGGATTTTATCTTTTCTAACATTTAAATAACCTTAAGGACTGATTAAGGCTTACCAAACTTAAGACATTCATATCCTTTGCGCAAAAAACCAATATGAGCATAATTAATTTGAGTGTTGAACTAAGTTAAGTTGAAAGTCCTGAAAATACTAGATTATAATGAAAACATCTCCTTAACCATGACTGCAGTGGTTAAAATTTAATGCAACATTAACAGTGAAGTATGACTCTTCTAATGGTCTCTGCTCCTGCTTTGTGGAAGCTAAGGCAGGATTTATGCTACAAACAGGACTCTGTGTTCATGAAAATATGTAGCTTAGTTTTTAAATACACTCAACACATAAAAAGACCATTTACTCTGTTTTATGTTTTCATGTATTTATTAGTTTGTAATAATAACCATGCCCTCCAGAGGCTGGACATATTCTGGGAGCTAATGATCTGTCAGGGTTAGAGGCCCAAAGCTTCATGCTGGCACCATTAATCAGCCCACCATCTCCTAGCTTATGGGCAACACCTTCCATCAGTCATTGTGACTCAGGTCCTGCAAGCCAGAGAGCATGAGGTTTGGAAAGCCCATCCTATGGGCAGTGTGCTGAATACCACAGCACACTGCTGATCATATCCATGGAAACCAGTGTCGGAAACTTCACACAGCAGAGGACATATCTTGCATGACTGTCACTCTTCTAAGGCCTAAGACCTTGAGACTGTATCTCAAAAGGTCATAATATGAGACAGATCATCATTAACTTCTTTTTCAAGCCATTGGTCAAGCAGTTTTAAAAATATTTCAAAATATGTTCATACCATTGAACCCTATTAAATAAACATTTTTAATCATTTAAAACCTAGGATGGGTTTTATAAACAGGAAAATGTCAAACAAACCCAATATTCCACTGTTTTTGTCTACAATTGTATGACGATTGACAACTGTAGGACAGGGTATCTGTTGATAGCACACTGGGCTCCAACATCTCACCCCCTGGAAGGTCTCAGAACATTAAAGTGGTGAAACCCAAGGGACTGTTCCTTTGGAGGCTGCTCCCCCTAGTTCCAGCCCAACTACCAGGGGCCTCTTTAGAGCCCTCATCCTCCACAATCTCTCTCTGACACACTGACCACTTCCTTACCCCGCCACCACCTCCCCCAACCCACTGCAGTTCATTCATTCAATAGAAACTTATTTAGCTCCTACAATGCACCAGACACTTGCTTCTGCGCCATCTTTCTTTCTTAGTTCTCACACCTCTCTAACTACTCCTCTTCACACATTCTGTTTCTACTTTGTCTTTTCATCCTTGTGTTATCCAAGGTTCTCTTTTATCCTTCTTATTATTTCTGAAGTTTTTGAGGTACACTTGACATACCACAAAGATCAACCATTTTAAGTGGCCAGCTTGATGAATTTGGGAAAATGTACACAGTTGTGCAACCAACATCACAATAAAGTTTTGGAACACTTCTATCACCCCAAAAACTGGTCCTTCCTGCCCCATTTCTGGCCCCAGGCAACCACTGATGTGCCTTTTGTTGCTATTGTTTTGCCGTTTTGAGAGTTTTATATTAATGAAATTCTTGAGTGTGCCCTTTTGTGTCTGGCTTCTTTCCCTTAGCATGATGTTTTCTTTTCTTTTTTTCTTTTAAATATATTTATTGATTATGCTATTACAGTTGTCCCATTTCCAGCCCCCCTCACTCCACTCCATCCTGCCCATCCCCTCCCTCCCACATTCCCCCGCTATAGTTCATGTCCATGGGTCATACTTATAAGTTCTTTGGCTTCTACATTTCCTACACTATTCTTACCCTCCCCCTGTCTATTTTCCACCTATCATCTATGCTACTTATTCTCTGTACCTTTCCCCCCCTCTCCTCCTCCCACTCCCCTATTGACAACCCTCCATGTGATCTCCATCTCTATGATTCTGTTCCCGTTCTAGTTGTTTGCCTAGTTTGCTCTTGTTTTTGTTTTAGGTGTGGTTGTTAATAACTGTGAGTTTGCTGTCATTTTTACTGTTCCTATTTTTTACCTTCTTTTTCTTAGGTAACTCCCTTTAACATTTCATATAATAAGGGCTTGGTGATGATGAACTTCTTTAACTTGACCTTATCTGAGAAGCACTTTATCTTCCCTTCCATTCTAAATGATAGCTTTGCTGGATACAGTAATCTTGGATGTAGGTCCTTGCCTTTCATGACTTGGAATACTTCTTGCCAGCCCCTTCTTGCCTGTAAGGTCTCTTTGGAGAAATCAGCTGACAGTCTTATGGGAAGTCCTTTGTAGGTAACTGTCTGCTTTTCTCTTGCTGCTTCTAAGATCCTCTCCTGTTTAATCTTAGGTAATGTAATTATGATGTGCCTTGGTGTGTTCCTCCTTGGGTCCAGCTTCTTTGGGACTCTCTGAGCTTCCTGGACTTGCTGGAAGTCTATTTCCTTTGCCAGACTGGGGAAGTTCTCCTTCATTATTTGTTCAAATAAGTTTTCAATGTTTTGTTCTTCCTCTTCTCCTTCTGGCACCCCTATAATTCAGATGTTGGAATGTTTCAAGATGTCCTGGAGATTCCTAAGCCTCTCCTCATTTTTCTGAATTCTTGTTTCTTCATTCTTTTCTGGTTGGATGTTTGTTTCTTCCTTCTGGTCCACACCGTTGATTTGAGTCCCAGTTTCCTTCTCATCACTTTTGGCTCCCTGTACATTTTCCTTTGTTTCTCTTAGCATAGGCTTCATTTTTTCATCTGTTTTTCGAACAGATTCGACCAATTCTGTGAGCATCTTGATAACCAGTGTTTTGAACTGTGCATCTGATAGGTTGGCTATCTCTTCGTCGCTTAGTTGTATTTTTTCTGGAGCTTTGAAGTGTTCTGTCATTTGGGCCATTTTTTGTTTGTTTGTTTGTCTTGGCACGTCTGTTACTTTAAGGGGTGGAGCCTTAGGTGTTCACCGGGGCGGGGTAATGCTGGTCGCTGGGCTGTGACGCTGTATGTGGGGGAGGGGCCGAGAGGGAGCAATGGCGCCTGCCTCACTCTCCTCCGGATTTCAATCTTTCACTCCAATACCCACAATCAAACTGGGCCCCTCTGGTTCTGGCCCCCAAGTGGGTGGGCTTGTGCACACTCTAGGCCCCTGTGGGTCTCTCCAACGACCTCTCCTGTGAGGCTGGGAGTCTCTCCTACTGCTGCCCCAACCCCCACAGGCGTTTTCAATCAGAGGCTTGAGGCTTTATTCCCCGCCCCCCCAGCCCCGTGCTGGAGGCCCGGACTGCGCGGTCTGCTTCGCTCCCCGCCGTTTGTCCGGTTTATCTGTGCGAGAATGTGGGGCCGAGGGGTCTTCTAGTGGTCAGACTGCCTGCGCCGTTTGTCCCACACTCTGCCAGTCTCGGTCCCGCCACGGCCACTCGAGTCCTCTCTGCCCCGGTGCCCATCTCTGCCCTACCGGTCTGGATGAATGTTTATTTTTTATTTCCTTGGTGTCGGACTTCCTTGTCGTTCGATTTTCTGTCAGTTCTGGTTGTGCGAGGAGGCGCAGCGTGTCTACCTACGCCGCCATCTTGGTTCTTCCTAGCGTGATGTTTTCAAGAGTCACCCACGTTATTGAGTGTATCGGTAGTTTGTACCTTTTTATTGCTCAGTAGTATTCCATTGTATGAACATACCAATACTGTCTTATCCGTAGGTCTTAAACTTTTTAACCACCCTTTGCCTCAGTCTCCCAGTTTTTAAAACGGACACAATACTGGTAGCTTAGAATAAAGACTGACATCTGTCAGGTTCTCTTTTAGCTCATATTATTATATTTACTTGTTGTTTCCTGGGAGATACAAATGTCTTATCTCAAGGGGCTGAAATCAAGAACTCTGAGGGCAGAATTTGATTTCCTGTACCTCATTACTCAGGAAGGGGGGTCTCTTTGGGTCAGTCTTTACTGGGCCGGGGAAAGCTGGAGGAGAGGGAGGGAAGTGCGGTGCACCTGGGTGGGTTTGGGGCAGCATGAGAGAGTGGGGTACTGCAGGGATGGAGGAAGGGGTAAAGGGGTAGGAGCTGATGGAACTGCAGACAGCAGGGTGAACAGGCAAATGAATAGGCAAGGCACCCAGGCTGAGTCGCGGGGCGGGGCCTGGAGAGAGGGCGAGGCCTGTGGTCCTTTGGCACCCAGGCTGCGGCGTAGTGGCCGAGCGCAGGGGGGCGCCAGGGTCTCCTTCTGCGGTGCGACTGCGCTTCCTGTGCCCCGCACCCCTGCATTGAGTCGGAGCCCCGAAGGTTATTCGCAAGGGTGTTCACTCTGTTCTTCCTGGGATAGCAGCCCGGTAAGTGGGGCAGGGGCCGACCCAGCTCCAAGCCTGTGCCCCTTCCTCCTCAGCCTGGGGCTAGCGAGCGCACCCGTCGGCCCTGGAGAGCCCAGACCCCCACGTTCTGGGCTGCGATTCCTCGCCTTCTGCGGGAGGAAGGAGCGGGGCACGAGCACTCCCTACGGTAGCACGCTCCTGATACTCAGCAATGGAGGGGAATAGCGTGCATTCTGAATGTAGCGGGGCTTTAGCTTGCAGGAAGTTTTTTCATTAAAACATTAAGAGGCAGAGTCACATCCACAACCAGGCCCCTTCTTCAAATACACGGAAAGTATTTACGTGCTAAAGACGTCCTTCAGCAGAGGGGGCGATGAGCCGGGAATCAAGATAGTCTACGTAAACTGTAATTGAAAAATAAAAGTTTGGTTTTTTTTAAAGGGTAGTTCACACTCTACCACTAGGGTCCCTCTGTTACCTCAGCTGAGTCAGTTAACCTTCGGGGGTCCCTCATTTTGTCCTCTGTGGAATGAACAATCTCCATGACTTTTTAGTTCTGTGTTCTGTAAGGGGCAGTCGTGTACCTGGACAGCCACAGTTGGTGTATCCTCAATCACGGGTGGCGGCTGCAAAGCTCCCGTCCCTTCGGCAGCCAGCACTTACGGCCAAGAGATGCAAGGTGCTCCGGGCACTGTGGTAGATAGACAAGTCCTGTGTTCAGGAGCTACCAGTCAGCAGGGGCTGTGAAGTCCATCTTTTCCTTGAGTCCTCGGGTCCTAGATCCATTCTCCCAGACCCCGTAGGTAGAGGAAGGAGGAGGAGGCTGTGTTTGGAGAAGCAGGGAAGGCCGTCAGGCTGGGGAGAGGGTGCAGAGGGTACAAGAGCCGGGCTGGTGTGGAGAGGATGTCAGTGGACCAGTGATAAATAGGCATGTGAGATACTTCAGCGGTTCCAGGGTACAGACCTGAACAGTCGTTCTGGGACCACGTCAAGCACATCTTCCT
The DNA here is from genome assembly GCF_022682495.2 of Desmodus rotundus. Lineage (NCBI taxonomy): Eukaryota > Metazoa > Chordata > Mammalia > Chiroptera > Phyllostomidae > Desmodus > Desmodus rotundus. Next base: position 38,048,922 of record NC_071391.1, read on the forward strand.
GAGGGTCCCCAGTCCCCAGCAAAGGGCTCTAACGTGGATGACTAATACAAACCTACCTTATCAAAAAGCCCTGTGTGATTGTGATTCACGTAAGGGGGGCGGGACAAGGGGCAGAGTACACTTGTATGTGGACTCCTTCAGGTCCGTATCTTACTCACTTGTTTCTCCCAAGGTCCCTAGCAGAGAGCCTTGCACATAGCCGATTCTCATTTGTGTTTTTAAATTTAATTTCAGAATCACAGAATGAAAAGCATGGTGGACTCTCCTTCCCACCCTCGCCCCTGCAAAAAAACAAAAACGAAGAACCTCTGATAACAGCAACAGAACCCCTCCACCTGTTCATATGATCCTGTTGCTTGCAATTCTTTTAATGGTAGACAATGCCTTTCATTCTGTATTTGGGCCATTCTTGCAATAGTGTGTTCCATTCTGGGTGATACTTTTGAAGAGGGACTTTATTGAACTGCAACATGTCCAAGAGAGGGTGAACAAGATGGCTAGGTGCCTATAAACCATGACATATGACAAGTAGTTGGGCATATTTGAACTTCAGGGACATAGTACTCAGTGGGGAGGTGACAGCTGCCTTCAAACAAAGTAAAAGGCTGCCAGGAGGAAAAGGACTTGTTACATGTTTTGTAAGTGAGGAGAAATTGTAGGGGGCTAATTTTGGCTAACATGACTGAGAACATTTTAATCATTAGAACAATCCAGAAATAGAATGGGCTGCCCCAGGAGGCCTTGATTTACAATCAGTGGAGGTGTTGACTCAGGCTGGATTCCATGTGTGGGATTATTCTGGAATTGATGCAGAGGGTGAAAAATTAGAGAAAAAAGACTTCCACGGTTACTTGCAGACATCTGATTCTGTTGGTTAAATTCTGGCTAAGGCTATCTGACCTCAACTGAGTCACTGATGATCTTTTCCTAGATATTTCCAAGCCCTGGGAGTGGGGGGTTAGGGCATATAAATGGTTGGGGTCCAGGTGGGGAGACTAAAGAACTGTAAATAGAAGGGACTCTTTCAAGATGAGAAAAAGTCCAAGAAAGGGGGCACTCCTAAAGGAGGGCTGCCTTAGCCCACTTCACAGGTGGGTGCTTGTTTGTGTGTTTGTTTCTGGGATCAGTTCTGTTGAGTTTTGCATGGAGAGGTACCAAGGGGCTTCATGAGCATGTTGGTGCATAGCTTTTTCTCTCTCCTTCCTGCTAGGTCCTCTCTGTAAACCACACTCTATTTGCTTGTTGTCAACCCTGATGAGCCAGACTGGCAGATTTAAAGATGAAATGACAAGCAGTTTAAATTAACTAGTGGAACCTAGACTTGTTGTTCTATTTTTATTCCTTCCCTGTTATTGTGTCGGTCAGCGCATAGAGGTTTGATTCACATATCCAATGTGCTTCTCTTGCCTTGTTTTTTAGTTCGTTTTGTCAGCCTTATTTGATTTTGTTTTCATTGGAGCCCAGCTTCATAGTCTGGGGTTTATCTTCACATAATACAATGTGCTAAAGACAAGCTGTCCTGCCTGTAGCCGCTGCCTAACGGTCTAGACATTTTTGCCTTGCCTTTTACATGATAGCTGCATCTGGCACACCATACAACATCCTTTTTCATTTATTGGTATGGGATGTAAAAGCAGTTTGAACGTAGAAACATACCATACAAGTATAAATTACTATTATGGATAATACGCAATTCTTAGGGGAAAGTTTATGTAGATATTTACCAATACCTTACCAGTAGAACATGGCTTTTTTGGTTTTATGACATGTTAGTAGATGGATAAAGCCATTCTTGTAAATTGGCACCTTTAATTTGGGATGACTTGATGTGTCCGTTGTTTTAAAATGGCTTTTCTCCTAGATGCATGGTTCCCAGATGAGGGTTCATCACCACTGGTGCTTTTCTTTCTTTTTCAAAACATCACATGCCAGTTTGATACACTTTATCAAATGGAAACATTCTCTTCTTTAAACTTTACTAAGTTGGCAAGTTGGCAACAGAAACTTTTTTCCTGCTTAGAAGTCAAAACCACAGCTTGTACTTTGTTTGGCAGCAAATGCTTAGGAAAGTAACTATTTCTACCTAAAGTACATAAATGTGCATCATATGGTGTTTATTATGTGGATGAATGGAGCTTACTGTTGTTTGTCGTACTTTAAGTGTCATCAGTTGTAATCAGATGAGCCCCAGTGTGAAAACTCTGTTGGCTATAAAGGAAAATTCAGAGCCAGTCATCATCAGAGAACAGATAAAGCAGATAAGGCCAGAAAATCAAATAAGAAATGGAAGGTTCCTATGGATCATTAAAATATGTTTTAGCTGTAAAGAAAATGAAGATATGGTATTATATTCAGAACATGTGAATTAAAAAAATCTCAAACATTTCTAATGCCTATCTTATAAAAAGAATAAAACTCCTAAAACCAAACATTTTCAACATGACAAAAAGAGTCTGGGCTCTAGGCAATATCAAACCCACCAAGGATTATATTTATCAAGATCAGATCTTTCTCATCTTCATTCTTAGTAATTACTGACAAGAAAGGAAAGAAGAAACAACATACTGGAAAGTCTTAGCCAAGTCTCATTGTCAGACATCTGTAAAGGCTTTACAGAGCCCTGGCTGGTGTGGCTCAGTGGATTGAGTGCTGGCCTGTGAACCGAAAGGTCACCAGTTCAGTTCCCAGTCAGGGCACATGCCTGGGTTGCAGGCCAGGTCCTCACTTGGGGCTGTGTGAGAGACAACCAAGCACTCTACTCTCACACATCAATGTTTCTCTTCCTTTCTTTCACCCTTCCTTCCCCTCTCTAAAAAGAAATAAATAAAATCTTAAAAAAAGTTTTACAGAAACAAGGCCAAAGAAGAGTATTATACATATTTTTCTATCAAAGATGAAGACAATGAACACCAGGTAGCTAGTACTTCTAGAGATAATTGCAATGAAATATAAAAATTGCCTTATACTGTTTTGATGATAGGATCCTAACAGATTTTAAAAAGCAGAAAAAGGACCACAGGGAAACCATTGTTGGCCTTGTATTCAGAGTTGCCATGCCTGAAGTAAACAGCTGTCCTCTAGCACAGAGCTTCCTCTGTGCTGGAATTCAAAACATGTAACTCTGAAGGTGAATTTTGGGTGGAGAGCCTGAAAGATAAGAGGAGTTCTCAAATCCTGAAAAAATAGGCCGCAGTTTTGATCACAGTCAAGAGAGTTTTCTAACTCAAGACTCTTTTAAAAAAACATTGGGTCTTGTCCATCGTAGTCACAGCAGTCACTGTAGTTATTTGTCCTTAGCAACTCACCAGCATGTCAGGGATGGGAGTTGAGAAGGGAGTCACCATTTTGCGGTTCTGCAGAAATGGGGCAGAGATCTCTAAGTGGAGAAACAGTTCAAGAGTACGGCCACCTCACTCAGAGCAACTTAAGATCCTCTCAGAGAGAAAAAAATAAAATAAAATTCTCCAAGAGAACCAGAAGCCATGTGGACACATAAGAGAAGACTACCTAAATGTATTTTGCTCTTCAGCCATAGTTACCTCCTTGCTCTTCAGAAAGAAAGTAGATTTGGGTAAACAGCATCTGGATTTGAATTTGACTGGAAAAAGCAGGGTATGGCTAAAAGGGTCTGAGAGTATATTTTGGAACATGCTGTATGCTAGTGATAGAGTTCATATGATGCCTAAAAATGCTTGGAGACTATGAGCCTTATATAGAAGACAATAATGAAGTCTCAGGAAAAAAAATGAGGTCTCAGGTATCATGACTACAGTCCTTAGCAATTATAGCTGGTGAGAAGAAATGTGTTTGCATCAAGCTGCGAAAAACAGAGATAAAATACATTCAGACAAAAGTAAATTCATCTTAAAAAACAAGCACAGTACTAATATTGCTAAAGAGCCTTTAGTGAAAATAACAACCAGGTGATTTTTCTTTGCCATGTAACTTTTCTTCTAAGGATATTAAGGCCAGTTTCTTACTTTATTTCTTCCTCTCATTTGATCTAATTGATCTTTTCCCCTACCATTCTCCTGAGACCCTGAGATCTCTTTTCAAATGCATAAATAGCATCCTTCTGGTAAAATCCAATGATTGGGTTTCAGTCCTCTTATAACTTGAACTGTTAGTAGCATTTGATGCAATTGGTCCTTTGTCCTTTCTTAACCACTCTTTTTTTCTATTAGTTTTGGCGGCACCACACTCTTTCTGGCTTTTTTTTTCTCTTTTGGCTGGTCCATCCCCATCTCCTTCCCCAGCACTTCCTCTTTTTTTCTGACTTCTAAATATTTGAGTGTCTCTGAGATTAGTTCTTGGCCTCTTCTCTGCTCACTCTTTTTCAGTAAGACAGCTCATCCAGTTCTATGGCTTTCAATACCATCTATAGGCTGATCATTGTCAAGTGTACATTTTTATCTTCAGACTTTGTCCTGAATTCCAGACTTGTGTTTTCCGACTGTCTACAAGGCATATTCCCTGGGGTCTCTAATAGGCATCTCAAACTCAATATTTCCAAAACAGAGCTCTTGATTTTTCCCTGCCAAACTGCTCCTCCACAGTCTTCCCCATCCTTTTTGTCCAAGTCAAAAAGCAGTCATCCTTCAGTCTTTTCTTTCTCACCTTCCACATTTAGTCTGTCATAACATATCCTCAATCCATTCACTTCTCTTTATAAAAATTTCCCCACTTTCACACCTGCCCTGCCTACATGTTCCATATAGAAGCTAGAGTGATCACTTTAGCTGCTTAAATTAGGTCAGATCACTCATTGAGTAAAACCTCCCATCAGCTTCCCATGATACTTAAAATAAAATTTAAGTTTTAAACCCTTATTCACAAAAAGTTCTATGTGATCTGGCCATTGTCTCACTCTCTGATCTTATTTTGTTCCCTTTTCTCCTCCGCCCATTCTGTTCCATGGCCTGCTTTGGAGTCTTCCAGCCCAATAAGACACTTCTTTCTCCTGATTTTCACATGAACTTAGCAAGCCTAAATGGCATCTCCTCTAAGAGGTTTCCCTGACCACTCATTCTAATGGAGCGCAAACCCTATCACATCACCTGAATTTAATTGTCTGCACAACACATATCTACTGGGTATTTTTCTGACTTGTTTGGTATTATCTATCCCAACTAGAAGGCGATCAGAAGTCTGTTCTGTTTATCCCTCTGTTTCCCCTGCCTCATTTGACATAACTCACGGGCCATATACAAGACATTGGGTATGTGAGTCTGAGGCACAGTAGAAGAGGTTGGAGATGTCATTAGCTGAAACCTTGTGCAAGACTTGCTGATTTTATCTTCTATGTATTTTTCTATTCCAGCACTTTACCTCCTTCATCAAAGAGGTGGAGTAGGCACGAAGATGTCATCATGTTTTCTCGGTATTCTGTAGTTTTCCAGCTGGTCTTTCTGCCTTTCATTTTGACCCCTCCCACTCATTCTCCACCTCAGTTTCCAAAACACAAGTCTGAGGTGTCACTCTCCTGCTTCAAAAGCTCCTAAAAAATCTGCAAGATAAAGTCATTTGCCTAACTTGGCATATAAGGGCAACTCCTCCATCTATGCTCGTTCTTCTTCATGCTGCATTCCCCAGGAATACTCAGTTGTTTGTAGGTCCCTGTGAGTCCCTTGCTTTTCCTCATCTTCATATCTTTGCTCTTGCTTTCTACTCTGCCATGGAATGCCCATTACTTAGAAGTTGTGTGACCATGAGACATCACTTATTTTTCCAAACCTTAGTTTCCTAATAGTCATAATTCTTCATAGAAGCAGCATAAAGGTCAAATGATATCATATACAGATAATCCAGTATAATGCCTGGTATATAGGATGTGTTCAACAAGTTATCAGTAATGTTACTATGAATGAGAACAATAAATAATAATATCATGGCACTAGTATAGAATTTCTGTTAGTTTCCTGACCTGCTTGCCTTGGTGGGAAGTGACTGGATCTGGTTAAAAATTCAAACTATCATCTCCAGTGCTCTGGTACTCTGATTTAGTTCCTTCTCTCTCTTGCTTGGAAACCTCGCCATCCGTGTAGCTGCCATACCAGGAACCTCAAATCTACAGGGACAAGGTAAGGACTTGTTTCTTTGGGATGCCCCTTGGCTGTACACACAGGTGAACAGTCATTTGGGATTGCCCTGCATTCCCGTGTTTTGCTATTAAAAATCAAGAATTTGAAGTTTTTCACTGATTTTTACCTTCAAAGTTTCCCCCCACCCCCCAATCTGAAGAGCCAGGTTTCAGGGAGATGCTGGAGCCTTCTAGTGGTGGCTTTGGCATATGGGGATAGTCATAACAACAGGGTGAAATGAACCTGTCAAGTTCAGAGTATTTTGGCTCCAGTAATCCTGTTATCATTTCAAAGGGCTTAGGCATCTACCTAGCATCTTGTAAACTGAGGCATAAAGAAGGGTAATGACATGTTCTGACCTTCCAGGGAGGGGTGGGAATGATGAGAAAGGTCTTTGGTGTAAATGGGACAGTTTAGCCTGGAGTGCTCCATAGGAGCAAAAAGCAGGATTACTGTGCATAATGACAACCTTTACTGGATCAGAATCGGACCCAAATGAGCCAGGTCTCCTGGTGATTTTGGTGATTTGAATCTGCTTTCAAAGTTTAGTTGCTCTGAGACCTGTGAATTTCAAATAGTCTAATAGGCAGTTTGGCTTATACACCAATTTACTTAGAGACTTTAAAAGTTAAGCCAACAGATACCTACTGAACACCTACTATATGCTGGATACCGTGTTAAGTGACGTGGCAAATTCTAAGATGATTCATGGTTGCTGCCCTCCAGGGACTCATGGTCTTCATAGGGGATATAAGATGTGTAGTCCAATATCTGAAATAGAGTGGACAGTGATGATTTAAGACAAGTTTAAACAAAATGCAAAGTGAGTTCAGAGGAGGGGAAGATATCCAACAAGGACTGGCAGCTACTGTTATCACTTGAAGTAAGAAGTTAATGTATAGAATATAGAGAAAATACCATTAATTTAGAAGGGGAATATATTAGTTTGCTAGGGCTTCTATAACAGAGCACCACAAATGTGTGGCTCACAATTCTGGAGCCTAGAAGATCAAGTGGTTGGCAGGGTTCGTTCCTTCTAAGAATATGAGGAAGAGTCTGTTCCATGCCTCTTCCCTGGCTTCTGGTGGGTTGCTGGCAGTCTTGGCATTTCTTGGAGGGTAGCCATGGCACCCCAATCTCTTTGTTGTCACATGGTGTTCTCCCTGTGTTCATCTCTTGTGTCCATGTTTCTCCCTTTTATTAGGTCACAAGTTATATTGGATTAGGGGCCCGCCCTACTCTAGTATGACTTCATTGTAACTAATTATATCTGCAACAACCCTATTTCTAAATAAGATCATGTAATGAGGTACTGGGTTAGGACTTCAACATAGGAATTTGGTAGGGACACAGTTTAGCTATAACAAGGAAGGTGGCCTTTAGAAGAACAGTTTCAGCAGAGATCAGATTGTACACAAAACAAGAAGTAAGATAGTCAGATTCAGAGAGCGAAGAGAAACAGAAGAGCATGGGATAAATTGAAGTATATTGACTGCGAGGGTAGAAAAGATGTTTATATTGATGACAAAGCAAAATGGATAAATGAGCAATAATTTGTGTCCATATCTAAGTCCAGAGGATGGAATTTTTTGCATCCTCCTGCCAGGCCCTACAGCCAGGCCCAATCTTTTCTTTTTTGTTTGATTGTTTGTTTTTGCCTGAAGTACATGGAGAATTGGTTTATTTCTCCAATTTGCTCATGAAAAAAAATTGTTAAAAATGATTGCACAGAAAGAAAGCAATCAAGCACATGCAAACAACCCTGATTGCTGTTATATTATAGAAATATAATGAGTTTGGAAGAAGGGAGTCCTCCTTTTGATATAACTTGTAGAATTTCAGGATTTCCTTTAAAATATATATTTTTTTTTCTGAAGGAGATATGTAGCTTAGAATGAGCTACATTTGAGAGAAAGCTTTAAAGATAGTAATAATCTTAATTAAATAGTTTTTCATATTCAGAAGGGAACAGAATTATAAATGTACATACAACTTTCTCAACCATATGTTCTTTTTAATGATATTAGTATGTCTCTAGAGATTATAGTAAAGCTTATTCCTAATTAGGTAGTATTTTATTAAAACTGAATGTAATCTCATGTTAGTTTGAATACCATTTTCAAGAATTGAATAGCATCCATATTCTCAGATAAAGAGAGTTTTGCTTTCTTCCATGGAAATTATTGGTGCTCATTCAAAAACCAGTTTTAGGTTGAAGGAAATAATGAGTCTGCTTGTTAAATGAAGACAAGTCAAATTTCCCAAGATTTTACCAACCAGGAATTATTATTGCTGATTTTGCTTATGCAAAAATAGTTATTTTAAGCAAAAATTAGAATAAACTTTGTAAAAATCTAATTTCTGTAATTGAGTAGTGCTTTCAATCTAATGATTTACATTTACAGATTCAGCTTTACGTAATCTGTAAGGGTATTGTATGGAACGGGGGCATGAGGACAGGGATGGAGGCAGAAAGGCTAGAGCTCAAACCCTGGTTCTATCATTGAAACAAGAGGGAGAGCAAAAAGTATGTAAAATTGCAAATAATAGGGATTAATGTAATTGTAAGGAGTATTATATGCATCTCTATGGCAATACATTTGACAACAGAAATAACAATTAGTTTCCCAGAAAAAAAAAAGGTCCCCAAAGGAAATAAGCTAAAGTGGAAAATATGAATGTACCAATTGCCATTCTAGATATTGAAAAGGTGATTAACAAGCTATGATTGAAGAAGACAACAGGACTAGACAAATTCATAACTGAATTTTTTCCCTCATTTTTAAAGTATAGTTCAAATGTTTTATAAACTAGTCTAGATCATAGACAGTCATCACATAGGACTATAGATGTCAAATTTCCAAGGAAAATATCAACAAATAGATTTTATTTTATTATTTTTTTAATATATTTATTGATTATGCTATTACAGTTGTCCCATTTCCCCCCCCACTCCACTCCATCCTGCCCACCCCCCTCCCTCCCACATTCCCCCCTTATAGTTCATGTCCATAGGTCATACTTATAAGTTCTTTGGCTTCTACATTTGCTACACTATTTTTACCCTCCCCCTGTCTATTTTCCACCTATCATCTATGCTACTTATTCTCTGTACCTTCCCCTCCCTCCCCCTCCCACTCCCTTAATGACAACCCTCATGTTCTAGTTGTTTGCCTAGTTTGCTCTCGTTTTTGTTTTATGTGTGGCCGTTAATAACTGTGAGTTTGCTGTCATTTTTACTGTTCCTATTTTTGATCTTCTTTTTCTTAGGTAACTCCCTTTAACATTTCATATAATAAGGGCTTGGTGATGATGAACTTCTTTAACTTGACCTTATCTGAGAAGCACTTTATCTTCCCTTCCATTCTAAGTGATAGCTTTGCTGGATACAGTAATCTTGGATGTAGGTCCTTGCGTTTAATCTTGGGTAATGTAATTATGATGTGCCTTGGCGTATTCCTCCTTGGGTCCAGCTTCTTTGGGACTCTCTGAGCTTCCTGGACTTCCTGGAAGTCTATTTCCTTTGCCAGATCGGGGAAGTTCTCCTTCATTATTTGTTCAAATAAGTTTTCAATTTTTTGTTCTTCCTCTTCTTCTGGCACCCCTATAATTTGGATGTTGGAACGTTTCAAGGTGTCCTGGAGGTTCCTAAGCCTCTCCTCATTTTTCCAAGTTCTTGTTTCTTCATTCTTTTCTGGTTGGATGTTTCTTTCTTCCTTCTGGTCCACACCATTGATTTGAGTCCCAGTTTCCTTCTCATCACTATTGGTTCTCTGTACATTTTCCTTTGTTTCTCTTAGCATAGGCTTCATTTTTTCATCTGTTTTTCGAATAGATTCAACCAAGTCTGTGAGCATATTGATAACCAGTGCTTTGAACTGTGCATCCGATAGGTTGGCTATCTCTTCCTCGCTTAGTTGTATTTTTTCTGGAACTTTGAAGTGTTCTGTCATTTGGGCCATTTTTTTTTTTTTTTGGTCTTGGCGCGTCTGTTACTTTAAGGGGCAGAGCCTTAGGTGTTCACCAGGGCGGGAACAAATAGATTTTAAATATGTATCTAAGAGCAGTAAAATAAATACAGCTGATTTCAAGAACACAAATTAAAATTCAATAATGGAAGTTGATCAACAAAATCTATTAATAAACGAATTCAGGGAAAAAATCAATGTATTGATTAAAAAGACATTTGATTAAATTTAGTAACTATTCCTAATAAAACTGTCAGTAAAAGTAAATATTTTCCAAAAATGAACAGCAAATATTATCCTAAATGGCAAAATAGTAAAACATTTTAATTAAAACTAAGAACTAGATAGGGATGCCTATTCTCATCAGAACTGCTTACTCTCATCATATTTTTTTACCTTTGTCTTGGAGGTTTGTGCAATTATAATAAATAAGTAAAATAATTCATAAAAAATACTGGGAAAAAATAATCTCTTTTCTGACCATATGATTATCATATACATGGAAAATCCAGTAAGCTGTAGTAAGTACCTTCTTAGAGTTAATAAGATAATTTGGCTAGATAGATGTCTAGTTGCAAGATAAAATATACAAAAATTAGCAACTTTTGTCATTAGCAATTAGCAATAAATTAGCAATTTTATTGCTAATTATTTATTAGCAATAAAAATAATCAGGTATAAATGAAAATGTTAATATGTACTTAATAATAAAATTATAAAACAGGAAGAAATTCAACAAGAAAAGCAGAGGATTTATTATTTTTATTTTTTAAAAAGATTTTATTTATTTATTTTTAGAGAGACAGGAAGAGAGAGAGAAAGAGAGGGAGAGAAATGTTGATGTATGAGAGAATCGTTGATTGGTTGTCTCTTGTATATCCCCAGCAGGGAACCTGGCCCACAACCCAGGCATGTGCCCTGACCAGGAATCAAACCAGTGACCTCTTGGTTTGTGGGACGACACTCAACCCAGTGAGCGACACCAGTCAGGGCAAAAGGCAGAGGACTTATATGATGTAACTAATTTATTAGAAGTCATGTGTCTAATAGGACAAAATAAAAACAAATAGAAATACCATGTGTTTGGATGGGAAGACTTTATATTAAAATTGTCAATTTCAGATTAATATATAAATTTAAAGCAATTCTTATTAGGATCCCAGTGGGTTTGGGGTTGGGAGGATTTTATAAAATAGATTAAAGTTTATATAGAAGAATAAATGCCCAAAGATGGCCCATAAAAATATGACAAAAAGACTAACAAGAGAGAGTTTACAAGATGTCAGAACATACTATCAATTAAACACTATCTTGGCATAAAAATAGGTAGTAACTAAATTAATAGAATAGAATAGAATAGAACAAGACTCGGGAAGTAGATCCTGGAACATATAAACATCTTCTATATTAGAAAGTTGGTAATTTAGTTCAGTGGGAAAGTAATGTATTCTATTATGAATGATCCTGGCAAAACTGGGTATCCATTTGGAAGAAAAACTTGGATCCCTATCTTCTGTATATTTGAAATGAATTAAAGATAGATATGAAAACTAAATATAAAAAATTAAACAATAATGTCTTACAAGATAATTTGAGAGACTATATTCCTAGATTTTCAAAGAATTGGGAATGATGGGGAGAAACCCTTTTAGCCAGAAGTTTAATCATAAAAATTCACATTCTTGTATGGCAAAGATATCATACGCAAAGTCCATGAACAAATGACTGATTTGAAAAAAATAATGGTAATGTAGGTGACAAGATTTGTGAAGAAAACATATCAAGAATTCTTTACAAATGGCAAGCAAAGACAAACTACCCAATCATAAATGGCCAAGTCATATAAACAGGCATTTTGTGGAAGAGCAAAGCCAGTTGCCAGCAAACATATGAAAAAGTGCCCAGACCTGCACTCAGAAAACTATAGAACACTGAAGAAAGAAATTGAGGAAGACACAAACAAATATATACTATGTTCATGGATTGGAAAAATTAGCACCATTAAAATGTCCATATTCCCTAAAGCAATCTATAGAGTCAATGCAATTCCCATTAAAGTACCAATGGCATATTTCATGGATCTAGAACAAATATTCCAAAGATTTATATGGACCCCCCCCCCCTCAAATGACCCCTAGGAGCCTTAGCAGTCCTGAGAAAGAAGAACAAAGTAGGAGGGATCACAATACCTGATATGAAACTATACTACAAGGCCACTGTAGTCAAGACAGTCTGGTACTGGCCTAAGAACAGACACATAGATCAATGGAACAGACTGGAGAGCCCAGAAATAAACCCATGTCTCTCTGGTCAATTAATATTTGATAAAGGAGGCAAGAGCATACAGTGGAGTAAGAACAGTCTCTTCATAAATGATGTTGGGAGAACTGGACTGGTACATGCAAAAAAACTGAAACTTGACCTTCAACTTATACCATACACCAGAATAAACTCAAAATGGACAAAGGACTTAAATATAAGTTGTGATACCATAAAAGTCCTAGCAGAAAACACAGGCAGTGAATTTCAGATATCCCATGTAGCAATGTTTTTACCGATATATCTCCTAAGGCAAGGGAAATAAAGGAAAAAATAAACAAATGGGACTACATCAAATTAAAAAGTTTCTGCATAGCTAAAGAAACCATCATCAAAATGGAAAGGGAACTGACTCAATGGGAGGACATATTTGCCAATGATACATTGGACAAGGGTTTAATCTCCAAAATATATATAGAACTCATACGACTCAATGCCAGGAAGACAACCCAATTAAAAAAATTGGCAAAGGACCTGAATAGACACCTCTCCAAAGAGGACATACAGAAGGCCCATAGACATATGAAAAGTTGCTCAATATCACTAGCCATCAGAGAGATGCAAATTAAAACCACAACAAGATATCACCTCACACCTATCAGAATGGTTATCATTAATAAATCAACAAGCAACAAGTTCTGGTCAGGATGTGGAGAAAAGGGAACCCCTAGTGCACTGTGGGTGGGAATGTAGTCTGGTGCAGTCACTGTGGAAAACAGTATGGAATTTCTTCAAAAAATTAAAAACAGAACTGCCTTATGAGTCAGCTATTCCATTGCTGGGAATATACCCTAAGAACACCAAAACACCAATTCAAAAGAACTTATGCACCCCTGTATTCATAACAGCATTACTTACAATAGCGAAGTGTTGGAAACAGCCCAAGTGCCCATTAGTAGATGAATGGATTAAAATACCATATGATCTCATCTATAAGTGGAACCTAATCAGCAAAACAAAGGAGCAAAATAGAACCAGAGACATGGAAATAAAGAACAAACTGGCAGTGACCAGAAGGGAGGGAGGAGGGGGATAACAGGGGAAAGAAGGGAAAGGGGCAAGTCAAGGCACATGGATAAAGGACTCAAGGGCACGGACAATGGGGTAGGGATTGACTGTGGGAGCAGGGTTGGGACAGGGCAGGGGAGAGAAACTGGGAAAAAGGTGGGACAACTGTAGTTGAACAACAATAAAAAAAATTGGTACATTTACACAATGGAATGCTACACAGCAGAAAGAGGTACTACCTTTTGTGACAGCGTGAATGGAACTGGAGACTATTATTATGCTAAGTGAAATAAACTAGTCGACAGAAGACAAATACTATATGGCCTCCCTTATAACTGGAATCTAATGAACAAAATAAACCAATGAGAAAAATAGAACCAGAGACATGGAAACATGGAACAGACTGACAGCTATAGGAGAGGAGGAGGGTGGGGGGAATGGTGGAAGGAAGGGGAAGGGGTTAGTCAAAGAACATGTATGAATGGCTCATGGACATGGACAATGGAGAGGGGATTGACTGTGAGTGAGGGGGGTGGGCTGGGTGGAGGGGGGCAAAAGGGAAAAAAGTGAGACCACTGAAGAGGTGCCCAAATTTATCACAGGTTAGATAACTGCAAATTATAGTAATACCTAATCGTAACCTCTACCTGACTGGTAGAAAGAAGCACTAACGCCAACTACTAGTGGGATACAGATCAAAGGTATTTTCATACTTTGCCAAAGGAAACGTGAATTATTCAGTTCTTTAGAAAGTAACCTGGCAACTTCTTTTAAAAATAAAAAATATTTTTCCTTCAACCTAGCAATCCCTCTCATGAACCCATTCTGATTTGAAAGGATTTTTGTAAGATATTATTAAGTGAGAAAAACAAGATGCCTGGAGTTGTACATAATATGGTTTAATTTTTGTAAGACAAACAGTGAAGCCTCCACCAATATGAATATGAGTATGTGAGTTTATGGAAATGTGGAGAAATATATGGAAGGATACATACTAGCTTATCGACATGGGTGTTTTTGTGGTATTGAGACAAGAAAGTTAGTAAAACCAATATAGTTTCTTTAATAATTTCCTATGTGACATTTCCTTCCTTTTCCCAATTAAAATTTTAATTTTACTGAATTTTTAAAATTAAGGTCAATTTTTCCATATATAATTTTTGATGAAGACTCTAATGAACATTTTTTCCCTATCAAGCTTGAATGATTATAACTTGCTATTGTGAGTTTTCCCTTTGGCTATTATTTTTAGAAAGTACAATTCTTTTGGGTCAAACTATCAGATCAAAATTTTATGAAGATTCTGATTTTTTACATACAATTTTGAGTTCACATGTTGGTGTATTTAATATTACCTAAAAAATGTAATTCTTTTTGTCATTTAAAAATAAATGTTTCTGCTTGAAGCTTTTGCCGTTGCAAGTCTTACTTTGTGTAGATTATTTCTGCAAGTAATACTTGTTATGAATTAGATGTGTTACTGATTTTATATTTTTTGGCCCAGAGAATGAAGCAAATGCATAGAGCAAAGATATAAGATTCAAAAGCACAATAAGAGGAAGATATCTTTGAGGTCAGATGTTAGGGTCAAAATGCTCCTTTTTGTGAATGACCCAGACTAAGTGCTTGGTAATTACTAACTATTATTATTACTTGAAGGTGTTAATACTCTATTTAGCTGTCCTTCTCTCTGTAAGACTGTGGCTGGGATTTAGAGAGACCACAATTTTTGTAGACCCGGGGTCAGGGGTCAGCCTGGTAACCTTACTAAGTGAGGTAGGCCAAGTGGACATTCCAGTAGGGATTGGTAGTGTCAAACTGGAGAAGGCCTGCTCAGGTAAAGGGACTTCTTCTACTCAGCTCTAGCTAACTGCTGTCATGAAGGAATGCCGTTCATGTGTTGCGATATCTTTAGAATTTTCAACAATCTGAAAGTCCACATTTTCAAGGTGAAACCTGATATTTAAATATTGGTAGGTAATTTGAACTTTGTGAAACATGCTATGGGCCAATATTATTAGTTTCAGCGAAACATCCCGGCAGCATGCAATGTACTTTTTGACCCCTGGTGCAGTTTGGCCCTTGGCTGTCTTATTCCCAATGCCGGAACTATGATGATCTAGGAGGAAAAGTCTTCGGTCTGAAAAGTCCCTCTTGCCAAGGAAATTCGGCTGTATCTCCAGGATCGGATAAGTCAGGTATGCCCTTGGTCCAGACCTAAAAGATGGAGATGATGGGACGTATACTGGGGAGGGATTTGTTTAGAGGCACCCCATGTAGTCCCCCACTTACTTCATTGCATCCCCTTGAAATAGCATGTGGGATGTTGGCTGTTCAGCAGCAGGTGGCAGCATTAGAACAAAGATTGGCCCTGTTAGGGCCTATGATAAGCTAAACTTCTTCCTTATTTGTTTATTAATTGAAGAACGAACAGATTACCCCAGGTCAATTTCAGAGGGAAGAAAATTATTTGCCGTACACTTTCAATTTAAAAATTATTTAAGCTCCCACTATGTGCCAGCCACTGTGCTGTGCATTTTCTCAACACCCTTCTTGTTTAATCCTCACAACTGTGATGTAGGCAACTCCTTCTCCCATTTTAAAGTTGAGGAAATTGAGTTTTAGGAGGCTAAATGTTGTACTGTTTCTAAGAGGCACAGCTGGGTGGGGAACGAACTACTAGATCTTTGACTTTTTCACAGAATCGCACCTGTCATTACCAGCCTTGCAGTCGTGTTGCTGTCTCAATTCTGTTAACATTTTGTCTGATTAGTGTTCTTGAGAATCTTGGGCTGTATTCTGGGGCAGAGCAAGCCAACATAGTACAGGGCATTTGCCCCAGATGCCGGCCAGGTGGTTGTGCCCCAGAGAGCAGATGGGTGAGAGAAGATGGGCGATATTATGGAGAAATGCCAGGTTGTTACAGTCTGCGGAGTTGATGTGGGAATTTGATGTCTTTTTCCATTTTTATATAGCGATTCCTGTAACAAGAACAGATTGACCTTTCCCTTATTTCTTATTGTTCAAAGATAAGCCATCTCAGAAGTTTAATGCTTCTTGCGATAAATGCGAGAGGCTGACCATTATTACAGCTGTTTGGTAATCAGGGCTGCAAGGTGTTGGTGTGACAGACCTACCATCGGCTGTTTAGCACTGTGTCAGATTGTCTCTGATGAAAAGTGATTACTCTCGTGATTTTGTATAAATGGTTTAAATCTGTTAAACAATTTGCTAAATAAGTTTGATCAGTCATAATTTCATAATTTCTTCCAGCTAAGGCAGTGTCGGTAGAGGGCAGATTCAAGACTATTCTTCTCTTCATACATGACCTTGAGCAAGCAACTCATTCATCATCTGTAAAGCAGGGGATGGACTGAATGGCATCAGTGTTTCTTTCCCAACTCTGAATGCACCTTGGATAGCCCCTGTACATGAACAAATCTTTTTGTTGTGGCTTCTATTCACTGCTGCAGCTATTCCAAAATGGTCAGCCTGCCTTTTGGATATGAAAATACTTCACTTTTATTGGTACTTTAAAAATACTTTATATGATTTCCATTCCATTCTCACAACTCTTTGAGAAAGATATAATTATTTTTGCCATATTAGGTATATTTAGTAACTTATCCCATGGTTGTCCACCTATGAAGTAGTAGAGCCACGATTTGAATGGACTCTGACACTCTTGACCCAAGAATCCTTGCCTTTAATTCTCTCAGCGAGCTCTTAACCACTGTGAAGATGAGCTTGGAGATGACTGGGGTTGAAAGAAGAACAAGTCTGCATGGCCACTTCTCATCAGCAGGGCTCCAAGCAGCAGGACAGCTGTGTCCTCAGCACTGGCCTCCTGCTGTCTCTCTTATCACATCCCTGGAACATGCTGGACACAAGGCTGCTCACTGCCTGTAGGTCACTGAGCCTGCTAAGGGGTTCCATTAGCCAGAGCTCAGAGCTGTTACCGTCATTTTAGGTTCTGGGCCCTTTATCTTTCAGGCTTCCCCAAAGCTGCCATTGGTGAATTTTTTTGGCTTCTGCCTAAGGATCTGATGTAGAAAACCACAGTGGAGGGGCAGAATGCCATAGTGGTCAAGAGTGTAGGCTTTGGTAGCAGATACCTAGGTTTGAATACTGAGTCCGTTGATTATAGCTTGGATGAATTTCAGTAAACTTAGCCTCAAATCCTCACCGATGAAATGGGGATGACAGCAGTACACATCTCAGAGGGCTGTGGCGGTGTTAGTAACACATGCACGCATTAGACCAATACTTGCTGAGTACCTAATACATGTTGGCTGTTATACAATATCAATGGGATGGGGTAGAAACTATAATGGTAACTGTCTAGGAGCGCACCTCTTCCAGAAAAAGGACTGAACTATATATAGTCTGTAGTAATATATTCATAAAATTTCAATAACTTGCCATCCATATTACAATAGAAATATAGATCTTGATGCACATGTAATTTATTTCAGGAATTCTGCAATTTGATAGAAAAATGTGCATAGCATATAATAAATATTCATTAAATGAATGAGTGAAATGTGAGGAGAGGCCCTGGCAACTGCAGGAGAAAGGGGAGCACAGGCTGGTAGAGGCCTGGGCAACTATGATAGCAGTCAGAGTGGTCAATTGTTGAAATCCCTGAATCTAGAGGATGTGGTGAATTCTGATCCAGTCCAGACAACAAGTAGAGAAGTGAGAAGGCAGTGGGCATCTCAAGACTCTTACCATGACAACCAGTGGTGGAGATGTTTGGGCTAAGGCCTCGCTGAGCTAGAGGAAGCAGAGCTGGGAGAAAGGGCAGCAAGAAGCAAGGGGACAGGGGCAGAGCCCTCATCAGTTGGGCTCCATTCCAAGTGGGGAACTGAAGGGAGAGCCAGGGACCAGGACAGAAGCCTGTCAAGCAGACAGAAAGACTTCATTGGGAGTTAGAGATGGCTTCTGGCTCTGTGCTCACTTTGGGAGGCTCCATTACTCATGGGATCTCTGGAGAAAGGCCTGTGGGCAGCGAAAGCATCGCAGACCCGGATGGCCATGTGAGCCAAGCCTGCCTCCTGTACAATGTGGACAGATCTTTATTGCTGGCAGCTGGGGGGCGTGGGACACCTGGGCTAAGAGAGAGTGCCAAGGACTGGATTCCAGTTCACAGGTTGCAAGGCATGGGAACTACACCCAAGCCTGATGTGAATGGGCACTCCCATTCTGAACCTGAAACTTGCATTGTGAATGTCCTACCTCCTGGAATTTTAAAGTGGAGTTGGTTGATGGCTTTTCAGAAACAGCGGAAAGATTTGTATTGTGAAGTGGAGATTGTTATCTTCTTTTTGGAAGATAGTTTTGCAGCATTATCAAAATTTAAAGGGTGTTAATTGCCATGTTGTCTGTGACAGTGAAAAAGTGAAAATGATTTAAATGCTACCAACAGAGGGCTAGTTAAATAAATAATAGCTCGTCTGTACTCTGGAACAAAATGCATTAGTCAAAGACAATGAAGTAAACACATATGCACAGACATGGAAAGGTGGCCACATTACATTATATGAAAAAAGCATTCTTCAGAAGAACACATCAGTATGATCCTGTATGTGTATAAAATTATGTGCCTACAATAAATATGTTTGAGTAATGCATAGAACATATCTGAAAGGATGCAAACCAAATGAGCTGTGGCTAATTCCAGAAAGGATTGATGAGAGAGGGGAGGGAATGGGGAATTTCATTTTATACTTAAAAAGATTTCTGTACTATTTGCTTGTTATTGTTTTATGTTATGCATATTTATTGCATTTTACTTTAAAAACAAAAGTTTGTTACCTTAGTATTTGGGGTTCTATATTTCTTGGCTATCTTCAGGTTTGGAACAAGTTTCTTGTCTTGATAAAATGATATTATGTGGTTTTTTAAAGACCCTGAGGGCCTGTGGAGTGGCTGACTGTGGGGTGGAGTCATACGGAGGCCAGGACAGTCCCAGGGAATTGTTTAGGGGTGGTGGGCAGGCGAGAAGCATCCTAGTTGTATCACTCTGGGTTTTGAAGGCCATTCATTGGGTTCCATGCAGGTCATCAAACAGTCACTTGCTGGGCACTTGGCATCGTACTGAGCACCATGTTGAACCTCTTACTGGGCACAGCTCAGAACCCTTCAAGGGGAATTTTGCTGAGCACGATGTAGAACTGCTGACCAGATGTTATATTTGGGATGGCTGTGGTCATCTCACTGGCTTTTCTCAGGCTGTTGCACATTGCCCCTCATGGGCTCAGGGCCGTCATTGTATAGAGCCCCTGACTAGGGCATACACTAGGCACAGGATGGAATTCTATATGTGCCACTGAACTGGACACTCAAAAGGATGCTTACTGTACTCTCCACAGACGTGACTTTCTGCATCATAATTGGCCTCATGCAGAACTCTGAGCTGATTCCCAGCAAGCACACTTTCTGGGCACCTCTGTGACCCCAATAATGGGTATGGATGGATAGCTGGAGTCTGATTCTTGCATCTTCCAGGAACAGAGCCCATGCTATGGATGAAACTAAAAAAGAACTAGGGCAGCCATGTCCTCTCTGCCTGAGAGAACTGTGGTGGTGACGAAGGTAGACCAGACTCAGCAGAGCCCACTCACACGTGCCACCTCCTTCTTGCTTCCGAAAGGGCCACAGCTGTTTTAAAGGGTCAGTTTGCTATGTGAAGCTCCAAATAAACAGAATCCACTGTCAATAGCACAGATACTTCTGAGAGTAGCTTGAAATGAAGGCAAGCATCTTCTGAAGAATTGCAAGGAGAATGAAGCTCGCAGAAGTGTCCAACCTTTTGGCATCTGTGAGCCACACTGGAAGAAGAAGAGTTGTCTTGGGCCACACATTAAATACATCGCAACATGTAATCACACAAAAAAAATCTTATAATGTTTTAAGTAAATTTATGGTTTTGTGTTGGGCTGCATTCTTAGCCATCCTGGGCCTGCATGCAGCCCACAGGCCACAGGTTGGACACCCCTGCATCTAAGGTCAGGTCTGTGTCCAGGATTACTACTGCTTGGGTGACAGACCCTTGCTTGGGGGTATGTTCTGAGGCCTCGGTAAGTCTCCATTTTCACGTTGCCTGTAATTGCCCACATAAAAGGCAGTACGGCCAAATTAAGGATCTCAAGTGACCCCTCACACCCTTTATGAGAATTTCTGCTCCCTCAATGCCAAGAACAAAGCAGCATTGAGACGGGATGCTGGTTGGCTGTCTAGGCACCCTCATTAAGAGATTGTTCCATATATTTCAGAGTCCTAGAGATTCAGAGGGGCTCCTAAGCAACTAAAAAAAAGACACAAAAATGATATTTTATGGGCTGTAGAGTCATTTGAGAATAATCAAACAGAATTTTGTGTTATCTGTATTTAGGGGACCCGTAGAAGGGGTGGTGTCTACCCCTCATAAATACTCCCAGGGGCATTTTGGACCATCTTGGGCAGCTCCTTGTACTGTGATTAATAAACACAGGTGTTGGTGCCAGGAAACTCTCACTGTCAGCTAAGGAGAGGTACGGTTTTATTCAAATTCTTCACTTGAATCAAGAAGGAAATGTTGGCTTATGCTGCTTCACTTAACTCAGGCACTTCACTGTCCCACAAATATGCTGAGGGAATTCTCTTGAAATTCTCCTCTCCCCCCAGCCCCTGGCAGCCACTAGGTTTCTGTCTCAATAGGTTTACTATTCTGGATGTTTCATATAAACGGAGTCCCACAATATGTGACCTTTTGCATCTGGCTTCTTTCACTTAGCATAAAGGTTTTGAGGTTCAGCCACAGTATCCTAATAGCTGTGTAGGGACACTCTGTGGTATGAACAGTATTTAATATTTGGAGTCAAACAGACCTGGGTTTTAGTTCTGGGTCCTAGGAAAGTTATTTACGACTTAATAGTTGTGGGTCCTAGGAAAGTTATTTACTATTTCAGAGCTTCAGTTCTTACTCATGAAAGGATAATAATAATCCCTACCTCATATATAGTTGTGAGAATTATAGTTGTGAGAGCCTACAGGGTGGGCAAAAGTAGCCTTACAGTTGTGAGTACACAAAACACAGAGTTTATTCTTGTACTATTGTTTACTAACTGTTGTATTATTTCCCATTTGAACAACTGTAAACCTCCTTTTGCCTCACCCTGTGTATAGAAAATCACTTGGTCAAGTATCTGGCGCATAGTAGGCCCTCCCTAGTTGTTAGAGGAAAAGAAATAAAGTTAGATGTAAGAGTGTGTGGTGCATAGCATGCTAATTCCTTCCCTTTGCCCCCTCTGTTAGCCCCTTCTGTAATGCACTTCCTCGCACAGCAGCACCTCTTTTGCCTGACTCCCTATACCCTCTTTCCCTTATCTTAATAATTAACCTTCACTGAGGTATACTTCATTTTTCCTTTGTGTATATCTTATCTCTTCAATGTGACTGCATATTTTTTGAGGTCAGAGGATTTTTTTTCCGAGGGAACATATGTTTCAGATTCTCCAATCCAGTCCCATTTTTAAATACTGTTGTATAGTTCCCAAAACCACTGGGATATAGCTGAAAATCTAATAGTTTGGCATTTAAGCTAGGCGTCCCTGACTGCTCTGGCATGTACA
The DNA here is from genome assembly GCF_022682495.2 of Desmodus rotundus. Taxonomy (NCBI): domain Eukaryota; kingdom Metazoa; phylum Chordata; class Mammalia; order Chiroptera; family Phyllostomidae; genus Desmodus; species Desmodus rotundus. The sequence continues at coordinate 38,070,912 of NC_071391.1, forward strand.
GTGGCACAAACTCCTGTAGCCTGGGTTTGAACAACAATGATCTCTTTCAGTGTTTGGTGAAAGTGTTAGTTGCCCAGCAATGCCATGTCTGTCCCCTGTCACCCACAGAGATATGGAATGGGCAGCAGGTCAGAGCCCCATCCTAATTAGCTGGCCATAATTGAAAGGTGCAAGGTGGCATTCTCAGGGACGTGTTTCTTCAAAGGCACTTGCTGCAGAAGCTTAAGTCCAAATTAAAAATGGATTTACCGCCTCATAGAAGCATCAGCTGTTAGCAAGTAGGTTCTGAAAAGGTGTGCATTACCGGAGAATGAGGTCAGATATGGGCAGGGAAAATGTCTTTCAGAGTTTCAGAATACCTTAGACTCATAACTGAATTTGTATGTTGAGTTTTTACTACAGATAACATGTAATAATGTTTACATGTAATGTCATTATGGCACTCATTTAATGTTTTTGGCCTTTTTTTTTAAATAGGAATTTGGTACTTAGAGAAGGAAAGAAAACAGAAACTGAGAGTCAGAAACATTTATGAAGGTGATGAATTTCTAGAGTAGTTGTTTTCAACCATTTTTTTGGTTCATAGAGCCCTTCGAGGATGTGGTAAAAGATATAGACCTTTTCCAAAAGAATGGTGCACATATGTATAGGCACAAAGTTCTGCATATAATTTTGGGGGGATTTGAAGCCTCCCTTGAAGCCCACCTAAAGCCTTCAGATGAAGACTTCTTTGATGAGAGCCACCTGGGTTAAACTCTAAGGACACAAAGTAAAATAAGACATGGCTCCTGCCCCAAGGGGCTGATACTCCGGTGAGGGGGATCAGACATATACCCAGACAGTGATAGATTAGCTACTCAGTTGCAGGAACCTACTCATCTTCTCTGAGCCATTTCTCCTTTGGCTTCCTATGCTCTTTACCCTGGTTTTGTCTCTCATTTCTGGACAGGTAGCAATATCTTCCAAGCTGGCGGCCTATTGTTAATTTCTCCACTCTGCACATGGATGAGCAGTAATCGTGCTAAAGCTCATTCATCTGAGGAAGGTTTGGATTACTCCTCTCTTGAGAAACTGCCCATGCTGCTTTTCCAACCCCTCCAGAAGGAAGACCCAACTCCTTACCGCAGCACTCAAGGCTCATGGTGGGATGTCACTACACATTTCAGCTTCATGTCCTAATCTGCCCGGTACACTCTTTATTAATAGTAGATCTCTCATTGTTCCTTTAATAAACTTGCATTTTCTTTTTTTAAAAAACCTAAAGTTTATTTTTCAATTACAAAAGCTTTCCTCTTCAAGCATCTCTGACTGGCTCATTTTGCACCCCTACCCTGGAATGCCATTTCTTTTATTATCCATCTGTTAAACCATTCTTATCCTCAAAGAGCCAGATCAAATACCTCCTCTGAGAAACTCTCCCTAATCCACTGAGTCAGAATTAATCAGGGGTTTTTTGAACCTGTATTTAGTACTTAGTCTATTCTGTCTTTTAAGAGTGTTACTGCCCATATCGGGTTCCTCCAACAGACCATGATATTTTCTGAGGCAAAGCTGCCATCAGGCTTCTCTCTGGGGTTTGGAGGCCCTGTCAGAAGGGTGGCCTACTAGAGATTGAATGTGTGCATTTTTCCTCATCTCTAGTGGCAAGGATGCAGAAAGTCACTCATGACTCCCTGAGGTTGGCATTCCTTAGAAGTGTGGCAATGAAATCCTTTGGAGGGTCTCCCTGAGAAAGGCAAAGCCCCTTGGAATCACTAAAAATAGATCTTCTTAAAAGAGGAGGTATAGCATGATTGAGGAAAAAGGGCATTACAAAATCCTATGTGTGAGAATTCAAAATAAAAGCTGCTCAGTTCTAGAAGAGGGAAGAGGATGATGATTCGTGGTCCAAGAAGTTGGGGACCCTGGAACCCATCCCAGACCAGCTCATTCTGAGCTAGGCTTCAAACGGAAAGACATGCTGTGTGAGAACTATGTCTGGGCTGGGTTGACATTGGAGAAGAAGATCCATCTTCACCTCTGAACTCCAGCCTGCTTTTAAGGGAGGAGCCCTTTGCTAGCATAGGTAGCACTTTGCCCCCCTGGATGTTCTCTTCTGCCAAGCCTCCAGGCTCCCCGCATGCCCAGAGGGTAGAGCTTTCTGCTGTCATGACTTCCAACCCATGCCACACCTTGAGATGGGGAAAAGGTTAGCCTGAAGATCCTGCTGGGCCCTTTAGGTTAGCTTCTGGTGGAGAGGACACACCCTAAAATGAGGTGTTACTGGAACTGAGGACTTGGAGCCACTTTTGTGGTTTGATGCGACTCCCCCAAAGGAGCTTCTGCTCAGACATCAGTGCCCCTCCCTGAAATCAGAACAATGAGGTAGAATCAAGGAGGTCTGGACTTTTCCTAAACTCTAGGGATGCTTAGGCACATTACTAGGAGGATATTACTATGGAATTTATGCTATCGTCAGAGTGCAACCTGGGCAATCAGAATGGAGTTTGTAGCCGGAGGAATCTCCTGCTGCATCTGAATCTCCAAGCTTGTCCACAGTGGTTGCAGAATTGAAATCCAAGTGCTTCTTAGCTGGCTCTGAATATTGATTCTGCTATGCAAACATTTCTTCCCATCCTCCACAATACCAAATGCCACCATTTTGGTTCCTCTCCAAGGTCTCTGTCTCTAAGCTCTTAATTAGAAAAAGGAAGCAGTAATTATTAAAGTTATTAAAATATGGAATATTGCAAAGGAGTGGATTAGAAGTCTTCATGCTAATCCAAACAAATTGTGCTAATGTTACTTTGATTGTAGCAGAACCAAATCCACAGAGGAAGATAAAAGCAAGGGCTTGTTTTCTAAGTGGAAGTTTTAGCATATTTGCTAAGCCAGGATTCATTAAGCATTCACTAGGATCTGCAAAGGAGGAGCACGAGGAGATGAAAGCAAGAAAGATAGGAACATGATAGAAAAGATGCGGTGGGTGGGGAGGGGAGCTGTGCCAAGAGTCAACCCAGTAGCTATACCCCAAGCTCCTTCCTCTGCTGGGGGAATTAGGGGACAAGGAGTGCCTTTTCCACCTCTGACATTAGCAATGTATTCATGACAATATCTGCTCAAACCCTCTGTCTAGTGCAGATACACCTGTAGGTCTACTGGACATCATCCTTATCAGAGAGAAGTATGTACATTCCAACCAGCACGGTCCCCAGAGCTCCAATAGAGTCACACATTGGACACGTTTCTGTCCGAGAACCTGCCTTGGCCTGGAAGGTCTCCACATACATCTCAAATCCAACACATGCCAGACTGAGCTGAAAACTTAAGCCCCCCACCTGTTCTTCCTACCCCATGCCAGTCAGTGGAACCATCACCCACTCAGTCATCCAGGCCGAACCTGAGAGACCTCTTGGGCACTCATCCCTCTGCCGATGTCTTTTGGTTGCTAAGACCTGATGATGCAAACTCAGAAGTGTCTCGTATCTTTTCTTCCTCTTTACCTTCAGCACCACTGCTCTAGTTCAGATCTTTAGCATCTTTTCTTATGCTGCATCTCCAATCTCTCCTCCAACCGCTTTTCTAACATGTTTCAGTCATCCCAAACTTCTTGTCATTCACATCTCTATGCCTTTACATGTAACACTTCTTTCCCTCCCTTGACAAACTGTCAAACTCTTCTCCATCCCACAAGGCCCAGCGTAAAGGTCACCCTCTCTGGCTGTACAGTGTTGGTTCTCGCAGAGCTTCAGGTATTATGCCATCACAGCCTTGGTCTATGGCACTGTTGATGTGAACAGGTCTGTCTCCTTCGAAGGTCAGGGACTGTTCATTCCGCATTACCTATCCCAGGTGCCTTACGGAGTGCTTGTTTGCACATGGTACACGCAGTACACCTTTATTGACAGAACGCTTGTTCCAGAGAGTGATTAATCCTGTAGATATATGCTGATGTGAAGGACAAAACTGCCAGTTTGAAAGCAAGAAGCTTGGGAGATGCCACAAAGAGCTATTATGTATGATCTAGTGATTTGATGAATTACAACTTGATGTCTGAGGAGGCAAGAAGCATGGGTCTGAGAGGAAGGAGAGGATAATGAGATGTTGTGTTTGAATCTGTCAGCTGGTTTGGACTTTACTGTATTTCATAAAAAGATCTTCGTAGTGCTAAAAAATCATTACCATAGTTAGGACTTCAAAGACTTAAAATAAACATTTCAACTTAGAATGCTACAACTTATTGAGCACCTTATCTGTCCAAATACTGTTTTACCTATTTTATATTTAAACCTAACAGCTCTAAATGTTATGTGTACTTCCTCTTATTTTGTAGATGAAATTGAGGCTTAGAGAGGTTAAGTAATTCACCCATGGTCACACTGGTATAACGGGAGTGGAATAAGGATTGTTCTAAGAGTTGGAACACAGATCTGATTTTAAGGCCTGATCTCTTCATATAAACCATATTTACCCTGGAAAGTGGAAATATATTTCCACTCCAGGTCCTGTGTATGGACCCGTGTAATCACGTCTTCACATTATTCTCTTATCAGAAATACTATAGGATTAATGATACCTGATAAAATGGACTGAGATTTATGTCAGTTTGCCTTCCTTCCCTCACCTCACTTCTGGTGGGTACCAAAGTAGAAAGATAATAGACCCAAAAGGAGCGGACCAAATGAGGAAAGGAAAAGAAGCAAAATGCCCAGGTAATCCACCAATGACTAACAACGTTTCCTCTTGTAACTTCAATATACTTTTCAAAGACATTTCTACTTATGCCTCATAACAATACTGGGATATATACACTTACTTTCATTTTCTGGGTGAGGAAACTGAGGCTCAAGAAGCTTAAGGGATTTGAATAAGTTGGAACAACTAATAAAGGGCAGAGCCAGAATTGAAACTCAGGTGTTATCTTCCAAACCCACCACACCAGATGTGCCCATTCCTCAGCTCCCAGCACAGTGCATAGCAACCAGTTATGTTTGAATATATGAATAGTAATAAGAATAACCATTTTTATTTGCATTGACAATGTGATAGGTACTCTACAAAGTGCTTTGCGTAAATTATCTCTCTTAATTCTCATTACGACCCTACAATGTGGTACTGCTATTAGTCGCACTTTACAGAGAGAGAAATTGAGGCACAGAGAGATTAAGTCACTTGCTTAAATGGCACAGACAGGATTTAAATCTGGTAGTGATGACTGCTGAGGCTTTGCTCTTAAAGGTGGATAACACACCGTTGTGTGTCTACAGTCATAGAGCACCTTCTAGTTATCTCCTCACTCAGAGAAGCCCAGTGCTGTTTTCCTTTAGGGCTAGGCTTAGTTGGGTACAATCTTTTTTTTTTTGGTTATATTACGTGTAGCTTTATTGTGAGTGTTCGGGGCGCATGTCTTTTTTTTTTAAAATATATTTATTGATTATGCTATTACAGTTGTCCCATTTCCACCCCCACTCCACTCCATCCTGCCCACCCCCTCCCTCCCACATTCCCCCGCTATAGTTCATGTCCATGGGTCATACTTATAAGTTCCTTGGCTTCTACATTTCCTACACTATTCTTACCCTCCCCCTGTCTATTTTCCACCTATCATCTATGCTACTTATTCTCTGTACCTCCACCCCCTCCCCTATTGACAACCCTCCATGTGATCTCCATCTCTATGGTTCTCTTCCTGTTCTAGTTGTTTGCCTAGTTTGCTCTTGTTTTTGTTTTAGGTGTGGTTGTTAATAACTGTGAGTTTGCTGTCATTTTTACTGTTCCTATTTTTGATCTTTTTCTTAGGTAACTCCCTTTAACGTTTCATATAATAAGGGCTTGGTGATGATGAACTTCTTTAACTTGACCTTATCTGAGAAGCACTTTATCTTCCCTTCCATTCTAAATGATAGCTTTGCTGGATACAGTAATCTTGGATGTAGGTCCTTGCGTTTAATCTTGGGTAATGTAATTGTGATGTGCCTTGGTGTGTTCTTCCTTGGGTCCAGCTTCTTTGGGACTCTCTGAGCTTCCTGGACTTCCTGGAAGTCTATTTCCTTTGCCAGACTGGGGAAGTTCTTCTTCATTATTTGTTCAAATAAGTTTTCAATGTTTTGTTCTTCCTCTTCTCCTTCTGGCACCCCTATAATTCGGATGTTGGAACGTTTCAAGATGTCCTGGAGGTTCCTAAGCCTCTCCTCATTTTTCCGAATTCTTGTTTCTTCATTCTTTTCTGGTTGGATGTTTCTTTCTTCCTTCTGGTCCACACCGTTGATTTGAGTCCCAATTTCCTTCGCATCACTATTGGTTCCCTGTACATTTTCCTTTGTTTTTCTTAGCATAGGCTTCATTTTTTCATCTACTTTTTGAACAGATTCAACCAATTCTGTGAGCATCTTGATAACCAGTGTTTTGAACTGCGCATCCGATAGGTTGGCTATCTCTTCCTTGCTTAGTTGTATTTTTTCTGGAGCTTTGAAGTGTTCTGTCATTTGGGCCTTTTTTTTTTTTTGTCTTGGCGCGTCTGTTACTTTAAGGAGCGGAGTCTTAGGTGTTCACAGGGCAGGGTAACGCTGGTCGCTGAGCTGTGACCCTGTGACACCGTACGTGGGGGAGGGGCCGAGAGGGAGCAATGGCGCCCACTCCCCTCTCCACCGGATTTCAGTCTTTCACTCTGCTACCCACAATCAAACTGGGCCCCTCTGGTGCTGGTTCCCGAGTGGGTGGGCTTGTGCACGCCCTAGGCCCCTGTGGGTCTCTCCAACGACCTCTCTTGTGAGGCTGGGAGTCTCTCCTGCTGCCGCCCCAACCCCCACGGGCGTTTTCAATCAGAGGCTTGAGGCTTTATTCCCCCACCCCCCTGCACTGCGTGGTCTGCTTTGCTCCCTGCCATTTGTCTGGTTTATCTGTGTGCGAATGTGGGGCCGCGGGGTCTGCTAGTGGTCAGACCGCCTGCCCCGTTCGTCCCACACTCCTCCAGTCTCGGTCCCGCCACAGCCACGAGAGTCCTCTCTGCCCCGGCTGCCCGTCTCCACCCCGGCTGCCCGTCTCCACCCCTCCTACCGGTCTGGATGAATGTTTATTTTTTATCTACTTGGTGTCGGACTTCCTTGCCATTCGATTTTCTGTCAGTTCTGGTTGTGCGAGGAGGCGCAGTGTGTCTACCTACACCGCCATCTTGGTTCTCCGGGAGTTGGGTACAATCTTAATACAGCAGGACTCCTCAAGTCTTTTCTCCAGATCTGGAAAAGAAGTAAAATCAACCCCTTTGGAAAATGGAGGAGAAAGATAGTTGGTGGCTAACTTTTCATTAGTCGGTACTAATTGATACCACTTTTTTTAAAAGCCCTGGGGCTAAGTGGTGGATATTTCCTTGTATTTCATTTGAATTGTTTGCTGAATTCTGAGATGATACTGTGCAAGCAATGGCCCACGCAGAAACTGCAGTACTGTTTTCATCCTGTTAATGGGTTTTACTAGCTAAGGACAATCTTTGTAGAGTTTTTATATCTGTTTTCATAAAAAGTCCTGAAAGGGAATTCGGGAGATGGTGGTGATGTGATGATAACTATGCCCCAGGTCATGGGACCTCTTGGTTTTTACTGCCTCTCTCCCCCAACTTTATATTTCAGCTTTTCATGACCCACAGCTTTTTGAACTTTCCATCTGCTCATCTGCCTAGCTCTTATTCATCTGCCAAACTGACCTGAGGTGGGAGAATGATAACTAATAATAGTAGTAGTAGTAGTAGTAGTACTAGTAGTAGTAGTAAGCTGCTCTAACCCTTATGTCTTTTGGGTCTCTTATGCTTAAAATAGGATGGCTCTAACCCCATTCCATCTCAGCACATATCCAGTAGACCCCCAGGATATTAGTACATTCCCTAGTTGGGGTCAGGCTTCTCAATCTCATGCTTTAAGCTCCTCTGTTTGCAGAATTGGTTCAGTTTCACCTGTCCCTGGCTGCCTCTGAAAGACAAGTCATTTTACTTAATTCTGCCTGGTAGCAAGCAGCCCTGGCACCTGTCTTTTTATGTAAGTGTGGCAGCTAGAGTAGTTAAATCAGTCAAAAATTGATGTAACAAATAGTATACTAGATCTGTCCAGAAAAAGTCCGGCCACTGTTAATATAATGAGATTGGTTTTTGTGACATCAATGTAACCTGGCAGCCAAGGAGAGTGGACTGGAAGGCACATGTATGAACAATGGCAACTTCACCGTCCTAGTCAGTGGGGGCGGTAGCCACTGTTGAGGGAGCATGTGTACTGTGTGGCCATCACATTCAAAATGACTGAGTGAGTAGAGCAACGAATCTGCATCAAACTTTGCATTAAGCTTGAACATCTGTCCATGGAAACTATTCATTTGGATGACTCCAAAAGCCACAGCTATGGGCAACTGGTGATTGGCAGCTTCATCACGACAACATGCCTGCTCATGCATCACATGTATTGCAGAGTTTTTTAGCAGAACATCAAATCACCTGGGTGACTCAAGCTCTCTGCAGCCCAGGTTTGCCACCCTGTGACTTCTGGCTTTTCCCAAAACTAAAATTGCCTTTGAAAGGGAAGAGATTTCAGACCATTGGTGAGAGTCAAAAAATAAGACAGGGCAGCTGATGGCGATTGGGTGAACTGTGTGAGGTCCCAAGGTGCCTACTTTGAAGGGGACTGAGGCGTCATTGTCCTATGTACAATGTTCTTGTATCTTCTTCAATAAATTTACTTTATATTTCACAGTACATGGCTGGCTACCTTCTGGACAGACACTGTATAACCTCAGGTTGCCTTTTCTACCTGGGTTTTGAGTCTGCTTCTCCTCCCTTCAAAATAATAAATCATGACATTTATTGAGGCCTCACTGCTGTGCTAGGCACTGGGAGGATCACTTAACTCGAAATGGTCTGACAAGATAAGAATTTTCCCCCCCATTTTGCAGATGAGGAAACAGCAACTCAAATCACAATGCAAGGGAATATAGGAACTGGGATTGGAAGAACTGATTCCAAAGTCTTAATCCATGGCTCCCCATATGGCTCTGAGGGCTGGAAGCTTGCTGCACACTGACTTAGATCCTAGGGCAGGGGAGGAGTGAGGCGGATGGTGTTGTTTGGTTCCTCTCTTATGTTTGAGTATTCTGGTAGGTGCTGGGCCACGTTTGTCATTGGCATCTGAGTGCTTGTCCTTTAGTGAGAAAACACAGCCCTTGACCCCTTTCTTCCTTGTCTCCCATCCTTGGTCCTAGTTCTCTCCACCAGAATGTGCCTGTCTAAAAGCCCACACACTTCTCCACAGAACACCCTCCTTAGGCATGACTGTTGCCATAAGATGGTTATTGTGAGGGTGATGGAACCCTCACCTCATCTCCAAACCCCAATTTTAGCATATTGGTATATTTTAATGTATTAAGTGTATTTTATACCAATGAACACAGTTTCTACCTCCTGCTCTTCACAGTACATTCCTGATATATGTGAAAAGCTGTATCTCAGGTCAAATGTTAGGGTTTTTTTTTCAAGGAGGCCCTCTTCCACCACCCCAAATTAAAGTGAACCCCTCTTCTCTGGTTACTCTATTACATTTAAATCATTTATTTAAGCCATGTTTAGATCAAATTGAAATGATTGGTGTGATTCTGTTTATGTGAAATGTTTAGAAAAGGCAAATGTACACAGTCAGAAAGAGATCCGTGGTGGGCTGGGCTGGGCATGGGAACTGGGGTTAACTGTAAGTGGGCATGAGGGACCTTACTGTGGGATGAAAACCTTCTAAAACCGATTTATGGTGATTGTTGTACCACTCAGTAAATCTACTAAAAGTCATTGAATTGCACACTTAAAATGAGTGGATTTTATGATATGTAAAATATACCTCAATAAAACTGTTAGGAAAGAGAAATTACCTTGTTCAGTTTGTTCACTTTATTGCTGTCTTGCATTCTTTGACTGGTGTCTGGTCACCCAGAGCAGGGCCCATGTTGATCTTGTTCACCAATGTATCCCCAGCACCTGGCCCAGCACCTGCCCCATAATTAGAGCTCAGCAAATGTTCAGGGAGCGAGTGAATAAAGAGTCTAGCAATCTCTCTCCTTTTCAAGGACTCAGTGCAAACCTGTGGGAGGAGATAGACCCAAAATGGAATGAACCACTAACACACTTCAAATCTACCAGTCACATGCCAATGATTAAAAAACTGGCAAAATCCTCATCAATGGGAGTGCCAGATTGTATGTTGTTAACTCTGTATCTTCTTCTCTGCTTCTATATTATCTTCATCATTACAGCATCATTACAGAGAAGTCTGCAAGTGCATTTCCCAGAATTCCTCTCCAGGATAGTTTTGTGTCAGATTCTGTAAACTCAAGTACAAGTTGAAGTGTGGCAGAGCAGGAGAAGCCATTATTCCCTGGCACAATTTTGACAGATGGGAAGGGGGCAAAGGAGAGGTTTGTAGAAGCTTCCAGGTGGGTTCCTGTGAACCACCTGCTGTAGGAACTGAGATGGTAGCTTCTCTGCAGCTCCTGAGGAGTGCAGCACCTTTGGGCAGACTCCCTTATCACTCGCTTTGAGCTGTGGACAGCAGAAATTGTTGGCAGCCACTTCCCTGCTCTGGTTTTTGGTTTCATGAATTTCACCACCTGCTACCCTGATCTTTGTCCCTCTAGTCCGTTCAATGGCTGTGCATGTGTCTAATTCCCTATACCCAAACCTTCCCTATTTGGAAAACCTGGAGGAGTCTCTTTTTTTTCTGATTGAACTCTGCTATACAATGAGTATAGAATATTATCTTTAAAAACTCAGAGTTGGATGATGGTGGAAGAAGGGAAAGGTAGAGATTCTGTGTCCTTTTTTAGAATCCAGTTGACCACAAGAGGCACATCCATCGTTAATCCCTGGACACCTTGGATCTTGCACGAACAAGTCCCTTTCCTCTTCCCATCATGACCTCTCTTTCCTGCTCTCTGTGCTGAGGTCATTGTGAGTGCTTTCTTTCCTTCTGTCTCTCCTCCCCAACTCCGAGAAGCCACCAGCACACCTTCCCCCAGATAACTAATTTATGGAACCTGACCAGCTTTCCTGCCTTTACAGTCTTGAGAAAAATCATCTGGTTGCCTGGTTACACCGAGGGAGCATAGCCAACAACCGGCAAGATTCCCCAAAGCAACACACATCCAGCCTACTCATCAATCTTCCCAACCCTGTGCCAGATACTCAAGGAGTCAAGAACTTAGATTTGCTGCCTAGAAAAAAGATATTGGGCAACCTGCTCTTTTCCTTCAAATAACAAAGAAAACCAATCAGACCAAGATCATATTTTAATAATAATTCTGCCAGAATACATGGTTTTGGTTCAGTTCAAGCCTGAACTACCATGTTTCTGAACCCTCAGTAGAAACCGGTCAGGGAGGGGCTGCAGGTTTTCCACTGCTTATGTCTTGGCCTTGCTCAACTCCTGTTACCTGTGGGTCCAGAACCTCATAAATCTCTCAGCCATTCCTGACTAAGACAAAGCTTACATTAGCAGCCTGAACCCATCACGGGGCAGGGTGGGGTGGGGGGACCTGGAGTTAAGTCACAAGCCCAGACTTGATGTCGGAGTGTCAAGAGTGAGTTCTGTTTGTTTGAGGGCCGCTCGGTCCTGGTACTTTCTGATTCAGTATTAGTCTTTGCCAGACAGGGCATTTGTCTCAACCTCTGTAGTCACCTGAGTATCATGCCTTGTATTATAATCTCTCCAGGACTGGGCCCAACTTAAACTCTGTGTCTGAGGTTGGGACTCACACCCAGTTCAGTTTTTTCCCCTCCCTGTTGGGGATGGTGGTATAGGGATGCTGAAATCTTCTTCCTGAAATGCCCTTCCCAAGTTACTACCTGAAGTCCTGCTAGGAATGGACCGATCACTAGAATTGCCATCACCTGTCTGTATGTTTCTCTCCCAAGACCAAGTTCTTCCACTTCAGTATACCATCACCCCCTCCACTCTCTCCCTCACTCATCACACATCACTCCTTCCATTCTCTCCATCACTGGTCACACCCCAACAATTCTGCCTATGTCAGTGCAGAATAAACTGTACCTGTCAGACTCTGAGTCTCGGACCATCTGGTTGTTCTTGCCGGAATCAGCCTCTTCAGTTGAGATGGATCCAAAGAGCTTTTGCCAGGTGCTGGAGAATAGAGAACAAGTAAGCTCTTACTTCCTACCTTCAGGAGGTCACAGTATGGCCCACAATAGTACTTTCCCCATCCTGGTGGGCCCCATTTCAGGGAGCCCACCATACATTGCATTAAAGTCTCCCTTCCAGTATGGTAGAATTTCTCACAGCTGGAGGGAAGTATGAAGGCAATGTAAAATGAAATCTTCTTGTTAGTTCAGGTGAAAGCAACACAGGGATCTGAATTCTCTAGGCAATAATATTTTCATTTGTCTGTGGGAAATCTATAGAGCTTGGGAATACTTTTCTGTTCACAAAGGTGAAGGGAGATTTTCAGATTTCTGGAGAAATAATAATGCAAAAATGATAATATAAGATCCATCATAAGTATACTAATAATTTATGGAGAGCCTTGAAGACTGTGAGTTTTTCATGGTTTATTGCTTTAGGCAAAACTAGTGCCTAACCTAACAATGATGGCAATAATAACGATAATGCTGAAAAGAAATCTGGAAGAAAGCCATACATTGTGCTTCTGAAATGTGCCAGTCACTGTGGAAATGGAATTGTCAGATACTAGGAGGATTTTCTGCTACAAATCTCAAAGACCCCGGGTATGGATAGGAGAGTTCATTTTATGTAAGGGATATGGGAAATATTTTTTAACCATCGCCAGCTTCAATTTTTCTTTTTTCTCTGAAAAGCTCTAAGCTGCCTTTCTTTATAGAACTATGAAAATCTCCTTCATATACAGTCAGATTTTATTGCCAAAAGGCAGAGGATAAATGGGGGAGGAATAAATACATCTCTGTACTCATTAAAACCTGCACTCCATAATATGGATTTTACTCTCTGTGAACATTTATTCCGCCAGCACTGGAAATGGGTGAAAGTGTGGGGGCATGTATCAGGAGACGTGGACACGTGGAAACAAAACGAGGAGTTGCTACATCCAATCCTTGTTCTTTGATACTGAGCACCCTCAGTCTCCCCACAGGGACTGATCAGCCTGCTGATGGTTAGAGTGCCACTAATGGGCACATGCAAAAAGTGCTCTGGACCCCTCTGAAGGAAGGCATGCCAATTTGGACTGAGCCTGTCATCATTAAGCCTAAACTATGGCAGAAAGCACTGGGCTCAGTGGACTCATAGTTATTTTAGACCAACAGTTGCCGTCAACACACCTTGCAAACAGTAACCTTGAGTCCCATAGGTCCCCACAGGCATTGCTAAGGTGCTTTATTGGTAGTAATCCTCTGATTCATCTTCACTATGGATACCAGTTTCTATTTAAGGTCTGTAAGCAGCAAGGAGGGTCCTCTCCACAGAGTATCTTCTATGTGCCTAATAACTCCATACTGTCTGTAAGTGAACCGTATGATTCTGAGACCAGAGATGTGATGGGCTAGAATCTGGTCAGATGAGATTTTTATGAACCTTAAATAAAGGACATCTATTCATTTATTCTATTGAAATCTGTCACTTTGGAAGAAATTACTGATATTTCCCAGTCACATATCTTCAGTGCCAAGAAACTAAAAGAACTTTTTGGACACGAAATAGTCATGTTCTTCAGAGAAACTCAATTGCTACTTGGATTTCTATTATTATCCTGTCCAATCTCTCATCATTTATTGATGGATGCTCTTTGGCAGCAGGAACATCCCTTATAAGGCAAGAATTTAGGTTTTAATCAAAAGAACACATATGAACCTTGAAAACAACTTGGGAGTCTTTCTCCTTGGGAAAATTTATGCACAGTGAGCCTCCCAGAAAGTGCAATTCTGTCTGAGAGAGTCCTGAGCTAGAAAAACTTACAGCAAAGCAGAATGGTGGCGCAGCTAACTGATCTGATGTCCTTTGCAAATGAACTCTCTTTCAGTGCAGGCCAGATGGGAGCACTTTAGGAATTGAAAAGCTCAAAGCTCTTCTAGCACTGCCATCCACATTTAGTGTCCTTGGGGTCCAGTCCACCCAGAGGGAGGATCCATGCTGTTCTTGATCCTTATGCGCTGGTGACCACCACCAACTGGATTTAGCAACAATGACAATAGTAAAAATTGCTAACTTATGAAGCACCTATTATGTGTCAGGTGTTGGGAAAGGTGCTTTCATACTTTATCCTATTTAATTCTCACAATGACAGTGAGAAGTAGGTATTTTTTTTTATCCAAACTGCACAAAAGAGGGAATGGAGGTGCAGAAGGATAAAACAGCAGTTAACCCTGGGATTCAAACAAGTCTACTTGAGTTTCAGTTTTAACCACTACACTCTATTTTTGCTGAAGTTTTGGAACCATTTGGAAAGACACTTTTAAAAGGTTTACTTCTTTCTGTTATAAAATTTACATTCACTATAAAAAACTGGAAACTAGAGAAGCAGAAAGTAGAGAAAAATACGACTGAGCTACTGTAACAGAAGACCAGTGACAGGGTAAATTAAACAATAAACAGTGATCTCCTGCAGTTCTGGAGGCGGGAAAATCCAAGACCAAGGCGTCAGTTGATTTGGTGTCTGGTGAGAGCCTGCTTCCTGGTTCATGGACAGCCGTCTTCTTGCTCTGTTCCCACCTGGCAGAAATGGTGAGAAAGCTCTCTGGGGTCTTTTTAATAAGATCACTAACTCCATTCCTGAAGGCTTTACTCTCATGATGAGTAAACATTTACTCATTGGGAACATTTACTTCCCAAATGTTCCACCTGCTATTAACATCACCTAGGGGATTAGGATCTCAACATATGGATTTTGGTGGGCATAAACATTCAGTCCATGACCATGTCCCATAGACTTACGACTCAGACAATCCATGGTTAATATTTAGTTATGATTCTATCCAACCTGCTTCCTGTTCTCTTATAGTTATTCTCATGTAGATGTGATCATTCTTTACTGAAGATTCTGCATACTGCATTTTGTTGAAAACTTCAGAGATGTCATTTATAAAGACTACATAGCATCCTAGCTAATGATTACAACATGATTTTTGCCATCTTCTCTTATTGGACATTTAGAACTTTTCTTATTTTATTTTATTTTATTTTATTGCTTTTTCAGTATTACAGATTCCTTCCTTTAGGAAACATAGTCTTAACCGTTCAGAGTGAAATGGGAATACCCAGGGAAGGCATAAAGAGAGAAAAAGCAGCTATCTTCATGGTATTTCCTACCTTCCGAAGGAGATAATCCCACAAGAAGCAGGAAAAGGGATAGGGAATCGTGATACAGGGAAGTATCACTGGCTCACCTTGACCTGCTGCTTTCTATTACTGTCTGTTTTCTGTCACCCCTCCTCAGACTCTATGTGTGATGCGGTGGAGGTTGGGGGAGAGAGAGAAAGAGAAAGAGAAAGAGAGAGAGAGAGAGAGAGAGAGGAAGAAGGAAAGAAATGAAGAAAGGAAGAAAGAAAAGATCCAGAGCTTTGACAATAATCTCACGGGGTATCATGACACTGACAACATTCTCAAAAGATAAAGTTTAATTAATGAACAAAAAGTCCCACATAACATTGTTGTTTAGGAAGGCAAGGAGTTTAGAGGGAAGTTTAGGTAGTTTAGGGGGAGGCCTGCTGAACTGCTGCTGGAAGGGGAATCTGAAGGACAGAGTTAAATAAGGAGCCTTCCGGATGCCAGCTGTGTCGTTTTCTGTAAGCTGGCCTCTCTGAGCCTCAGTTTCTTCATCCGAATATGGTAGGGCAAGAGCTAATATTCAAGTACCTACCTCTGTCAGAGTCAGTCCCTGTCAGGTCACATGAAGCTTACTGGAGACCCCAAGATTCCACTTGCTGTGTGCGATGGGGCATTCTCCCAGTCTGCTGAGATGGAAATCACCCACTTGAGCCCAGGACCTGCTTGAATGTGTGCCCCTATTGTGTTATTCCAAAACGCAGAACCAAGAGTTGGTTGTGAGGTAGAGATTCCTAAAACCTATCCTATGGAAAAGAGGAATGTCCTAAGAGTAAATTTGTTCCCAAATTCAGTACTAGAAATCTCTGTGATTCCTGTCCCTCTCCCTGCTTGGGACAGTCCTGCAAGCCTGTGCCTCCTGCATGTCCTCAGGAATGAGAATCTGGCCACACACTTGTCCCATTCTGCTCCTTTCATTTAGCTCCAGATTTTGGTTTTGGTATTCTGATTCCATCTCCTACAACTACCCTGAGATCTTTTCTCTGATCTCCTGCTCTTTACAGCACTTGATCATCCTGAGTTTTGCGTATTCCAAGCCCTTTCATTTAAGTCAGGAAGAGCCCTGGGCTGGGAGTCAGATCTGTGTTCTAACCTTGGCTCTGCTACTTACTGCTAAGGTTCTCCACTTCTCTTGCTCTTGGTCTAACCACATCAGACTTTAAGGAAGTAAGGGTAGGTGAGTGGATACAATTTCCTCAGTCCCCAAATTCTGGTACTTGGTGAGCAGGGTTGAATTATATGAGCTTGTCAGAGAAAGAGAATCTTACAAGAAATCAAAAGGCATGGAGAGAAGATGGGGACTGGAACTTCATCATGGTCCAACCCTGAATAAGTTTGCAGCAACATGGGAGAGTGGAGAGTCTCACTCGAACCCCCACTAAGTGAGCAGTCTCCTTCCTGACATCCCACATAGGGCTATAACTCACTCAAAGTTGTAGTGAGGTTATAAACTGCTCAGAGCTCCTCTTGAAGAATTTATGAGAGGTCCGAAAGCTGTGTATTTACTCTAGAGACATCTATTGTTTGTTTATAATGTGTGCATGTTTAATTTGCAATAAAACTGGGAGACACTACTGTACAAACAAGCAACTCATCCACCCTCGAGTTCTGTCTTGGAAGAAGGATGAGAGGAGGGGGGATTCAGGGAAAGTTGATCAGTTGGTCTGTCAGTGGAAGGATTTTGAGTTGTTGTTTTATTGCTAAAGGGCTGTCCTGTTATGCTTGTCAGATAGATGTCAAGTTCCTGGGGATTTTTGAATGTCTCTTTATCCCCAATATTCCCTTATCAGAGTTCCATACAACCTGAATGTTCTCTTGGGGTCTGAAGGTAAGTGATGGGGGCTCACAGACCTGGAGTCCTAGGCACACATCAGGTTCTGATGGTTATCTGGGGACAGAAACTAGGGGAATAAGTGAAATTGGGTGAAACAAGTACTAGCTTGGTAGGGGAAGGAAGCCTGTATAGGGTATCTTAGAGCTGGAGTCCCCAATCCTCAGGCCTTGGACTGGTATCAGTCTGTGGCCTTTTGAGAACAGGGCTGCAATCAAAGCTCACCTGAGCTCCCCCTCCTGTTGCTCCATCTTCCACGAAACCCTGGTGCCAAAATGTTGGTGGCCGCTACCCTAGAGGATCATCTGCGGTCCAGGTCAGGAGGTGGGAGAAGGGAGAGTCTGCCCAGTGGTGGAAGGGAAGCCACTGAAACTTGCTGAGAGTCTTATATGCCAGGCTTGGTGCAAGTGCTTTAAACACAGGACCTCTTTCAATGTGCTTAGAAACTCTGGGAAGTTTGAAGTTTTATCTTCATTTTACACGTGGGGAAACAAAGAGTTGGTTGTGAGGCACAGAATGAGTGGTAGAATCAAGTTGTCTGACTCTAAAAGTCATTGCTCTGAGCCAATATGACATCCAGTCTTTTTATAAGAGGATCAACTTCTTTGTGGACCAGGATGGGAAACTCAACTTTTCTTCCTAGGGAGGGCTCCTGAGATGCTGATTTGAAAGATATATTCTTGGGAGGGGGTATAGAATCATGTTTTCATTATCAGGAAGCCTTGATGCTTAAAGCGTGGTCCTGCTATAATGCTCTTTCCAAAAGAACATGGTGCTCACATTAAGTTTTATTAGTCAAATACCTGAAGGTCTTTGGCAGATGAATTGATAAACAAACATGGCATACACACACGAGCCCCCGTGTGAGCCCTGTGTAATGGTGTTGGGTGTCTGTGTCCCACATTCGTTTACATTTCAGTGGGAAAATATGCCCCTTACCTTAGAATATAAGTTCCATGACATCAAGGGCCATCTCTACTTTTCACCCTTGTTTTACTAGGGTCTAGCACAATATCTGCCACATGCTTAATTAATGTTGCAGAATGTATTACTGAGTGAAAGAAGAAAGGCTGGAGATGTAGTTCTTTTGGAAGCAGGGAACTTTCTGTGCTGTATATGGCCCAGTGGTTGGTTTCCTACGCTTCAATGCTGGGACTAGAGATGCCATATTTTATAGATCACTTGCCACGCCAGAAATTCTAATTTCCAAATTGCATTGTAGGCCCTTGAACTTTCTCTGGGGTCAGTGGAAGAAATCCCCTCTATGGTTGCTGGGGCAGGAGGCAGAAACCCCTAAAGCACATCTCCCACTGCCAGGACCTGTGTCTCTCCGTGGTTTGTTCCTGCATCAAACCTGTGAGAGCTCCTGCCTGTTGTCCCTGATGCAGTTGAATTCGGAGGGCATTTGGAAACTTTGGGGTCCCTAGGAAGGAGTGGCTCACTCTTATGTGGTGTCACCAGAGGCTGAGCAGAGGAGGAGTTAATCAACTTAATTACTAGAGGGATCCTCCTGGCTAGGGTTCAGTGGGGCTGGAGGTGATGATTTATGCTAAGGACTATCTGAATGATCGTCCTTACCAAGGATGCATTTTCTTCCTGACCATTCACTTTCCTATAGGTTACTCTTTCAAGCCACCAAAGATTGTTTTCACAACCAAAACATGGTAGCATCTACCTTGATACCCTGCAGTCTCAGCGGTCTCCAGCATTAACAGCATCAAACTTCTCACCCACCTGTTCTCTGCTCTGTGACCCCAATTCCTACTATCTTCTAGTGACAAAGATGGCCCACACCTACAAGGCTGACAGAGGGGATTAGTACCCTCTTTGGGTTGCCTTTGCATCATGGCTTCCCCAGACAGCCTTAGGGGTACAATAGATTAGCAAGAATGGACCCAGAAATATGCTGTGCAGATGCCTTGGTTGTCTACTTTCTCTAGCCTTGGCATGTTGGTGACTCACTCAGCCATTATAGTTTTTTTGAAATTGTCGTGAAATACACATAACAAAATGTATCATCTTAACCGTTGTAAGTATATGGTTGGTTCAGTAATGTTAAATATATTCACACTGTTGTGCAACCAATCTCCAGACCTGTTTTCACCTTGAAAAATTATAACTATATCCTTTAAACAACAACTCTTCATAACCCCCTCCCCTCCGCCTGTGGTAACCACTATATACTTTCTGTTTCTATGAATTTGGCTACTCTGGGTAGCTTATATAAGAGGAATCTTACAGCACTCGTGTTTTTTGACTGGCTTATTTCACTTAATATAATGTCCTCAATGTTGATTTATTTTGTAATATGCACCAGAATTTCCTTCCTTTTTATGGCGGAATGATATTCCATGGTGAGTATATGCCACGTTTGTTTATCAATTCATCTGCCAATAGACATTTGGGCTGTTTTTTCCTTTTGGCTATTGTGAATAATGCTGCTCTAAATATGAGTGTAGAAATACCTGTTTGAGACTCTGCTTTCAATTCTTTTGGGTATATATACCCAGAAGTAGAATTGCTGGATCATATGGTAATTTTAGTTTTGTATTTTTTGAAGAACTGCCATACTATTTTCCTTAGTGGCTGTACCATTTTATATTGCCACCAGCAATGCAAGAGTTCCAATTCTTCACAACCCCGCCAACACTTCCCTATTTTATTTATTTTGATAGTAGTCACCCTGATGGATGCGAGGTGGTATCTTCATTGTGGTTTTGAATTACATTTTCCTAATTAGTCATGCTGAGCACTTTTTCATGTGTCACCATTGTGGTTTTGACTTCATTTATTTGATGCCACAATCAGCAGCCACTGTTAATGAGGCAGAGCCTTCCTGGCTACAGCTGGAATGAGCACCCCTCCCCCACCCCCCCAGATTAATCTGCTTATGTTTCAGGAGGCCAGGGACTTCTGTGCCTCTTCTGTCTGGCCTCATGCAGGGCTGGGGTTTGCTCGCCCTATGCATCACTTAGGACTGCAGCCTGGTACCCTCACTATATATCCTTTGACTTCTAGAACTGAATGCATCCTGGTGTGCCCAGGGGAGAGCTGGGAAAACTTTTCTTGAATCCCGGTCTGCAGCAAGACCTACATCCATGAGGAATCTCAGCTCACCCTGGGAGCTGGAAACAAAATTGCATTGTGATGTGGATGACTGAGAATTAAGAGCTTCCTTGAGATGCTTTAGAAGCAGCTGCTTTGGCTGAATGAATAATTAGATACTCTGCAGGCCAGTTGGACCCCTATTACCCCAGATCGGCCCACTTGGAAAGACACAATGGTTTAAATTAGAATCCCAGAGGATGGGATTCTTGTCAACACCCTATCAGTTTTCACTGATACATCTCACTCTGCCACCTAACTCTTCTTCCAATGTCTGGGTCTGCCTCTGCTTCCAGTGGGGCTGGGCACTGTCTAGAGGGATGAGTCTATCTCTACTGCTCTGGCAGAGCCCTGCTGCTCTCACTAGCTCTTAATTTGGCCCATTACTTAATTAACCAATTAATTAAATAAAATTTTTAAACATCAACTCAGTGCCAGATTCCATGAATTATTACAGTTTCTTTGATTACAAGTATCAGAATTGAATTCAAGCTACTTTACTTAACGAAAGGAAGTCTGCCATAAAGATAGAGGGATGTTTCATAGAACTCAAGTACAGGGATACAGCCAGGCCTCAGGAAAGGCCTGAAAAACCATCAGGCAGTGTCTGAAAAGCCATCAGGCACCCAGAAATACTCTCATCTGGTCCCTGGTCTCTGCTTGAACATCTGTTTCACTCTCATTCTTGGAGGATTGGCCTTCGCTGCATCTCGATTCACGTGATGGGTGCAGGAGGCTGTTCACAGCTCCCAACTCATATGTGCAAAAGACCAGCCCACGCTGACGCAGAGTCAGTCTATCAGTCTCAGTTCCAACAGGAGAGAGAATCTGATTTACTGAGTTTGAATTAGGTATCTGCCATTTCTCTAAAAAACTATAGCCAAGGGACCAGGACTGCGAAGTACGAACCCTCAGAGGGTCACTCGTGGGAACGACAGGTCAATTTAAGTGGTCACTGTAAATTGAAAGGTCTCTACTGTGTCTGCCAGATTTGGGGATTAAAGAGGTGAGTGGACCATAGCCCTTGTCTTCAGGTAGCCCCCAGTTAAGGGGAGACAGATAAGTGTACATGAAATACAATGAAATAGAGCAGTAGTTGTCAGCTGGGGATGGATAATTTTGTTCCCCTGGAGTCATTCGGGAATACCTGGAGACACTTTTCGGCTGTCACAACTGCGGGGAAGGGGTTGCTACTGGCATCAGTGGGTTGAGGACAGGGATGCTGCCAAACACCCTACAGTATGCAGGACAGCCACCACAAGAAGGGCCTATCTGGCCTCAGATATGAATGGTGCATAGGTTGAGAGACTCTGAAAAAAAAAAAGAAATGTACAATATACAAAGACCATCTTAAAGTTGTTTCTCTAACACTCCTTCACTGTTTCTCTTAGTGAATGTAAGATATTTAAGGAAGGAAGAGCCTACTACCCTGACTACTCTGAGTTCCTGAGGTGCATATAGAGATTAGACACCTCTTCCCATTCCCTCCCCCAAACATAGACACACACTCACCCCCACACATTCATATCCACGACCCCCAGTGTGTTCCAATGTGAAGAGTCATTTCTATTCTCATCCCCAAGCACAGGGCCAGATTCTGGAGGAGGGCTGAATGGGGGAATGCAGCTGTTATCAGCCCTGTCTGCATCTTAGAACCCCCCAGGAAGCTGTGGGCATGGCCAAGGTACACCTGAGGCCAGACTTCAATTTCATAACTTTTAATCTAATTGGTAATGGTTTTTATTTGCAGTGGAAGAAGCCTGGGCTGTCTACTCAGGAGATCCAGGCTAGGTCATCTATAGAGTTCTTTGACTTTGGCAAAAAGACCCTTGTCTTCACCAGCCTTCATTTTCTGGTCTGGAAATTGGGAAAACATCTAGCTCCTCAAATTGTTAAAAGCCCCCAAAGAGGTAGTAAATGTGAAAGCGGTCTGCAAACCTAAAGCTCTAGATAGGTATTAACACTAATATTAGAGCTGGCTCTTGACAACACACTTCCAAGGTTCTCATTAAGTGTAAGAGATGGTAGCCCCAAAACTGGATGACTCACCCCCAAGGATGATGTGCTTGCCCACTCTGAGCACAGGTAAGGAACAGGAGAGAACTCGCACCCTGGGGATCTTAATTAGGGAGGGACTCCACAGTCACAGAGCCACAACTCTCCCCCTTTTCAAGAAAATGTACTTACTCCTAGAAAAACTAAGGAGAATGTTCAGGAAAGGAATCTCTTAAATAGCATGTGAATGAGGGTAGCCATGGAGACCTTGGAAATGAAGGAAATCCGCGGGGTTCTATTTTTAAAGCACACAGGTCCGTGATTGCATTTTATCAGCAAAATGGTGCTGCTCAAAGGCCAGGACCCGCACAGGCAGGGTGAAGACTCATGCTTCCCCTTGGGAAATGTCTGTCAGAAGCATTCATTTGATTACACAGATGTGTCTTCGGAAGCAAAAGAGGATTTCACACAAAACGAAAACATAGTATATTTCTGACAGACAGGTAAAATGCCTTTTTGCGAAGGCAGTAATAACACGTTTGTCAGGGAGGTGAGGAATCTCAAACTTATTTTTGAAACAGATTCAATGGCTTCTTTAATCCCAAATAACCACTCTCTAACTGTATGAAACAGAGCAGCCCAAGGGTAATTGCCGAAATGAGGAAGAGGCAAACCCACGGCTTTCTATCTTGAAAGGATTTAGCCTGCCTTTCAAAAGTGGTGTGTGTAAGAGTTGCTCACAGCTAGCATAATGCCTCCTCAGCTTCTCCCGACTGTAGACGTGCTCGGAAACCAGCCATCTATCACACGCCCCGGAGAAAGGGAAGTGCTCTTTTGTAATCACTGCTATTCTTCCCAAAGTACACAGATTGAAACATCAAAAATTCATAGAATAATATATGTCAAAGATGAAAAAGATGCACAGGGGTCATAGATTCTCTCTTCAGTGGTCCAGACAGCAGAAATAACGATCGTTCTTGACCCAGACAGCACTTTGCACTTGCCTCACAGCTGAGGCAGCACAGAGTGCTTGCATATCATTTTTTAGATGGAGGATGTTTATTCTGCCACAGGTTGTCTCTGATGATGTTCAGGTTGTATTTACTCAAATACTTTTTTTCTTTTCCAGATATTTCTCTAGGGTTTTGAGACTTGTAGCTGAGCAGAAACAAGTCTAGGTCAATACTAGAACCATGTGAGTCCATGGGAGGCTTAGTTCATGGTCAAGGTAATGGATGAAGGCCAAGAGCTGGAAATCACTGGGAAATTTTGACGCCTGTGCCAAGAAGGTCACCAAAGTCATGGTCCAGAATTTTGGACTAGGATCAGTGATACCGCAATTACTTTTAAGTGTGTTTTGACCTCCACTATAGATTCCTGAAGTCTAATCTGTGCCAGGCCCTGTGCTAGGCTGGTCATGTAGTACATATACAGATCAGACAACTTCTCCCATTCCTTCCCCCCAAAAGAGACACACATGCACCCCTACATACCCATACACATGACCCCCAGCCTGGGGGTACAGTGATGAATGAGACAGAGAAGAGAGAAAATGACCCCGTCTGGGAGTTCACAGTCCAGTGAGGCTTATAGATAGGGAGTTTTAAAATAATTGGAAGTACAATGACAGAAAGATGCATGATGCTTCCTGGTGCACAGGGAAGGGGCATCTGACCTAGTCTAAGAGTGGGGATGCATGGTCATTAGACCTACATTAGGAAAAATGGGTAAGGACTTAAGGACCAATTTAAAGACAGGAGAAAAAGAAAAAGAGCCTCAACTACTATAAGAGGATGGCTTGGAAGGAGAAGGAGGGCATATTGTATTCTTTTATGTGTTGGGCCTTGTAAGCTTGGATATGGCTTTGCTTCCATCTTTTACCATATTGATGTAGGACTGATAAATACATTAACATCTGAAATGCTTAGTTCTGATCATCGAAACTCTCAAAATATCATGGCGGCTCTGTTAAAGGGTTGAATCAGTGCAGCAAAGGGACTTATGCAGATGAAGGGGGTGGAGAAGCAATGTTTGTACCTATAATTTCATGACCCAAAGTATGCCTTAAACATGTGAAGTTGGCAAAACTAAAAAAAACAGTGATCCCTGGTTCATATCCTATTTGGGGGAGATCCTTTTTAGACTCTTTAGGCAGCTGTTCAAACACAAGTGTGTCAAAATAGTAAGCCATGGCCACAGTGTTATCTATGGGGCCTGCCCTTAAACATGCACAATGCACCCCAGCATCATTTTCTTCCCCTGAATTTTATGTCCCTGCCACAATGGTATTTTTCCATTTTATCTTCTCTTACTTGGCTTTTTTCATTGATGTCTCTATGGCTTGAGGTTTCTACCAATAGCTTTTCCTACTTTGGTGTCTATGACTTGATACTCTTTCTGAGTTCCTGTCTTTGGCTTGATATTTGTCTATTCACCTGAACCTGTCTGTGATTTGGCACTTATTCATTTTTTGTACAAATAAATGAACAAATGGGGGTAGTGATTGATTTCTGCTAGTGTTGCTGCTGTTGCCTTGGTTTCTTATTTTGTTTTATTACCGTTTCCACCATTCATACTAAACCTTGACTTTCAGGGAAAGGAGGCCATAGCAGAAATGGGAAGAATATAAAAAAAAGAATGAATTATCTTCACGTAGAAACTGGTTTGGAAGAATACTTGACTAGCCAGTTTCCCTTTCTCCCTATTTCTACTAATAGAGGAAAAAGAAAAATCTTTGTACTTGAAGAGAGAAAAGAGTTGGGAGTGAAGGAAGAGAGCATGTAAGTGAGGGTCACTGAGAATGGTTTCCCCAGTGTTAGCTCCAAATTAGTTTTGAAAGGGATGTAACCTGAAGAAAATATCGGGGATCTGAGAGTCAGTGGAATCCTAGGAGGTGGCAGCTTTTTGGTAATTCCCATACTGCCATGGTATGGGAGTAGGATAATAAACCAGGGGTATCGAGGCAGAAAGGACCTTAGACAAGCTACTGAGTTCCTGCTCTCCAAAGAAGTATGGGAAAACGCTTGGATTTTGTATATTCTTGAGATGGAGGTAGGAGTTAGCTGAGAGTATGTCAGAGATCCAGAGGATCCTCTAAGCCAAGACCAGAAAAAGCTCTTTTCAAATATTGGTTCATTCATGCACTCACACTCACTTTGGCAAAGCAAGTCACATGACAGAACCCAAGTTGGGGGCGGAGTGGGGGTGGGTGCTGGAATATTCTTTGCCTTTTTAGTAGGAGGAATTGTAGCATCACAGTGAAAGGGAATGGATTCAGGAGAGACCCAGATTTGGAGCTATTGATACAATCTACCAGGTAAGTGAGGAGAGGGTCATGATTAAGCTCGGGGGAGCCATCATAAAGTGACTGCTACATCAAGTTATGTTGGACCACTTTGAAGCCAGGCAGAAATGTTTTAGGAAAAGGATGGAATAGAATATAAAAGTGATATTGGATGTACTCATGGCCAAACATCTGGCCTCCTTTTGAGTTGCTTCATACCTTGGGTTAATTGCGGGCATGATGCCCCAGTTTGAAATGTTGCAAAAAATGTTGCTAAAAAAGTGGGTTCATGTTTACCACCTTGGGTAATTAAAAAAAAAATGCCTGTCACTGAGTGTCCCACACCCATTTCTCTTGCATAGTGGAAGAATGGTCAGTCAATCTATTGAAAACCACATTAAGGTACTTAAAGATATATAGGCCATTGATATTATATGTTATTCTAATGGTTAAATTTCTTGCCAAGAAATGTCTTTTTTGGATCAACTCAATAGAATCAATGCAATGGTCAGCATGAATTAGGAGCCTGGAATTTCATAGTAACTTTCTGTCAAGCCTCATTCCTTTCATCTTGCCCAGCTCCTTCTGTGACTTTGGGCTCTCTCCATTAATTAGCCAATCCTGACAGCAGGAATGAAATTTGTGTTGTGTTAGACCCACCATGATGGATGAAGTTCATTAGTAAGCTGCTGTTGTAGAACTGCTATTCCAGTGTGATTGGTTGCTAGAGAGTACCTAAGCCCAGTATTTCCAATCCCAACCCTCTTAACACTTGTCTAGTGGGAGCCTTTCGTTTTGAAACCTGTTTACTGTCTGGGCAGTAGGGACTCAAACAGCAAGTAAAAGGATTTAGCAGTTATGTTTTCAAGACTAATTTCTAAGCTGCCTCACTCCACATCCACACATCCTCTCTCTGACTATTTGTTATCCCACCTCTTAGTCACTGCAACGTCTTTTCCTTCCACCCCATTTCTCTCAGCATTTGGCCAAGCACGTCTTCTCCTGGCTTTTGACTAGCCTCCTCCTGCTTGATTCGAGCATGGCTCAGATGGACATATCGGTCTTTTCTCCAGGGCCCTCACTCGTGAAATACTCTATGAACGGCCCCATACTGGTGAGCCTGTGTGTGTGTGCATGTGTTGCTTTGACTGCAGCCACGGAAAGACTGCAGTCAGAAGATACTCAGGCTCCCAACTGGACCCAGGGTTCTGATATGAGCACTACTAGCCCAGTCAACTAAGTTCATGAGAACATGTTCAGTCCTTGTCAATACCTTTCCTCTGGGAACTGGATAGACCTTTTTCTTGAGTTCTTTCACGATTGGTGGGAGTCCTGGGAGTCCTGCTGTGAAAGACCTGATTGGATACAACTTAGTGCTGCTGCTACCATCAAGTCTCACTTGCCATCAGAGCTTCCTCTCATCAATTTTCTCAATTCCACAACTGGAGTCTCTTTGAGTTCTGTGCTTTGGATAATTCAGATATCTCAGCTAGATCAACCACCATAGCCAGGTCACTTCCCCAATATTTAGCCACAGTAGTCCCAGCTTCATCTGCCTCTACTTTGCTTGTGTTGCCAATGTCCCTTACTCTCTCCCCTGCTAGATAGAATGATACTAGTAGAGAGATGGTCAGGCTAAGACCACAAAAGATAATATTGCCTCTTTCCAGATTCATACTTGTAATTCTATCAATAACAGCAATGCAAAGCTGAGAAGATGCCTCAGAAAAAGAATCAGAGCTGTAGGTGGAGAGGAAATCTGAAAATAAAAGATTGCTAAATATTTTCTTAAAAACCACTATCTACAGGGACAATCACTTTGTAACATTTACTGAAATGTCAGTGTTCTCTAAACTCTCAAATACCCATCCTGGTGATTAAGAAATCAACAATTAACATGCAAATCTGAAAGCTGTAGGCAAATTGAATATTAATTACTGACTTCATAAGTGGAGGCTGCTCGGCAATAGAAAAATAGTTCAGGATAATTAGGATTTAACAACCTTCAGACATAAATAAAATATATACAAGGTTCTTGATGAATGACTTTGTTTTTATTTCATTATCGTATTATAACCATTCTTGGTTTTTCAAAGACTGAGGAGAGATAGAAAAGGGGTGGTTTTGACTATGTGACATATTTCATGGTGACAAGTTCCTTCCTCCACTGAAAGCCTTTGGGGATTGCCAGATGGAAGTTAAGTTCTACAGTCTTCAGATTGCAAGGTGACCTGTGTTAGTTCGGAAACAAGTACGGCACAGCAAAACCAAAACATGGCTAAGATGAATGGTTAAAACAAGTCACTATTTTAGATCATCTCATTGCTCTATAATCCTTATATTAAATGATCACCTAGGTACCACTTCCTTCCTTTGCAGCTTCCGGTCTCATATTTCAGCCCCTGTATTTTCATCTTCCTGCTTCACCTCTTCTTGGTCTGGTTCTGGGCTTTCGTTGCTGGCTTCACCTGTTCCTGGTTTCTGGCATTCGTACACGACAAGGTCCTCATTTCCAGGCATCTGGCCCTCTCTGTGGTTGATATTTCCTGACATCCTCCCTGGACAATCTGTATCTAAGTTTCTTCCCTCTGTTGTGTGTAGTATTTGCTGGTCATCAACATTTCAAATTTAACTTTTTAATACAATTTTTGTTGAAAGGTAACATTCCTACAGAAAAACACATAAATTTAAGTGAGTTAAGTGAATTTTTACGAAGGAAACACACTCATATAACCCACTAGCCAGGTTAAACAATAGAATGTTAGTAACACTCCGAAGACACCCAGCACCACCTTCGAGTCAATTCTCTCACTCTTCTTTTTTAAGATAAACATATAACTTTGAATTTGACATCATAGATTTTTGAATGTTTTGAACACTTTAACTATATAAATAGAATCACCCAGTATTCTTTGTGTCTTGCTTTTTCTACTCAGTTTCATATTATGAGATTTGATAATATCACTGCATATGGCAAGAGTTCACTCATTTTCATTGCAATATTCTGTTGTATGATATACTGCTATTTATTTATCCATTCTGTTATTGATGAACATTTAGATTGTTTCCACTACTTGAGGAAATTGCTAAATTATGAGTTGTGAGTCCAGTTAACTTTTGTAGACATTGCTGAACAGTTTTCTACAGTGGTTGTAAAGATTTGCACTTCCTGCAGCAGAATCTGAAAGTTCTGGTTGCTTCATGTCTTTGGCAACATTTGATATTTAAATGCTAGCCATTCTTTTGGGTGGACCTTGTGCTTTTAACTGGCATTTCCTTGAAGGACATCTTTTTGTATATTTGTTGGTGATTTGAAAATCCTCCTTTTCTATTTGACAATCTGCCTTTTTCTTATTTTTTAGGACATTCACTATGCATTCTTGATACAGTTCTTTGTATATCACATATTCATATTGCAAATATATTTTCCCAGCCTGAGGCTTGTTTTCATGCTCTTAAATCTCCTGTCTATGTCTTGTCTTTTCATAAATAGAATTTCCAAATTTTAGTGCAGTTAAAGTCATCCTTCTTTTTCTTGGTGAGTAGTAATTTTTGTGTCCTGTTTAAGAAATATTTGACAACCTCAAGGTCATAAAGATATTTCTCTATGGTCTTTTTAAGATGTATTGCTTTGTTCTTTATATTTAGATATATAATGCATTCAAAATTGATTTTTGTGTGTGGTGTGTGGTATCACGAGGTATTGTCTGTCACATACATCCAGGTGAGAGGCTACAGAACCCTTGCACACCACAGAAATGAGAAAAATGCATTTTGAAAAGGGTAAGGACAATTTTATTTTACTAATGTCACTCCTCCCCTAAGCTAGCACAATACAGCATTGAAAAAATTCCCCTCAACCCCTAAGTTCTCCCATGGGAGAAACAGAGAGCAAAGTAAATGTCCACCTTCCTCAGCCCTTTGGGGGTGCTACCCAAGAGGACCAGATCTTTCATACTTCACCCAGGACATGGGATGACTAAGAAAATAGAAAAGGGGTGGGGTCTCTCAACAACCAGCATACACAGATCTCAGTAGCCAGCCCTCAGCCCTCCATCTCACTCAGCCACAATCCTTGCTGGTTTTTACAGCCAGAAGTTGTGAGGACTTCTCTTTCTGGCACTGGAATCCTGGGCTGGGGGTTCTGATGTGGGACTGGGACCCTTTCGCCCCTTAGGGGGTTGCTTCGCAGCTGAGATATCACTGCTGATTTTTAAGTGCCAAACGTGGGTGTGGGAGCAGCTGTTCTGCATGTCCACCCCTCTTACCAGTCTCTATGTGGTTTTTTCTTTACATCCTTAGTTATAGGTGTTCTGTGCAGCTAGGTTTCAGGCATTCTAAATGATAATGGTCCTGTAATTTAGTTAAAATTTTGATGTGGTTGTTGGAGGTTCTGAGTACCATGTGTACTTACACTGCCATCTTGAATGGAACTGACAAAGAGAGAATTTTGAAAAAGCAAGACAAAAGTGACTCATCACATACAAGGGAGCTCCCATAAGGCTATTGGTAGATTTCTCTGTAGAAATCTTGCAGGCCTGGAAAAGAATGGAAAGATACCTTCAAAGCGTTAAAAGAAAAATAAAACTGACAACCAAGAATATTATAGCTGGTAAGTGTCCTTTAACAATGAAGTGGAACTAGGCCTGGCTGGGGACCTTGGTCGGTTTGAATGTCATCCTGATTCGCCAAAGTTGTGGGTTCAATCCTGCGTCAGGGCACATACAAGAATCAACCAATGAATGCGTAGATAAGTGGTACAACAAATTGATGTTTCTCTCACTTTCTCTCTCTCTCTCCCTTCCTCTTTCTCTTTTTAAGGCTAATAAATTAAAAAACATCAAAACCGGAGTAGAAATAAGTCTTTTCTTGGTGAACAAAAACTGAGCGTGTTCACCATCACTGCACCTATCTTTCAAGAGCTGCTAAAAGGAGTTCTCCAAACTGAAATGGAAATATGCTAAACAGAACGGGAAAATACATGAAAGTAAAAACCACACTGATAAAGCTAAACATGTATATGATCACAAAAATTTGTTAATGGATACACAATTTATTAATGGATAGACAAAACAGAATAATGTAATACTGTAATGGTATTGTGTTAATTACTTTGAAACCCAGAATAAAAGTACTAAAATAACTACAACCATAAAAATGTGTTAATGGCTCCACAACATAAAAGGAGTCAATTCTGACACTAGTCACATAAAGTATGTGTAGCGGGGGAGTGAAGGTGTAGAGGTTTTGTATGTGACCTTGTAGACAGAAGATGCACGATCAGGGAAAAGGCTGTCATCTCTTTGGCTGAGCTTAGGTGACACTCTGAACAAGCAAGTGAGTCTGATCTGTGAGGTGGGCACAGGATGGTGCATAGGATGTCGAGTCTTACAAACTCATAACCCCTTGTCTACACTGGCCGCCAGAGTTAGGCTGACACTTTTCCTAGCCAAAGAAAAGAATGAAGTAAAGTAACAGCCGCGAGAAGGTGAAGAGCTGGTCCTCTGGTGTACCTATGTCTTTTAGTAGTGCAACTGGGCAAGCCATTTCCTTTTTCGTTTTTTAAATCTCTCCATTCTTTAAAAAAACTTTAAAACATAAGGCAACCAAGCTTTTGGGGGTGAGGGAAGCGTGTTAAGTAGCTTGCTCAAAGCCACACACCTAAGTGTTAGAGTAAGGACTCAGACTGAAGTCTGAATACCTAAAAACTCAGGGCCTTTTCACCATACCAAGATGCCTAACTTAATGCTGCTTGGGGTGTATTGTAAGCTGAAAGGTAAACTAGAAATCAGCTTCATTCCATCTTTCCTATTCCTCAGGTGGCAAAAACATATCTTAAGAAGTTGGGGAGAGCAGTGTCTCCCTGCAAGTTGGGGAGCCTGCTGAGACGGTCATGGGGCATATACTTGTGCCCTATGCAGTCCCATCACATCTGCCCGGCACACGCACCTGCTTCATGTCTGAAGGGAAAATGCCTCAGGAGGAGTGGGTGCTCTGTCGCCCTCTTTCCCAGTTACCTTATCTGATGAATGATTTAGGGAGGTGACAACCCAGAGAGGCCCACTCTAATTACGCTCATGAAAGAGGAGCTGCTGAAAGTGCCTCTGCTGGATTATTGATGAAGATGGAGAGGAAAGAGGCTTGGAAATAAAGACCTGTTGAGAGAAGGAGCCAGGTGATGCAAAGGCTAGGAGAAAGAGAGGAATTGGAGAGGGGAGAGGGGGAAGAGAAAGAGACTAGGTCTGCTGCTGCTGTTGGGGTGTGGAGTAGGGGCATTGGTAAGGTCAGGGGGAGAGTGCAGCTGGAAGGTGCTGAGTGAATGGCAGTGCTGCTTTCTGTCATCATTACAAAGCATTGCGGCTGGGATCTCAGCTCCTGCTGAGAAGAGATGCATTTCTGTTGATGCTCATGTGCAAGCTGACCCCAGCTGACGATGGAGCGGCTTTCTGTCCACCCTTATGGTTCTGATATGGGAGAATTCTACAAAGTGTAACTAACCCTACTTCTGCCACGGGGAGTAAAAAACATCTTCCATCCTGTGGGATTTCGTCCTTCTTAAGTGACCTTCCACATACATCCTCTGCGACCTTCCTCTGATCATCATTCCCCTCCCCTCAGGGACCTTCTCTCTTAACTTTAAAACAAAACTCATTTTTCTTAAGCTTGCTTAACTTCTTTAAGCCTCACTTGGCTCGAATGTCAATGTGGAGCTAGTGCCGTGTCCCTGGCAGGGCTTTGCGGAAGTAGAACCAGGTGGTATTACACAGCACGGCCAGTTCGCAGGAGGTTTCCATCACTGGGTGTATTTTTCTTTTCTTTTTGGTTTTCCTTCAAAAACTGTGCTGTCCAGTATGATCGCATTAGCCACAGGTGGCTACGGACACTTGAGATGCGGCCAGTGCACTTGAGATGGACTGGCTATGTGTGAAGCATGAAGATTACATCCTAACACCTGAAAGCCCTTTAGCTGTAATTCTTACTCTGGGCCATGTTCAAATTTGGTTTCTTTTTTCCATTCACATCATCTTGATTCATGTTACATGTATTTCTTTCCGAGACATTTCCAGAGTAAATTTTATATATGTCACATGGCATACACACACATATATATTTTTAACTGTTGTTTGAGTACAGTTGTCTGCATTCCCCCCACAACTCCCCCCCCACCCCAAGCCATCTCCACCTCCCTCCCCTGATTCCACCCTGCCCCCCTTGGTTTTGTCCATGTGTCCTTTATAGTTGTTCCTGAAATCCTTTCCCCACCTTTCTCCTCATTACCCCCTCCCACCTCCCCTCTGGTTACTGTCAGATTGTTCTTAATTTCAATGTCTCTGGTTATAGTTTGCTTGCTTCTTTGTTTTGTTGATTAGGTTCCACTTAAAGGTATACACACATATTTAATATAATAACTTTATTGACATATAATTCACGTATCATAAACTTTATCCCTTTAAAGTACACAGTTCATTGGTTCTAGAATATTCAGAGAGTTGTACAACCATTGCCGTGATCGAACTCCAGAACATCTTCATCACCCCAACAAGAAACCTTGCGCCTGTTCCTGTTACTTCCCATTTCCCAATCCCCTTAGCCCCTGGCACCCGCTAGTCTGCTTTCCGTCTCTGTGGATTTGCGTCCTCGGAATATTCCATACTAAGTGGAGTTATACAATACGTGACCTTTCACATAGCTTATATTTTATATGAGACCATCCCACTTATGATCTGCACATCCTGTGACAATCCATGAAATGTATTTTGTGTGATGCAGAGACAAGTAAATGCATGGAAACTTAATTTTATTTCCATATGTGTGCCCTTATGACCACTTTGGAAAATACTGTCTCCACGTCACAGGTGAGGAGCCTGAAGCACAGAGACGTTATATATTGGCCTAGGGTCCCCTTTCTATTAAATGGAGGAGAGGGACTCATGCCCAGATTATTTTTTCCCCTTTAATCTACAGTGTAAGGTATGTGGGGATCTTTTTAAAAATCTTTTTCTCTCCTGTGAACAAAGCAGAGTATACGCACACTCATGTATGTGTTTATGAACTGGATGAAAAATCCAGGCAGTTAATCAGCTGAGACAGCAGGTGACAGGGAGAGGGGAGTGGCCTCTGAACCCCAGGCATTAGCCTGCCACACCTCAGGCTGGCTGACGCTGTGGCTGACGCTGAAAAATGAATAGCAAGGCCCAGCAGGCCTTGTCACTCCTGCTGTGTAGCACGTGCTGCCTGTCTGCCCTGGGGGTGCGTTGCTGTCAATCCTGGCTCCCCTCCTCACTGGGCTATTCCTGTGTCACTGGGGTGTAGCAGCGAAGCCTCCCAGGGCACTCTCGGGGGCTGCTTGCTTCAGGAAGACAACTTCCTACAAATCAGGATAGATGGAAATAGGAACCCAGTGGTCACTTGGGTCACCTAGAGTAATTTAAAGTATGAATTGATTTCTCAGCTGGAGACAGTGTTGATGTCTTGCTTCTCATTTGTGCTTCATTGTGCATATTATCTCATGTGGAAAATTAACAGGCACATTAATCCCTCTGTGCAGCCTAGGCTGGAGGAATGGACAAGGCTCCTGTTCAGAATGCAAAAGCTTAGGGTAAGGAGGAACCCTGCACCTGGTACCTGGTACCTGGGAACATCTGCAGCCTGCGCATGGGCCACATCAGCCCTAAGGGCACCAGAGAGGGAGCACTGTGCAATTCATTGAGATCTGTGGCTTTATGGTGACTGTGGTGTGACAACCAGGTAGGAAGGTATATCAGACAAAAATAAACAGATTAATAGGAGCTCCAATCCCTGACAAGGGTGCCCCATTTCTCCCAGAATTCTGGAAACACCTTGTTTATTTTTTGTTTCTGACAGTCTCTTCTACTTGTCACGTCATCTTCTGGCTTCTGATCATATCACTTGCTTAAACCTCTGGTCTTCCCCGCTTGCCGTCCCCTCCCACCCCTGCTCCCCCAGCCCATCTTTCCTGCTCCTCTTTACTCTCTGTTCTAGACACACTGACTTTTAGTCCTGTCCAGTTTCATTCAGCCCCAAGGTCTTTGTACACAGTTTCCTCTGCCTGGCATACACGTCTCTTACTTTTTCTCTGAGCCAGGCTCCGTTCCGTTTCACTTCCTTGGGGAAACATTTTCTGATTTCACACCTCTCACCTCAAACCATTATATGGCCTCAGTCTCCTATATTGCTCTATTAATAGCATTAGTCAAAACTGCAATGAAATAATTAGTCTGTAATTAGTCGGTTTCTGACTGCCTTTCCTGCCACACTGGTAGCTCTGAGAGAGCGGAGACTGTGTCAGTCCCATTCACCTTTGTATGTCCAGTGTCGAGCACGTTGCCTTGGGTAGAGCAAGTCCTCAAAAATGTATTGGATGAATGAATCTCTCTCTTGTATTTTTTTTTTGCCTTGGCAGGTGGTTCTTTCTGAGATTTAAACTTGGCATTTCTAGGAGAAACTAATTACTAAGAACATTTAGTTCTGAGAATCACATTTTAACCTGTGTATAAGCCAAAGTACCACACAGTCTAATCCTGGTGCAGTGTCACATGCAAAGAAGCACAGTTCAACACCAAAATAAATGTTCCTTCCATTTCTAGCTCATTTTTCTCTCCCTGCCCTATCCTCTAATTTCTGACAGTCTCTTTATGAGGCAGATTGACTCTGGCTCCTTGATTGAGCTCAGTATGCAGTGATAGCCCTTACCCATCAGGAATTTATAGCTTGATTGGTTAGAAGTCCCTTGCTATAGTCCAGGCAAGAGATCACAGTAACTTGGAAACCGATACAGTAGATACATTTAAGATATATTTTAGGAGGTACAATTGATGAGGGTTATAAAAAACATTAGAGTTGACACGCCACATCAGACATAATCCAGATTACTAGTCCAAGTTATTCATGGTAATTTCATCATTCTGTTTTCTGGAGATTAATATTAAAATGGTCATGTGATTCAGTGCTGTCTGTTTCTGAGACATGAGAAGTCCAATGGGGGCTTTTGGGGAATAACAACCCTCTTCTTAAAGAGAGAACCACAAAGGAAAACAATATCATCTTTTGCTGAATGTGAACCAAGAACCAGTTCTTTGACCGTGGTCTCTGAGTACTTGTATCCCTGACTACCACTGCTATGAGATTGGAGGGGCCAGCCACAGGAAGGCGGATTTATGGAAAGCACCCGAGCTTTTGCTAACAGCATTGAGTTGCTGGTTGTAGTGCATCAGAGCCCACCCTACCTGGAATTCTGGATGTGTGATACAATAAACTTTTCCACTCTTTAACTCATTTGGTTAGATTGATAAAGGGGGTGTCAGTGGTAGCTCAGTGGACACAATGGTGTCTTTGTCTTGCTGGCAGCTTTCCAGAAACAGGGACCATGGGCAGTAGCCTCATGTCACTTAGTTACCTTGCACGGGTGGAGCTCCCAGTTTCCCTTCCGACCTGCTCAGGGATAGAGCTGAGGCAGCAGGTGAAGGCCTCAATACATATAGTTGGGAAGGGATGGAAAATGACCCAGATCAAACAATAAATAGTGAATTCCTCTTTGGGGCTTTCAATCTGCATTGAAATGGGAAGGTTATTACTTAATAATTTATTTATTTTAATCAGCTTATGTTTTACCCTTACTTTTCTTGGATAATATATTTTGAGGCATTTCCTCCACAAAGAAATACCATATTACAGTAACAGTACTAGAAATTGACATATAGGAAAGGGCAAAAAGAATTTTCTGTGATCTTGCAACCAACACAAATTGTTTTCTTTGCCCATGCTTCCTTGAAATTCTTGTTCATATTTTTCCAAAAAATGAACAGCATGGCAATCAAAGCCCAGGCATCATTAATTTTTTATTATGGTATATATGACATTCACGCTGCAAAATGCCCATATCTGTACAGCTTGATGGTTTTACATGTGTTCACTTTTGTAACTGCCCCAGTTCAAGATACAAAACACTTGACTGGGTATCATTTTGAGTTTGATTTTCAAATTTCATGTCATATCAGAATCATGTTACCCTGATGTTTATTCTAAGAATTTTTTAGTATGCTACATGGTTTTCATACTGCTGACTATTAAAGGCTTTAAAAATTCAATCAGATGTCTGAGCCAACCCACATTACTGCATATTAAGAATGTTTACAGTTTTCCAGAGCATAAGTAATGCTTCAACAATCTGTACAGGAGAGGTCAGACCCGACAGCCTGTAGGCCGCATTCTGCCCACGTACCCATTTTGTTAGTTTTGCACAATGTTAGCACACAATATTTTTAATAATACCTGAAAAGAAATTTTAAAAAGAATGTCTGCTTTTGTCATAAACTTTAAACACCTGAGAGAACTCACGTGGAAATCTGGATTTCTTGATTCCGGATAAAGCAGAAGGTCTGGACACGTGGTCCGCATTCCCAGGAGTGGCAGTCACGTGGAGAGGGGAAGAGGCTGCCCTTCTTGGAAGGGGAATGTGCTCCCCAGTTTGCCACAGTCCCTGTGACTCCCAATTTTTCAGGCCTGTTCACTAATTAACAGCATCTGCCTTGGTCCAGTAGGCACTTGATTTTGCAATCCCTGGCATATGGCTGCTTTTTTCCTGATTCTTGCAAAGATGTCAGTTATGCATGAGGTTGCTGATAACCCCAAGGAAATCATAAACAGAAGCACATTCACAAGAGCGTAGTGAAAAAGAGCATGGCTATTGTGTCCAAGGTACCCTAGTAGCAACTGCTGCTCATGACGATGGCCCAGTCACATGCTCTGTAGGCTTCAGTTTTCTCAGGCTTCCGGTGAGAACAATGACTCCCACTTCACAGAAAATTGGGATGTTCTAATAGAGTTTAGCACACAGTAGGCCATCAATTAATGGTTAGGTAAAAAAAAAAATCTATTGAACATTGTTAATTGATTCAATTCTAGTTCTTGAAGAAGAACCAGAACATTTATTTTCATAAAAATAAGATTTAATTTCCTCTGGATTTCTAGTTTATCCAAAAGGTCTTCAGAGACACCTATAAAGTTTTAATAACAGCAACAGTAGTAATGATAAGTGGATAGGATTTAATAATGTGTCTGAGTGTCTAAAGAGTGACCTTCATATTACGATTTCATTGAGATGGTAAATTAAAAAGCGTGCTGCATTGCTCCACCATATTAAGGAGGTTAAAACGGGAGAGAGATGGTCCTTAACATAATTGTTGGAGCTGATTTATTTTTAGGAGAATCATAATTGCCAGCTACTCTGTCTGGCCTTTTCCAGGTGATTTTAACAGGTCCAGAGATTCTTTAGGGGAGATCTCTAGTAATACAGAGTCTTGAGCCCACAGTTTTGAGAGCATACATTATTGGCCTCCATAGAAGAAATCTTTCCTAGAGGATGATTTGTCTTTGTCTTAGTTCACAGTCCCACCACCTACCAGAAACCTGTGAGTCATACTTATCTTTTTTATTCCTCCTCCACACCCAGTCTCTCAGTAAGGTGTCAGTTCTCCTTCCTAAATCTCTCTCAGTTCAGTTTACTCCCTCCCATCTAAAGCAATGCCACCCCCACCAAAGTCACAATGCACACTATCTGTAAACAGCAAATAGGGTGATCTTTTGTATATGCAGCTCCTATCACCCTACTTCTCAAAACTCTTCCATGACTCCTATTTCACTTCAAATAAAACTTAAACCCCTTATTATTACACACAAGGCTCTGTGTGATCTGTCCCTGAGCAACACCGATCATCTTTTACACCAGATTCTTACTGAGCTCAGAGGCTTTGCACATGCCTTACTTAGCTCTGCCTGGAAGCCCAGCTCCTACACCAGGTTCTCCATCTTTCTTTGTAAGGCTGGTTCTTCAGGTCTCAGGTTAAAAGTCATGTTTTCACCCTAAGGAAGCCCTTCGAGTATCCTTCCTTACAGCATCCTATGCCTCATACCCCTCACACACTCTGTAGCGGTTTTGTTTCCAGTTGCTGGTCTGTTTCCCTGTACTAATGCAAGTTTCACAAGAACTGAGGTCACGCCTCTCTCATTTATCAGTTATATCCCCAGCTGCTAGCACATTGCTGGGCATATAGCAGGCATCAATAAGTATTAATTAAACAAAAGAAAGAAAAGATGGATGCAACTGCTGTGAAAATTCAAAGTAGTCTCTGGAAGACTTTTCTCAAATGTGATGGCTAGAAAGAGCTTTAACCTCACCAGCTACACCAGCATGGGTATGTGTTTGGTATTATTCACAGAAGGAAATGTTTCAAAGGATCTAGAAAAATTGAGAGCCAGAGACCAAGATATTGTCAACTTATCTAGCACTGTTAGGGGAGGTCCTGGGTTCTAGACCAATTATCACTTACCATTTTCTTTGAAAATTAATGGCTCGGTATTTGGTTTATTAATCAGTACCCTGTAAGTTTGGTTAGCATGCATTAGAATGCTTAACCTGATCAGTTCTGAGAGCTGACAAGTCTCAACAGCTGCGGGTGTGATGCACCTTGCTCTCTCACTGGCACTCAGCCCTGACGACTACCCGGCGTTTGGCTCTGACACCGCTCTCTCTCTGCTCTTACTCAGGCTACTCAGCCCTGGTCCTGCCTACTCTATCACCACTTTCTGACCCTGGGCCTTTCTCCTGTCAGCTTGTACCAGCTCCCTTCTTCCCATATGCCTTGATATAGTAAACTCAATGGACACATTTAAAACTTAAGAACCATTAAGTCAGGATACATCTTTGTATCAATAAAGAAAAACTAATTTATTAACTTGGCAGCCCCTACTGGTGAAATATGGTATTACACCCAGCTCTAGTATATGTTATAAGTGTCCAGGTGAAAAAAGAAAGCAAAATTCAAGGAGATACGAAGTGGGATTTGTGGACTGCTCAAATGTAGAAGAATGCTGAGTTCTGGAGAATAGGAACAAGATGGAATTAATAAAATGAGAATACGTACAAAGAAAAGTAAATTTCTAGATCTGGAGCATGTCCCTTTTAGGACCATGACCAGCTAGTTTCCTTCCATTATTCTGGAAAAAATGGAGGCAATTACTCTTCCTGGTCTTTATTTTGAGATCCCTGGTCTGGATTTAAGCATGATCTCCAGACCACAGGGACCTTCCAGTGGGAGCTTTTGCTTTGATCCGATAACTTGTAGTCACGAGAATGAGAGCGCTCGGAATCCCAGATCAGAGAAGTCTGGCTCTGATTGTTGCTGGCTGCTTTCCGATCCACACCTGCGCTCAGGTGTAATCTTAGGGAAAGTTGTGAAGCTGAGCATATTTATTATCTATGAACTTACTCTAGCTTGTCTGTACCATATACAGCTCTCAGAGTCTCCACCACTTCCTCTCCCTTTAGGCCCACTACTCTCATACTTGTAAAAAGGAACAAAATAGAAATAGGGGTAGTAACAATACTGATAATGGTTTCAATCAGGATTCACTCAAGAAAAAGTAAATTACAAAGATCTGGGTTCAAATCCTAGCTTCGCCACTTATGAACTGTGGTTCAATTTGCTTTTAGTAATATTCAAATTGCAAGTTATTGTGAGGATTAAAAAAGTATGCAGAGTACCTTATATATTATTTGCACTCGTTACTCTTCCTTAAAGTTATCTGTATGCGCAAGGATTAAAACCAAGATGCTGCTTTCATGGCGTAATTTCAGGCAGTGGGTGGCATAGATATTTTTGGATTGTTGTTCCTCTATGTGCTCCTGACATTATTGCATGGAGGCGACTTCTTATTCTGCCCACATATAATGACATCTGGGCTTTGCTACTATGATTCCAGTTTGATGATCATTCCTGGTCTTTGGCTCTAGCCTGTATAATTGATCCTGTTCATGGAAGAGAGGTTCTGTAAGCTTTGTTCAGTTCTATTAAATATTCTTGAGTCCATTCCTTCCTCTCCAGTTCCTCACCACTGTCATGGTTCAGGGTCTCATCACTTCCTATATGCACCACTGCACCACCCCTGCTGCTGGGCTCCACCTCTCCTGTTCATCCTTCACATAGCAGACACAGTGATCTTCCAAAAATATGCATATGATTTTGTCAACTCTTTACTTAAGAGCCTTCAGTGGCAGTGTGCTTTCTAGCCTTCGTGGATCTCAGCCTCTGTTGTCATAACATGCTGGTTTGTCACATGAGTTGTAAGGCAGACTCATCCATCTATCCATTAAACAAATATTTATTGAGCATCTACTATGTGTCAGCTGCTGTGGTAGGCTAGTTGCTTGAGGGGTACATCAGAAAAAAAAAAGAAAAATCTCTGCATGTTGTCAGAAACTTGTTAGAAATAAGAGTTAAAGTCTTGAAGATTGTGAATGATTTATCTGTTTGAATATATAGTGGATACACATTTATTTCTGCAGTAACATTTCCCTAAATCACTTGCATGGTGAGGTGCTCCTTGATGGGGAATTGAAGGGGAATTTATAGCTACTAGTCGGGGAATTGTGTGTAAATTTGGGTATGCCTTTGGCAGTGTGCATCTGAACAGTATCATCATTTGTCTACAGAAAAAATGTTAAGTATTGCTACTTGTCTACAAGACAGGGTACAAAGCTTTTAGCCTTCATTATTTGGTGCTGGCTTACTCCATCAGACTCATTCTCTGCCACTCGCTACCTTATACTATACACTCACTGGTCCTTACCCCTCGTTTCATATTGATTTAACTTTCCACCAGTAGAAAAGTTGGGCTTATAGGTAACTGAAATATGTAAAATTTTTTTACAAGCCAGAGGTTGTAGTGTTGGGGGGAGAAGGGACGCATGTTGTAGTCCATATTGTAAACTGAAAATGTGGACTAAAAGGGAAATTTGGTGGGACCATCAGATTCCTGAGAATAGATTACATTTCTAGTATTTTAGAAAGGTACATTTCTTGGCATTTAGACACAAAAATAGACACAGTCTTATGATAATAAATCTGAAAACATTTATTGATATTGATGTTATTATTCAATCACAAATACAGCAAACACATTGAAAGATGGGATGGTTCTGGAGGATGAGAAAGAAGTAAAACTTTGTGTAGGGATTAGTCTAATTTGGCCTATGTGTGGGAATAGAGTGGACAAAAAGTGAACTGGAGGAGACTTTCACTACCTCCAGAACATAAGAAAACTCTCAAAATATGCAAAAAGGAGCCAAGGCCAGGTAGATTCCTGCAAACATCAGAATTGCTCCCCATCACTAAGTGGACTTCGAATCAAGCCTTAACTCTGAGCCACATGCCTAATTCATTTCATTCTCCAAATACAGTTTTCCTCCTAATCCTTTCAACTTCTGACGTTGGGACTTGTCTTCTAATTTATGACATCAAAAGTGATGCTTGATACAACCGTGGCAGCTTGAAGAGGGAGAAAGTAAGGTATCAAAGAAGCTTCCCTTACTATGTTTTTATGGAAAGGTGTGGAAGGGAAAACCTTAGGGAACACAGATGTGGCTTGTTGAAAATGACCCAGCTAGGAGTCCACAGATGGTGTTGGATGGAGATGCCCCTACGTTGTTTTTATCCCATGACACTTAGTATGGCTGGTTGGTGGTTCTTTAGGGCAGCATTCGCTAAGATGTTTAGGAGAATTGAACAACATCAAAGACACCCCTGGGAGTATTTCAGCATCTTGAAGCCAGACACAGAAATAGGGACTCAAAGCCATGAGTCATTCAGGGGGACATGAGGAAGAAGGGTATAGCATGCAGGTCAAAGGGTAACGCCAGAGGGTTATGCCACAAGATTCTCAGACACAGGACATATCAGAGGGCTGGGCCACTCCCCACCTCATTTTGCCCCCACAAACAGGGCTGGACAATTCTCTCTCCAAAAGGGCCACTATAGTTATTTTTGTCCTTGCATCCAAGGCTTCGGTGCCTGGACTCTCTCCAACAGTGGGTGAAATGCGGTGAGGGGCCATTCTGGGGTGACTCTCACTTTGTAATTAACCCTCCTATTAGCATCTCACTTGCTTCTGATGGGGCAGTGCACACATGTTTGTGGTTATGTATCTGCCAAATAGGGCTGGGCCAGCTGTTTGTTGGCGTCCTAATTGTCTCCAATCACAGGGAAATGAATTGCAGTGAGAAAAGTAATGAGGAGTGGAGCACCCTGGCAGCCAGCCAAGGGCTCCACACTGTCAGCTGCAAAGCCCAGGAATCTGCCATCAAAGTAGGGCACTGGAGGTTGGCTGGCGCAAGAGAAGCCAGAATCTAGGTGCCAACCTGCGTAAGGAGGGCTGTGGGGACAAGTGGGAGGGGATTGGGACCCAGGGAAAGAGAGCACTTGAGTGAGGTACAGAGGAGGAGAGATTGAAGCACTTTCTCTTTGTGACCTCTCCTTCTTCTTTTCATTCTCTCCTATACCTCCTTAGCAGTGACCTTGAGAGCACAGGGAAGTGAAGAGAAGGCAGGGCAGGGCACAAAGAGGAAGAGATAAAAGAGATCCTCATGGATTAAATGATCAAGAAAAGCAAAAAAGTATCTCAGAGAACAGTTATTCTCCACCTTGCTATGAGTTGCTGTTGCTACTGCCACTAAGGTGATGGGGCTGCTGGTGGTGCTCGTCACTGAGGTTGTGGCTGCTGCTGAGGCTGTTGGTACAGTTATTTCAGTGATGGGGATTCCATTGGTGAGTGACAACAGACGTGGAAACCCTACAGGGGTATCCAACCCATGGCCCATGGGCCACATGTGGCCCAGGATGGCTATGAATATGGCCCAACATAAAATTGTAAATTTACTTAAAACCTTTTCTTTGCTCATCAGTTGACATTAGTGTTTGTGTATTTAATGTGTGACCCAAGACAACTCTTCTTCCAATGTGTCCCACAGACGCCAAAATGTGGGACACTCCTGCCTAGAGCTTTAAGTCAAGTTTACCTTCTATGAGTGAAATTAGTAAGAACACAAATGTCACAAAATGAGATCATTGCTCTATAGAAATATCCTAAGAGTTCATAAAATGGGAACTTAGTAAAAGGCAGTCAGTAAAAAGGAACTTAGGAGAACCTAGGCTATCAAGCCTTAGTCAAGCTGGAGAATCTTACATATTTATGAAACCTAACCATGGGTTGATGATTAAAGGAGATTTGCGGTAGAGAAGGCTGGTCTGCAATGGGCTTGCAGGGGGAGTCCCTTATGGCCAGATTTGTCACCGAGTTCCCAGCATTGTCCAGGGAAGCAGGTCTGAAAATCAGGAAGACAGAGTATTCTTAATCTGGACAAACACTTCTGGTTACGGACAGGGATGTTTCACAGGTGTTCACAGTGGTTGGGTGTAAAGTTCTTCAGGCCTATTCAGTTCATGTTGATGGATTGTCCTGTGAATTAATTCCGTATTTATTGGGCGCAAACTACATGACAAACACTTGTTGGTCCCTGGGAGTAAAGAAGTAGACAAAACAGATAGAGTCCCTATCATCATGGAGCTTTTACTTGAGCAGAAAATACAGGGAGTTATGCAAGAAATTCCTGAGGAGGGAGTGAGCATGGTGTGTTCTTGGCACTGAGACAGGGAAAGGGGCAGCATGTGACACAGGTGGGAAGGTGGGGCCCAGGTCAGGTAGGGCCTCTGCTCTGTGCCAAGGGGTTTGAGCCTTATTCCAAGGGTGACTGTGTTAATCAGAACATTTTTTATTGCAAGTGAAGGAAATTTAACTTGAATTACCTATGGCCAAAAGGGCAATTTAATGGCCTGGAATCCAAGGAAGAGATGAGCATCATACACTGACAGGAGGAGCTGAGATGAAGGTGAACTGGGGACTCGAGGGGATCCAGAGCTTGAACCTGGCTAAGACTTTCCCTGCCTCTCACACGCTGCTGGCTTCTAGCTCTTTCCCTACACACTTTCTTCAAATGGTAGAGAAAATGGACACCTATAGCTTCTGAGTTTTATCTTATAGCTTCCACAACTAGAGAAAGATTCACTCTCTTTTCTCCTGGGAAGGATATCCTGGGGAGGAGGCTTATGGAGCATTTGGGCCAAGTATTCATCCAGGACTATCACGTGTTCTAGCAAAGAATGAAGGTGAAGTAAGTGAGAATTCAGAAG
The DNA here is from genome assembly GCF_022682495.2 of Desmodus rotundus. Classification (NCBI taxonomy): domain Eukaryota; kingdom Metazoa; phylum Chordata; class Mammalia; order Chiroptera; family Phyllostomidae; genus Desmodus; species Desmodus rotundus. The sequence continues at coordinate 38,115,477 of NC_071391.1, forward strand.
GTACACTAGGAACTATATAAATTGGGTAGGGTGAGGTGGGGGTGCTAGATACCCCATGGGTGTCCAGTACAACCATCAGGGCCCACCAAGCAAATTCTGGACTTCTAAAGCAGGTTCCCAAGATATGCTGATTATGGAACAGATGCAAATATTAGTGTTAGGTCCCTGGGAAATGCAATCCCATTTGGCAAATAATTGATTAATAAGTCACCTACAAATGACTGATGTCTCAGAGTAGTGCCTGGAACAGTAACACTGTCTGGGTGTCAGTGATTGTCACTGTGGTGGTGAAGGTGATGATTCATGTCCTTTGGGTATACAGGCATAATTCAGTTCTAGACCCACACAGCCAACAGTCAGGGTTATGGTGGCCCCGTCAAGGCAGGAACAGCCTGAGCCACCAGCCAGTATCCTCCACATCACAAGCTCATCTCCTTTAGGCTTCAGTCTCAGGAAGTTTATTAGTAGGAAGTAATGACAAGTCTCCAGCAGGAACCACATTTTCCTTCTGCCATTCACTACCAAACATGGTACATGCTCAATAAATACTTAATAAAGATAAGTGATAAATTAAATCTGACTAGAGAATTCTTCCTACTAATAGTGTGTCTGTATTTGAATAAGCTAGGCTTTTCCACTAAACTTTTTGTTACCAGCAGAATCTTCATGCACCCTCTAATAACAGCCTTGACAGGCAAGGCTCCAAACAAACATTAATTAAGTCTCTTAACACCCTGTAAATCAGTGAGCCATATGGCAATTATAAAAAAAGAGATAATTTTATGGAGCAAGAAATTTAAAAATGATTGTTTACCTTATCATAACAGGGAAATCATTTACATACACATAAAAATGAATATTCAGAGCCATAGGTAAAACAGAAATGCTTAGCTAATTTCTGATGAACCAGAACCAAGTAGGTCAGATTTTGACCTTTTGAAGACAAAGGTATATGTATTCTCTGCTTTATATCCCCAATCCATATGTCTTATCTTAGATCTGCACTATCTAATAATAGTTTCTGTGATGATAGAAATGTTCTATATCTACAATGTCCAATATGATAGTCGTTAGTGGCTAGTGTGAGTGAGAAACTAAAATTTTAATTTATTTAATATAATATAACTTAAATACCACCTGTGGCTAGCAGTCATCATATTGGACAGTACAAACTTATGCTATGGTTCATGGCTTTGGAAACTTACTGTGATTTGGGAGGGGATATACAAGGGATGTAAATACAGCATTAATCAGATCATGGTCCACATGCAGGGTACGGGGATAGTCTTAATGGTGAGATTGTGCATTATCTCAATCATCACAGGTCACTCATTCATTTGTTCATTCATTCAAAGACTGTGCATTGAGTACCTACTGTGTGCCAGGCTCTGCAATGATCAGAGGGGCTATAAATAGAGACTAATTATTGTCCTGACTTAAAGGTAAAGGGAGAAATAAGCAGATTAAAAATCATACAGAAAGTTGATGTGTTATTTATATTAAAGACAAGCCTATGAGCTGTGGGAATACAAAGGAAGAGCAACTAAATCATCCTGGGGTGGGTAGGTCACAGAATACTTCTCAGAGAGGTGGAGCTGATTCTTAAAGGACCAGTAAGGATTCTCCCAGATGAAGAAGATGGGGGGAAAGGCCTTCCCAAGCAGAGGAACTGGCACAGGCATGAGTACCATACTACAAAGTTTTCACCTTTGGGGGAACTTCCAGATGTGTGAGACATGTACTGTAGGGTACAAGTGGTGAGTAGTCAGCCATGACCCCCAGGAAGAGGGTAGGAGCAGAATAAAGGAGTTTGGGTGTTACTCTAAAGGTAGTGGGCAATCATTCAAAGGGCTTTAAGCAGGGAGCCACAAGATCAGATTTGTGTTCTAGAAAGACCCTTTGGCAGCAGTGTGGGTAATGATTTAGAGGGAGTGCGAATGGAGACAGGAGTCCCTGGGGAAGACAAACTTTTCTTTCTGTGAGAGATCCTGAAGTCCTATCTAAAGTACCGTAGTAAGCGCTGCTGGCCAGATGTAAAACTCACTGCTCTCTTCTGAGACATGGTGGGAATGTCTGGGGTGCAGGGTGCTGGAAAGTCTGAATCTGGCTTCAGGGAGAGCAAAGAACCTGGCATGGCACCAGGAAGACTTTCCTTTGGAGAGAGAAATGTGTTTACCTGAGCAGCCTGGGCGTATGAGGGTGGGTAACTTGAGCTAGGTGAGCCTCGAGGTGAGAGACCTGACTGGATTACTCTGCTACTTTCATTCCTATTCTTCCTATGCATGCGTGAACTTTTCTCTGGGTTACCTGCTGTATTAGTTTTCTTGCCATCACAAAATCCCATAGACTGGATGAAACAACAGATACCTATTTCTCCCAGTTTAGGAGGTTGGGAAGTCTATGACCAAGGTGTGGCCAGTTGGGTTGTTGGTGAGGGGTCTGTTCCTGGCTTGCAGGTGTCTACCTTTTTACTACATCCTCATATAGTCTTTTCAGTCTGTGTGGGAGTAATTTCTCTCCTCTTCCTCTTTTAAGGCCATTATTCCCATCATGAGTGCTCTGCCCTCATGACCTACTCTAACCCTGATTACCTCCCAAAGGCCCCCATTTCCAAACACCACCATGTTGGGGATTAGGGCTTCAACATATACATTTGGGGGTGATGTAAAAATTCAGTCCATAATACCTGCATTGGCCAAACAACTGGGTCTGGGGTTTGGAACACACATTTGGACTTCCCAAAGGTACATGCAGCGTTGCCTACACTTAGTATCACAAGAGCACTTATAAAAACTGGGCAGGAGCAGGGGGGCTTCTGTTCCTAGATGTTGCATAGTTTATACTCTCCCTGCTGAGCGGAGGGCCAGGAGCCAGACCTGGGCCCAGAACCAACCACTTAGCCTGGGCCCAGAAGAGCCCTTATTCATCCCTTCTGTGATTTACCTTTCTTATCACTCATCTCTCATCCGGAAAGCAAGAGTCTGTATTCCCTGAGTATGCACAAACTGACTGGCCAAGGAGACGTGAACTCAGAAGAGTTTGAGTCTTTGGCAGAGGTCAGCTTGGGTTGAGAATGTTAAACAATTCTGAGCTGCTTACATCTACCTGTCATTCTGGCAGTGGTGTCCCCCAGGGGTAAAGCCAGGGTCAAGAAGAGGTTAGGAGAAAGATGAGGAGTTACTAGGAGAACACAACTTTAACTCTCTAGTGGTAAGATTGAGGTCTCAAAAGGTAGTGGGTTCTCCATTATCGAAGGCATCAAGGGAGAGTCTTGATGACAATTTGGCAAAGATGCTGTGGGGACAAAAGTAGCAAACAAGGAGTTAGACTGGGAGAGCAACAAAGAACAGACTGTGGATCAGATCATGTACTTTCTCTGCTGCATCTTCTAGGTAAACAGACCATAACAAGATAATGCCCGGTAGGGGAAGTTCAGGGTGATTGGGAGCACACTGGGGAGGATATGTCATCCAGACTTCAGGAAGACTGGGAAGACCACCCAGAGGAAGTGACTTTAAGCAGAAACCTAAAGGATGCATAGGAGAGAGCTAGGGAAAGGGTGACGAGATTGAGGGACATAGACCCCTCCACTGTGTAATTCCTAGAAAGCATTATCTGGCTCAAAATGTCAATAGTGCAAAGTTTAAAAAACCTTCATCTGGCGTCAGTTTGAAAATCCTGTCTTTTGAGAGATGGCAGGCCCCTTGATACTATAAGCTATTTGAATGAGTTTTTTGCTTCCTCATTTTAAAAATGTTCTATGTTCATCAAATGTAACAATTTTTGACAGGACCTACCACATAGTAGTGTAGAAAAGAGAGCAGGGCTATAGGGCCATTCTGTGCTTCTCTCACCTCTTTGCATCTTCTTGGGGATGATGCTATCCAGTCACAACACATTGCAGCGTTCCTTCTCACCGTCCCCTGTGATTTCTCCAGCCCTCCAGGCTGTCAGAGCTCTGACAGGCACAGGCTGAGCCTGTGTTGTTAATGAAGGAAAAGAATGGAGAATGAGAAATAGACTTATGGGAGGCATTAAAAAATGCCTCTGGGCATTTTTTGGAGGAAAAAAATGGAATCTTGACCTGGTTTCCATGGCCAAATTCCAAAAATATGCTTACAAGTTTGGACTTTGTCCCTAGGGTAATGTACTCATAAATGTTCAGTTAAATGTTGAGAGAACTGAAACTCAGTTTTATGAATAACTAAACCTGGCTTTATTTGTCATAATCTTTTATATTGCTCACTTGCAGATTTTATGGTCACATCTAACACCCTCTTCTCTGTGGTTATTTGAAAACTTATCTTGCTTTAACATGCTGGAGAGAGAGCATGGTAAAAAAAAATTAGCATGGAATTTAGAGACAGATTATGAATCTCAACGTCCACATAATTAGCTGTGTGATCTGGGTAATGTAACATCTCTGAGAGTATTTCCTCATTTGAAATGTAGAGGTAGCCCCTGTCTCATAGAAAGTGTCTGGTACAGAGCCTGATGCATAATATCAATAGATGCTCAATAAATATCCCCCTTTTGGAGGTTAAGAATAGTATAGGAAATGTAGAAGCCAAAGAACTTACATGTATGACCCATGGACATAAACTAGAGCGGGGCAATATGGGTGGGAGGGGGTGTGCAGGGTAGAGGGGAATAAAGGGGGGGGATGAGACAACCATAATAGCATAATCAATAAAATATACTTTTTAAAAAAGTATCTCCCTTTTGTGAATGCATAGCCATGTCTGCTATGTCCTGTGAAAGTCTGTTACCTTTAATGGCTGTAAATCATATTTCAAATGAGGGAGAAAAAACCCCGAGCCATATGGCTTAGAGTATTAAGAAGTGTGTTGCATCTCACAAGACAGGAATTACAATTTGACTCCAGAGAATATATGCTGTTTGTCAGTTTCAACACCCATTTCCTTTTAAAGATTTTTGTAAGAATGAAGGAATGGAAGCCATTTTAAACAATCACATATTTGACCAACCTTAAAAATTCAGTTGTACCAACTTTTTATTTTGAATAATTTTGATTTAAAAAAATCAAAGAGATGTTCATTTCTTAAGCATAATTCAGAGCTAACTCAATAAAATGTTGAAGACTCTTTGAGCTGGAATAAATCTTAATGATGATCTGTAATAAATGTAAGTGACAGTGGCATGGGCTATTATTAGGGATGTTTGTTGTCCTATAAACTGGTCCAATAGGGAAACTCAGACTCAGCTGAGTAGAAGTGTCCTGATCAAGATGTGGTGACAGGGTTAGTGACAATGACATTGCATTGGTCTGCTTAAGGCTTATTCCTCACATTGCACTTGGGAGTCACTTGCCTCACTCTTGACCAATTGGAAACAGCAGCACATGCAGGGGCACTGGCTTCTCCAGCCTCTGACCTTCCTCTATGCCCTCCCATTGTGGACTAGATTCACCTGCCCAGCGCAGCTAGAGTGATACATTATAAGTTGAGCATACTTACCAAGCCCTCATATTTTTTCTCTTGAACTACTAGAAAAGGGTCTGGCAGAGATGGAAAGTCAAAGCAAAGGAGTATCTTGGTGAGGCTTATACATGGCGGGAGCTAGGTCAGTTTGGGCAGCCCAGCAGGAGTGGCGTGGGTTGGCGCATAGCTCAGAACTATAGATGGTCTCTTGAAACACGCTCAGATAGGAGGTAATTGAAGGTCTGTACGGCAGCCATTGAGACTTGTCACTCAGCAGCACTGCGGTACCTTGACAAAGCATTGCTGATTGGAAATTAAAATGCGTGGAATTGTGTGGGGAGTGCTTTCAAGAAGAAACAGAATCGACTTAGTGACACTATTGAGGCTCTTACAGCCAAACACCACATGCAAGGATTTATCAGAAAAGCCACAAGGCTCTCTTCCTTCCTGGTGCTGAAGGTTTGGTGTTTAGGTTGGTCAGAGTAAAGCTGTTTCAGGAGACTTTGCCGAAGCCTGAGTAAGAGGTGTCTGAGAGTTGTGTCAGAGTTGATGCAGCCCCAGCCTTGGGACCAGTTTGGACAAGCAGCCTTTTGATTCTATCCTGATCTTTTTGCCTAACTCACTGGTGGGGGTGGGCTCCTTAGATCATCCTACTGTCATAAATCATATATCTGCTGTGCTGTGGGGCCCAGGGGATTTGTGTGTGCAGTGAGTCACCACTGTTTTCCTCACCCCACTACATCGGGCTAGATCAGTGATTCCTGACTGCATGGAAGAAATGAGACTCCACCTCCCTGGATCCCTCATCTCCTGGGTGTGAGGCTCAGCCAGATTCCCTTTTCCTGGGCTCAGACTTCTTTCATTAAGATAGTATATGTATGGAAATATACTTTACATCTAATGTGCTGTGAAGGCAAATGTGCTGTTAATCAATATACATTATCCATGTATAAAAATGACCACATCCTAATCCCTGAAACCTGTGAATATGTTGCCTTACTTGGTAGAAAGGACTTTGCAGATATGATTAATTTAAGGATCTTGAAAGGAGGTTATGTTGGATTATCTGGGTGAGCACAATGTAATGGCGAAGTCCTTACAAGGGGGACGAAGGAAGTGTCAGAGTCAGAAAAAGGAGACGTGGTGAGGCAGCCAGAGATTGCAATGATACACTTTGAAGACGGAGGAAGAGACCATGAGCCAAGGACTGTGGGCAGCCTCTAGAAGCTGGAAGGGGCAAAGAAGTGATTGTTTTCTAAAGCCCACAGAAGGAATGCAGCCCTGCCCCCACCTCGGTTTTAGACTTCTGACCCCCACAGCTATAATGCAATTTTTATCATTTTAAGCACTAACTTCTGCAATTTATTACCACAGCAATAGGAAACCAATGCTACATATATATCTACTACATGCATATACATGTATGTGCATGTAAGCATATATATACATATATATTCTGAGTTTAAAAATTCAAGGAATAGAAAACTTATATGTATTTGTACATATTACATAAAGTGAAAATAGCAATAATTCACTTAGAGTACTGGCTATGACTCACAATCATGGACCCTGGAGCCAGGTCTTCCATGTTCTAGCATTGTGACTCGGGCAAGTCACTGAACCTCTTTGCATCTCAGTTTACTCATCTCTAAACTGGGAATGTGATCCCACCTCCCAGGGCTGAAGTGAGGGTTAAATGAGGTAATACACATACTGTACTTATAAAAGTACCTGGCACACAGGAAGTACTATATTGGACAATAATATTATCCTGATTTTTCAGATGCAAAAACTGAAGCTGACTTTCCCACAGTCATGCAGCTCTGAAGTACCATAGCTGGGGTTAGAACCCAGGCAGTCCAGCTGCAGCATGGTTTCCACACCGTACTTTCTTACCGACAGGAGGAAAGTATCTGTTATGGAGCGAATGTTTGTATTCCCTCAAAATTCACATGTTGAAGTGCCAATCTCCAGTGTAACTATATTTGAAGATGGGCCTTCGAGGTTAATTAAGGTTAAATGAGGTCGTGGGCTGAGGCCCAGATTATACAGGTTTAGTGTCCTGAAAGCTCAGTCCCCCTGTGACCCTCCTCCCCATACACAGGAGAGGAAAAGGCCATTGAGGATGTGGCAAGAAGACGGCCATCTACAAGTCAGGAAGAGAGGCCTCACAATAAATCAAATTTGCCAGCACCTGGAGCTGGGACTTTCAGCCTCCAGAACTATGAGAAATACATCTATTGTTCAAGCCACTTTGTCCATGGTATTTTATTCTGGCAGCCTGAGCAGACTAATAACATTATCCTTCCCCAGGCCCCAACTCCTGTTCCACAAGCACACACTTCTGTCAACGGTCGGCATATTCCCTTTCAGGCAGACACATGCACATATGCGCACACATACAAACTTACACAAAAATAATATACAATAATTTTAAATAATATATGTGGTTTTGTAACTTGGTTATTCATGTAATACATTATGAATGCCTCTTTTCTTAAATTTATTTTAATTATAGAATAATACATAGATCATTCTTTTCACAAAATTAGAACATTATGGGTAAAGCTACAGTCTCCTCTCAAGGCACAGAGGAGAAGAGCAGCCCTGAAAGTGGTGCCCAAAGGTATTGGTATGGGCACCACTTTCAATGCTGCTCTTCTCCTCTGTGCCTTGAGAGGACTGCTGTGGGAGGTTAATGCTTATCCTTCCGGGTTTTTCTTTAAATACCTTTGCACACATGCACATGTATCCATAGTCAATGTATAGTGTTGTTTGTTGTTTGTGTCCGTGTTCTTACCTAACCGTGTCATACTGTAAAAGTTGTTTGGAGATTTGGCGTTGTGTTTCTGAGATCTGTCTCTACTTACAAACATAGATTTGTTTTATTCCTTTTCACTTCTGGATTGCATTCTGTCACGTGGATGTATTGAGTATATTTGTCCATTCCATTACTGATGGACCTTTAGGTCATTTTCAATTTTGTGCTATTAGAACGCTTCAGTTGGTTTCCTTATCTAGTCTTCTTGCACACATGTTAAAGTGGTTCCCTGGGGTGGAGACATAGAAAAGGAAATTCTCCGTCATAGGATATGCACATTTACAGTTTTAATAGACTGCCAAAGGACCTCCCAAAGTTTTTGTCCTTATTATATTTTTTCCAACCGTGTGAGAGTACTCTTTGCTCTACAGTATCACCAACAATGGATCTTGTCAGTGTTTTACATTTTGCAGATCTGAGGAAAAACCTAGAATCTTCTTGTTTTAGTTTGCATTTAGAAAAGTTAATCAATTTAGATAGTTGGGCAACTCTTCAAGCTGCCTATTTGAATTTTCTCATTTATATTGTCTATGCATATTCTTTCCTCAATTTTATTGCATTGTTTACCGTTTTTACGATTTGTAGGAGTCCTTGTGGATACCCTTCTGTCTAAATGCATGCACACATACAGGTCTCTTTTATTTACCTTTTTAATGCTTTCATAGTATTTAACCATATACATCTGGAGTCAGCAAATACTGAGGCCAAATCATACGGCCTTCCGTATGTTTTTGTAAAGAAAGGTCTTAATTTTTTTAGACATAGGCATGTCCATTCTTTTTCGTATTGTCTGTGGCTGATTTTGTGCTACAACAGCAGAGTTGAGTAGTTGTGACATAGGCCATATGGCCCACAAGAAATATTTTTAAACCGGCTTTTTATAGAAAACAATTTGCTCTGATATAGATAAATTGTAATTTTTCACCATTTTTCTTTTGATGCATATAGCTTGTTTCTCATTATTTTTAAAAGTCATCTGCAGTTAATATCATTGCACACACATCTCTTTCTGCAGATGTGAGCATTTCCTTGGGCTGTATTCCTAGAAGTGAAATTGCTGGCATATCGGAAGGCTGCATTTAGTGAAAATTGCTTATTTGAACTGGTAATACGTCTAAATTGGAGGATATTTTACAGAAGTGTGGTTCTTTCTTAAGAATAATGATAGCATCCCATTTTTTAGTACCTGCTAGGCACCAGGCATTGTATTAGGTGCCTTATATGTATTATCTCATTTAATCCTCCCAGTAACCCTGAAATTGGTATTGATAACTACCTTTTACATGTGAGGTAATTGAGGTTTGATGAAATTAAGAAGCTTGTCCAAGGCCACAGAGCTGGTGCATGGTAGAGCTAGGATCTGAACCCTTCAAAACTCCCATATTTATTGCTTACTACGCAGTGATGTCTCTCAGTAAAAAACCAGGTGATGCACACAATTGGCATAATGTCATATTATAAATACCAATTTTGCATATTTGTTCTTTAAATGAATAGGTAACAACATTTGTTACTAATGTAGTAAATTCTTGCAGACAGATGAGTTAAATTTTTAATTTACTCAAAAACTGTTGGCTTTCTTAAGTAAGTAAACATTTCCTTTGCAATCTTATTTGTGTTTCTATAAATAAAGGCACAGCTGTGGTGTAGGGGAAAGAGTACTGGATTTAGAAATCTAAATTTAGAAAAACCATGTTTTTTGCCTCCTCCCAAGGTTGCTGTGTGACTCTGGTCAAATTTCCCACCCTCTCTGTGCTTCAGTTTGTTGACAAAGTTGTGAGAGGTCAGTGTAAATAGCTGAGAAGTGCTTGATACAGTGCCTAGCACGTAATAAGGGGTAATAAGAGTGCAATCTATGATGGTCCTTGTTCCCTGAGGATATTTCCAGGAGGCAGACTCAATCTAATAAACTCTAGGCACCCTTCAGGGAGATTCTTTTTTATGTTCCACCCTGCTCTGAAGCCCTAAGGTCACACCGTTGGCATAATAGTAACAGAGATGCCAGACACTGTCTATTGCCAAGAACATACCTTGTGCCTGTGGTACAGAAAGGGAGGCCAGGGTGAGACCACCCCTGGCATTTCAGTTTTGCTATACCTGGTCCATGCTCTTTTGAATGCTGAAAACCTTAATACTAACAGCTAACATTTACTCAACACTTACTGTGCCAATTATCTTATTTAACGCTCACCACAATGCTGGTAGACCAGTACTCTTCTATTCCTGTGAGGGACAGAATAGATAAGGAAATAGAGATCTGGATAGATTACAAAGAGGCATGTACCTAGTAGGTGGAAAAGCTAGAATTGGAATTCACATTTCTCTGGCAATTAAGGCTGAATATCTAATCACTATGCTGTGCTTTGCCCCTCAGTTGGGAAGCCTTCCATAAGAGGGCCCCTTGCTGAGACTGTGTATGTGCCTATTTCAGTTGCAGGCTTTGAGTTGGGAGGATTTTTCCCCTTACAGTGCATCAGACTTGTGCATGCTAAATGGCCATCTCTTAACATTTGGAACATGGGATTGCCTCTCTTGACCGTCTGGCGCCACGGGTCAACACGTTTGCTTAGACATAATTGATTTTTCTTGCCATCTCAGGGATGCCTCCCCAAGCATTAGAAAGTGAGAGCTGATGGCTGACGGTTTTGCTTTTATCACTGCCTTTCTCCTGTCAATGAAGGAGTCTCTTTCCCCCCAGATTGCTACGTAGCACCCAAGCCAGAACCAGATCAATTTGTGCCACTCTGTTGGGATTGCTATTGTCTTTTTGGTTTTAGCTGGCTCCCAGACCATCTTGTCTGCAATATAAGCTTCAAATGGCCTGGAACTCGTCTTTTATGGCCTCTGGCAGATTAAACATTTAGAACATCATATAGCCGGCTTCAAAAACAATTGCACAGCCTTCCAACCAAGCAACATATTGATTTTAATTTGGGTGTTGCACACATTTTCAGGTCTTAGGGCTTCAGACTGCAGTGGCTCATGGGCCTTGCCCCTCCCCACTCCTGCTTCTTCACTTGGGGCAGGAAGAGCCCAGAGATCATAAGGTTGGAAATATAAGCCTCATCCATTGCACCATGTTTTCTCTTTTGGAATTGAGAGCATTTGAGCCTCTGTTCCAAAATGACTATGAAGCAGAAAAGCAGCAAGGTAACTTACCCCTGCCTTAGCCCTGCCTTACCACGAGTGGCGCATGACTCCGGGCAAGTCACTTCACCCTCAGACCTCAGGCTTCTCGCCAGTAAAGTGGGGCAATGAGGACATAGCACTCACAAAGCAGATGTTAAGATTAATTATCAAGTGCTACAAGATTCCTCAGTAAAAATTGGGTGAAAAAGTGGACTAGGCTGTAAAACATATAATGATTTTCACTGAGTGACTAATCATAGAGGAATATTTTAATGCCTGGGGAGGTTTTTTTCTTACCCCATGGAGGCATTGATTTAACAACCACTGCATGGAGTCCATGGGAGCTATATATTTTGCATTTTGGTAAAGATAATGATATCCTACATACAGGACTGATGGCGCATAGCTTGATTAAGTAGCCAATTCCAGGGACTCAGTCATTAACACCAGACCCCAGCTCAGTTTTCACTCAACATGCAACATACATTTGTTCAACATACAACAGTTCATTCAACATATATTTGCAGAGTTCTCACCTTGCTAGGTGCTGTTACGTAACTGTGAATGTTTGCTTTTAAGGGACTTACTGTTTCAGATGGAAAAGGGACACACATAATGGTAATTTCAATGCACCGCTCCAGTGGCTGTTCCCAGAGAAACATCTGCCAAGGCTGGACAAGGGTCCCCTCATTTGTCCACTGTCGCAGGGGGACTCACAGTAGCAGAGCTGCTAGGACTGAAACTTAACTGCAGTGGCTTAACCGCATTATCGGATCGATTTGTGACTTGTAAAAGAAGCCTGGAGGTCAGGGGCTAGGGCTGAGGAGCTCCAGCTGTCATGTCAACATGCCAGCAGGAAGAAGAGAAAGGATGAAGGGACAAAAGTTGTTTACTCTCAGCTGAGTCAGCCCTTTTTCAAGTGGTTTCCCAGAAGCCTTGGCCACTTTGAGTCTGTTAACTGGGCACTTTGCTGTCCTCTACAGAAGAGCAAGGGATAGTGGTTGCTGCATAGACAACTATTAGTTATTGCAACATCCACCAATTGAATGTTAGCCTTTTCCATCACCTCGAGATTTCTTCCATCTGTTTAAAAATAGAGATGGATAACGGAGATGTCACACTAGGCCAGTGACAAAGTTTGTGGTACTATGGCTTTCAGTGGCATGATTAACATTGATTTGTATTCCTGGTGTGAAGAGTGGGGAATCATCACACAGAGTGAAGGACGGAGATGAGACGAAGTGGCAGAGCTGATGGGAGGCTGACTCAGAAAGAAGTGGGGAGACTGTGAAAGAAGCATGTGTAAAGCAGTGTCTCCTGCAATTGAGGAGCCGCTTTCTGTCTGAAGCAGAAATGGGGGAAGCTAGAGAGACTACCAGGAGGTAGTTGGTATTCAGGGCCATTTCTTTGGCTAAAATGTCCTGAGCTGAACCTATAGCAGTGGTGAGAGGAGGTTTGCTACTTCAGCAAACTGCCTGAGAAGCCCCAAGCCACTGGAAGGAGTTTTGGCTCTTAGAAATGCGCCTGGAATTACGCTATAACCCTCTTATCTTCCTAAATTGACCTGTCATGATGGTACATAGCAATTGTGTCTTTCAAATCAGAAAAACTTTATGCTTAAAAACACTTCTAACTCTGGTTGCAGGGAAATTAAATTAGAATAGTGAATAGAGTTTGATAACTGAAAATCTAACTTTGCCTGCTTTTAGAGAAATAGCTGAGTGTCAGCCAAAAATGAACGTTTCAGTAACTTGGAGAGTGTGATAAAGAATAGATAACGATAACTCACTTTGTGGAGAGATGCTCAGAGGTAGGGGAAGACACAGTGGGGCCTGCTGTAGCATTCATCCTCACCCACTCCCACTGTGCTCACACAAAGCTGTTGGCCACACAGCCACTGTGGAAGTCCACACATCCAACTGTCTGTCCTCCATCCCCACTGGGACACCCCAAACTCAGCATGTCCCAAACTGACTGTCATCCCTCCCCCTACATGCCAGGTGGCATTCTTGACTCCACCCTGTACATCCAATTCTGATCAATCACCAAGTCCCACTAATTCAAATGCCAGAGTTTCTCTCAGCCATTTTCTCCTTTCTACCCTTAGTGTTGTACAATGGCCTAGTTCAGACTTGTCTTTTTCCTCATCTACTACCAGGCTTCCCGTGGACACTTCTTCCCGCAAGTCTTCCCCCTCAACCTTGTCTTTATATGCATGTGATGTTCCCACCCTGTATAAAATTCTTCAGTGGCTCCCTTTTCCCTACACAATCACATCCACTCCCCTAAACATGGCCGATTCCAGTAATCTGTCACAGAGGTAGTGGAGTGTGACAGTTATGAGTATACCTGGAGCCAGGCGGCCACTTGTATGATTTGGTGTAGGGACTTCTACTGCCCATGACTTGGTTTTCTCATCTGAAATGGGGATGATCATCTTATCTCATTAGGCTGCTATGAGAATTGAGTAAATAAAATAAAATAAAATAAGTGTATATACACAAAGAGGGGGGGGAGGAGAGGGACAGAGAGAGAGAGAGAGAGTAGTGCCAGCCATGTAGTAAGCACTGTACAAGCATTTGCTGTTGTGACTCCTTTCCTGTACACCATGCTCCACCACTCCTTATGCCTTCCTCCTCACAATGTGGTTTCTTCTCTCAGTAAGGCTCTCCCTTATTTTTGTTCAACTAGCCTTTGTTCACTTTGACCTCTTTGCCTTGGAAGTTCTCCCGCACCTGGCTGGCTCCCTCCCACCCTCTGTGAGTTCAAGAGTTGCCTTCCAACCTCTCGCAATACCTCAGGCACAGCCTTGGCTTCACCTTTCACCTCTGTCTATTGGTTACTAGCCTATATCCCCCTGTAGTTTATGGAAAAGAGGGATTGCATGTTATTATTATTTTTTATTTCCTGCCCCTAGCTCAGTGATTGGTATTTAAAAGAAATGCAGTGAAGGTTTGTGGACTGGAAGATATTATAGTTCTCATAAAAACCACACTGGCAGAGCTATCTTTCTATACATAGGTCTGATGACAACTTTTCTCTACTGAGATGTTTCTTCTGAAACAATGAGGACTATATTCAGAATAAGCCACAAAACTGGAAGCCCACTTCCTTGCAGGACCAGGGAGAGCCTAGCTGAGGAGATCTTTAACCCAGGTGACCTGAGGCAGTAGCCTCAGGGAGAACAGAAATCGGGAGATAGGGAAGCAAAGTCCCAGCTGGGTGACTGTCATGCTTCGTTAGCCACTTCTTGGGGGAACAACTGTCTTAACTCTTCTTGTGACAAGCCAGCTCTGTCTGTTCAACCCCATCTGCTTGTTGAGAACCTCCTGGTGGAGCATGAGAACCTTCTTCACCCCCTTCAGTGACCTAAGGTGGGGGAGCTGTCAGTTATGTCCCCAGGAGGTCATTAAACACCTGGGAGAGTAAGTCCCATTGTAGAGCGGTGACACCCAGCCCTGGGCAGCACCCAAACCTCACTATGTGCAGGCTATACCCCCAGTAACTGAACCAGAGTGCCTGGTGGTGGGACCCGGGTGTCAGCAATGTGTAAAATTCTCCAGGTGGCTCCAGTGTGCAGCAAGGCGGAGAACCGCTACTGCAGGAGTGGGGGTGACGCCGCACTGGGCTGGAAGAAAGAATTAAACTCATCACCTGTCCTTTTCTCTTCTGGACCAGATGTACTTCCTTTTTAAATAACATTTATAGATTAAGCCACTTTCCCAAATCTAGTCTGTAATAGGCAAATCAGTGTTTACTCTCTAGCTTTTCTTCATCTCTTTGGCTTGCATGTTTTCTGGGTAACTTGGGCTAGCCGTTACTGCTGTGACCGAGAGCAGGAGTTCCAGCCGACGTGGTGGAGCAGGCAGGCTCTCAGTTGCAAGCAACAAAAATCAATTGTTCTTGTTAATAGGAAAGGAGAGTTAAGTAGAAAACGGATTTTTACAACATGAAAACACATAAATATATATAACATAAAGTTTGCAATTTTAACTATTCTTAAATTTACAATCCAGTGGCATTAATTACATTCACAATGTGCCACCATCACCACTATTTTCAAAACTGTTTCATCAACGTATGAAGAAACTCTGTATCCACTAAGCAATAAATCTCCACTTTCCCTCTTCCCTCGGCCCTTAGTAACCTGAATACTCCTTTCCGTCTCTATGAGTTTGCCTGCTCTAGATATCTCATGCAAGTGGGATTAGGAAATATTTGTGGGGTGCCTTCGGTCGGCCTCACTTCACTTAGCACACCGTCTTCAACGTTTATCCACGTCGTAGCCTGTATCAGTATTTCTTTCCTCTCAATGGCCGAATAAGGTTTCACTGAATGGGTATATCACATTTTTAATCCAAAAAAATGAACTTTTAAAGGATATTGAGTAGGTTCAGTAGAATAAAGCTTGGAGCCTGTATAGCCAATGTGGGGCTTCAGGTTCTGTAGGAACTTTGGCTCTGAGGAGACACCTGGGTGTTGCATCGAAGCTGCCTCTCTGCCGTGTGGTCTTGGGTAGAATGCTCTGAGCCCGTCCCCATCTGTAACATAGGGATAAAGCATCTTGTTTAGTCATCTGAGATAATCCATGTAAATTGCTCAGCATAAATTGTGACACAAATAAAGGTGCTCATGAATGTTACCTATTATCGTGGTTCGTGAAATTATTATTTATGTTTCTTCCTAATACAAAATCAGACAGGTAGAACTTTTTCTAAAACATCTCCTCCTAAGGAAAGAAATAAAACTGAGGTACTTTTTTGTACATGATTTAATTGCTTTGGGAGTGGGGGGTGGGTACTTAGAACTTCTGAGGAAAGGAAGAAGGCTCCTCTGCTGGCTAAGAGGGACAGACACTACCCTGGGCCATCCAGCCTGGTACCCTCTTCAGAGGGGGCAGCTTTAGGGCTTTACTTTCAAAATACAAGCCCACCCCATGGAAGCACAAAAGGGCCAGGTGGGTGGAGGAGATGTCTGATGAAAGGAAATAAGACATAGTTCCTTTGGACCTGAAGTCCTGTGGACTCTAACCAGATTTCCCTGCAATGGGAACTAGTTAGAGCCTGGGAGGATGTCATGGTCCTTTGGAAGTAGGTGGACCTGGTTTCAAACTCCAGCTCTGTTGTTTACAGGTCAAGTTTCCCGTCTGACAGGCTGAAAGGGGTCACCTCTGGGAGATGCACGGGGTGCACAGCACCCAGGAGATCCACTGCACAAGGACGCTATGGCCAGAAGTGCCATCGTGGAGCCCCCAGAAGAAGCCAGAACATCAGGCTGAGGTGTCTTGTTGCTCGTTAGTCTTTCGCTCCCTCTGGCCTCTCTGCATAGTTGGCTCAGACATCTTGGCAGTGGGGAGCCTTTGGTGTGGTCTTTCGTCCTCAGTAAGGAAGGAGCACAACAACCGTCCATCCATTGCTGGTTGAGACCCAGTAATTCTGGGTAAGCCCTTGAGCCAGCTTGAGCAACCTTGTAATGCAGCTCTGCCCTCTGATTCCTAAAAGTGTTTTACTTAGTTGTAACATGTTTTTTTTGTATAAACCTTGTTAAAACAAAATAATCTTCACCCACAATTCAGAAATCAAATTTGTATGCTGCGTTTTGACATTGCTCTTGCCACTGGCTAGCAAGGCCCTGGGAGTGCTGGCTGTACACTAGCAGGTGTTTCCGGAGACCCATCCCCGGTGTACAGGGCTGTGTTGTAACACTGGCTATAGTAGTAATGACCTCTCCCACAATACAGATTTGTTAACTCCATCACTGAATTAATTCTTTTCAAAAACCCTTCGTGGTTAGCATGTGATGGGAGACTGGCCTCTTTCTTCACAGATGTGGAAACTGGAACTCAGATGTCAATTACCAACAAATGGTCTATCTGGGGTCAGTATACACACTTCTGACTTCTGGTCCAGCGGTCAATTACTTCCCTCAATAAAGATGGGCAATGTGGGAACTCCAAATTTTATTGACTTGGGGGTTTGTGATATGGTTCCAGGGAGGTCACCTGACCTCCCTCTGCCTAAAAAGGGGGCAAATCTGTGATCTTTTTCTTTCTCCAAATTTCCAAAAAGGAAGCACCTCTCAGCCTGAGCCTATTTTGTAGGCAATAAGGTATGCAGGTAGCTCATTGCCTGTGCCCCGGGGCAGCAGTAAATTGATATTTGCTGATCTCCAAGCCTCTGGCAGAGATGGGGAGGGAGGGCTGGGAATGTGGCATTTCTTTAAATAACCACACCTGGTTCTAAGAGCAGAAGGCTTGGCATGTCCCTGTAGCCTCATCAATTACTGTCAACCTTTGCAAAGGGAGCCCCAGGAGAGAGGATCTCCTCACACTCTTAAGATTATTTATAGGCATCCCATCCTGTCCACACTCTGGGGGGCATATGGTTTCCTCTGCAGCCGCCTCCTTCCAGATGTGCTTATATTCTTCCAGGCCCAGCGGAATGCATCCTTCAGCCCCTCCGCTACGTGGAGCAGAGGGGATGCTCAGCGCTGGAACATAATGAAGATGTGGAAGGGGAGACATGGGCAGGATGCCTGAATCCCTCAGTTAGAGTCATGTATCTCCCAGCAAACACTGATTGAATAGCCACTTTGCTGCCGAGGAGGCAATTCAGTGTGGTGGTTAAATAAACATGCTTTGCAAGCAGATAAACCTGGATTTAAATGCCAGCTCTGCCATTTACAAGCTGTGTGGCTTTCACTAAGTTACTTAAAGCTTCCGCCTCCATTTCCTTATCTGTAAAATGGGATAATAATACCTTCTCTCAGGGTCATTGCGAGGCTTGAATGTAATGCCTGACACAGCAGGTGATAGGTAGGTATATGGTGCCAATTTTTAAAAAAAATTTAAAATATGGAACACTTCATGAATTTTTATGTCATCTTTGCCCAGGGCCATGCTATCTTTGTATCCTTCCCATTTTAGGATATGTGCTACAGAAGCAAACACTGCTGCCTTGCCTATTCCTATAAGACACTGCTAGTTTCTCTCTCTCTCTCCCTCTGTCTCATTCTCTGTGTACAGAAACCCAGGGGTAGGACAGGTCAGAGGGGACATCTTGGTGGGAGAGGTGATTGAGCTAACTGAGTGTTCGAAATATGTTGCTGGATATGCCAGCAGGGTGCCCACCGCCTGACTGTGGGTTGGCAGAATGCCCTAGACCAGATTTTAGGAAAAGCTGTTTTAGCCTGGGAAAGTGGCCTGGGCTGCCAGTGTCCAGCAGGAAGGCCTGGCAGCCTCTCCAGATGGAGAGGTCTGTCGGCATGCCACCCTGAGTGGAGCATCTGTATTACCAGCTAACCCAGCCCCAGCAAAAGTGAGGCTGCCTAAAATGACCAAAAGAAAAGGAACATTTTGGGTGAGTTATCTGCAGTTAATGGATCTTTTACTCAGCGCTCAGATTTCCACAGCTGTTTCTAAAATTTTTTTTCAGTTGAATTGAAGTAAGATTCCCACATAGCAAGTGGTTGGTATTTCTCATAGTCTCTTCAATTGATAGATTCCCCGGCTCCCTTTTTACCCCCTTGCAATTCATTTGTTGAAGAGACCAGGTCATTTCCCATTTTGCAGATAGGATTGCATTCCTGTGATTCCCTTGCTGAGCCATAAAGCATAAAAAAATCTTGCCATTTGCGACAGTGTGAATGGACTTCGAGGACATTATGCTAAGTGACGTAAGTCAGACAGGGAATGACAAATACTGAATGATTCCACTTATATATGGAATCTAAAACAACCAACCAACCCAAACCCCTGAATTCTTACATGCAGAGAACAGATTGGGGGCGAAATGAGTGAAGGTGGTCAAAAAGTACAAACTTCCAGTTAAAAAATAAGTAAGTCCTGGGCATGTAATGTATAGCATGTTGACTATAGTTAATAAAACTGTATTGTACATTTTAAAGTTGCTAAGAGAGATCTTAAAAGTTATCATCACAAGAAAAAATTGTAACTATGCAGGGTGACACATGTTAACTAGACTTACTGTGATGATAGTTTCACAATATATGAAAATATCAAATAATTATGTTGTACACTAATGTAATACTATGTGTCAATTATATCTCAATTAAAATGTTTTTAAAAATAGGGAAACAATTATTTTTCCAAAGTGTTATACCATTAACAATCCACCAAGGATATATGAGTGTTCCAGTTGCTTTGTATCCTCATGGACAAACAGTGTCATCAATCTTTCAGTCATTCTCACAGTTCCGGGTACCGAAGTCCAAGGTCACGGTGTCGGTGGGTTTAGTTTCCTCTTGGCTTGCAGACGGCTACTTCGTGTGTGTCTTCACATTGCTTTTCCTCTGTGTGTGAGCATCCGTGGTGCCTTTTTGTGTGCCCACAATTTCCTCTTTACCTAAGAATACTAGTCATATTGGATTATATATGGAATCTAAAACAATATAGTCAAATATGACTAAGAATACTAGTCATATTGGATTAGGGCTCACCCCCAAAGCTTCATTTTGACTTAATCACCTCTTTAAAGGCCCTGTCTCCAGATAGGTCATTCCTGAGGTGCTGGGACTTAAGGCTTCAACATGTAATTCTTTGGAGGGACACAGTTCAGGTTATAACAGGACTGTATTGGATCTATAAATCAGTGTTGAGATGATTGACTTCTTAACAATATCGCCTTCCAATCCAAGAACATGTTATGTCTCCCCATATATCTAAGTCTTTCATTTCCCAGAGATGTTTTATAGTGTTCAGTGTAGAGGGCTTGCATATATTTTGTTACATTTACTCCTAGATATATGTTGGGTTTTTTTGATGCTATTGTAAATGTTATTTTTCAACTTTCCAATTGTTTATGGCTAGTGTATAGAAATGCAGTTATTTTTGTATGTTATATCCTGCAATCTTGTTAAATTCCTGTATTTAGTAGTTCCTTTGTGATCTTTATACCCTTTTCTTGCTTTTTTGCATTGGCCAGGACCTTCAGTACAATGCAAAAGAGAAGTGGTAAGAGTCGACAGCCTTGACTGATTCCTGATCTTGGAGGAAAGTGCTACACGTGTTACCATTAAGACTGAGGTTTATTTCACTTAGCATAATGCTCTCCAGTTTCATCCATGCTGTTGCAAGATGAAATAAGCCAGGTGGTGAGGGACAAATACCATATGATCTCACTTTTAACTGGAACATAATCAACAAAAGAAAAAAGCAAACAAAATACAACCAGAGACATTGAGGTTGGGAACAGTCTAGCAGTGGCCAGGGGGAAGTGGGGTGGGGACAGTGGGAAGAGGGGATTGCAGGAATTATTATAAAGGACACATGGACAAAATCGGGGGGGGGGGGATGGTGGGGGTGGGGGAGGGAGGTGGGTTCAGCTGGGGTGGGGGGGGAGGGAAGGGGAGAAAAGGCATACAACTGTAATTGAATAACAATAAAAATTAAAAAAAAAAAGACTGAGGTTAATTTTAGATTTTCCACAGATACCCTTTAACAATTTGGTAGCTATGAAAATGTATCTTTCAGATTTCCCAGTGTGGGAAGCTTAAAGTCCAAGAGCCCAATAGCTGCATTCTGAAATCCTTCAATTTGTGCTGAGGCCACACTTCCCACAGACTCCCCCCAGCCATGCCTAGGAGAGTGGCATTCCTCTGGTGGGTGGCTTTGGCTTGTGCACTCCCTGATGGCTCTGCCTAACTCTCTAAAAGCCGCACTGGAGTTTCAGACACTTCCAAGTCACCTGCCCTCTAATCTCTTGCTTCACCTGGGGCCAGATTTGCATCATGATCTGGTGAGTCTATAATTCTCTTCTAGGCCTTTTTCTCATTCCCTCTCACAAGCACTTCCTCTAGTAAATTCCTTGCATGTCTAATCCTATCTTGTGATCTGCTTTCCAGGAGACCCACACTAACCCAGAGATTAAGGAATTCCTGTTCTGTTCCTAGTTTGCTAAGAGGTTTCTTTTTTCCTTAATCATGAATTTGCATTGAACTTTGTGAAGGGATTTTTCTGCATTTACTGAAACAATCATATGATTTCTCTTTTTTTATTAACATAGTAACATTAATTGCTTTTTGAAAGTTAAGCCAACCTTGCATTCCTGAGATAAATTTTAGTTGTCAGGAAGTTACATCGTTTTTATATATTGTTGTATCTTAGTTGCATATTTCCAAGGCTTTTATATGTTTATTAATGGGGATATTAATCTGTAATGTGTAGTGTCTTTGTAAGGTTTTGGCACCAACATTATTCTACTTTTTAAAAGAGTTTTTGTAAGATTGACATTATTTCTTTGAAATGTTTTGATAGATTTCACCGGGGCAGCCATCTGTGCCTGCAGTCTCTTTCTTCTTTGCATTTTTAGTCTTACTCCTGGCATGCTTCATTGTCTGTGGGGACATTATTCTGCTCAACTTTTTTCTTAAAATAACTTTGTGTGGGATTGAAACAGAATCCATTTTTGTTGTTTATGCTTAAAGGGCATGAGTTATTCTATTCACTGTGGTAAGGAGAGTGGGCTGGGATTGTTTTCCTAGCTCTTTAGCTCTGGAGTTCACTATTCTGTTGTTATTACCAAGTATTCAAATATATAGCTGGTATATTCTAACATCTGTTGCCTCAGTTAACCTTCCCCAGTTTTTATTTCTTTCTTTTCTTCTTCTTTTTCTTCTTCTTTTTGTCCTCAGCTGAGGACATGCTAATTGATTTTAGAAAGAGGGGAAGGGAGGGAGAGAGCAAGAGAGAGAAACATCAGTTAGTGCCTCTCACACGCACCTGAATCGGGGACCTAACCCACAATGCAGGCATGTGCCCTGACTGGGAATCAAATCCATGACCTTTTGGTTTATGGAATGAAGCTCCAACCGAATTATGGAATGAGCCACACCGATCAGGGAAACCTCCCCCAGTTTTACCAGGAACTTTTCCTTCCTTTTTCCCTAGTGCCTTGTCCTATGTAAATTAGATTCTACCCCGAATAATTTCTATCTAGCGCAGGACTTTGTCCTGGAAGGGAGCTCTTGTAAGTTCTGAGAGTTCATAGAGCCCAGACAGCTCAGCATCCTCTGCTCTTGTGGTCACAAACTGAAGCCTGCAAGGCCCCTGCCGGTCATGCCTGTTGTTCCCAAATTGTGTTTCCTTTCCCTACGGCATGTCTATCGGCAGTTTGGGGTTATCTGGCTCTATCAAGTTCAACATAAATCCTGTGTCTTCTTTGCTTTCCCTACACACTTGTTGATGTCACATGGTCTGGGTGATATTTGTGCTTTTTTCTCAACGGTTATTCTTTTGGGGTCGATAAGGATTCTTGCTTTGCTATAGATGTTGTCTGCAGGCTTTTGATTTTGCTATCTCATACTGTTTTTTTGTCGCTCAAAAAGATAAAAAATTATGCTACCATTGCTGACACCTTCCTAGAGTCCCTGAATGTATCTGGAAATTTTATGGTGAAGGTGTGGGTAAAGATTGCCAATTATATGCCCCCCTTAGGAGTTTAGGCAATATGTACAAACCACCAAGAGTCCTATTTGATTTTGAAAGTATTAAAACTCTTGTGAGAAACCACAAAAGACCTTCAGAATTGATGGTGGTAGGCCCAGACACTAACAATAACACTTGTGAAATAAAAGTGGGAAGAAAAGTAAGATGCTTCTCATTGAGTTCTTCTTGGTACTGGGTATTGTATGAAGTCTTTTGGACGAATTTCCTTAATTAAGTTTCTCAACCACCCTACTTTTATCACTTTTATTGTAAGGCAGGTAATATCACTTTTACCTCATAGTGTTGAAAATGAGGCATAGAGTGGTTTGTAACTTTTCCACCGTCATGCAGATCTCTCGGACTTCAAAGCTGGTGCTTGTAGCCATTCTACCATACCCGCCTCCCTCTTTGTGCATACACGCCAGTGGACTAAGGTCTCAGAGAGTCAGGGAACCACTCTCACGTAGCTACCTGGACTGTTGCCCGAGTCGTGGGGATGGCACCATGTGCCCAGCCTTAATGACTTGTCGTGAGGATACATTGCAACACTCTACCCAACAAAAAGAAAAAGTTTTGAAACAGTATCATAAGAAAGTGGCAACTCAACAGTCCAATGGTAGGAAGAGAGGGCCCTCCCCAATCTGGCAGGGCAGCCAAGGTGGATGTTCAATAGTGACAAGGCCAATAGTAGAAGCTTCAGTGGAGGTCACCAAATGGCAGGTGGGAGATCAGCCTGGGCATAGGTGTCAGGAAAGCTTTCCTTGCTCTGATGAGCCAGACCCCCATGCTGGCAATTGCTGCCTGGGCTCACAGCCTGGCTCTATCACTTCCTGGCTGTGGGACCTTCAGCAAGATCCTTTACTTCTTTTTGCCTCCATTTCCTGAGTTGTAAAATGAAACAATAGTAACACCTGCTTCATTGTGTTGTTGGTGGGATTAAATGAGTCAATATATGTAAAACACTTAGAATGATTCCTTCTGCCCTATAAGTCTCTACGTATGTTCCTTCCAATTATAACCCATCCTTACTGTTTGCAGATTCTGTGTTTGCAAATTTGCCTACTGGCTAAAATATATTAGTAACCCCACCATCACTACTCGTGGTGCTTTCGTGTCATTGTGCAGAAGGACTGAGTCGCCCGATGTGTGTGCTCCCTGCTGAGACTGAGGTAAGTTGATGCTTTGCCTTTCACTTTAGCTTTCATAGCGTAAGGAGTGTCCTTTCCATAGTGTGGTTAGTGCCACGTTTTCTTTTGTGTTTTGTGCTCTTTGATGGTGATTCCATTGTCTAAAATGCCCCCAGTATAGTGCTATCTACTGTTTCTAAGCACAGAAAGGCTGCGATGTGTGTCTTACAGAGAAAGTACGCAGGAAAGGCAGCACCACGGATACCCCACCGCCACTCCACGTTGCAGGCTCACACAGCCAGAATACAGCAGAGTTACCGTAGCCCTGTAGCTGGCACCACACCACTGTGACACAGCTGCAACAGCACGTGACCAGAACATTTCACCCTGACGAATTCGGACTTGGCACCGACAAAGCTCCAGTCTGTGATGTTATAACCAGGCTCCACCTCAGACCGCCACCACGCTCTAGTGCCGAGATTACAGTGTGACAGCCTCAGAGCACCACCGCACGTGTCAGGAGAGCATCGCGTGCTTGTCACAATATGGCAATGCCCTGACAATACACCAGCATCTTGCAGAGCTCTAACCCCATGTTGCCTGTTTTGACCAGTTTCCTTAACGGAGTCTCATCAGCTCAGAGTCCAGGTATTTTGGGGGCTTTAAGCCCAGCCCAGAAGCACCACTGACAGACGCCTGAAGGGTTCCCTCAGGCTGCTCCCTCCCTTGTGCTATTGGTTGGCACATCCGCCTTCTCCCCTGGGTGTGAGAAGGACAAGACCATTTCTTCCTCACCTTTGTATCTCTCAACACTTAACGTAGCACCTGGCTCAGAGTGAGTGGAAGTAAGGAAAAGGCCGTTTGGTGAATATGGCATTGAGTTAAAGAAATCCATTGACATCAAGGAGGTAGTGTATAAATCACAGTAACAAGTCCAGAAGGCCCCTTAGACCAGAATCAGTGTTTTCCCACGGGAAACCAGAGTTTACCTACCTCTGTATTCATTTTTGCCATATGTATGTATTACCAATTTTTAGCTCAATATCTTTAAATGTACTCATTAAAAAATGCATGAATTTCATTCCTTAAAAGGAAGACAAAACTCCAAAGAATTGATAACCCCCTTCACCCATCTCCCTGTGGGAGTTATCCCACCATTGGCCTATGTGCCCTGCTTGGTGTGTGAGGGCTGCGTTTCAGGTGCTGCAAGTGACCAAGTGAAGCCCGAGACAATCTGTGTCCCCTGAAGAATGGATGGCCCCATGGACTTGGTGGGATCTGCCTCAGCCGGGTGGGGGTCTTTGGGGCTGTGTGTGACCAAGGCTGGGGAAGCAGTTGCCTCAGGGAGACCGGGAGAGTTAAATCAGCCTCCAGGGCCTTCCTGGCTGGGAGTCCTGCAATTTGCTGGTTAGGGGCTATATACCTGGAACTATTCCTTGTGTCCAATACCACTCTAGCTACATTTATGGAGACCTTACAGTAAAGTGCCCTACTTTTTCTTTTTAATTTTCATAGCAGTTGAATGAGACCGGTACTTTTCACTATCCCCAGTTTGACATTCAGAAAACTAGGGCTCAAAACGGTTGTGTTTCACAAGATCACACAGTTAGTGAGAAGTGAACCAGGGGTCACCACAAGCTGGCATCTCTGCAGCCCCAGAATCTGGGCTTCTAACCATCATACTACACTCCCCTCTGGGTTCCCTAGTTGTATCCCGCTGCTCAGGACACACAGATAGAGGTAAGGGTGATGTCTAGCTTGTGCTCTTTGCTTGGATGAAGCCATTTTCTGAGGGTTTAGAGAAGCTAGTTGATAAGCCTTGGAGCATCTGGGAGCCAGTGGTCAGCTGAGTTGTGTGGTGCTATTTTTGAACGTGTCTGGGGCCCCAGCCAGAGCTGTCCGCTGAGGTGATAGAGAAACACAATGGGGTGTACTCGCAGGCATATATAATGAATAACACGAGAAGGCAGGATGTGGCTAATTCTATTGCCAGCACTTGCTTGATTAAATGACACACCCAGAGATGTGTAGTAGTAATTGCTTATTCTCCATCATGGCCCCCTTTTCTCCTACTAATTTGTTCCTGAAATCCACCTACAATTCAAGACTTGCCATGGGTGATTATTTCTCAATCTATAATCCTTTTCATCGTACTGAGTTGCTGTGGACTTTGTCCTAGTTTGCTCCTGAGTGTGGGGGCCCCCAGATGGAAGCCTTGAGATGGTGAGCATAGATATTTTGCTTAGAGTATAAGCTCATTAATATTATATAGGAATCAAGTGCATGTGCATATATGTTCCCAGCAGCCCTATCCCAATAGCCAAGAGGTAGAAATCACCCTAATGTCCATCAGTGGATGTGTGGATAAACAAAATGTGGTAGATTCATACAACGAAATATTATTTGGCCACAAATGGGAATGAAACTTGAAAAGATCACGCCAAGTATAAGAAGCCAGACTCACAATTTCACGTGATTCCACTGATATGAAATATCCAGAATAGGCGAACTCACAGGGGCAGGCGCAGGTTGGTGTTGCTAGGGGCTGAGAGGACAGGCGAATGGAGAGCAACTGTTACATGTATCCTGCTGGGTGAGGGCAACACGTTGGAACTAGATCGAGGCAGTGGGGTTACACAACACTGTGACTGTACTAAGTGCCATTGGATTGTTCACCTTCAAATGGTTAACTTCATGTTATATGAATCTCACTGTTGTAGAGGAGGCTATAGTTTAAAAGCTGCTACATAACAGATATTTGGTTAAAGCATCGTGGGTTTGAAGTCATGTCAGCAACTACCTAGTCCTTCAGTGGAAGCAGCACATGTATCTTCTCATCTCCCCACATTCCCAATGAGCAGCTTGCTCCCCGTGCCGGCAGGGTGCAGCATGCGTTAACCGGGGCTGTCCCAAGACAGCGTTTGGGGTGACAAGAGGGTGACAGGGACAGGAAAAGAGACCAGGCAGAGGAGTTAGGCTCCGGTTCAAGATACATGGAGCCATTTCTTCTGCCTGGGGTGTGGGAGGGAGGAGACATTTTTTCAATTCGATTTCTCTATGACCTACAAAAAAAAATGATCACAGGATATGTAATTAAAGAGCAATATATTTTGAGAGAAACAGAAAATGTTCTTTTTATGAACTTTTCCCTTACAGTTTATTGTTTTACCTAATTGTAAAAGCAACCTCATATTTACTATAAATTGGGAAAAACATAGAGCATAAACAAAAAGGGTGGAAATCACCTATTACCTCACCATGTAGAAGTAGCTACTTTTAACAATTTAATATATCTTTTCCAGAATTTCATCTTTGCCCTTTAGTCACCTAGCTAAAATCATATGATGTATACAAATTTTTAACCTTGTTATTTTTCCCATAAAACGAAAGATTAAGCATTCCGAGGGGTTCTTAAAACTACTTGGTAAACATCACTGTGTTGGCTGCACAACGCTCCCCTGTCAGGACGTACAGTTTACTTAACCATTTAACAGTCCCCTCCCATTGGACAGTTTGTTTCCTGCCTGGGAGCCGAATACTGAAAGCTCCTCGAATACCACCGGTGTCATGGGTGGAGCGACCCTGGAGGTCACATGGAACTGACTGTGTGTCTGAAGATACACGCACCTTCCACGGAGGAGACTGGCTACACTCCTGGAAAGGGGTGTGATTGTTATTTTGCTAGTAGGAAACAAACTCACAGCGGTAAATGTCCTGTTTGGAGAACAAACAAAAGGGTGACATCAGCACGCAGCCTGGACATGAAAGGACCCAAAGCTGACAGACTCATTCAGGCAGCTGACCAGTGAGGAGGGAGGCCTGGCCCTAAGATTTATAATCTTCATGTCTCAGTAAACATTTCCTGAGTGCCCTGGCAGGCGATGGGGACACGGTAGGAATAAGGCACCTTCCTTGTCTCAAAGGAGCGCAATATACAGTGGGCAAGCAGACGGCTGTGTGATTGTGAAGACTGCTGAGCAGTCCGGTCGGAGCCACGAGGGGACTGTGCATTCTGGGAGCAGAGAGCAGCGTGCTGGGCCCAGCTGTGGTGTAGGGGCTGGGAGATGTGGACAGAGAGGTTTCCCATAGAAGGGGGCTCGTACTCTGACACTCAGTGGCTGAACTGGACACAGAGTCCTCTGAACTCTACTGTGGATCCCCCAGAGTGGCCACCCCCCTTCTGATTCCATACCCTCTAGGCGGCCAGTGATGAATAACTTGGCTTTCAATATCCATAGAGCAACAGTGCACTGTGCATGTCCAAGAGATGGGTGCACTTCCCATTTCCATGGCCATGTTAGCATCTGCTCTTGAGCTTGGGCCCTGTGAGTCTGTCCCTGAGAAATGGGCCTGCCCTTTGTTCCAACCTGGTGAGTTTTCTGAGCCTCCAAGTCCAAGGAGGCATGGTGAATTCACCAAGATGGCCCAAGTCCCCCAAGAAGGCCTCTCCCAGAATACCACAGCCTCATACATGCCTTTTCCTTTCTCACTGCAACAGCTCCCTCTCAAGGGGGTTGTGCAGAATAAGCAAGATGGTGTGGGCAGTGAGCCTGGCTCAGAGCTGGTGCTTGGCAGGCTAATTCTTGCCCCTCCCCGCCCCCACCCCGCAGACTCTCCTGCTTGTTTGAGGGTAGCTGATGAGTGGGGATGAGTCACGTAGTTCACTAACACCCTCCAGCTAGTTCTCCCAGGTCATTAACCAAACCATCAGTCAATGTGACTAATTGTTACTTTTTGAGATAAATGTTTAAAATATCATCTCCTGTGACAAGGTTCTTTATAGCTCAAGGACTCTTTGGGGGTGGCAGGGGAAGACAGTACACATGCACAGAGCAACCAGAAAATACTTTTTGACTGTGAAGGTTCCCTCATCTAAGCCTGGGCTGGAAGGCACCAGCACAATCTGCCTGGTCGTCTATGGTCAGCGTGGGAGCTGACCCGGAGGTGCCCATGTGGTACCACTTCCCTTCAAGACCCAGTACGAAGGCTGACTTCTTTCTTGACTCTCCCGTACTCTGCACTCTGCTAGCACTGCCACCAGTCAGCTGTGTGGGGAAGAGGGGCTCTCCTTCTGAGACCTCTGTGCCTCAGTGGTACACCTAGAAACAGTCCTACTGAAAAGCCTGGTGTGGGCTCCACCTGGGAGCAACAAAATGCCCCGCTTGCCATCCCTCTTGTGAGCTGAGAGCTAAGTGAGTTTGACAAAGCTTAGTTTCTTAGGTTGTGGGAGACAGATGCCTTAGGCTGCAGTTAACATAATTTCTATAGGCCTAGGTAAGGTTTGGGGAACTTCCACAAATGCCCAAGGTGGTCTTGGAATTGAACTTGGATCTTGAGTGGGCAAGGGTCAACTGTCATAGGAAGGGTTCTGGGTGAACTGAGCCAAGAGCACAGCCCTGAGACATCAGACCTGTCTCTACCTGGAATGCCTCTGATCCACACACACCTAGAGTCACCCATCCCTTTCACCTCCCTTCCCCTGCCTGTGCTTTCCTTCACCTTCTTTCCAGGCTCTTCAAAAACATTTGTGATTCAGAGTCCTGGGGTCACCATGGCTACACTGAGGGGGAGGAGTTAACGCTGAGACCTTTGCTGTAATTGGAAGTTGTTGCTTGTCACCCTTGGCTGGACACAGCTCTAGGCCCTGACAGGGCCACACATGAACACTTACTCCTTAAAACTAATTTGGAGGCGGGCACCATTATCATACCCATGTACAGATTCACAAACTAAAGTTCAGAGAAGCAAAGTGTCTTGTCCAAGGCACACAGCAGGTCACTGGCAGAACTGCAATTCGAATCTGTTCTGTCTTTCTAACCCTGAGAGGCTATATACCTTTGTCTGCTATGCGTGGGGCCTCTGTATGAGATGGGTAGACAGAAAGGCATGCACTGTGGTGTCAGATAAGCCTGGATCCGCCTTATGAGCTGTGTAACCTTGGACAGACCATTTAGTCTCTTTAACAACAGTAGCAGCAGCAGCAGCAGCAGCAGCTACTTGTATGGCACTTGCTAGGAGCCAGGTATGCTTTACTGTATTAATTTTGTTTAACTTGCAACAACCTTATGCTAGGAGGCATAAGGTTGCTACTGTTATTTTACCAGGGAGTTAATAACAGCAACCTCAGTGTGAGCTCTTGAAGATTAAATGAGATACTGTTTATGCAAGTACTTCACCTGGCAGCCAGCAGGGGCCAAATATTAGGCAACATGGTTAACTGCAGCTCTGAGAAAGACACACAGGCCAGCTCTTCTCTGCCAACATCCTCCATTTGTGAGCAGAGTCGATCCTCAGCTGGATAGATACCCACATTCTCTTTGATTTTCTGTGCTAAATGTAATAGCTCTGTTTTGTGAAGCTTCATGTCGCCTTCTTGGGAACAGCCCAAGCACTCTATAAATGTCTGCTGAATGACTGAGCCAAGGGGTCATCAGTCCCCTGTAGCTGATTTTGGCATCGTGTATTCCAGAACAGAAAGGCCGTTTTCTCATGAACAGACAAAGCTCATCTCTGAGAGGAGGCAGAGGGGCCACTCCTGAGCCTCTGGTGCATTTGTGTGGTGTTTGGGGGCATTCTGCTTTTTAGTATCAGAAAAGGGGGACACCTGCCTGGTTTGCCACCAGCTCACTCCCAAAAGGATGACTTCTGTTTCTGCACACAATTCCCAGGATTTTTTTCCTGGGGGTAGGAGGCAGGATGGGCATCTGGAGTGGGCGCGAGAGGCCATCCCTGCATCAGCAGGAAAGACACTTGGCACCCGGTAAGTGGGCATCCGCACCCACAGCCAGGCCTGGATGGAGGCATCCTTGCGAGTGCAGGAGGCTGGTCCTGCGGGCATCGCGCTGCACCCCTAATGTGTCCACTCCAATTCCTTTAATGGCCCTTTTCTACCCTGACAGGAAGATTGTTCTCTTTCATGTTGTTTTGTTTTTAACCTGACCTGAGCATCTCATCCTCTGGAGTGTAAACTCATTTCTTTTGGTCCTGTGCTCTGAGCAGACAGGGGCCACCTGGTCACCAATTTCGATATAATAACCCTTCAGATCCTCAAAGACTGTTATTAAATCTCTCCCTGGCTGCCTCTTCTCCATCTAAATAATTCCTGCTCCTTTCACCTTTCTCCACAGGTCCAGTTTTTCCACTCTGCGCAGATTGGTCAGAGCCCCTCCGTCTTCCCTACGTGACCAGGAAACTAGGAAGCTGAGGTGTCAGCCAAACATTAGAGACCACTGCTTGCTGAGGGGTAAGGTCCAAGGGCAGCTGGGGTGGGGAACAGCCCACAGCACTTTCTGTTGCCCCTGAGTCAACCTGCATACAGCCTCGGCCTTTCCCCTTGCTGTCTCCACCCAACAGATGAAAAGAAGAAAGATGCTTTCCACCAAGGGACAGCCTCAACCCCCAGCTCTTCCTCCCAGCTCTGCTCCGTCCATGCTGACTGCGGCCTACCAGCACACTCTACTGGGTTCAGGTGCACAAGAGAAGACAAGCAGAGAGCTGAAACAGGCAGGCAACAAGAACAAATGACCGTGACAGCTAACACTGCCCACTAGCCACAGGCTAACTGCATGCTTTATCTCCACTCTTCAAACAACCTGATGGTCCGTATTTTACACAAGAAGATTCTAAAGCTCAACTACAGAGCCCACAAGGCACTTGTCTGAGAACACACCTAGGAGTAAGTACAGCCAGAATTGAAAGCCAGGCAGTGGGACTTATAAGACACAGTGCTTTTTAACATCTACTGTCTCAATCTGCTTATTTTGTAGAAAGTGCATCAGGGAGGGGAAAAGAGCCCATGATGGGTCCACCAGGAGCAGGTGACTACTGTGGACAACCGGAGCTAAAGAAAGGGATTCTGAGAAACAGCGAGGTGGGAGAACCAGAAGGGAACATCTCGAGAAGGAAGACGGTCAGTGTCAAATGAGCAGAAGGGCCAAATGGAATTTCTCCATGCTGCTCTTCCATCCAGGCCCAAGGGAACCTGTCCCCATGGGGCCCATTTTCTGGCCTCTGGAAGAGGCTGGTTTGTGTCCTAGGCCTATCCTCTGATTGCACGGATGTCACCGGCCCTCTTTTCTACAAGGGCTCTCTCCAAGCTTCTCCAGCTCAAAGGGATTTCTCCAAATCCCTCCCAGTCCACCTCCTGGTTCCTGAATGGGCTCTCAGAAGCCAGGCCCATCTCCTGCCCCCGCATGGGCCTAGACCCAGCTCTCCTGCTTTCCAGTTCACAGGACCTGGCCTCTGACTCTACTCCCAGCACACTCTTGCTTCCCAATTCCTCTTCCTCCCTCCCTTCCTGCCCAGCCATAACCTGGGTAGAAAAGGGAACTTTGCTCCTTTTTTTGGTTTTCTACTACAACCAACTGGGGAGTGGTTGGCTGAAATATGTCCCTCTAAGAGATATCTACCTCCTAATCCCTGGAATCTTTGAATGTTACTGTATATGTCAAAAAAGAGATCTTTATAGACATGAATAAGTTAAGGATTTTGAAATGAGTTTATCCTCGGTTTTCTAGGTATAGACACTAAATGCAATCACATGTTCTTGTAAGAGAGAAATGGAAAGAGATTCGACATCATCTGGTGTCAAAGGCTAAGAAGAGGAGAAGGTTATGTGAAGACAAAACAAAGGTTTGAAGATTGGCCTTGGTTTGGCCTTGAAGATTGATGTGATGTGGCTGCAAGCCAGGGAATGCTGGCAGGCACCAGGAGCTGGAAGAGGCATGGAACAGATTCCTCCCTAGACCCTGTGGACTAGCCTAGCTCCACCAACCCTTTGATTTTGGCCCAATGACACCGATTTCAAAGTTATGACCTCCAGAACCATAACAGAACAAATTTCTGTGCTTTTAAACCACCAAGTTTGTGATGGTTTTTTACAGCAGCCACAAGAAGACGAATATATGGGCATCACCAGTACATATTGGCAGATTAAAGTTTACTACCATTTAAAAATGCATAGACCCCATTTTTGCAATCCAGTACCTAGGGGTGGGGTAGGAGTTGGGGTATAACTCAAAATTTGAATCCATAGTTTTAGGGAAGTAGTATTTTGCTATCATTCCTTCATACTCTTCTATCTCCTTTCTTCCATGTTCAAGGCACTTGAGGCCTAAAGCTTCTCCTATAGGGTAGGAGAAGAACTTGTTAAACTTGCTGATTTGTGCCTTCTTAGAGATGCTTGCATTTTAAAAAGAGTGCTGTCTTCCCCTCTCCCCCATGCCCCTCAAAGTACAATCTTTAATCTTATGCCTTCCCTAGGCTTTGCAGGGGTCTGAGAACTGGCCTTTCTGTTGGCCCCTAAAGTGCTAGAAAGGAAATAAAGATAAAGAATAATAAAAAGCAGGGTGGAAGAGGAGATGAGTCTACTTAGATAGGCTAGTCAAGAAAGGCTTTCTGAGGACATGACTTTTATACTTAAAATCTGGGTTATTCCAGGCAGAGAGAATAACATGAGCAAAGGTTTCAAGGCAGGAAAAAAAGTCAGACCTGTTCTAGAACCCAAAGGAGGCCAGAGTGGCGAAAGAGTAGAGCTAAGTTGATCCTGCAGAGCTTTGTCAGCAACCCCAGAGAGTCTGGATTTTCTTTAAGTAAAATGCAAAGCAGGCAAAATCCCAGAGTCTTTACAGTTTCTAGTTTACCAGAAATATCTTTTTCCATCGCACAGATGAAGAAATCGGGACACAGAAAAATTAAGTTAAATAACTTGTTCAAAGTCACACAACCAAGAAACAGACTGGATGAAAGACCAGTTCTAGGTGACTCCAGGCTCCATGCCCCTCACCCCACAGGCCTGGGTCTCCAGTGGATTTCACCGTGACGTACAGCTCAGCCTGGCTGGAAGCAGAGATGGACCTCTCGGAGTGCAGTCTCTAATACTGCAGATTTAATTATTTCAGTTAGAGAACTGATCACTCAAGCTGTGGTCAGGAAGTGTGGTTAACTCATCCTGTGCTTGGACCCATTGGGCCCATGGCTTTGACTTCTAATTGTCTGAAATGCCTTTGTAATCTAATGTGCTCTAATGTGGAATGTTAATGATCCAGAAACTTCCAGCTGATGTTAGGGAGGAGAGAGAAAGAGATAGAAGAGAAAAAAGAGAAGTAGAATTGGTGGGGGAGGGGGGTGGAAAGGGATGGGAGGGGAGAGAGAGGGAGGGAGAGAGAGAGAGCGCGCACGCACGAGAGAAAGAGAAAGGGAAAGAAAGAGAGAAATTCAGTCAGCCCCTTGCCCAGAATCTATTTTCAAAATGGTCTTCTCATCCTTTTCCTATCACTCTTGCTGCTCAATAAATGTTGCTATTATTATTATTAGTTATCACTTTCTCAAAATAGTGAAATTATGGGGGAACTCACAGAAGAGAAAGGAAGCCAAGAAGATGGAGGAAGGGAGGATGTTGCCAGAGGGGCTTGCCTCACAGGATGGGGGGGCCACATCCTGCTGGGTCTGGGCTGAGCTTGGAGCCCCTGGAGGGGATGGAGTGGAGTGAAGGGATCCGGGGGCCCTTGGGCCGGACCTCCTTGGAAATTGTTCCAGTTAGTGGAATTGTGGGTTTTATGGCTCCCTGTGTGCTACCAGGTACAAGCATAGAAGAGGAGGTTCTTTAAATGGGGGGAAAAATACCCAGCTTTGAAGGTGAGGGTAGGAGGTAGGGGCAGGGGAAGGGTGGGACCCTTTATTCATCTCTCTTGCTATTGTTGGGCCCAATGCCAGACACATAATTGACCCGGAAGAAGTGTTGCACCACGATAGGGGCAGGAATGAAATAGTTATAGTTCAGCCCTGCTGCCTGTTCTCTGGGTGACCTTGGTTAAGTTACGGTGCCTCTTTGAGCTCAGTTTCTCCGTCTTCAGAGGGGCAAGAGAGTAGCAGTCGCTGTCACAGCAGTCGTCTGTCACAGGGAGGAGGAGAAGTAGCAGTCGCCTGTCCTTGGGGAGGAAACGCAGTGAACGCACCATGTGAACGCTCAAGCCCTGAACGATTCTAAGGCACGGAAACCTCCCAGGCTGTGTCTGTTGTTCCTTTTCAAGTATTCCAAGGTATCACATTTTGGAATGGGTAAAAGCACATTCTCCCACTGACGTATTTCTGCATAATAATAAGAATATACACATTCTTCTTCATAGGATTCAAGAGAGCTGTTTTCACTTTGAGCTGGAGGAGAAACTGCTGTCAATAAACATCTCCCCCTGCTCCCCCCGCCCCCCTCCAGCCACCATCAGTTACTCTATGGAAAATTAAAAAGTGGCTCTTCACTGGTTTAGGACAAAAAGTCAGCAATATTATTTGCATGCACCACAAAGACTTCTTTGTCCTCTGTCCCAACAGCGGAAATTTCTCCTCCTGTTTAACTTTGACTAGTCTTATGTCCTGATGAGCGGTTTCTCCAAAGAGATCTGAGTCCGTTGTGATCCTTGAGTTTCCGCGGGCCACTCAGAGGGGCTCAGCTCTGTCTCTGGGCTGGCCGTTGGTGGCTGTGCTAAGCCAGGCATCCCTAGGGTTCAGGTTTCTGTGCTCTCTCCCCTGAGCTCAGATGGTTGCAAGGGATGCATCTGGGGATCTGTTTACTAGTGAATGCTATTCTAATGGAAATGCATAGCAATGCCAAGGTGAGAGCAGAGCTATGAGTCCCTGCTAGGAGAAGGGACTCATTACCACCTGTTTTCTGACAATGAATATGAAATCCACTCACAGTTTAAATGAGAGTGCATGCAAAGGAAACGTCTACACAGTGAGTTCAGCGTTCTGGGAGTTTCCATCACTGCCTCTTCAGCCCTCAGGTCTGAGCTTCCTTTTTCCTTTTACACAGCCGGGAAGTTTCCCAATCACCTTGGTGTGAATCGGCTATCCAGGGTTCACCTTGGGAGTGCACCCCATTTTTGCCCCCCAGCAAGGTCTGGAGGAACACTTTGCCAGGCGCCCCTTCACTCCTGGAGTCTTACATGCAGACTCAGATCCCGGTTGGAGGTGAGGGCAGGGCCAGAACTTGGGGACTGAGTGCCTTCTGGATCCCATACCTAGGGGGATTGCAGGGCAAAGAAGCTTTAACTGAGGCCTTACCTGCCAACCCAAATGAAAAAAGAAAGAACACCGTGCATCCTTGTTTTCCGTATATTTCCACCTGGGAGGACAACAGAAATTAAGTGAACAAGTAGCTATCAGACAGTTGCCTGAGGCTGAAAAACACCTATGGGGGCAAACAGGTGATGAACTACAATTTCCTTGCTGTGGGAGGGAGGCTAGTCTCTGAGAGCTGGGGAGCTGTGCCAGAAGAGTCCAGCTCAAAGACGCCAGGCAAGAGGGAGAACTTCCCAGCACCCGAGCCATAACACCCAGGGTGTTACAGGAGGGGATGCTTTCCTGCGTCGAGGCTGATTTGGAAGGTGACAGGGTGGAAATGGAGCTTGGAAAGAGACTAAACCACTTGTCGGTAAGTTTTCATAGGCAGATAGACAGACCCTGGGTCCAGTCCTGGCTCCGCTACTTACGAGGTCCATGACCTTGTGCCTGAAGCTTGGACCCTCTGAATTACTATCTTCTCGCCTACAAAATGAGGCCAGTGACACCATCCTCTTTGGGTGAGGTGGGGCTTAATTAGCGAGTGAGTATGAAGCATGTGACAGGGCTAACAAGCCCGGTTATCAGAGGCTGTTGTCAGGATTCATTTTTATTGTTTTTATAAATTTTTTTTGTTTGTTTAGTTTTAAGTTTATTTTTTCTTTATTTTTATCGTTAGAACTATTGCAGATGTCCCCATTTCTCCCCGTTACGCCTTCCTCCCAGCCCCTGCACCCTCTTCCCTCTGGCCATCACCACACTGTTGTCTGTGTCGTGGGTTATACTTATGTGCTCTTTGGCTAATCCCTTAGGGCTTTTGGCTGGTACACGGAGCAGGGGGACTGCAGTAAGACAGTCGGCCCTACAGCATTGGGTTTTACAAATTCTTCAACACTTTGAAGTGGCCCTGAAGTGGATTTGTGGGTGCTGTCCCTGCCCCACCCCCCCGAAATGGAGGCAGAGGGCCTGTCCTGTCCCAACCCCCTGCCCAGACAGGTGATTTAATTGTTGGCCATGCATTGCCTGAAATGGCTGCCTCTGGAGTCTGGAAAGCACTGCAGAGCCTTGGAGAGCTATACACTTTGAGATACTGTTCTAGCTCATTCCGCCATCCCTTTTGGGCCTGGCTTAGTGGCAGGTGAGATCCTTAGTTCTACCTGGTCACTGCTTCCTCCTCTCCCAGCAGGCCCAGGCTGCAGAGACACCCACCAGCTAGCTCCACTGGGCGCTGTGATCTTCCCTCAGGTGCGAATGATTACAAATGCAAATGTAGCCCGGGCCTGGAGGTGACGCAGGTAGGCAGGGTGGTATCCGGCCCTGGACGGAGGATTCCTTTATTCTCCCCATCCGTGCGCGCTGGATTGGGGAAGCCCATGGATTTCTTGCTGCCTGGTCGATTTCTACTTCTCTCTCTCTGCCAGTGTGGTCTGTGTCATGCTCCATAAATCTTTTCTAGGGTCGGAACCCTAATGAAAATGGACCACGGGCCAGCGTGTTCGTTACTCAGTTCCTCATGGGTCCAGCCCTTAGGCCCAATCACGAGGATCAGCTGTGGACTGAGCAACCGTGCACGCTTTCAGTTCACCACCTCCAGTTTGGTTTTATCAGAGGAATACAACACTTGCCACATTGACACTCAGAGTGGGTGTTCTGTAAATGATTTTTTTTTAAAGAGTGATTAAAGTGAAAGCATATAGCCTGATGCCAAGCAGGTGATCAAGATAATCAGTAGAATCTGAATGTCATCAATTTCCTTCTCTGTGAAAATGACAGTACTGTTAATCGTGTCTCCTTTGCATGCAGTCGCTGTGAGAACAGAGTGAGGCAGTCTGTGCAAAGAGCCTAGCAGCGTGCCTGTTGTACACCAGGTGTTCAATATCTGTTCCCTGTTGTTGTTGTTATTATCAACTGTGCAGGCTTGGGGATCTTTATAATGTGGCTCATTTGAAAACATGAAATGATAAATAACCCCCCTCAGGGGCACTCAGCTCTCCACACTCCAGCTGGCCTGGGAGTGTTAGGTGTGCGGGAATTGGATGGAGAAGCAGGAGAAGGGTGGGGGATAATGCGAAGAACATTTTGGCCTGCTAGGTACTTTCCGAGGTGATAGGATTCTAAATCAGTTCCTAATGATGCTTGACCCCTCCCCAGGAAAGAGAGAAATTAGAGGCTATCGAAAGCCTAGTGTGACCAATGCCAGGCATGCTGTCTTCGGAGTCCTGGGAGGAATTCAGGGGACAAGTCTGATTTTCATCTGCTACACGGGACTCAGAGCATTCATGACAAATGGCTTCATTTTCAGACATAGCTGTTCACCTTGGAGAGCAAGAGCAGAATAAGGCAAGACTGAGCAAAGGGAGTGTCTGCTTAAAGCTGAGTCCCAATAGTTTGAGCGGATTTGCAAGACCACAGCTCTGTGTGACTGATCATCAACTGATCTTGGCGCATATTTGACGTCAGCTGGGACCTCCCTGTCCCTTAAGCCCTGGGGGAGATTGAAGTAAGTAAATCCATTCCATGACTGGAGAGTCCAGCTTCTCTCTAGGATTTCTCTAATTCCCTGGGGCCTTGTATCTGACACTGTTTACTCTGATTGTGGAACTCATCCCTCTTCTAAATTTACACACACACAAAGTCACACATGGAGCTGTGTGTCTACCAGACTTTACTGAATATTTGGCTAAATAAAAAAGGCACATAACTTAAAATGGAATATTAGACATCCCTGTTCGGATAATCTACCTTAGCCATTCCTCAGCTGGGAGCATTGCTTTCTACTCTTTCTCTCCCCTCTTTGCTTTCTCTAGTGACTGATCTCTCTTCTTCAATTCAGCTCCCAGCCACTTTTGCATTTTCATCTGGAAGGGACTTTCGTCAAAGGGGACCCACCCTCCTCAGGTGGGAGGTGTGCTTATAAATTACCCCACACCCACTACATACTCCAGCCAAGGGGGTTTCCAGACCCATGTGTTGAAGAAGGACAAGTGAGGGTGCTCCGTGCACGGGAAGACACTTCCTCTTGATTGGAGCCAGACAAAAGGTCAGAGCCATCTGTCTGGAGCCTCAGGCCTCCCTTTTCAGCCTGGAGAGCAGACTGGCCAGACTGGCTTCACGCCCTCCAGTCTGCACACAGGGCTGCGTCTGTCATTAGGCATGTCCACTTGCTGCCTTGGACTAATAAGCCAGGGTGACAGGTGGCAAAGCACAATATTATAGGCTGAAGGTTTCTGCCAGAGGCCAACCCTCGTGCTGACCAGACCCAGCTCTCCAGAGCAGAGCTGGCACCACCTTTCAAACTGTACCACTGACATTTGCCTTTGCTCCATCCTGTAATGTTACAAGAGCAAATTAAACACGCCCAGTCGTTTGTTTCTTCCTGAAGAGCAGGGGGGCACACAGCTTTCTTTTTCCAGCGTTTGCCGAAGGCCTACTCGGTGAGGTGCCCCACAGATGCCCTCACAATAGCCCTCTGGGGGCGAGGGTCTCCCCTTACAAAGGAAGATGCTGGCGGGGGTTTTGATGTGGCTCCAGAGCTTGCTCATGTCACCCTTCATGGTGAAGATGGCCCATCCTTCCTGGGAGAGGAGGAAGGACACTGCCATTTCCTGGGCGTGAGCCATGGTGCCTGGAGCTTCACATATATGTCAGCCGCTTGAGTTCTCGTGCATAGCTCTGATACATTATTAGCCCTACTTTTCAGACAAGGATTTGAGTCTCAAAGAATCATCAGAGGTTGTATTATTATTCTGGATGCTGCTCTCCTTGTTGTCACTCACAGAGCAGCAACACTGCACTCAGCCCATCATGTGTGGATGCCATTGGGAACCCCACCAAGCTCCCCATCCAGCTGCTCTGGCTCATCATCTCCAGGCCTCTCCAGCTGCCAGCTTTCATAACCAGTCCCTGTACCCAGGCCCGCAGCCACTGGGAGCTTGGCTGGGCACAGTGAAAATTGCCCCCCATTAGAGAGTGACTTCTGCTGCCCCATGCCCTGTGACCAGGTTGTCCAGAACATGGGAGCTGAGCAGGAGGTGGCTGCAGGCTTGTCCAGCTGTAGGCTCCCTCCCTGACCCCCTCTGCCTGCCTCTTATGCCAGGATACCAGTTTGCTGTCCAGTTCCTATATCACAGGCCTTAGTGGGCCTGGAGAATGGTCTTGACTCTCAGTCTTTGCTCTGGGGCTTTGATCTGACTTGAGTGTATCTTGGCCAAGCAAGGTAGGTGGCCCATTGTCCAGACTGAGGTACAAACAACATCCCCAGTGCATTCCAAGAATGCGATGCTTGAGTACTTTATAACTCAGGGTTCTATAGAGAACAGAACCAATAGGTTTCATATATACAAATGTATATATACATATATAGAGAGAGGGGTATTTATTGTAAGGAATTAGCTCAGTAACTGTGGGGCTGGCAAGTCTGAAATCTGTAAGGCAGGTTGGCAGGCTGTAGACTCAGGTAGGAGTTGGTGTTGCAGTCATGATTCTGAATCCTTCACAGCAGCAGGCTGGGAGCTCAGACAGGACTTCTATATTGCAGTCTAGAGGAGAATTCCTTCTTCTTTGAGAAACCTCAGTCTTTGCTCCTAAGGCCTTCAACTGATCGCATGAGGCCCACCCATGTTATGGAGGGTAATCTGCTTTGCTCTAAGCCTACTGATTTAAAATTTACTCACATCTACAAAAATACCTCCACAGCAACATCTAGACTGGCGTTTGACCAAACAGCTGAGCACCACAGCCTGGCCAAGTTGACGCATAAAGCTGATCATCACAAGTACCCCCTGTGAATAACAGCGGCAAGTCCAGAAGTCCAGTCCAGGCCCCTCCACAGCTCCTTGATGTGTGGGGAGTGGCCTCACACAGGAGTCACCATAATAGCAGTAGAAGCTCTCCTCAGCGTTTCCCTAAGGGGAGGGTATTCAGTGAAACTGATCAGTGCCCTTCAGGTTAAATTCCCAGGCGTGAAGAGGTGGATTTTGCTGTGGCAGACCTGTGTACTTGGAAACAAAATGCCACTGGCTGGGCACCGTGACATTTAGGAATTAAACAATTGACTCTCACCAGCAGAAAGCAGAAGCAGGTCAGCTGCCCCGTAGGTACTGTCCAGAGCACGACAGTGGAGACGGAGTCCTCTGCTCTGCCTGCCACCTCAGGCAGCCGTTCATGGCATGGTGTTCGACTGTGGGGCCTTCCTGCCCTTAGAGGCTTAATCCCAAAGGGAAACAGAAAGAGAGATGTCAGGTTTTGATGCTCCAGCTCCTGGTTCTAATTGTAACAAGGTGCCCTACCAGAAAGTCTTCCCTCCCTTTTCCATAAAAGAGGCTGGCTGCTGCTTTCGGTACATGCAGTGCTAAAAGGCTGTATTTCCTTTTTTTTCCTTTCCTTCCTGACCTGAGAACATTTTCATTGCTTGAGAGATAGAGAAAGGGAGAGAGGGTTAAGAGAAAGGAGAAGGGTGAGAGAGAGGGAGAGAAACATCGATGTGAGAGAGAAACATTGATCAGTTGCCTCTCATAAGGGCCCCAACCGGGGACTGAACCCACAACCCAGGCATGTGTCCTGACCAGAAATTGAACCTGTGACCTTTTGGTGTGCGGGACGACACCCGACCAACTGGGCCACACCGCCCAGTGCTAAAGGTTACATTTCTTAATAGAGGTGACCTGAAGATGATCACCAAGAATAGTTATGCGACTATCAGGCTTCACCTCCCTCCCCACAGCTGTGGGGCCCAGGGAAAGCACACAGATGAAGGACAACATGCCATATGCTTAAATATTTAAGAGTTATAAGCCATGGAAACATACTGTTAAATAAAACACGTTCTATCTTGCCTGGTCAAATATACCTTCATAGGCACCTGGAAGGCCCGTTTGAAATGAGAATCACTGGCCTCCTCTGAGTTCTGAGAATATGCTGCTGAAGGGAGAATGGACACAGGCCCCCAGCCCCCAGCTGCTTCTCTTTTCTGTCCTCTTCCCGGCTCTGGCCCCCTGCAAGGGCCATTGCCCGCACACAGTAGACATCCCAGCATACACGTCTAAGCTTCGTCTGGAAGCCCTGCAAGCAGCTCCTCTTGGCCGCCCCTCAAGCCTAGGGGTGTACGTACTATCAGAGTGGTCCAGCTTTCAGAGGATGGCTCCAAGGAAGAGGTCTGCTCAAATCTGGGAAGCAGACTCAGGCTGTCTGGGGAAAGAATTGAATTCAGGGCACCCAGAGTGCCTCTGGGTGCAGAGTGTGGGACAGGCGGAGGGTGGGCTCACCCTCTAGGCCCTGGGGACTCTTTGCTTCATAGAGGGGGCATGGCGAGTGGAGATCCAAAGCCGGGCTCTCTAAAGTGTGGGTGCCAGGGCAGGGACCCCTCTTGCTTAGCAGTGGTCCTGTATTAGCTCAGCAATAGCTTCTTGTTCTGGGTACCAGCTATTTTGTGATTTGTTACTCAATCTGTTTCCATGGTAATAACTTCCTCTCTCATCATTTCCATTTCTTTTCCCCCTTATCTCTAATCTTGAAGATTTCACCAAGTTTGTCCTATATTGCAGATTAGGTTTTGTTTTTTTTTGTGTGTGTGAGTCAATTTTGCTAATCACTGCCATTTAGGGGTATTTTTTTTTTTTACTATTTTATTTTAGGTTCTGTAATCTTTCAAATTCCATCCAGTTCCCTTTGCACCCCAGATTTTATCTTAGCCCAGTTTCCACTTGTGACTCTTTTGGTGTACTTTACAGAGACTAAGACTTCTCTCACGGTGTTGAAACATCAGGCAGGTTTTAAATAATTCATTCTGTCTCTTGTGGTAAATAATTTTTAAAGATAAAATTTTGTCTTTCTTTATTGTCTTCATATTGGATTTTTTGGTGGTTTGTTCATTTGTGAGAAGAAATTAAACTAGATTTTCATTTTGCCAACGGACTTCCCAATTCCTCTAGGGTCCTGGCATCTCCCCCACGCACATCCTGAGCCGCTGAGTGATGGGAGGAGCATGGCCTCTACCCCAGTGTCAGGTTCCCAGCAGTCCACGCACCTGCCTTCAGACAGAGGCACAGTGTCTTGTTCTGAGGTCTCCGTTCTCTAAGTGTGAGCTCGAGTACTGTTTTTTCTGTCTGCATGTAGTACGTAGAAGGCCCTAAGCTCTGGCATACTGGCTCCTAGGGGGTCTGTCTCTGTCCCCACTTACGGTTTTCTAGGGCGCAATATCCTCTACTTTCAACCCTATTGTATTCTTAGAGTTTTTGTTTCTGAACAGTTCTAGAAAATAGGGCTGGGGGAGGGGAAGGAATCAAACAAATTAGCATGAATTGGACTGTCTCCAAAAATAAATATTGAACAGTAAGGTGGGTAGCTCTCTTGTATTTGGCTGATACTCACATGCCCAAGCCAGGGGAAAATGGTGGGGTGTGGGGGATGGGAACGGCATACAAAGCTTTTTACTGCCCCTACCCCCGTTCTCTGCCTTGGGTTCAGAGGGCAGATACCTCAATCCAAACTTGGGAGGAACAAACTAAATGTTTGCTTTTTAAATCAGCTCTTTACCTTGGAGAAATTTCCACCTTGGTTCTGGCAATAATCTTTTTTTAGCCTTAGTTTCTGCCTTGTTCAGAGATTATTTAGTTGCAAATGACAGAACCATGCAAGCTACCATAATTTAAGGATTAACTGGAAGGACAGAGGAGGTGCTCAGAACCCAAGGGTAGGAAATGAAGCTAAGCCCCATCAGGGACTGGGAAGCCAAAGTGCTCTGATTTACATTGTGGGAGGTGATTAGCGTGTCTTGGCCAAGTGTCAGAGTAAATGCTCCCCATGCTGGTCCTAGTAGGAAGCTCACAAATCCGGCTTAACACTTCCAAGGCCACAACACCTCTCCCTGTATATATACAGCGCTTATACCTCTAACTCGGGGGTCCTGTTTGTCTCCGCGTGGTACACGCTGTGGTGGGAGGGTGCTGGCTGCTGGCCCCAGTGGGTCAGATCTGAGGCCTGGCGGCTGTGGCAGGAACCAGAGCTCCATCTTCCCCAGCCATGGCACATTGTGAGGAGTGGTGAGCCCCCTGCCTAGTGAAAGGGATCCCCAGTAAATTGACTCTGCCACCCAGGCCCTCCTGCAATGTGTGGAGGCTGCACCATGGGCTGCCCAGTCCGCACAGGTTTCCCCACCTTATAGGTTGTTAGGGGAAAAAAGCAAAACCCTGCTCTCTGCTGTGGGAAATAATTCATGGAGCATGATGATATCTGAGGTTTATGCTCTCTCAAATCTCTGCTGCCGATGTCAGTATGGAACCCTCTTCGACTGCTGTGGTTCCTCAAGGGTGTTGGGTGGGAAGGCTCCATGTTTTAAGTCTACATGT
This sequence comes from Desmodus rotundus, assembly GCF_022682495.2. Classification (NCBI taxonomy): domain Eukaryota; kingdom Metazoa; phylum Chordata; class Mammalia; order Chiroptera; family Phyllostomidae; genus Desmodus; species Desmodus rotundus. Next base: position 38,159,840 of record NC_071391.1, read on the forward strand.
TAGAACATTCAGTGATTGGCCTTTGCAGTACAATTCGTGGCCCCAGAAGAAGGCTCAAGGCAGCTCCTGAGAGACCTGATGCAGACTGGCTTTCGTGCCTACGGACCCACGGCCCCGCTTCAGTGGGACAGGACTTAACGCACAGGATGACACGCCCAGCACTTCTGTTCTGCCTGCCTTCTAATCTTACTGGCAACTTATTTTGGGGACTTATTTTGGGGATTCTTATGCCTATCACTGCTGCTGGGTTGTATTTAGGGGCATCTAAGTTTACCCCATAGATAGTCTTACCTCAAATCTTTAAGGGAATGAGTTAAAGATATGGGTCTCTTCCTTCCCAGAACTCTGAGTCTATGAAGCAATTTTTTTTTCCACTTTCTCACCAAAGCTCTGCACACCCTAAACAAGTAAAAGGGGCCCACTGAGTCTTTTCCTCATGGCTGCGACTGCCTACCTGACATCTACATAAACAAGAGAGGTCCTCAGGAGCAGACCGAGATGAATGTTAAGTCTTTCTTTTTCACCAAAGGAAAAGCCTAATGCACTCCGATGCAGCACTCCAGGACAACCTGAACCAGGAAGAGAATGTCACCAGCATCTAAGGCAGCCTCTTCTCTTCCCCTGCTCTTTCCTGCCTCTCGCCACTGCTGTCTGCTTCTCTCAGTGGGTCTGTTTCATTCGCCCGCTTTTGCAGACTGCTTTCTTCTGTCCCACTTCAACGTGATGGGAACGTGGCTGCCCTAGTCCCAGCTTTTCACACTTCCCCAGTCGAAGTGCTCTAGAGAGACCAGGTAGAACTCCTGTGTTGCAATTTTAAAGTCTGGGAAGACAGAATCACGTTGGTCAGTTTGGGTCAGGAGTTCCTCAGTGGATCAATCAGCTCTAGCCAGGTTGTGGGGCCACAAGCCTACTGACCAATCAGTGGAGGCCACAGAAGTCTGTCTGGGAGTGAAGATGGCAGGGCAGGGAAATGGGAAAGTGTCCGCCACAGTTTCCATCAGTTTATTGCCTTTCTTTCTGGTATTTTGTAAAAGGAAGAAGAGAGTTCACCAGACACTCTGTGTTAACCTGAGAAAGGAGTCACTTGTATCACCTCCTGTGGCATCCAGAAGGCCTGTCATCTGGCTTCAGGGAACAGAGACTACCAGACTTTGAGGATGTGGAGGTTTTGTACCTAGAAAGCCACTGTACTTTGATCAAATTTAATGTTTTTCTGGTACAGTGGTGAATAATTCCAATATGTGATTATTCATAATTTGAATCCAGTAACTCAAAGGGGACAGCAAACAAGAATGAAATGAAGTCTGGAGTATGGAGTTGAGGATGTGGGGTATGCGGTTGTAATAAAATTCCACTTTTCCCTTTATTTTATAATTTATTTAGGTCACCGTGAAACTAATGCAATATATTTATTGCCACCCGAAGGCCCCCGGGCAGAACGTGTCCCTCCCATCTGCCTTCCACAGCACTTTCTTCGTATCTCAGTTCACTATTTGTCACACCGCACGGTCATTATTTGCTGATGGGTCTATTTTCCTGGCCACACCAGGTACCTCTAGGGAAGAATCTGTATGGTGTTCCTTTCGTATTCTTAGCATGCTTTGGACTTGAACACAGTAAAGGTTCAATAAATATTTGTTGGACGAACCAGACCCAGGACTAGATGACCTCAGGCCAGCCTTGGGTATTTGTGCAGCATACACGTTGAAGAATTCCCTGCCTTCCTGCTTCTTGCTGTGTGGACTCCATCCATGGTGTGAGGTACTCTCGTAGCTTTCTTTCAGATTAGGGTCTTCCCTGAGCCCAGCCCACTTGGCTGAGCCTTGCCTAGTTCTCACAGCCCTCTTCCTGAGGGACCAGACCCAACACTGCTTGAACCCAACCTGGACGGACAGATTTCTGGCATCATGACGTTGCCCTGTACATGTCATAGTACCAGTTCCCGTTCCCCGTGGGCTCTTCTGTTTTCTTCTGCCTGTCAGGTTAGACAGTGAATCCCACACTCCCTTTTCTGTCCCTTACTCCAGTGTGGACCATACTTAAACTCCATCAGCACTTTGGTTAGTGTAGTCCCTCCTTCTACCCGATTTGACATCATCCCTCTTCCTCATGCTATTGGTTGACCCCTGCTTTCTTCATTGTGTGCTCACCATCAACTGCACGCAAACACCATGGCACAGAATGGCCCTGGTGTCCCTGGGTCACTGTGCAAGGGGCTCAGCGTGAACCCTTCCTGATCCCTTTCAGAACTTTTACCTGCATTGCTAGAAAAAAGAACGCATTTCCCTGCTGGCCAGCTGGGCTACCAGTGCATCCTCATCTGGGTAGTTGTCCTGACTACCATGTCACATGGACCCTGTTGGGAGCTTAGGCTGGGGTATGTTGGCCCTCATACAATCAAGCAACTTTGTGTTTGACTGGCTGACTTAGCATGGAGCTGAGCTCTGCCTGGCTTCCTAAAGGCAACAGGGGAGATGTAGGACCTGGAATGAAGCCACCCACCAGAAAGGGAGCAGGACTCCAGGCAGGCAGCTTCTGTTGCTCAGGGAAGTGTCAGTCTGGCATGAAAGCAACTGTCTGCCGGGACCACAGTGATAGCAGTAATTGCATTAGTTTCTAGGGCTGCCATAGCGGAGTACCACAGCCTGGGTGGCTTAAAGCAACAGAAATCAACTGTCTCACAGTTCTGGAGGCTGAGTCCAAAATCAGCGTGTGGGCAGGGCCACGCTCTCTGACCTCTGCAGGGGAGAATCCTGCCTTGCCTCTTCCTGGCTCTGGTGGTTTGCCAGCAATCCCTGGTGCTCCTTGGCTTGCAGCATTTCAATCCCTGCTGCTGTCACCACCTGGCATTCTTCCTTCTTGTGTCTGCGTCTGTGTCTCTGCTCCTCTATTTCTAAGGAAACCAGTCATATTGGATGAAGGGCCCACCCTACTTCAGTATGAGCTCATCCTAACTGATTACGTCTACGATGCCCCTATTTTCAAATAAAGTCACATTCCGAGGTACTAGGGGTCAGGACTTTGGACTTTGACATACCTTTAGGGAGGGCACAATTCCATTCATTACAGTAATGTTGCAGAGGGTATCAGAATGAAGGTTTGGGATTTCATTAAGTGGGTGGGACTAATTAGTGGAGAATTTAGGATGAACATTTTTCAGGAATCCTGGTAAATTATTAGATGGTTCAGGGCTCCCAGGGAGGTTTGTATTCCATTTCAATGACATTCCGGCCAGGTACACAGGAATGCCTGGATGTCGACCCTTCTTCCCAAGTGACCCTTCACCAAAGGAGGTGCCCACAAGCAGCGTTGGCCAAATGGGAAGACTAAACTCTGGGCAAGCCACCGGACTTCAGTGACCATTAGTGAAGTATGGCACATTGACTGTCCAGGTTCTGATTAATCAGGTCACAGCATCTCCTCCTTTAGAGCCAGTCACGTGAGAGGCAGAGAAAAGTGTGGTGGGAAGGATTGGAATGAGACGGTTGGGAAGCAGGCGGTAAGACTTTAACTGCTAGTCCGAAGGACTCCACTTGATGGGAGCACAGGTCTGGGAAAGGGGTTTGAGGTGGGGAGAGCCCAGTTCTATGAACCAGGGTGCCACATGGGACTCAATCGGGGCACATCCTGGGTACAAAGGTGTTCCGCACATGTGCGATGAATCTAAATGTGGAACTCAAGGGAGACAAAGGCTGAACTCCAGAAGCAGGGCCACAAACTGGCGAGATCTCTTCTCCAGCCTCCAGTCAGAATCAGCAGCCACATGGATTGATCCAAATGCAACGTGTGGTGCTTGCGAGGAGATGGGAGGGAGGCGGAGCACAGACACAGACACTAGAAATTGTCATAGAGCCTCTCCTTCCTGTCTGGGGAGCACCCACTATGTCCTCCTTCGCTTTCATCACTCCTTCAGGCCTGTGTCTCTCTCTCCCGTCATGCAGAGACTGTAGACAGACACACACTCACTGGGCAAAACCCCAAGCCTAGATGAACTCAACCAGCCACCTGCATGAATTTGAAAAACTAAATATTGCTATAGAAAAGTCACATAACTAAGAAGCTCCCCTTTAAACTTATAATTTCAATCCACTGCCCAGAATTTCTAATTACCTAATAAACCTGCTATTTTATCCTTTATGACATTTCATACCTTCATCTTTCTTCTCAAATCTCCTGCTTCATTCCTGCACCACTCATTCTCATCTAATTATCCCAAGTCAGTCATACCTAATTGAAAAATATAGAACCATCACGTAAGAACTCCCCTCCTCTACATCTGTGCTCATTTCCATTTTCCCCTTCTGCGCTCCTGGAATAAAGGAGAACATGTTCTTCCCCCATCACAGCTCAGCTCCTCCTGGAGTTGGATCCCATCCTCTCTCCCTTTCTAAAGGTTTTAATTATCTCCTATCTCTAATTATCTCCTGTCCCTTGTAAATGACCAGTTCTCCCCTTTTCTATGGGACGATTCTCTTCTGCTCACCAACATGATTAACTCTCCTTTATCCCTAAAAGTCCTTCTTTGGGTCCCTCACCCCTCTCTAATGACTACTGATTTCTACATCCCTTTACAGCTTAATGCCTCAGAATAGTTGTAGTGCCTTGCTTAGTCTCTCAGTGACATCAGACCCAGATGACCACTCCTTTATTGACGTTACACCATTGGTTTTCTTCCCATTTTCTGTATCACTGATAATTTCTTTTCAGTCTCTCTCACAGGTCCTCTCCTCTCCCAATATCCACGTATTGGTGTTTCCCAGGGCTTGTTCTCTTTCTACACTCTCTTCCTCAATAATCTATTTTTCTGACCTAAAATATCATCTACATGCTGATGAGGTCAAAATTTATGTTACCATTTCAATCCATCATTTGGGGTTCAGACAAGCATATCCAGCTGTCTACTTAAATTTTCCACCTGCACACATCACAGGCACTCTCAGTCTAAATGTACCCAACACAGAGCTCTCGATTCTTTCTCCCCTCTATCTTCTACCAGACGTACTCCTTTAACAGTCTGTTAATCCTTTTCAGTAAATGATGAGTCTATCCGCTCATTTGCTCAAACCCAAAATGTAGCTGTTGTCCTTCATTTCTTCCTCTTTTTTTCTGATCAACAAGTCCTGTCATTTCTATCTTCTAACACGTCTTAAATCTATATATCAACTTGCCTTATTCTTCACTAGTCAAAGTCTTTGGCATCTTTTTCTGGGACTACTGTAATAACCCTTTTAATAGTTACCCTGCCTTTTTTTTCCTGCTCCCTTCAAATCTATTTTCACAAAGTGATCAGAGGAATCTGTTAAGAACAAATCAAGTTACATTTATCCCTCACTTTAAAACTTTTTTGCATATTTCCATTACATTTTAAAATATTGAGCTATAAGTTTCATATAATAAAATGTGCAAACCTTATATGGTCCATTCAATGAGTTTTCATAATCATGAACATCCAAGTTGTCGCCAACCCAAACAAGTTTGAACTTGTATGAGTAGTTTGTTCTTTTTTACTTGCCTAGCAGTATTCCCCTGGATGCACATACAACAATTTGTCTATCTATGCTTTTATTGATGACAACTGACTTGTTTTCAGTGTTGGGCTGCTATGAATAATGCCACTGTGAACATTCATGTACAAGTCTATATGTAGATACATGTTTTCATTTCCCTTGGGTAGTATAATTACTACCCAATTAGTCGTGTAATTACTGGGCTGTACGGTAGAATTTTGTTTAACTTTTAAAGAAACTGCCAAACTACTTCCAAAGCGGCAACATTTTCATTACATTTAACACAAAACTTAAACCCCTTATGTGGCCCAAACTTTTTCCCTCTTTATCCTTATCTAACTCTATCCTTTACCTGCTCCACTTGGTCCTTCAAATACATGAAACTCTTTCCCACCGCCAGGCCTCATCTAATTTATGATTATTTTTGAAGTTCCTTGTTTTCTCTCTCCTCCACTAGACTGTGTTCTTCCTGAAGCCAGGGCCATGTCTGTTTTCTTCTCTCAGCTCTCAGTGCCTAGCATGCAGTAAGTGTTCGACAAGGATTTGCAAAGTAAATGAATACTTATTGACTGGCCTTTAGATGGCCTTGGGAATGCAGGTCCCTGGATTGGGCAGGATGTCCCCCAGGACTGTTACCCACTTTAAGAAATTAGTGCTGAGGAAGAACATGAGATTTCTTTCTAGGAAATCTGAAAACATTTCAAATAAGTGTGCCTATTCATTTGTATAATTGCACAGAGCACTTCCCAAAAGCTCTCATTCTAAGTACTTCAGTAAAATAGAGTAATGAGTTAGAGCGTTAAGAGGAGACAAACTGCCTTGAAACTTGAGGTCTTGGGAGAATCAGGACCAACACCCTAAGCATGGCTGATAAGGAGTGATGCTGATAAGAAGGACCATCATCAGAAACTGGGACACCAGGCTCGAGCCTGGGAGATGCCCTGTCAGGTAGGGTGCAGATGCTGCTTACCCAAAGAATAAAGTGTATTGTATGTTGCTGTAGAAAAAGTGTTAACTTGGCTAAATGAAGTTAGCCTCTGTTGCCTGGGTTCTCAAATACTTAGATTTATGTTCATGACTCTCATTCCCAAACAGCCTTAGAAGATGAAGATGAGGTTAAAAATAAACAACTGAGGCAGAACCAATGGGCGCCTCTCACATAAAAAGCAGCCCCAAAGGTTGGATCATTAACTAACACAAAAGAAGAGAGCAGTGGAGCAACTGATCAATAAAGAAATATTTTACATCTTTCAGAGATAATATGCTTCAAAGATAGCTACTCTTTCCAAAAAGAAAGAGTTCTTCCAGTTATTCTGAAGGGACCACGGGAGAAGCTGGCCTCCCTGGGAACCAAGCTGTATCAGAGAGGATTCTTGGGTTGAAAAAATAGAAACGGGCTCTGCCCTACTTAGACAAGAAAAGGGAAGTTATTGGAAGGATAGTGAATAGCCTTAAGATGGAAGAAAAAGCTGAACAATTTGAACCCTGACAGGCAGAGACCAGGGGAGATCCAGAGTTCCCAACTGCAGAAACTGACCAATCTTTTTTAGGGAACTGCATGCCAATAACTTGGATCCAAAATCCTGCGGGTGAACCTGGTTGACCTATACTGTGGACCATGTGTTTGCTTCAGTAGATCGGGGGTGGAGGCCTGCGATTTTAGTCCCATCAGAACCACAGGAAGTAGAGAAAAAACTGTTTCACAAAGAAATCAATGTAGGAAAGACAAAACAAGCGATTCGCTATTCTGATAGTCTTAATGGTGTCAGTAGCCAGATTAATGAATTCATTCATTATTAACCTTATCAACATATACTTAATTCAGTCACGTTACTATGTGCTGTGTTATACAGATGAGATAAAATACACTGCCTACTCTTAAAAAAGTTACTATGTAATGTTCGGATACAATTAAAAGCACACATGAAATTGTTCAAATTATGGCTCCTTTGGTTGCCAGAAAACACAACTCATTAAAAATTACTCAAGTAAAGATTAATGTTGATTGCAAGGATACAGAGTTCTCAGAGACTCACAGGACATGAAATCCATTTCAGATGAGCATCTGGGGAGACTGAGAGGAGCAGATGCAACTAGCTGCTACCTGCACTTCCCGCTCTTGGGCCACAAGCTCTCCTCTCTGCTTCTTTTTTTAAAAATTATTTTAAAGTATATTTTATTGATTATGCTATTACAGTTGTCTCATTTCTTTCTCCCCTTTTTCTCCCACTGCTCTGCTCCCCTCCCACCAGCGTCCCCTCCCCCTTAGTTCATGGCCATGGTTCATGCATATAAGTTCTTTGGCTTCTCCATTTCCTATACTTTTCTTAACCTCCCCCTGTCTATTTTCTACCTACCAATTATGCTTCTTAGTCTCTGTACCTTTTTCCCCATACTCCTCTCCCCCTCCCCACTGATAACCCTCCACATGATCTCCATTTCTGTGATTCTGTTCCTGTTCTAGTTGTTTGCTTAGTTTTTCTTTTTAAGTTCAGTTGTTGATGTGAGTTTGTTGTCATTTTACTGTTCATAATTTTGATCTTCCTCTTTTTCTTTGATAAGTCCCTTTAACATTTCATATAATCAGGGCTTGGTGATGATGAACTCCTTTAACTTGACCTTATCCGGGAAGCATTTTATCTGCCCTTCCATTATAAATGACAGTTTTGCTGGGTAGAGTAATCTTGGATGTAGGTCCTTGCCTCCCATGACTTTGAATACTTTTCTCCAGTTCCTTCTTGCCTGCAAGGTTTCTTTTGAGAAATCAGCTGATAGTCTGAAAATCAGCTGCTTTTAAGATTCTCTCTTTATCTTTAATCTTGTAATGAAATTATGATGTGCTTTGGTGTGTGCTTCCTTGGGTCCAATTACTTTGGGACTCTGAGCTTCCTGGACTTCCTGGAAGTCTAATTCCTTTGCCAGATTGGAGAAGTTTTCCTTCATTATTTTTTCAAATCAGTTTTCCATTTCTTGCTCTTCCTCTTCTCCTTCTGGCAGCCCTATGATTCAAATGTTAGAACATTTAAAGTTGTCCCGGAGGTCCTAAGACTCTCCTCATTTTTCTGAATTCTTGTTTCTTCATTTTGTTCTGGTTGAATGTTTATTTCTTCCTTCTGCTCTAAATCATTGATTTGAGTCCCAGTTTCCTCCCCTTCACTGTTGGCTGCCTGTATATTTTTCTTTATTTCACTTTGCATAGCCTTCACTTCTTCCTCTATTTTGCATACTCAATGATTTCTGTGAGCATCCCGATTACCAGTGTTTTGAACTCTGCATCTGATAGGCTGGCTGCCTTCTTATCACTTAGTTCTATTTTGAAGCTTTGATCTCTTCTTTTTGATCTCTTCATTTGGGCCATATTTTTCTGTCCTGACGCACTTGTTATGTTGTAAGGGGCAGAGCCTTAGGTATTTGCCAGGGCGAGGCAACCCAGGTTGCTGCGTTGTCCTGCTGTATGTGTGTGAGGGGTCTGAGACAGAACAATGCCACTTGCTTGGCTCTTGGCCTGCTTTCAGTCACTTCTCCCGCTACCCACAAACAAATTGGGCCCTTCTAGTGCTGATTCTTGGGTGGGTGAGTTTGTGTATATTCTAGGACAATGGGGGTCTCTTCAACGAACTCTCCTGTGAGGTTGGGAGTTTCTCCTGCTGCCACAACCCCCACATGTTTTTACAGTCAGAGGTTTAGAAGCCTTAGTTTCCCACACTAGAACCCGGGTTGCATGGTCTTTCTTGCTCCCCAGCTGTTTTTCCTGGCTTACCCACACATGATATTAGAACAGCCCGGTCTGCCAGCCACCACCTCACCTGCCTGGTCAGCAGCCACATGTCCTCTCTGCCTGGCTGCCCATCTCTGCCCTCCAACCAGTCTGGGTGAATGTTTCTTCTTTAACTCCTTGGTTGTCGGACTTTCATACAGTTTGATTTTCTGCCACTTCTGGTTATTTTTTGTTTTTAAATTTGTTGTTATCCTTCTCTTGGTTGTGCATGGAAGCAAAGCATATCTACCTATGCCTCCATCTTGTCCAGAAGTCTGATCCAGCAAAACTATCATTTAGAATGGAAAGTCAGGTAAAGTGCTTCCTAGATAAGGTCAAGTTAAAGGAGTTCATCTTCACCAAGTCCTTATTATATGAAATGTTAATGGGACTAAAAGAAGAAGATAAAAAATATGAACAGTAAAATGACAACAAACAACTATCAACAACTGAACCTAAAAAAAAAACCCTAAGCAAACAACTAGAACAGGAACAGAATCACAGAAATGGAAATCATGTGGAGGGTTATCAGTGGGGAGGGGGGGAGCAGAGAATGGAGGGAAAGGTGCAGGGAATAAGAAGCATAATTGGTAGGTAAAAAATAGACAGGGGAAGGTTAAGAACAGTATAGGAAATGGAGAAGCCAAAAAACTTACATGCATGACCCATGTACATGAACGAAGGGGTGGAATGCTGGTAGGGCGGTGCAGGGCAGAGAGGGATGAAGGGGAGAAAAAAATGAGACAACTGTAATAGCATAATAAATAAAGTATACTTAAAAAAACAGTTTGGGAGTCTTTCCTCTTCTAGAATTTTTTGGAATAGTTTGAGAAGGATAGGAGTTAGCTCTTCCCTGAATGTTTGGTAAAATTCACCTGTGAAACCATCCAGTCCAGGGCTTTTGTGTGCCATGAGTTTTTTGATTAGTGCTTCAATTTTACTAGATGTCATCAGTCTATTCAGGCTTTCTGCTTCTTCTTGATTCAGTTTGGGAATATTATATATTTCTAGAAATTTGTCTGTTTCACCCAGGTTGTCAAATTTCTTGGCATGTAGTTGTTTGTTGTAATTTCTTACAATCCTTTGTATTTCTGTGGTATCAGTTATAATTTCTCCTCTTTAATTTCTGATTTTATCTATTTTGGTCCTTTCTCTTTTTTTCTTGATGAGTCTGGTTAAAAGCTTGTCAATTTGCTTTACTTTTTCAAAGAACCAGCTCCTGGATAACAATCAAATGAGATGATATATCAGGTTCTTAAGACAGGATTTGTTCAGCCCAGCTCATCTCTTGGTGGAGTCACAAAAAGTCAGATTTTTAACCAACTAACATTTGGCTACTTTTGTGTCAAGCAGTCATCACTAGTTCAGTTCAGTTCTAGATGTGTGTATGTGCATTTTTTTTTTTTTCATTGGATGTTGGACATATGGGGCTGAGTTTATGAAGCTATAGGTGGGGCTGGCTCTGTGGAATGTTTCTTTTACAACAATACAATTACAATGAATTGAAGAGGATGCCTGACTGATGTTGATAAAGACAGCCCTATTGTATCCAAGCTTCGGAAACTTAGAAGGGGAGGGATGGAATGGCAGCTTGATAAGGTGGTAGAACAGGGGGAAGATGTGGAGAATATGTTCTCCCATTCAAGGGGTTGTCTTTCATTTCTTCTTATTATTTATCCTCACCCAACGACATTGTTTTTATTGCTTTTAGAGATAGTGGGAGGGAAAGAGGAAGAGAGAGAGAGAAACATCAATGCGAGAGAGAAGTGTTAATTGGTTCTCTCTTGTATGTGCCTGGACTGGTTATTGTACGCGCTAGGACCAGGGGTTGAACCCGCAACCTTTCGGTTTTGGGATGATGCTCCTACCACTGAGCCACAACAGCCAGGGCCAGTGGGTTATCTTTTAATTTTGCTGATGGTTTCCTTTGCTATGCAAAAACCCAAAAATCAGTTTTTTTAATGTTCTTCAAATTTATAATTGCTTAATTAAAAAATATATGCATATTTGGTAGTCATGTGGTCTTAATTTTATTCCAAATGCTCTATTTTAAAAAATATTATATGGGGTGCCCACCTCTTTTTATTTGAGGTGATCTTCCTGGGATCCTCTGTGATGCTGGGAGGATATACATATATAACCCAGGGGTCTCTTTTTTAAGTTGGATTCTTTGCTACCTGTTTCCTATCATCAACTTTCTTGGTTTACTTCCTCTCTTGTACTGGAGTATATCTTTAAATAGGTTCCTAACAAATGAAAATAATTGGGGGGTTATGAAATGCCTTAACTCTTTGTTCTATTGCTAAATTTGTTGGATAATTTGACTATGTGTAAAATTTTAAGTTAAAAAAGTTTTCAGTAGAACTTTGAAGGCCTTGGTTCATAGTCTTCTGCTATCTAGTGTTGCTAAGGAAAAGTCTGAAGCCTCATAATTCTTATTCCTTCTTTGCATTTTTAAAAATTTTAGAATATCTTATAATTGTCTCTTTATTCCCTGGTCCCTGAAATTTCATATTCATGAACTTTTAATGTGGTTCTTCTTTCATTTATTGTTCATAGGCTAGATAGCCCGTGTGGGTCCTTTCAATGTAGAGACTTGTCTTTGAGAAAGTAATAACACCCTCCTGTTCCTTTCTCCTCGTTTCCTCTGTTCTTAATTCCTATAGCTCCTGTAATTTGTATGATACAGTTATCTTCTCTCTAATTTTATTTCCCTTAACCATCAGTCATCCCTTGGTGTTTTGTTCTATTTTCCTTCAGATTTCTTTTTTACTTTATTTTCCAGGCATTCTATTCAAGATTTTAATTTAGGCAATCATATATGTTCATTTGCAAGAGCTTTTTCCTAGTCTCTGAGTGTTTTCTGTCTTCTGGCTTCCTACTTCTTAATGTATGTATATTTTTTTCATATGTAACTGAGGATAACAATCAGGAGGAAATCTTTTCTTATGTTTTGCATTATCTCTGTTACAAAAGGTGCTTTTTCTGTTTGTTTTGATCTTTCACTTTTACATTAGAGGTTTTTTCTCAACTATTCGGTAAATCTTAATTTTTTGTATGTATTTAAGAGTAAGTCACACAAATGTGAATGTGTTTGTCTGAGTAAAAATATGTATGGGACTGGGTAGTGGTGCTTTTTAACCAATGGGTTTCACTTGAAGATACTTCAAGAATTAGTTGATCATTTTACTGCTGCTCCCCAAATGCCAGAGGAGAGACCTCCAAAAGCCACCAGGGAGATTCCTGATAATATCTGGATGGTGGAGGAAAAGGATGGTGGTGGAAAAGGACTTAGCCCCATCTTTTCGTTTTACAGACTTTCAATTAATCTCTTTGTCATCACCCCTGCCCTCTATCTCTGAGGTGCTTTGGAACCCTGCGCTTCTCTTGTTAATTTTGCCTGAAGAGAAGACTCAGATCTTCTTGCCTGGAGAAGAAGTGAGTATCAGATGTCCTCTTCATCTAGGTTTACCGGCTCCACTGAATTCATTGACTTTCTAGGCTTTTATGGAGTAAGTTGCTGGGGTTTTTTTGTGCCCTTCCTCTGGCTTCTTTTATTTTGCCAGATTAATAACTATTCCTCCAACAACTTTCATTGTTCTAAAAATTTTGGGATTTTTCACATGCTGATGTCCCCTTTCCCATTCTCTATGTCATTTTTAACAATTATTCTTTCTATCATATTAGTGGGAGCACAAAATGAGGAAGAAGCAACACATGCTAGCCAACATGTGCCTTTTCCGTTGCAATTGGGTAAGGGGCAGTTTCTGGAGTACAGATTGGGACAAGGGGTGTAGGACTTCTCTTGGAGCATTTTGTAAAGGATTTTTTTTTTTGCTCCAGGATTAGGTTGCCATTGAAGTCACACTGGGTCATTGAACTCTGGGCCTTTGTCTAAAGCTTCAGCTCCATTTTTAGCTGCTCTTTTGGGAAATGTGAGGCAGCAAAGTGCAGAGGAAAAGCACAGTGGGGAGAGGCAGAGAAACTGGTCTAGCTCCCTGTTTCTAGCTAGCTCTGGGACTATAGGCAAGTCACTTTTCCTAGTCTTAGTTTCCCCACCTGTCAAATGGGTTGATTTGACATGGGGAGGCATTAGTGGCTGTCAAAGTGGATCTGGGCCTACTGGTCATTTGTCCACTTCCCCATTTCCTTAACTTTGAAACTTACTTTCATCACTTGCTTTAGTTTTCCTCACTTTGGTGTGGCAACCCTTTCATTGGAGATGCTCTGAAATGTGTCGTAGGATGTCACTCACTCACTGATCCCTCCATCCATTCATCCAACATTTAAGTGCCCATTTGTGCAAAGAGAGCAAAATACATCTTTCTAAGCCTCATTGTTAGGTAGGAAGGAAGTATAATCCAGACTTACTGAGTCATGTATATCAGGGAATGTCTGAATTGGAAGGACAATTAGAAACCATCAAGTTCAATAACCTTATTTTTACAAACAAGGAAACAAAAGCCTAAAGAGATGAAACAATTTGCCTAAGGTCACATGGCTAGTGAATGTCAGAACTGGGAATAGAATTAATTTTCCAGTCTTCCAGCCCAGCTCTGCCTTCTCCCTCCATTACCTACCACATTTTATTAACTAATTGGAAAACAAAACTGTAATGAGCCCTAAATTATTTTCTCCTTGAGCACAAAGATTTTTTAATGGGGAAAGGATGTGCCCAAATTTGTGATGAGAAACAACACAGCCTCCGCGGAGTTACTGCGCCAGGGACCATTGTTTCAGCAAAGGCATTCTATAATGGCAGGAGAAAGAGGATGAGGAGGGGGAGAAGGCTGTCCTTCTTTGTTCTCAAAATCTTTTGTCTGCCTATTAGACTGTGTTCATTTGCCAAACTTGAGCCTAGTAAGTTGCACAGCCCAAACAGGAACAACTATCTCCCTGAATGCCTCAGTGCTGCATTTGGCATCTGTTATTCAGCTCCTGTTGCCAAGCTGGATGAATAGATCTTGGCTGTAAAATGAGGTCTTAGGTACAAGGGCCCCATCCCTTCTGTGATCCAGTGGGGACAGGTCAGTACCTGCCTTATTTGTCTTCAAATCTGGCCACGCGCCTCTTACCCCATGGAGCCAGTAAAAGTGGGAGACCCGTCTCACAACTGCACAGGGCAATTGCCTTTGACTTCTCTCTTCACTCCTGCTCTGTGTTTTACTCTCTAGTCCATTCTGGTTTCTATATCTTTGTGTCCTATTTTGAATCCCTTTAACTTAATGTCCAGATTGATTGGCTTCAACTCTTGGTTCTCCCTGAGACATGGATTACACTCCTCCTCTGACATTTCCCACTCCTGGCTACTTTGGATTAAAACCCAACTCAATTTTTATTGGATCTAGTTCCCAGAAACACTTTATCTTTACTCCAGGAATCACTGTGCTGGGTGCACCCCTGTTGGCTTGCCTGAGTCCTCTACAAGCAGTAGCTTGACATGTAGGCCCCAGTGTCTATCCCTAAAGGCCCCAGTGACTGTCCCTAGAGGCCCCAGTGTCTATCCCTAGAGGCCACTGTGTCTGTCCCTAGGACTCACTCGGATCTATCATCCAGCTCACTACCTGGGTCTGCCATTTGTATGTTCACCTTCTCTCTCTGCCCTTAAGCTTTACATTCAGAACCTGCTTTGGAATCCTTCCTCACCTTGGTTTGGAGACCCTTTCATGTTCTTGTTTGTTTGTTTTTAAGACTTATTTTTAGAGAGAGGGAAAGGGAGGAAGAAAGAGAGAAATATTGATGGTGAGAGACAAATATCAGTCTGTTGCCTCCTGCTCACTCTCCGAATGGGAAACAAACTGGTGACCCCTCACTTTGCAGGATGACACACAACCAACTGAGCCACACTGGCCAGGGTCCTTTCACGTTCTTGATTCACCCACCAGCTCTGGACTCTGCTTTGGCATCACTGGTGTCATTAGTTAAGAGACCCTCCCTCCAGTCTCCTGTTAGTTAGAGCCCTTACTGGCCGAGCAGAATCCTAGTTCCTTCAAATGCCTTGGCTCCACCAACGAGGGAGGAATATTTAAAAATGATCACAGCTTTTCCCATGGTAATTTTAGCCAAACGTTTAAAATCTCTTGCATATCCGAAATTTGAAATTAACCACAGATGCCTAGAGTTTTAAAAAGCTTAAATAGAATTTCCCAAATTGTGGTTCTGTGATGACCTGCATTGAGTCACCTTATGAAAAGTATGGATTCTGAGCCCTAGAGAAGCTGAACTAGGGAGATTATTAGATAGATGATTAGATACAACAAAATTTGATATTTACTGATTTAATCTATCTCAAAGATGAGTTTGAGATAGTAGTAAAACCATTCTTCGTAGTAAAAGGACCCTTCTAGTCTATGTGGGCCTTGAAAAGGGGAGGTTCCTTAAGTCAGCAGACTATCAAACAAACATAACTGATATTACAGGTATCCACTGTTTCCAAAGAAACCATCAATAAATTTACTGAACACCTTATTTGCATAGAACGCTGACTGGACACAGTAGAGGATACTAGTTGACTAAAACACTCAGACTAGCTGTGACTTTAAAGTGAGGACACGTATTTTCATTGGTGTCTCAAGGAAACAGACAGTGTGGGGACAGCTTGCAACAAGTCTCACCTTGTCAGAGTGCAGTGGTCAACTTTGGCAGGTAAGTCTGCATTGGTGGCTGTGATAACTGAAAGTATGTGTGGTGAAGAAAAGGTGGGTCACCCTTATCAGACCGAAAAATTGACATAAAATTTTTTGTGAAAGTAAATATCCATGGAAGGTACATATCAAATGAAGAAAAGCTTATAGAAGTAAAGTCAAAATACGTAAAGAGCATAGGAAAGATAGCTGAAGTGTTGGAAGAATCTGTATAACATCATAGATTTCTGATTGAAAAGGTCCTCAGAAATCAAATTTTAAATTTTTAAAAAACTTTGGGTACACTTGTCAAACAAGCTCTTACCCAGAAGTCTAATATCTAGCAGAGATAAATAGAGAGTTCCGCTGGTTGAGGTGTGAGTGTGTGTGTGTGCCCTTTAGGCAGGCTAGGCTAGATCAGGTGCAGTAGAAAACAACCCTCCATTCATCAGCAGTTACAAGAAATGTTTTTCTTGTTCATGCTCCGTGTTGTCATCCATGGGCTTAGGCTTGGCTCAGCGCTCCTCACTCTAGGACCCCAGCAAATGGAGGAGCCTTCATCTTAAACATTGCTGGTGGCCATGGCAGAGGAAAAGAAACAGCTCTGAAGAGAACTGCATTGGCAATTAAATGCTGTGATTTAAAGTGACACACAGCACTTAGGCCACATGGGTCAAAACCAGTCACATGCCCCTCACCGACCACAAAGGGGTCAAGAAGTACAATCCTACCATGTGCCAAGGGGCCTTTCCTAGTGAACATATTTGGGGGACACTACCATTGACTATCACAGTGAGTGAGCATGTGAATGTGAGTGGGTGAGTGTGAGAGCCAAGAGGGCAAGGGAGAAAATGAGAGGGAGAGCAAGAGCAAAACAGAGGGAGAGAATGGTAACTCAAGAGTTAATATAGATAAAGATGCATTTTGAAAGGAAATGTGAACTTGAAGAAATTTTCCATGAAGCCTTGCTATGCATTCCAAGTGACAAATAGATGCAGTAAAGACATTGTATTTGCTCTGATTACCCAGGGGATGCTGGGCAATATAAAGAGTTTTTGAAGAGAATAGCAACTGATGACGAAACGTGGTATCTCTAATGTGCTCAGGAAGCCAAGCAGCAATCACCAACTTTGCTGAGACCTGGAAGAAATACTCATGCCACGATCACAAGTGAGGAGGACTTCAATTGATTTCACTTGAGTCAAGGGCATTGTGCAGGGAACATTTATCCCATAGGATTAAGCAGTCTCATTGGGTTCAACAAACATTAGCCATCATCCACTCCATTCCGAGCACAGTGTTAGGTGCAAGGAATTCAAAGACAAATAGCACACAGTCCAAAGAGAAAATGGTGAGTCCTGCACCTAGAGACAGAGGAGTAGTGGAAGACACAGACCTTTGAAACTATGAATATGTGTGTTTTGGGAGAGGGGTGAGGGCTGGTGATGGGAACGACCATCCAGACGACTCCCAAGTTTCTCTTTTTCAGGGGTTTCTCGCTGGGCACCATGTACAGTAGGATATGTGACATCTCTGGACCCAAGGGCTGCATTCTCAGTCATTCACTGAGACCATCCCCTCCTCCCCCCTCACACCATTTCCTAATGTCCCAGGAGGGACAGTGTCCCTTCCTTCCTACCTTCCTCCCCCTGTAAAAACACTATCTCATCACTCTTACCCTCCACACTGTAGCCTGAAAAGAATCTCTCTAAAACACAAATATTGTCCCATCCTCCTCCTTACTTGACTCCTTCATCACCTCCTCATTTCTGCCAGGAAAGTTAGGCATAACATGAGGTTGCCCCAAATCTGGGGCTTTTCAATATTTCTACCTCATTATGTTCCTCTTTTGCCCTCACCCTTCATTTCCCACATCTATGCTCCAAATGTGTGAAATGGTTTGCAGCCTTCTTGGTGCTCGATGCTCTTTCCCATCTCTGGGTTTTTTGCATGTGCTCTTTGTCCAGGTGATCTCCCTCGTCCACCAGGAGAAATCCTGCTCCCCCTTGTCAGGTCACTCGTTTCTTGTGCTATCCAGTGCCTGACGTTAGTCTGTCCTGATCATATGGCTTGCAATTATTTGCCTACTTGGAGGAAACAGTAGAGTGCAGTGCTGAGAGCTCAGGTTCTAGGTAGATAATATGCCTCAGTATTTAGCAGCTGTAAGGTACTTGGACTCTCTGAATCTCAGTTTCTTCTTCTGTAAGATGAGAATAATAATAATAACTAACAATAATATTTTCTGCACAGAGTTACTCTGAAGGTTAAGGTAATGCAAGTACAGTATGAGCTAACCATAGATGTAAACTACCACAATCATGGTTATGATTATGAATATTATTTTTGTATCTCCCCTACCAGACTATGAACTTCTTGAGGGCAGATGTCTTGTTTTATGCAACTTTGTATTCTCAGTTCTTAGCATAGTTCCAGGTGTATAGGAGGTCCTCCAAATACTTTTGAATAAATGAATCAGTCAGAAAAATGTTATGTTGTGCTCAGTGAGCAATCAGATTAAGTAGGCAGGAAAATCTCACGTATGTTTTAGGATTTCCAACTAACAGGTTTGAAAAACGACTTTTTTCCCTTGAATGGTGTGCTTCATTTATTCAGTAACTTCACTGATGTGAACCTGCTAGTTTCTTGATGGTGCCAGAGCAGTGGCCATATATCCTTTCGCACTAGAGAGGAGTGTGACACTGGGGATGTGGGTGTGCAGTTAGCCCCACCAAGGTCATGTCCCAACTCTGCTACTTTTTAGTTACAGGACCTTGGAGTGGTGGCCTAAGCTTTGTGCGCATCCATGTCCTTAGCTGTAGAGTGGTCGTGAATCTATAAACCTTGTTGGATTGTTTAAGATTAGAACTGGTGTGTTCTAATCCATAGCTCACCATAGTTGGTGCTCATTAAATGTTAATTATTTTACATTGCATTGCCAGGTGAATTATTTCTTTAGTAAGCTTGTGAGTAACTTGTAGGTAGGAACTTCAGTTCTGTATAAATCAGGGATCTTTGGGTGGCAAGGATGCTCATTCAGTGAAGCTCAGCTAGGGTTCAGGGACATCTTATACAGTTACAGAATCAATCTCTCTCTTTCTCCTTGCACACAGCCCACCATGGCTCCTAAAATGTTGCTCTTATCACCTGATTGTGAACTACCCTCCTTTACTCCCCGCTGCTAACAGATTCTGTCTTTTGTGTTTCAGTTACAAATTCCTGGGAAAAAGAATCTAATTGGGCTAAGCTCATCTTTGTCAGAAGTGGGTCTGAGAGTGGTGAGAGAAGTGGGGTGGCAGAAGGAATCTGCCAAAGCCAAGGGTTACTCCAGGAAGAGAGTGTGGGTGCTTCTGGCACAGTGTCCTGCCCTCTCGGGCTTTGGTTCCTTTCAGTGTTCAGTGAAAGAAACAGTAATGAGGAGGGAAAGGGGAATGAAGAGGAAAAGATGAAAGCTTTTTGGCAAAGCAGAGGTGGCTACCGTGTCAACTAATTTTACTTTTTTTTGTCTGACTACTGCATATGCTGTCTTCCTTGTTTATTCGAATTTGTTTTGTGTTTGTTTTTAACCCTTTTGTGGTGCCACCAGGAACAACTGCTCAGTTTTGACAGGATCCAAGGAAGTCCTGTCACTTGCCTCACTCCTCAATCCTGGTCTTCTCGGGGTCAATCCCTTGAGGGCAGTCATTGAATAAATGCTCGGTGAGGTGGGGGGGTGGTGCTTAATTGATCAAGTAATTATGAAGAAAATGAAGTTACGGATGTTAGCAACATCTAAGACAATGGGGAGCCTCATTCTCTTCCTTTGCTCCTCTTCCCCCATTGCTGATGATATAAATTCACCTTAATGTGTCTGATGGCCCTGAATCTACATTAATGACCTGTGGTCTGAGGCACACTCAGGTTAGGTGGCTGCTGTGAGAGCTGGGTCTCCAACTGGGAGCCTTGGAGGCCTGGGGTTAACATAAAGATAAGGGCAGGTGGAGTGCTGTCAAGAGGAAAGGGAGCTTTGTACTGGGCTGTAAGAGTATTAAACAGAAAGGGCTGGGAGAGGGGCTGGGAGTGGTCCTTTGAGCAAAATGGGAAGACTCCACCTTAAAAACCCAACCCTAATTCCATTTTTCTGTTTGTTCACTTTCTCAGATATCCTTGATCAGGGAGGATTTATGATCTCCTTTTCCCTCCCCTCCCTTCACTTCTCCTCTCCTCTCCTCTTCTCCCCTCCCTCCCTCTTTCTTTCTTTCTTTCTTTCTTTCTTTCTTTCTTTCTTTCTTTCTTTCTTTCTTTCTTTCTTTCTTTCTTTCCTTCTTTCTTTCTTCTCTCTCTCTCTCTCTCTCTCTCTCTCCTCCCTTCCTTCCTCCCTCCCTTCCTTCCTTCCTTCCTTCCTTCCTTCCTTCCTTCCTTCTTTAGCCTTCCCCCCCCCCCCAACATCAACCTGGTATCACAGAGACTGAAAATCTTTAATACTAGAGTTGATGGAATCAGATCCAGCTATGCCCATCAGCTGCTGGACTGTTTTTCAGAGTAGTTTGGAAAGTTCCAGCAAAATCCCTGCCTTTGAACCAGAACTCTTCTGCATGTGGATGCTTTGTAGTGGAGACAAAGACCTTTGTTCTTGATAAAACGTGGAGTAACGCTCTTCTTAGGCCCTTCTCTCTGCTGAGAATTCCAGGTAATGCTTTTTGTTCTTGAGTGCACGATGTTGCTTTAATGTCTGGCAGAGCACAGATTGTAAACATGTCATTGGATCGAAAAGCTACCCTGAGATGGTGGCTGGAGGAGAATGGGCACTGAAGAAAAGAGGATTTTGGCTGAAAATGAGCTGCTGAATAATTTATCATGAATTGAAAAGTCAATACCTGAAATGAGGCATGGTGAAGCTCAGGAACTTGAGGTAAACACTGCGAGGATGTAATTTCTGAGAGAACATTATCAAAAAGAATTGCTCTTTGGAAGGAGCAGGAGGCAGAGAGACCCTGACCAGGAGCTGGCGTGGGGATAAGGGCACAGAAGGAGAAGTAGAACAGGGCTTGCCTTGAAGGCCACTGCGTGTTAACTGGAAGTGAGGTGAGGTATGAAAGAATTTGGGAAATCATTGAGAACAAAATGGGTGATGCTAAGTAAGAGTTCTAAAAAGACCTGAACAGTGGGCACAGGAAAGCTTCCTGGAGGAGGGAAGACTCAGGCCTCAGGGAGGATTTGATGAAGACAGAGGAGGTAAAGGGAATTTTTATCAGACAAGCTGTTAAGGTGCATCAGAGAGAAACTGAAGAGGCTGGTGGTGGTGCAGATTGAAGAATACCATGCAGAAGAATGGACATGTGTTCAAGTTTGAAATGGGAGCTCCTGCAGGGTTTTTTTTTTTTTGGTGGGGGGTGGGTAGAAAATTGACATTTATTCATTCAACAAATATCCAGCATATAACTGAATGGCTAGCTATGCTTCAGATTTTGCGTTCAGAGCTGCGTGTGCCGTGATGAGCAAAAGACAGGCATGACTCCTGACCTCACATAATTTATATGTTGGTGGGGATGACAGAGAACCAAACACTAGTAATCACATTTATTGTGCTAACTGTTCTATGTACCATTTCAGTCTTCACTGTGAGGTTAAGAGGTAGGTGAGATAATTATCTCCATATTACAGATAAAGCAATGGAGGCTTAGAGAAGTTAAGTAATTTGCCCAAAGCAACACAGCTAGGACATGGTGGAGCTACAAATCTTTCTTGCTGTTAGGCAGTGATGATTTGGGGCTCAATGTTTGAATGGGGAGGTAGATGAAACCATGGGTCAATGTTGGACACAGGACTTTGTTCAAGGGGTCAGGGGGGCTTTCTAAAGGAAGGAGTTAAGATGAAGCCTGTAACATGAACTGGGGTGATGAGATGAAGTAAGAGTGGCCCAGAAGTGGTGAAGGAGGAAGGCAGGAGGGGACAGATCTGGCAGAACTTTGAATGCTTGGCAGGGAGACGAGACTCCACGCTGAGGTCAATGAGAAGCCACTGAAGGGTTCGCTGAGAGGGGAGGGGTGTGCGCGCGCGTGTGACAGAATCAATTTCGCATTTTTAGGAGATCACTCTGGCTGCCTCGTGGGGAATTGATTAGTGGGCCCAGGAATACAAGCAGCTGGAACAGTGAGGAAGTTGAGAAGCAAGAAATAAGTGAACCAATAAATATGTCAAACCCTTGAATACTTTATTCAATGGAGAGTCTCTCAGCCTGTCTCTCAAAGCCTTTTTCCCCTCATTTACATCCAGTTCTAATAATGTAGCTGTTCATTTTCCCAATTTATAGCAGATTAAGAGAAACAATTTAAGAAAGAATTTTGGAGTGCAGTGGGTAAAAAACACTAGCAATCGTGAAAAGTGACAGTTTGATTCCAAGGAAAAGACACACATTAAAACTATTAAACAAACCTGAATTGCTGAGCAGGTTGGTATTATTTAATGGAAAGACAAATAGCCCTACACCAATGTCACCCTCACATTTTACCAAGTGTTTGATGCCTCAATGATTAATCTGAGCCAACAACAAAGTGTGATCTGGAAGAGCCTCCCTTTAATAAGCCAGGGGGAAAGGAAGCCTCCCAGAAGCCCTTGCGAGCTGCTGGTGGGACATCCCAAGACAGCGGCAGAGCGTGGAGCTCGGCGTTCTGGCTCCCGGTCGCGCGGCCAGCTCTGTGTCTGCCCCCCGTGGAGGGTGGCCATCCTAGCGTTGCTGGAGCGGAGGGGCTGGGGTCGATCGAAGCCTCCGGCCCCTCATCCGTGAACCTGGTACATGCGCTGAGGCAGGATGACAAAACAGCCATGAAGCCCATGGGTCTCCTCCGTCAGGAGTTATGGCCAGAACATTTTCTAGACTGTTGCATCATTTTAGGGAGTTGCAAAAGGTTGCAGCCGCTAGGGAGCCGGCTCAGAGAAGCACAGCCTGTACATGATCCCTCAGCGCTTCGACTCTGGGATTTGACCAGCGAGGGCCCAGCCCTGGCCCCGCCCCCGCACTGCGCCTTGGTGGGCGGGGCCTAGAGGACGTGCGGGAATCCTCTCGTTCCGTAAGGTCTCAGACTCGCTGCTCTCCAGCCTTGGACTGAGACTCCCCAGCCACAGGGAGCTCAGCCACTCAGGCCTGACACACCGTCCCACGGATTATACCCCACCTTGCACAGTTGGCGGTGTCAGAAGTACGGCCCCTAGAGCTGGGTAGATAGGAGACTCCTGCACCACTTCTATTTCAGGTGACTTACTGTGTGGTTGTTAGCATAAGAGACTTTTTATGATTTTTTAATATCTAGCAACTTGTTAAAGTACCTTATTAGTTACAATAAATTGGCATTTATTTGGAGTTCTTTATGTATATAATC
The DNA here is from genome assembly GCF_022682495.2 of Desmodus rotundus. Lineage (NCBI taxonomy): Eukaryota > Metazoa > Chordata > Mammalia > Chiroptera > Phyllostomidae > Desmodus > Desmodus rotundus. The sequence continues at coordinate 38,183,082 of NC_071391.1, forward strand.
ATCTCAGAGTAGCGGCAGTTTGATTTTATCTTTTTGGAAAGAAAAAAAGGATATTTTAGAAAGATTCTTTTCCAAACGGATGCAAATATAGGGGAACAAATAAATCAGGTTTAAATTATCTGCATATTCTTATGTGTCAGATTTATTGTTCTCTGACACTGTCAAATGATACATAATTTAAGTAGAAATATTATTAATTAATCTATTAAGTATTTAGTACCATGATAGGCTTTGGGAATATTATGATGAGTAAAATTCAGAGCATTTCTGCCCTTCTGAAGCTAATAGACTAAGGTTGTTTACTGGTTAATGGTCCAGATGAGACACAAAGACAGTTTAGTTAAGATCATGGTGGAAGACGTGGAGCTTTGTGCAGAGATTTATGACATAATTAATAGTTAAGACCAACCCCACTTTGTCATGGATTGGGAATGAGGAGCAAAGGAGAGGGTGTCTGGTTTGTACAATTGAATGGATGTTATCATTCACTGAGATGGGGGACACTGAAAGAGGACCAGATTTGGGAAGGTAGGGAGGAGGCGATGCCCTTGAGTTTGGTTTTGCCATTTTGGTCTTGAGGTGCTTATGAGCCATTAAGGAGGGATGTTAGCAGGCAATTGTCTATACTGGTCTGGAGCTTGGAGGAGAGACCTGGCTGGAATCATCTGCCTATGGAGAGTAATTGATGGTTTGGGAATTGATGAAGTGGGCTAAGCTGGAGAGAACAAAGGAAGAAGAGAGAGGCTTGAATGGAATCTAGAGGAGCTACAACATTGAATGGCCAGGTAAAAAAAGAGAAGTTGGCAGTGGGGAGAGGCAAGAGGAAGTCTAGGAGAATGCGTTGTCCTGGAAGCTAAGGAAATGGCATGTTTTAAGAAAGGAGAAACTTAACAGTGTCAAAAGTTACTGAAAAGTAAGATGAGGACTGAGAAATGAATGCTGTTGGACTGAACCCCATTGTAATTGTTGGTAACATTATCAAGAGCTATTTGGAAGGTGATTATTATCATTGAAGACAGAGTGTGAAGTGAGATTTTTGATAATTCCTGGGAAAATAAATGAATTTGCACTGTTGTGTTTTGATATCAGAATACATCACACATAAGAATGTTACCTGTTAAGGCTTACAGAAGTAAGCTTTATGAATGAGCACAACCTTAAAACACTGGACCTACCCATTCAACATCATAGTCACCCTGCAATGAAGTTAGGGGGGGTTGCCAAGGAGTTTGCTATGTCTGTCAAACTACTTGGGAATGCTGGGGTCCCAAGCACTTTATTCTGGATTCTGTCAGCTCCCTCATCAAGCTGGCAAATGCCTGGATAAGGAGGCCCCCACACAGTGGAGAATTACTAGCAAATATCTAGACATTCTTTGGGTTTGGACTCTGACAGAGAGTGATTATCGTGGTATCTGCAAACACATCCCACCACATCAACCTACCCATTGGCACCTGCTGAGGCTGTTTTATCTGGAATCATCCATTTAAGTACTGTGTAAGTACACCTGCATTCGTCTTGGAACCAAGTTTAGAGAAGTCCTTTTGTGACAAATTGCACAGTTCTCTGCGGAGGGCCTCTGGGCCTGCTGCAAAGGCAAGCTGTCCCCATCTCTGGTCTCTGGCTCTGCCACAGGAAGCAGATTGTTGACTATCTCCCAGCTGCTTCTTGCCATGCGCAATTTGTGCCTTCTGCAGAAATAATTCTGTCCTGTACAAGCCAGTCACCTCGCTGTTGTGAGAAGGTTGTATGTTTGCTGAATATTTTATTTACCATCTGGCTGGCAGCACAGCACAGAACATACTTAAGGGCCAGCAATGCCCCAGACCATCGTATGCCCATCCTGAAAAGGCTGCTTGCTTCTCCTGGCTGGCACCAGAAATCCCTCACGCAGGTCCTCTGCTCCCTCTGAGGTTTTGGGAAGGAGGGCTCTGTGAGGTGAGGCAGCTGAAGGGGCTTTCTGTCCTTTTACCCTGGGCATTAGGGTAGTTTCTGGCATTTTTCTGAGGAGAAGGGCATTTAGCTATCCCAGATCCTCTTCTTCCTGTGTTCCTAAAGCCTGTAGAAGTTTCCAGGGAAACACCTTGTATGGGTATGAGGAAACCAGTGACTGTACTTCTGCTACCAGTAGGGGCTCCATAAATGACTTCCCTTTCCTCCAGTTTACCAACCAGATTCTCTTTTTTGGAAAGGGGGAATTTAGTAGCCTTTTCCTTGCTCAGGGGACAATAGCCAGTTAGGGTTTGCAAGGAGTTCTGTTTTCAGCAATCCTCTTTACAAATGCAAATACTTGAAGAAGTCTCTCGCTTTTGAGACTTAATCAGCCAGTAATTCCTTCACTGAGGATAGATATCCCTTAACAGATACCGAGGAGGGATGTGGTGTATAGAAAGAGTTCTAGACTTGGAGTTAGAAGCCCTCTACCACTTTTACTTATTAATGTTTGACCTTAAATACAGTTTCCTCATCTGTAAAATGCTCAACCAAAGGAATCATTTTTAAATTAAAAAAATAATTCAAACTTCAGAAGTTATTACGTTAAGAAATATTCATTATTCAGATATTACAGATGAACCTGGTAAGAAGTTCAGAAGTTGGCCACTACCCTTAATTATAGATCTTTTCCCAAATAAAGCTGATGGTTAACAGTTTCATTTGTATTGCTTCTCAGAATTTTTTGTGTACGTAACTGACCTGGGGATTTTGTTAAACCGCAGGTTCTGACTCAATATATGTGCGATGGGCCTGGTAGTCTGCAGCTTTAATAAGCACTCACCTGATGCTGATGCTACTGGTACATGGACCGCACTTTCAGCACGAGGTCACAGAGCACGTGCATTTTTAATTTTATCATCAATGCCAAACTGCATTTCAAAGTGATCGTACCAATGGCACTTTCATCTGCAGGATATATGAGTACTTATTTCTCTTACAGGCTTGCTAATACTCGAAAATTATTACATAAATTTATCAATCTGATAAGGTGGGATATGGTGTCTGTATTTTAAAAATGCATTTCCTTGATTTTTAACAAGTTTAAGCATCCGTTCATCTATTTATTGGGTATTTATGTTTTCTCTTTAGGTAATTGCTTGCTCATATTCTTGCCTCACTTTTCCTTTTGGGTATTTTTGCCTCTGTGTTTTATTGGCTTATATGAATTTTTTATATAGTCTGGATATCAATCCTTGGTCTATTAAATATCTTACAAATATTTTCCTCTAGGTCTAAAGAACAAATTCCCACTCAGCAGAGCTGTCTGGTCATTGAATGGAAGCAGAGCCATTCAAAAATTACATAATCCTTGTTGGGGAGGAACTTGGTGCCTCTGTTAACTGCAGATGCCTCTCTCTTTTATATTAACATAACGTGTCAAATTAGAGCGTATCTGACTGTGTTACAGTTGTTTATTTGTTGGCCTCTTCCACTAACCAGCGATCTCCTCGAGAACAGGGTGCAGGTCCCTGAGTCATCTCTGCATTCTCAGTGCCTAGCATTGGGTCTAGCACAGAGCAGGCACTCAGAAATACTTAGTGGATGAATAAGAGGACAGATGGCTAAATGGGTCTCCTTGCAGGACTCCTGTGAGGATCTGCCCTGCAATTCTGCTAGGAGTTGCCTTGGGCCCCTCAGTAAGGTGAAAGAAGAGGAGCCAAGAATTTATTTCTTAGATTCTTTGCCCCTAGTTAGGGTAAAATTTTCTGTGAGTGGTGTCTTTCCTCCTTTCATTTACCTTTCAGATACTTTGGTGCTCAGAGATAGTAATAACAACAATAGCCAATACTTACATAGTGCCTTCAACACGCTTTATATGCATGAATTCATCTAGTTCTAAAAATGTTTCCATACAGTAAGTATTATTATTATTATCCCCATTTCATAGATGAAGGAACCACGGCACAGACTGGTTAAGTAACTTGCTCAAGGTCATGCATCTAGTCAATGGCAGAACTGGAATGTGAGCCCAGCTGTTTGTGCTCAGGAGACAACGTCTGAAAAACACTGGGCCTGACACAGTGCAGGTACCAAACACACATTCCTCTCTCTGTTCCCCGTCCTCCCCCAGAAGTGTGCCTTTTCTGTCAATGACCTCTCAGTCCTTTGTCTCTAAATCTAAATCCATTCCTGCAGGAAGCCCTAACAATCGCTTTTGTTCCACAGACCTGGAATCCCCACTTCCCATGCAGCCAGACCAGGGATTGAGGCTTTCCACCCTCAGTGCTCATTTTTGTCCTTTAGCCCCCAAATTCCACTTGGCACCTCTCTGGGCCCAAGGCTTTGCATAGTGCTGCCATCTGGTGGATATAGATGGCCACTGATATCACTCTGATAAGTGGACCCCTACCATTGGCGGAGATTGGTCCACTTTTCCCTTTTTAACTCCCAGGCCACTTAGAATGTATTCAACTGGTAGTTCAACTCCAGTAATGACTGGCTTTCCAATCCTGGTATCAAAGATATTCCAGATGGTGGCTTAGTATTGGTGGGATGACAGTGTGGCTGTCCTTAGGGTGAGAAGTCTTACTTAGCTCCCCCTCAAATCGTGCAAAGAGGGCAGCTGCTCACCCAGTATAAAAGATGTGTGAGATCCAGAGGCTGTGCTGGGAAGACCCTATCGGGGATCTCCAGCCGCTTTTGTGGATTCCTCAAGGTGCTTACTTTCCTCTTGCAGCAGGAGTGGAAGGAGACCCAGGCTTAAAGCTAGGCATAAATTTAAAGAAATGCATTGTTCTCGGTTCTCTGCTAGGTCTGCTCACATCCATTACCTGATTAACTTTACAGTGATCTCCTAAGGCAGGATTTATTTAAAGTAAAGGTGAGGGGACACTTAGGAGTTAGATAAATGACCTAACTTGAGAGTCAGGAACATCCTTCTAATTCAAGGATGATTTTTAGCAGCTTTCCAGGCTCGGAAAGGAGGTTTACCTTGAGAGTATGAGACTTAGGTTGTATCCACATCTCTGGAGTAAACTGGGCAGGGCCCAGGGCAACTGGTCATTAGACAAAACCTCAAGGACTCAACAATTATTTGTTGGATTGAATGTAATTGAATTGAAGGGCAAAGATATGAATCTCGACTCAGGTATTGTTTACAGGAGGAATTACAAGGGGGCTACCTCTTTTCTGGCCTGTGACTGTAAAACCTTTGTGGCTAAAGTGTTTATGCTCCCTCCCAATGTACTGGTTTATAACCAAAGGGTTGGGGGGTCTTAAGTAGAAGTTTGAGGGTACCGAGGGCAACAGTCCCTGAAAACCAGCTTTCCATTTTGAACATCCTGTCAACTTATGCAGGTCCCTGCACTACTGGTGGTAAAGACACACCTTATGAATAGAAAACCAGTGTGCTGGAGTGCTAAACTAGGCAAGCTGAGCACCTCGCTGCCTGTGGCTTTAGGTCCTGTTAGCTTCCATTAGAGAGAGAGCACTGGTACTGACTGGTGGAGAAACCGAATGTTGCTAAACAGCAGGCTGCCGTTCGCGGAGCTGAGCTCTGGCCTGGGAGGGGAGGCACCATATCCTGGGAAGAAACTCATCTGATCCCAAGCACCCACTAGGTGTTCTGAACCAATTAAAGCTCTTTCTGGTGCATTCTCTCATTTAATCTTCACAACTAGTCCCTTCAGAAAATCTTGTTTACACTTGACATATGGAGAAATTGAGCCCCAGTGACTTTTTGAAACTTGTCCAAGCTCACATAACTAGTAAGTGGTGTTTCCGGGATTAGCGTTCTGGAGTCTGGCTCCACCTCTAGTGAATATTCTTTGAGCTCGCCAACTTGACCCTGTGACCTTTTGGAGAGGAGAGCCTGTTCTGCATTCTTTTTTGTAGCATTCATCACAAATTATCTTAGAGGGCACACAAAATTTGAGGGCAAAAACTTAAGGGCACACAGTCCACTTTACTGTCTCCTGGAACCTTATTTTTAAACTTGGGGCATTTTCCCCACTGAGAATGTGAAAAAACAAGTACCACTCTTCTCTGTCTAGGCCTGTGGCAGTTTAGGAAGATGCGGGGAGTAGCTGAACTTCCAGGGCGCCTCCTGGGAGGGTGTAGACTAGAAGGAAGAATTAGACCTTTGTCATCAGCTGTGCTCAAGGCCATAGCTTGTAAATCCAGCCAGCTAGAGGAAAGTCCAGACCCTTTCTTCGTCATCTGGTTATCCTTCCAGAGGAGAAGAAAGGGAGAATTAAGTTTTATTCCCTTGTCAGTAGAGATTTCTATACCTTGATTTTTTTTTCCCCACAAACAGTATGATGTTCTTTTTTCTCTTACTTATTGACACATACATACTGTCCTTTTCTACTCTCCCCCAACCCATCTGTTGTTCTGTCCTCCAGCTGTGGGTAAAGAGAAGTCTTCCAGGATCCCTAGTTGGTGTCCGTTTCCACAACATCTTTTCAGGGCTTTTGTAAACAAAGCATTAGTTGAAGGGCCTGGGCTGATGGCTATAAAATGCCCCTTCTGTGGTTCTGTGCTCTCCCTCTTTTGTGGGCCCAGTCCTTTGAATCCAGAAGATATCACTCGAGGGAGCCACCGTGAGTACTAGCACAAGGTTGGTTGAAGTGCTGGTGCACGAGGTGGGCATGCAGCAGGCCAGGGAAATGCACGCCATAGAGGAGAGGGAATAAATATGTGTTCTAAGAAGTCTGTTTGAAGAAATTCTGTTCAGGTGCTGAGAAGAGTTCAGCCAGAGTGGATAATATGAATATTTGCTTTAATAACAAACAAAATGGTGTCAATCATTGGAGCCCAGCCTTGTCACTTTGCTGACAGTCACAGTTCTAACTCCGATCCTGTGCACACACAAAAATTGCATAGGGGTTGTACTGTGCATGGAGAGCTTAAACCCCGTCCCCCCCTCCCCCAGGGATAATTCTGTGCGGGGTTTTCCTATGTGCTGAGATGAGCCTGGTCCTCCACGGATGACAACCTGGGTTTTAGGATACAGCTTTGTCCTGGGAGTGCACAGAGTTATAAAGAAATCTAGATTCAGGGCAAGAATCTTTGGGGGAGATGGTGGTGGTCCAAAATCTAGGAATCCTAGATTCCTAGGAGGGTTGGCTCCTTTGACGGTTGCCAAATTTGGAGACATCCAGGGGGCCAGTGGGCAGGGTGGAGGTCGAAGTGAGGTCAAGGAAGAAGTGAATGCCCACAGGCCTCGAGCAAGGGCAAGACAGGACAGGTGATCCAGCTCATGCTTCCCTGGTCTCTCAGTCTCCTGGCAGCCAGAAAAAACAGTTCAGGAATCGGCTGGTGGGACCAGCGAGAGAAGCCTCAAGGCCAGGGTCAGACCCCCCCCCCCCTGCAAAGACCGGAGGTTCCTATGTAAGAGCAAAAGGTGGAATTTCCCTAGAGGTAGAATTGTCCGACCAAGGGTGGGGACTGGCCCTGTGTCCTCTTCGGGAGCTTTGGGTCTAGGGCCACAAGAATAGGCGCCAGTGAGGGTGTAGACTCAGGCACGTCCCTGGAGGGCGGGAGCCAAGCGCAGCCAGCAGGTGGGGCCTGGGGGCTGGACTCCGCCTCCTGCCCCAGCGCCCTCCGCCCTCCGCGCTGGTCCTAGCACCGGCCCCTCTCCCGAGCCGGAGTGCGATTGGTGGCAACGCTTGTCGCTCGGAGGGGGCCGGGCGCTTGGTTCCTCGGCTCTAGCTGCCTCTGCTGCCGCCGTCCTTCTAGCAGTGCGGGCCGGTTGGACCGCCGAGGCAACCGGCGGCTGGCTATGGGAAGTGGCGCGGTGGCGGACCAGGCTGTGGCAAAGTTTCCCAGATGCGTGTATCCAGGCTCGCGGCTGCTGGCCACCCGTGACTGCTAGGAGAAGGGCTCGGGGATTTTTAATTTAGAAAAAAAATACACCTCATATCCTTTGTCAAGCTCTCTCCGGGCTGCCAACGGCGGGAGCTCCAAACTTGGGCACGGCGGCTCCACAGTCAGTGGACATAGCTTTGGAGAACCTCGGGACTCAGGTGCTCCGGTGCCCAGCTACCCAGGGCGGGCTAGGAGGTGTGAGCGCGGGTAGTCCAGGGCGCGCGCGGTGAGGAGGGGCCCCGGGAGCTCTATATGGAGGAGGGAGCCCACAATGGTGTGCACCAGGAAGACCAAAACTTTGGTGTCCACTTGCGTGATCCTGAGCGGCATGACCAACATAATATGTCTGCTCTATGTGGGCTGGGTCACCAACTACATCGCCAGCGTGTATGTACGGGGGCAGGAGCCGGTGCCCGACAAGAAGGTGGAGGAAGACAAAGGGGACACCCTGAAAATTATTGAACGGCTGGACCACCTGGAGAATGTCATCAAGCAGCATATCCAAGGTATACGGGCGTCCCGGGAAACTTGGGCAGCCCAGGAGGCCCGGGAATGCCTAGAGCAGCGCAGGGTGCGTTGGGGCTGGTTCACATCCAACTAGCGACTGTGGGGTCGCAGATGCTTGGGGGGCTGCGTGCATGCTCTTGGCTGAGTGCGGGACCCTCATGTCTGCGGTCTTGCGCGCTTCTCCAGGGCACACGTGTGTGCAGCTCACTGGCAGTGTGGGGGCGCGCTGCGCACGTGTCCAAATGTGCGTGTGACTCCGGGCTGGTTGCTCGCGGGCTCTCGGAATTGCACACAGGTCCGACCTCAGTGTGTGTACGTGTGAATGCCTGTGTGTACAAGAGAGCGCACGCGGGGTATCGATCTCCTTTGGCCACTGTAGGGGCCCACGGTGAGATGCCTGTGCGGCCCCAGACATTGGAATTTAGAACCCACAAGCTGCGGGACTAGCTGGTGCTAGGAAGATTGCGTAGCCCCAGCCCCAGCCCCAGCCCGAGCGTGCTTGGTCACTAGTGGGAAATGCAGGGGAATCGGTGGCTGGGGGTGCTGCTTGTCTTCACCCCCACCACAGCCGTGGGCTCTAAGACCCTCTCCAGGAGCAGGTGTGGACGTGGAGAAGAAACACTGGAGCCTGGAGCTCTGTGCATTGCGGTGGCGCCTCCGCTCGGGACTGGGGGAATCCGCCCTGGGCTGCGCCTTCCGCACAGAGCCGCTGGCAGTCGGGTGAAGGCTGTTCCTCTTTGTAGTTCCACTCCCGGGTCCAGGGAGTGGCTGGGGTGGAGCAGATACACCCGATGAGTCTGGAGTCTAAGGCTGTGCTGGGAGGTTGCGCTCCAGGCCAGGGCTGGGGCCAAGGGGATGGTGGGGTACCCCCATAGAGGTGACCCGTCCAAGGAGCTGTCACAGGCCAGGGATGGAGAACCCCCGGCACCACCAGTGCCAGGTATTCACACACATGCAGGTCTCTCACATTCGCACTTACCTGTTCTTTGCTGCTCACTCCCCCTGCTTTCCACCAGGCTTGTGAGCTGCTTAAGGGCAGGTCCAGCCGAGCCTCATTCAGCTGTAAATCTGCCAGGCCCCCTAGGTATTGGTTCCAGCACCCCACAGGGGCACTCTCTCTTGATCACATGTGGGTGTCTAGATCCAACTCTTGCACCTGCCGCTCCTGCCAGGGTGGGGACAGCTGCTCTGTCCACATTTGGTGTTTCCTCGCTTGTCCAGAATAGTTCCTTCCTGAGGGAGGTTCAGGTGAGCGCAGGAGAGGTGTACATATCCCTTGTGCTTCCCGACTGATGACTTCAGAGCAAGTTCATGGCTCTGACACTTGCCCAGAAAAGGAGACTGTTGACAGCTTCTCCTTCATACCTGCCTCTGCCTCTCAGCCTGGCACTGGGCTTGGCGGAACAATTTATCTTTCTGATGGTGCCTGTTGCTGCTCCTATTTCCTTGTCCTTTTCCATCCCATGGGTCTGGATTGACAATTCATCAGCAATAGAAGTACAGTGTTTGCCCCAGGATGATTCAGAATGTTCCCAGGGAGATACAAGGCCATTCCTTACTTTGACATTTCCAGTTTGCCACAGATTTTGAGGGATTTTTATTCACAGATTCTGTGTGTGTATGAATATGTTCCTGGAGAATGATTCTCTGTGCTTCCCAGGCTGACCAGGGAGGGGGGGAGCAAGGTACTACTTTGAAAAGCAGTGAGGAGACCACATCACACAGTGTATAACGCTCTACATGAAAATGAATGCGATGTTGAAGTTGAAAGGAGACTTTGTGATTTTTTTCTCCCAGGAAACCTTATAACTTTGCATCGATTGGGACTTTCAATCACACTCGTACACCTAAGAACAATGAGAGGGGTGGAACAAGAAGGGGGAGCAGGATCCTTAAAATATATGTTGGTACAGTTCCCTTGTATGCATGAGATGACTGTATTATGACTCCCGTGGATGTTCAGAGATGACCAGATTCTCAGGACAGAAAGCCACAACCCCGTGGGGATGAGGAAGGGTTGGTGTCAGGGAGAAGACTGGACGTGAGGCAGGTGGAGGGCAGAGGTTATATGGTTGGCTGTGCCATGATGGCATAGTGACTGCTAGTGACAACTCCCTTGGTGGTGCCAGGGCCATGCCAGAGCTGGGGTTCAGGGAAATTTAGGGATTTACCTTATTTGGGTTTGGGGCCTACAAAGCTTCGGACTGGCCAAGTGCATCTCTCTGAAGGCAGAGGAAGGGAAAGGACAAGGTTAGACTCTTATACTTGGTGTTATGGGCAGTTTATGTGTATTCCACTGTCAGGTGTCCTGTGGTCAGGAGAGACTTTTGAGCAATCCAGTTTACTCTGCTGAGTTAGGGGGGATAAAGGATAATAATAATAATAATAATAATAATAATAGCTAAAAATTATGCAGCACCTATTATATGCCAGACAGTATTCTAAGTATATCAACTTCATTAATCCCCACACCCGTATGAGATAGGTAGTAGTAACTTCATTTTACAGATGGAGAGGTTATATGACTTGTTTAAGGTCACACCATTGGCGTGTGGTAGTGCAGGGATTTAACCCAGCTACTGTGGCTTTAGAATCTGTGTTCTTAATCATGTACTCTGCTGTCTCCTAAAAGGGCTAAATGGGTCAAAAGGGAAACAGTGCTTCCCTCGACTCCTTGATGGAATTTGATATCAGAGTTAGAGACCTCAGAGGGTGGTCCAGGAGTGATGGCATCAGAGCCTTACAGGTTGGAGACTTCCTAAATAAACTTGGGAAGCTCTGAGTTTGTTTGTTTGTTTGTTTGTTTTTTGTTTCATGCTGGGAGGCAGAGGTTACATTCACTTAAAAAGTGTTTGCGGAACAGCCGGGACAGTTCCTGGCATTCACAGAGAGTAGGTATTAGATGGACAAGGGGATGAATGAATGAGCACACAGTGCGGATGCCCAGTGCACCAGTTAGTCATTAATGAAAACATTTCCACTCTGAAATGAATGTGTTTTGCTTTGGAGCCTTGCTCAGGCTCCTCTTTGCTTTGGAAGGAAAGTTGTCCCGGAACTTGCAAATGTCACAAAATGTTCTGCAGGATGTTCCATAGGACTTGCAATTAGAAGAGGCTTTGGAGCATCACCCTAGAGGTCTGTTCTAGTCATGACTGAAAAGTTTATATTCCTCATGGGGGTTGCAGTGGTATTTCATTTTAATTTGTTTTCTGATTGAATGATTTAATTAGATAGTGTTTGGGACTCTCTTGAGAATGTGAATTGCAGTTTTGAGAATTTTGTGTTTAGCCAAATAGATGGTAAACGAGAGGGTGAATAAATCCAGATTAAAAAAGTGGCATCCTGATGGTTTGGAAACACAAGATAACTATTAGAACAGGTCTGGTCTTAGGAGGAGAGAGGCCGGATTGCTGGAGCTGGCGAGGCGGGCTAAGTAAAGGTGTGCTGAAGCAGGCCTGCGTTTGGGAGGCCTTAGGACATGGAAATGCCGACTCACGTATTTTGGAAGCCCTAAAACAGCATTCGCCTTTTGTCGATTAGCATCTTTTTGAATATGTAAATGAATGTGCCCATATGAAAGAAAATATTTTAAAACGTATAAAAGTGCCTCTAATTTATTCTACCCTAATACAACTAGTTTGCATTTTGAGCATTCCCTTCCAGCTTTGTCCCTCTGTCTCCACATTTAAAAACAAAGATGTAGTCATGTTTTACATGCAATTTTTATTCCTTTTTTCAATTTGCTTGTCGTTCGTAGCATTTTTTTCATGTTTGCTACATGGTCGATTGATTCAGTCCTTATTTACTGGAGACTTAAATGTGCCAGGAACAACACTGGGTTGGTAACTTTGGATACAGAAGTGAATCAAGACACTTATGGTCCCTATCATAGTAGTAGGTTGGTTTTTCAAGAACAATATAATCCCTCGTATTCAACAGAGTCAGGGCTTGTTAGTCAGTTAATGGAAAAATTGGTTGAAGTGGAGAATAAAACAAGACACTACATACATATAATTAATATTTTGTTTTACTGGTATTCAGTAGGTCCATTGATTTATCAGCCTTTCCATGTAAGGCCAAGCATGCTCTCTGATGCTCTTCCTTGCATAAATACTCCCATAATGTGCTGTTTACAAAGTCTGAGTTTTTATTTTTATTTTATTAATTCATTGAGAACTTAAAGATGCTTATGAAGCAGTCCCAGTGTAGTAGGTTAAATTTTTATAATTTCTGTCTGGTATGTTGCAGTCATTTTGCTCACATGTAATTTGACTGCTATTTAAGTGACTAGCTTTATAAAGTCTTTCCAAGTATTTAAATTGATTTTCTTAGAAATAACAACTCTCATCTTTTTAGTCATATTCCATTGTATGTAATACATAATTAAATTATGCTATCACAATGACAAGTACCACGAGTATAAACACATTTGGGAACAAACCCACTGGATTGTTGGTAAGCGTACAACTGAGTTGCTAGCAGGAGATTTGAGTGGGAGTAGAAGAGAAAAGCTGACAAGGGACAAAGGCATCCTTGTTTGCTTCATAGGGGGAGTGAAAGCGTGGTTCATCTGGAGAGGTGATTCAGTGGAGGATTTTTAAAGAGAACTTTTACTGTATTTTTAATGACTGCATAATATTCCACCATCAGTACACCATTATTGAGGTGACCACTTCCCTATTCTTGAGCATTTGATTTTCTGTTATAAATAATGCAGAAATAAACATCTTCACCTCACTGTTCTCTTCATTTGAATTACTTTTAAGGGTATATTTCCAGAAGTGGGATTACTACTAACTCAAAAATATGAACCTTTTTTTGAAAGATTGTTTTTCAAAGGCCTTTCCACCCAGGAGCCAGCAATGTATTATTGTACTGGTTTCATGGAGCCTGGCCAGCATTGGGTGTTATCACTCAACATTTTCTGGGCTAATATAATCACTGTCAAATGTCCTATTTTTTTGATCTCTACTCCTTTGATTACTATAGAACATGACATCCTCCCCGGCCCCCGTGTTTGACTTCACCTTGCATCGGTGTCCTTTTGTCAAACTTTCTCTTGGCCTGGCAGCGTTTGTGGTTTGTGTTTTGGATAGTTGTATTCCATTTAGATATATCATAAGTAAATAATGCCTCTATTCTCTAACATAGTATGTAATTTTTGCTTTACATAGGTACCTGATGGCAGGGGTTTTCAAACTTTGTCCGTAGGAGCCCCAGGCTTCTAGAAGGTTTGATCTGGCCCTAAGAAGTGAAAGGGTGCACTTCTCCTGGGCCTCTCCTGCACCCACCCTCCTCCCTCATTGCAGCCAATGCAGCTGCTCTCTACTCTGTCTTATATTGGGTGTTGTGTGAAGCATCCCACTTTTAGAAAGGCTCTGTGTTTTTTTTTACAATTGTTTGAAAATCGTGATCACGATTTTCAAACAGGAAAGATCAGACTGTTACATTTTTGTGAGAGATGATAGTAGCATAGGGAATTCAGAAAAGTACACAGATCTAAAAGGAAATTGAATTCCTGGGTGGTGTTCTCATAACAGCTCTTTACCCTCCTGAATACTGTGATTAATAATGCATTACAATTATGACTAATTTCTAAATCCATTATCTTACTTTGTTGAGTCAAGATTATCCCAACAATGGGAGAAATGGATTATTAACTGCTTTTTGTTTCCTAAAAGTTTATTAGGCATATTATGTGCATATTAATGTATATCAGCTCAGTAGCAGCAGGTTGCTCACGGTAATTGTAGACCAGCTATGGTCCTTAAAAATCAGAAGATGTTCAAGGTCTGGAGGTTGGGAGATATTTTTGCTCCCTAGGTAACAAGCTTTTAGATGTTACCTAGAATTGGCTGGTGTCCTCCTCGTCTGCCCTCTGACTTGGCAGGGTTGTGAAGAAGAGGGTGTGATGTTGGCTGAATGCTTGCAGTTTACTTGAAGAAAGGGTGTCACTTAAACGATAAGGCTATTTGTCCTTCAGAATGAACTGTGGCATGTGAAGTTATATTAGTAACAGTGATTGATATTTTGAGAGAGTTCAATAGCAGGATGTACAAGTTGAGCCCAATTACCTTTATTAATAGCTCAGAACCACATCTTTATGGACTAGAAAAACCTTGCCAAAGAATACAACTTTTTCCCATGGCCAAAGAATTTTTATTTTTATCCAGAAGCATGTAGGCTGTAAAATAAATGAGTTCCACATTCTTTCCCACTCACTTGACATAAATTGTTGTTTGCCCTTGATAAGTAGGTTGATGTAGAATCTCAAGGAGAATTCAGAATGAAATGTTGGAGAACCACAGTCTGGTTTTCTGGTTTGTGAGGGCATCAAAGGTCAGCGTCAGCTGCTTGGGTTAGGCTGGTCTGTGACTTTCCAAAGGTATTAATTGGATTCAGAGCCACGTACAAGGTTACGGGAGTATCTTCATTACCATCCTGTAGGATTTCTGACTTCACTTGCCTTGAAAAGCTGAATGGGCTGTAGCCTTGATCTGAGGCTTGAAGGTCCCTTTAGGATTGTTGGCCTTTTTCATTGCTTGGGTTCTATTTAAGAGTCTGGGATAGGCAAGCTGCCCTGTGGAGAGTCACACAGAAGGTGGTCTATTTGTAGGCGATGTTGCACAGAAGTTCCTTTGGGCAAGAACTAAGCTGAATGTGAGTGGTGAAGGCAGCCAGGAGTCAGCAAGGTGGGATTTTTGGAGATAGAGGATTAGGCATGAAGCTGAAGAGGTGGGAGTTCACAAATGTTGAATGAGCACTGCAGTAGGGAGCAAGGGGCAGAGTGGGTTAGGTCTGCCAGTTGATCCAGATTCAGTGAATGGTGGGCTGTATTTTTTATGCAGGCTTTCCAGGCCTCCCTAGGGCTCCCTAGGGGGTTCTGCCTGGAATTTGTCAGAGAAGTGATTATGTGTTGGCACTGACAATAGTCATCTTACCCAATCTCAGTTTGCCTTTGGGGTCAGAGTCAGCTCCATTCCACAATGCAGTGCTTGAGCAAGGAGTTCTTGATATTTTCCTTCCTCATACCCACACATGCCTCCACCTGCAAGGCGCATGCCCCTGGGCAGGCCAGGATGCACATCCCAACCATTGCGTTTATTTTCACTCCATTTCTTTTTTCTCCCACTTCAGAAAGCATAATAGTATGTAAGAGAGTGTGATAACCTTGAAATCCCTTCAATTCATTAAACTTAATCATTCATAAGGTTTGGTACTTAAATTATTATTAATAACAAATTACTGAACAACTGTCCCAACATACAGTATGTGGTGGCAGTGATTGGGAACAACTGTTGTTCTGGAATCTTCTGTGTGGTCTATGCACTCTTTGTGCACACAGTTGAGTACAGCGAGCAGTAACTTTAAGCAAAGGACTCCTCACTATATGATGCTTTGGTAATTTTTCTGGCTACATAACTATGGAATAAAATATATTGGTCGAACAGATCATCCCGTGGCTATGCAGCTCTGAGATGTAGTTCTCTTTCGCTGCCTGACATTCATGTTCAGTTCTGTGAATTGGGTTTGCTGAGAGCCCTAAGTGTCCAGCCCCAATGAGACAGTGACAAGCTTCTGCATGACACCACTGCTAAAATGGCGATAGAACCAGCTGACATACTTCACTGGGTTACGTTTTGTTACCACTGTCGTTTAAGAGCTTACAAAAGTACAGTGTTTGGAAAGATCGAGGGAAGTGGCATCTGCAAACACCTCCTTAGGACAGATGAGGACGATGAAAAACGATGCCTGAACAAGAGACTTGGGGTAAAGTCTTTGACGTGAATGGGCTCATTTCACCAGTGTCCAGAGTTTATGTCTCGGAGCGGAGCACCCTGTGTAGATGGCTGGGTGCCGCATCGTAACAAGCTCTGGTGCATAGTTTGGCTTCACCGGTCCGACGTGCCCATCTCTGTCCTCTGGGAACTTAGGGTTAAAGGCCATTGAGATCCCAGAGGACTGGGAAGGTAATTCAGGGACCCAGGCAGGACAGGATTTGCAACTTGGTTTCCTAAGGGTCATGCTGTGGCATCTGGGCATCTAGGGGAACAGTACCAAAATTGCCTGCGCCTATGAATGTGAGTGAGGAAGCTAAGGACAGATTTGAAGCTACAGAAGTGACCAATGAGAATTCTAACCAAACTCTTGATTTATTTTCAGAGCAACAGGCATATAAAGAATTGAAGTTGTATCAGGGGGAATGGAGGAAGAACTACTCCTGAGTGTCAGGGCTAGGTACTGTCCATGCACATTGCTTTTTATCTTCACAGCATAGTAGGGGGAGTTTTAGAGGTGAAAACATTAAGACATAGAGACTTAGAGAGTTTTCCCAAGGCCACAGTGCTGACAGGTGGTAGAGCCAAGAAGGGAAACTGTCTCCAACATGTGTGTTCTTTACAGAATAGAAAGTATGACTGACACTGGCACAGAGAGAGGACCAGGAGATCGTGTCATCAAAGACTGTGTGAGAGTCTAAGCTCAGAGGCCTCCGGTCAGGTGGGAGACGGGTGGGTGAGGGAGACAGGCAGGTGGCCGGTCTGTCCTTGTGTAAGCGAGGAACCTGGAGGCTGGGGCGCCAGAGGGAGAAGGCCTTGCTTTGGAAAGGAGCGTGAGGTGCAGCCCTGAGGGCTGTGGAGAGACTTCTTTCCTGGACCGTCGTGGATCCATTTGGTTGCTGTGGGGCCCCCAGGAACTCGTTCTTGTAGAAAGAGAACAGTGTACCAACTGCAGGCTAAAAGCTCATTCACATTCCACATGCGAATTTTGAGCACCTATTGAGTGCCGGTCACTGCTGAGTGTTTTTTGTGCACTGGCATAAGTGGCGTGTCTTCTAGGGTGACCAACTCGTCCTGTTTGGCTAGGACTTTCGATGTTTTCAACTAATAGTGCTGATTCCAAGGAGGCCCCTCAGCCCTGGGCAGACCTGGGTGGTTGGTCAACCCTGTCTTCTTTCTCAGTGAGTTCTGTTCAACGGTAACTCCTAGCAGCAGGGCAAAGTCACCCTGCTGATTGCACCATGCCTGTGTCTTCTGCTGTCCGTGCTTGAATGTCGACTTTGTTCAAGAGTGATAAAGAGGACAGTGAGGGGCCCAGCAGCCCTTGTCCTATCCCCTTCTCCCCCCAGTCCACATGTTGCCTCCTCTCTCCTTTGTTATTCGTTCCCCCTTGGCATTCTCTGTTTTTTAGCTGTCTGAGCCTCTCGGGATTTGGAAAGAAAAAAACAACAACAACAACAATTGCTGTAAATGAAAACTCTAATAAAGTGGTTTGGGCACAGAACATCAGCAGCAGTTTATCTGCCCCAAACAGTAGGAGTCCGTATTAATAACTTTGTGATATATGCTGGAAAGTTAAAAGTAAGCAGAAATCTTACTTGAGACCTGCAAGTGTGACTTTATTCCTTTATTGAACTAATCTCTCTTCCTGTGTATGCTGGTGACATTTTCTATTATCCATGTGGAAGATTCTTCTGGATCTTGTGTTACAGATTTATTTAGCTGTGCCTTGGTTAGGGTCCCAGAGCAGAGGAGTGGGTTTTCTGGTTTCTCTTTATTGCAGTTGTAATAATCATCATACTATTTCCCTGGTGGGAGAGAGGGAGCCCTGGGAGGATGGGGGGAACGGTTTGAGGGGCTATGGGAGAGGCTTTAGACCTGCCTCTCTGTTCACGGACTTGGAGAGAGTCTTTTAACATTTTGGTTTCTTCTGCTTCTAAATCTCAGTTTAATAATAAACTGATCCTCTGATTTGTTTTATTTTCTAAAGGAGAGTATGGAGGAAAGTATAACATGCAGGAATTATGATGTAGACCCTTCAAGTCTATAATTGGGCCAGGCTTTAAAAAAAATCATTGGGGGAGTTATGTTAGAAGGGGAAGCCAGTGGAAAGTTGATAGAAGAGACTTTCATTAGTGATTCAAAAATTGGAAGAAAGAACCAGTGAGGAGGTATAGAAGAAATTGGTCTGAGCTTGCCTGGTAGATGGGAAGGGGAGGAGAATTGGTATTTGTCGACCACCTGTTAAGTGCTAAATGTTTTACATTTGTTACACCATTTTAATGTAAGCAACTCTGTGGAATAGTGTTGGTGCCCCTCCCCCATTTTACGGTTGAGGAAATTGAGGCTCAGCACCTGTCCTGTGCCTGTCCTTTGCTGTCCGAGGTTATGCAGTGAGGAGACGAGACCTTGTTTCCGCTGTCAGCCCCTTAGGAAGGGGCTAGGGACCCTCTTGTTTTTCTGCTCTACTGATGCTGATGAAGACGTAATAGGCTCATCCCTTTCTCTTCGCAGATAATTCTCAGAGGAGACTGGAAGAAGGGTTCATGAGAGTGGCAAGGCTCTGAGATGAGTACAAAGCGGATGTCCTGTGTCTCCTTCCCTGGAGACACAGGAGCTCACCAGGGACAGAGCCCTCTAGAAGGCTGAGGGAGGCTCCAGACATGGCTCTCGGCAGCGGGCAGTGTTGCTCTTTCCAGGAGAGAGCTTAGTGTGAACAGGACCATCTCTTCCATTCATTCAGGTCACAGCTCTATTGGGCGTCCTCCAGCTCAGGGCACGGTCAGGTCCAGGACCGAGAGGGGACTGGTGCACACAAAAGAAACAGCAGACATGTCAGGGTCTGCCGGGAACTTCCCATATAAATGAGGATTATTCAGGATGAAGCGGATGAAAACAATGGGCCCCAAGCTCTGTGGGCAGATGTAGGAGGTAGACCTTAAGGTTCACATTGTTTATTGCGGCCTGGGGGCCCCATGAGATGGCTGGGAGAAACTGCAGACCTGCTTCCAGTTTCTATTCTCCTCTACTTTGGCGGGGAGTTTGGTAGTGGCCTAAAATGTACTCCTCCCTTCTGACATTCACGTGCTCACCTTCTTCCCTTCCTTCATTCAACCAGTATTTCTTGAGCACCTATTAGGGCTTGGGAACACATCAGTGGAACAAACGCAAAGATATGATGGGGTTACAATGAACTGAGGTGGTCAGGGGCTCAGCTATAAGCAGAGCCTTGAAGAAAGTGAGGCGTGAACTCTGTCTAGGGGAAGAGAGTTCCAGGTGGAGGGAACAGCCAGTGTAAAGACCCTGAAGCAGGAATGTGCCATTTGTCTTGTTTAAGGAACAGTGGTGTGGCCAGTGTGGCCAGACCAGAGTAATGGTGGGAGAAAGGGCTGGGGGCGGGGCAGACAGGGGCCCCTGGTTGCAGGCTGTGCAGGCCTTGGAGGCCACTGTGTGAGGACTGCACTGGGAGGAATGGAGAGCCACTGGAAGGGGTGAGAAGAGGAGGCCGGCTCCGAAAGGCATCAACCCAGGCGGTTCTGTGGCTGCTCCCTGAATGCAGCTCGTGGTCTTGGCACTGAGCCAGGTGTAGTGGGCAAGGACAAAATATAGGGGACAATGGTCCTTTTCTTTTAAAAGCTCATAATCAGGCTGGAAAGACAACACAAGAAACAGTTGAGGCTTGTTTGTAAGCTAATGCAATGAAGGGAAAAATTGAATTCTAGGAGTGTGTGCTGTCGGAACAGACTTCAGGGAGGAATTGGGATTTATGACACACCTTTGAAGAATGAGGAGGATTTAGAGTGGAGTTGGGAAGATTTTCAGTGTGCGAGTTAGATATTAAGCAAAACCAACAGTTTCCTTGTAGAGGGAAACCTGAGTTCTCTCATGTAGGGTGCAGGTAGACAGTGATCAAAATCAACCGTGTACACGTTGGATGACCTTGGGCAAGCCTCTTCAATTCCCAGTGCCTCAGTTTCCCTAACTGAGAACAGTCACTCCTTAAACACTGCAGCATTCTGATGCTGATTAAATGAGGTGATGGCAGGAAAGCAGCCCCACCCTACCCATCACCTGGTAGGCATGGGGGGCTTGTTCTTTTCTTTAGTCTTCCTTTTCCCCTTCTTTCCTTCACTCCCACTATCTTTCCTTTTGGGAGCTTGCATAGAGAATGTGGTCAGGAATACATTTTCTTGTTGTAACACCTAGCATATCAGATTTGAAGCCTATTTCAGTGCAGTTAGACGCCATGTAGGTATTCGGACCTTCCCAGTAAAACACAGGCTGAGATAGTCCCAGGTGAGACTAGAGGGAGCCCAAACCGCCCCTGATGACAGCTTCGTCAGGAATGTGTTTGTTGAAACCTTGGCTGGTGGGAGAGTTAAGCAAGCTGTCCAGGTTCCTGGCCAGAGTCTCACTTCTGAGGGGGAGTCTCCTTGAGGACAGACTTGTGTTTTCCCCCATCTGGACCTCCCAACAGAACTGGAGCCGCATCAGCCTGTCTTCCTGCCAGGGTGAATTTGATTTAACTCAAAGCAGTGTGACTTGTAATTTCAATCGCAGGCAGGAAGGTGTGATTTAAGACAATTGTCAGGAAGATTCAATTTAATTTTTTTTCTTCCCCCTCTACAAAGTGTGCATTTTGTTGCCTGATATAATTTTAGTATACATTCTTTACAGCTCAGAGATAGATGTAGTTTCACACTGGGAAGGTACACTCTACTTTTTTTTTTTTTAGTACTTATCTACTTTAAGTCCCTTTGAAAAAGATTCCTTTCTAGTGACAGCAGAAAACTGAGGATAGGTTTTGCTTTTTCACTAGAGAGAACTTCAGTAAATCATTATGAAAATTCCTGGGTGATAAACCATTTCGTGATTAGCAGGGGTTATTTTGGTCACTTATTAGTAGGACATTAATTGCCTTAATGAACAATAAAAAATAATTATTTTATTTACTTGAAACTGTACAATTGTGAATTTTGAGTATTTTCAACAATAGCCAGATTTTTTTAGCAAAACATGTGCAAGTATTTTTGACTTTGTAATTACTTTAGAAGTACAGAAAGTATGCAATGATTTTTTAAATAGAAAATTCAATGTCTTGTTTCACCCTGGCCCATATTAGAGACTTAGAGTATTGTGTTGTGCAGCTCAGTGCGGTCCTTCCCTTTTTTCTCATTATTAGCAAAGAAGAGTGAGCTTTCTCAAGTCGAATCTCAGTTGTGAAGGTTCTAGTCTGAAGGATCTTTACTTAGAATCAGAGCGTACTAGAGCCAGTAGTTAACATCACCCTCAAACTGTGTGCTGAGGGCCCCAAGGCTCAGCAAAACATGACGACTGCACTGGGTGCCCTTTCCTGGGCCCTGGAGACTCCAGAATGGGGATCCAGGGCTCCTGAATCAAGTCTAGAAAGTTTCCTTCTACACCCACTTACTTCCCTCAACCTCAGAAGAAACTTCTGCAATGAGAAGGTAAAAGCCCTAGTTGTACATTCTCAGATGAAGGCAGATGATTAAGGGCAGTGGATGGGTAGATTTTCAAACAGGCAGATTTCCTTAGATGGAGTCCCAGGGATGAGGCTAGAGGGGTCCTCAGTCCCCTTTCCCTGGCCTGTCTGGGCCCTGGGGCCTGCACCCTATGGGCTGGGATCATTGTTAGGTTTGGGCATGTAGCACTGTTGAGCAGGACCTGACTTCGGATCTAAGCGGTGTGTGGGGGTGCCTGATGATGCCATCTCTGTATTGGGCGCAGTTTTCTTCCCAGCTTTTCAAATCCCAGAGGTGGTGCAGATGGAGGAGGAGCAGACATTTGACATCAAGGAGATAAAGAGAGAGAAAATTGTGATTTATCAGGTACCAACTAGATGTTTGGTGCTGTTCCATCCACTTCTTCTCATTTAATCCATAAAATAAGCCTGTGAGTTCATTGACCCCATTTTACAGATGATAAAGTTGTACTGTGCTGTAACTACTAATCTGCTTTTCTCATCACACTATGGGTTCCTTGCGGGTAGGAACAAGGTCCTGTTTTTTCCCTTTTCCAGTTTTACACAGTGGCAGGCATGTAGTTAGGACTAAGTAGGAATTTGTTGAATGACTGAAGGGGTAAATAAGCAGGCCTGCCTAAAACCACTTAGTAAGAGGATTCATATCCATGTCTCTGGCTTCCAAGCTGTCTGGAAGGGAGGTCAGAGGACTGAAGAGCTGGTTCTCATCCCTTCAGGCTTGGGGGTGGCATGCAGGTGGCTTGTGGGAGGTGATCTCATATTGCTTCCTCCTTGTGGTTCAGGGACAGGAAAACACATGCTCCTGGGGTCTCTTTCATGGCACCTCATAGCTTATACTGTTGTTTCAAGGTTTCATGCCAGGGAAGCTACAGCTCAGTGGTGTGTGTGTGTGTGTGTAAAATGTGCTTTTCTACACGGAGATTCCCCTAGGAGTCAGCTGGCGAGAGAAGCATGAAGCCTTCAGGGGACCCTCGATGTCTTTATTTTAATAAAGCTGTCACTTGTGGTCACTTTCAAACAAAAGCAATCTTGTGGGTACAGAAGGGGGAAAATAAACCTGAACCAAAAGCAGAAACTAATGTCAGAAAAGATGCAGCTGAACAGGGATGCTCTGCTTCAAAAGGAGAGGCAGAGTTGAGGTCATTAAATGGGTACCTGGGAAAGTCAGTAGGAAAGAGGAAGCATGGTTTGATTGCCAAGAAAGAGTAAGGACTTCCTCAGGGCTTTTGGGTAAAGGGAAAGTTGTCCTTTGGTTTCCCAGCTTAAGTGGCGACTTCTTGGCTTCCTGTCTGTGCTGTGGCCTGTGCAACCCTCAGAATGGATCCCACCATCTTGAGGTGTCTTTAGGGTGGTGGAAGTGAGTTGGGACTTGTCCTTCCACATTCAGGAGAGAGGTGGCAGGAACTGTCTGCAGGGAGGAGGAAGGACTGTCAGAGAGGGCAACTCTGGAGTCAGGAGAGGGTCTTCCTTTGGGCCCTGTTGAAATTCCTTGGGTACCACAGGCACAGGAAGAAGTTTCTTTTCTGCTTCAGCCCATCTGGACAGAGCAGCCCATTAGCAGGAGCCATAGATTACTACCATTTTTCTTTACCTGTTATTCCCTGATATTTTCAATTTGAAAGAGTCACTTAATTGGTAGGGTGGGAGAGGGCATAGTAGACATAGGAAAAAATTGAAAATATCATTTAAAAATGACTATTTCATTCTTTTTTTTTATGTCAGCAGACAGATGGCTGCCTCACCTTTTGCCTACAGCCAGAAGCAATAGCCTGGTGGGTCAGTGAAGAGAGCAGTGATTTTATTTTTCTTTTCATTTCAAACAGATTGTGTAGCCCTTGGGGTATGGGGGACCAGTGGAATGAAACTCTGGGCTGGGAAACTAATTATGCCTCCCTGCATGGCTGAGCTAGTTAATACCAAACTGTCATTGGGGCTGATTCTTCCCTGGGGCAGCAAAGCTTCCCAGATTCCTTATCTCTTTCTCTTTGCCTAGGGAGAGGAGTCCTTTTGGTTTTTGCCAGTTTGAGAGAACAGAAGCAAAATCCAAGAAGCTTCTCGAAGCTCTGAAATGGTGCTCTGGGTTTGGTTTCCAAAAGTGACCTTCTGATACACAGCCAGTCCTGCCTTTTCCACCTCAGATGAGGTGCTGACTTTTGGAGTCAGATACGCTCGGCTCAAATTCTGGTGCTGCCACTCACTGGTGTGCTGTCACCAGAGGCTGCCCAGAGTATCTAGGACTGGAAGCAGATTGCTGGTCCACCTTGTCCCTTCCCCCTCCGCAGCCGTGTGGGCTCAACAATGTGTCGCCTGAATGGTAAGCCTGCTTCCCTTGATTGATCCTTATACTGAGACCCAGCCAGGTGCATGGCATGGTCAGCATGGTGTCTGTCACCTGTGGAGACCACACCTGACAATGGATAACCAGAAATTCAATAATGATTTTAAATGGATTCTTAACTTATTAATCAAGCCAATACACAGCTTTGAAAAATGGTTATACAGATATGAGTAAGACATATTTATTCAATTTATAGATAATACAGTTGTTATGCTTTGCAGTAATTCTGGCCCCAGTACTTTCTGTCCCCTCTTCCCCCAATCTGGAGATCTGTGGCCCACAGTCCGTGCAGTCCCCAGCTAGCCAGACATCTCAGGTAGCAGTGGGTCTAGTAACATCTATGGGACTTTTTAGGACAGAAAAAGAGTTTTAAATATTGGTGGAAGCACTTGAAACTTGTGCTTTGTGACGACATGAAAATCATGAGTATTCAGCTTGCGCACAATCTCAAGCAATTAGGCAGATGCATATTTCCAGGGAGGATGTGTTGCCCTGGCAGCTGAGGGCACTAGGGCTGTCTGTCATTTCAAAACCAGATTTCCCTGGTGACTTCAGAGTCTTATTTTAGGGAAATCTGGGAATGAGTTCTCCCAGACAGTCCTATTTCCTTCCTTACCTTTGCCAGGCTGCATTCCCCTTGCCTCATCCATATACCTTGACTTCAGCTCAGAACTTACTGAGCTGCCCGAGAAAAAGCTCCCTAGATTCTGAATGCTGAGGAGGTAAGTGATTGAGAACGGAAGCAAAGCGGCCAGCTTCCAGCCTTGGAGGATGGCTGTTATGTGGCAAAGCTTATTATTCTTGGCTGTGTTTTGCTTATAGCCCAGTTCTCTCATGTTGAATTTCCCACTGGAATTAATCGATTGTCTTTGGAGAAGCGCCAAACACAGATTGAGATGGTTGATGGGAAGACACGGCTTAGAACTATATCCCCTTTCAAAGGAGACTTTGTGTCAGTCAGGAATTTCTTCTAAATTTTCAGGAGAACCAGAGTTTTAGCAACTACAGGATGGGGCAAAAGTAGGTTTACAGTTGTGAGCACATGAAACAGAGTTTATTCTTGTATTATTATTATTTATTAATTATTGTATTATTTTCCACACAAACAACTGTAAACAATTGTATATCCTTAGGTTTCTGGGACAAATCAGTGCTAAAAATTCTGATCTGCTGTCCCCAGAAACCATCTAAACAAATCGTAAATTCTAGTATTTCCAAAGTTTACTGCTCATATTGATTCCTGTACCTGGAAGCAGTGCAAGCCCTTGCCAGACCACATGCCCCTTATTTTTAATTTAGACGATATGGTCACAATGAAGTAAGCAGAACGCTGGTAAATGGAGCCAGCTGTACCCTAAATGATTTTTTTTTTTTCAGTGCAAATCACATGGGGTTAGGAGAAGCATTTCAGAAATGGCAGTGTGAGGAACTCGGTGGATCCTCTCCGCAGTTAACAACAACAACAACAACAACAACAACAACAACAAAGAACCACTGGTGAAAATAATTTAAAAAAACCCCAACCATTTAAAGTCTCTGGAAGTTGCTATAAGATCATACATGAAATGGAGAAACACTTTTTCAAGCAAATCTAAGTCTCAATGAGAATAGCAGCAATCTGTGGCTTTGGAGCCATGGCTTGCTCCTTCCCTGCACCCCATTTCAAAGAGATGGGAGCTGTTCCCTGGGCGCATATAGACAAGAAGACAGATCAATAGGGATTATGAAATCTGAAGAAAAGAGATAAACTGATTTAAAAAGGAACTGCACAAAACATTATGCACCATATTGTATTGTTGGATCTAGAATGCAGAAATGTAATATTTGATAATAACAGCATAAAGGAATTAAGCATCAGAATTAAATTAATGGAGTTAGATGCATTATAATGTATATTGTAAACCTTAGCCACTAAGAAAATAACTCAAGAAATGTAGTTAAAAATCATTAAAGGAATCAAAATGTTGTACATTATTCACTTAATGCCCAAGAAAGCAGTAAAGGAGGAAAAGAGGAAAAATAACAAAAGAATACACGAGATATATAGGAAACACAAAGTAAGTTGCAGATGTAAATCCAACCATAGCAAACTGTCCACTCAAAATGTAGATTGTCATGGGAATGCAGACCGGTGTAGCCCACCGTGGAGAACAGTATGGAATTTCCTCAGAAAATGAGAAATGGGACTGCTTTTTGATCCAGTGACTCCACTGCTGGGATCATACCCTAAGAGCCCTGAAACACCAATTTAAAAAAACCTATGCACCCCAATGCTCATAGCAGCACAATTTTCCATAGCCAAGTGCTGGGAACAGCATAAATGTCCATCAGTAAATGAGTGGATCAAACAACTGTGGTACATGTACACAATGGAACACTATGCAGCAGAAAGAAAGAAGGAACTCTTGCCTTTTGTGACAGCATGGATGGAACTGGACAGTATTATGCTAAGTAAAATAAACCAGGCAGTGAAAGACAAACACCACATGATCTCACCTATAAGAGGAACCTAATGAATAAAAGAAACAAAGGAGCAAAATAGAACCAGAAGCATAGAAACAAGGAACAGACTGATAGTGACCAGAAAGGAGGGGGAGGGGGATAAAGGAAGGAGAAGGGGAGGAGCCTAGTCAAAGAATAGGTATAAATGACCCATGGACATGTACAATAGGGTGGGGATTAACTCTGGGAGTGAGAGTGGGAGGGGGGCTGGGGCAGGGGTGAACACTGGGGAAAACTGGGACAACTATAATAGAACAACAAAAAAAAAGAAAAATGAATGTAGATTGTCAGACTTGATGTAAACACAAGATTCAGCTATATAATGTCTAAAGGAGATGTACTGTTAAATAAAGTACAAATTGCTTGAAGAGGAAAGGATGGAAAAAGATATAACAATAAGAAAGATGCGGTGGCTATATTAATATCAGACAAAATAGACTGTAAAACAAAAAACTTGTTGCTAGAGAAAAAGAGGCACATTTTATAATAATAAAAATGGCAATTATAAACACATATATACCTAATAGCAGAGTCCCAAAATGCATGAAGCAAAAAAGGAAAGAATTGAAAGTACTTATAGGCAATTCAACAATTATAGTTGGAAGACTTCATTACCTCCTTTAAATAATGAATAGAACAATTACGCAGAAGTACAACAAGGATGTAGAATACTTGAACACAGCTATAAATCAACAAAACCTAACAGATATGTATAGCACAATGCACTCAACAAAAGCAGAATACACATATTTCTCAAGCACACATGAAACATTCTCTATGATAGACCATATGAAGGTCATAAAACAAGCCTCAATAAATTTAAGGACTGAACTACAGAGTCCATTTTCTGACCACATGGAATGACATACAGAATAAGAGAAGAACATCCAGGGAATTCACAGATAATGTGGAAATTTAACAAAACATTCCTAAACAGTTAATGAATTACAGATGAAATCAAAAGGGAAATTAGAAGTTGTACCCCTACCTCACTCCATACATAAAAACTAAATCAAAATGGATCATAGACCTAAATGTAAGAGCTAAAACTAAGACATTCTTAGAAGAAAACAGTCATAAATCTTTATGAACTTGGGTTAGGTAGAGGTCTTAGATATGACACCAAAAGCACAAGTGACAAAAGAAAAAAAATAGCCATTAAGTTGAACTTAATGAAAATTAAAAGGATTTGTGCATCAAAGGACACTGTCAAGTGAGTGAAATGATAATCCATAGAATTGGAGAAAATATTTGGAAATCATATATCTGTTAAGTGATTAATTTCAGAATATATAAAAAGTTATAACTCAAATTGTGATAAATAACTCAATTAAAAAGTGGGCAAAGTGTCTGAAGAGACATTTCCCCAAAGAAAATGTACAAATCTTCAATAAGCTCATGAAAAGAAGTTGAACATCAAGATATGACTTCTTATCCACTAGGATAGCTTAATTAAAACGAGATATAATGAGAGTTGGTGAGGATGTGGAGACATCGGAATGCCCATACACTGCTGGTGGGCAATGAAATGGTGCAATCACTTTGGAAACAGTTTGGGAATTCTTCAAAATTTTAAACTTAGAGTTATCATATGACCCAGTAATTTCACTCCTAGGTATATACCCACGGTAATTGAAAACATGTCCACACAAAAACTTATATGAATCTTTGTAGCAGTATTATTTATAATAGACAAAAAAATATGGAAACAACCCAAATGTCCCTCAACTGATGAACTGGTAAACAAAATATAGTATGTCTATGCAATGAAATATTATTCAGGCAGGAAGGGGAATGAAGTGCTGTACGTGGTACAGCATGGATAAACTTTGAAAACAGTGTACTAAGTGTAAGAAGCCAGATGCAAAAGACTACATGCTGTATCATTTGTTTTACATGAGTAGGCAAATCCATAGAGACAGAAAAGAAAGTAGATTTATGTTTGGCTAGGGGTGGGGGTGGGAGTGGAAAATGGGAGTGACTGCTAATGGGTACAGTTTTGGGAGTGATGAATATGTTCTAAAATTAGATTGTGGTAATGGATGCACACAGCTCTGTGAATGTCCTAAGAACAATTGAATTGTACCCTCTAGGTGGGCCAGTGGAATGGCATGCAGATTATGTACTAATACAACTGTTGAAAATTGCATAGGGTTATTACTGCTAAGATCTGATTTAGTCTAGTGGTTTTCCATTGTTGGTGGATGGAGGAGAGTCTTTCTTCATTTAAGATTTATTTCTGGAGTGAGGTTCACCTGCGGAGGAACTTCAGCTACTAATAAACTGTGGCCATTTAGACCTGACAGTCCTTTAAGAACTGTGCTTTCTTCTCTCTCTTACAGACAGATACAGACACTCAGAGTTTGGTGCAGAGTGAAAACTATTTTCAGCTTTAAAAACAAGTATTTACTAAGTTTCTCTTCTGGCAAAACAGAGAGGAGAAGCCATAGAAGAGTACCCCTTGTTTAAAATTCTACCACTCCCCATAGTACAAACATGAGGATCAGTTCTTTGAAAACCCACAAACAGCACAGGAAAATCATGTTTCAGTGAGCATGGGGCTCGTCTTTGAAATCTTATCCACAGAACTTGAGAGTGCATTTGAGAAAGCCTGGGAAGTTTTAAATGGTAAAAATCACTTATAGTGTCCTCTGGAGATTGTAGGAAAACAATCAGGTATGGTCCAGTTACATAAATATCTCACTGGTATTTTGAGATATTTTGTGTGGAGAAAAGGAACAAAAATCCCTTGTACACCTTACAACCCTTTTGTTAGCACCAGTGTGTCTCCAGAGAAGAAAGGCCACGCTTCATGGTGCCTTGCAGAAATTTGGGAAATTGAGTCGGGGAGTTGGTATGGACTATTCATGTCATAGATATTTTAGCTCATGAATTGACAGAGCTGGAAGCATCCCATGAGACCCACTAGTCCAGGGGCCCCACATTCAAATGCCAGGCAGATAACTTAAATGGGTGATAAGGGTTTGTTATAATATAACAGGGAGCAGTTGGGACCACAGAGAAATGGACACAGCGTGTCCTGTCTAGAGGTGGCTGCAGTGGACATATTTAAAAGAGAGCTTGGGTGACCTTTGCTCTGGTCTGACTCCTGATATTTTATCTACAAGAAAGGTGACCAGAGCCCTTGAGAAGGAAATGACTTCACAGGGTACTGTGCCTTCTTTTTACACTTTGGAGCAACATTAAAAGATTTCCATGATGAGTCTCAGACTCCCTTGGAAATGAGTCCCTGTCCTGCCTTTGGTATCTCAAAGAGTTGAGGCTCCCAAATGTGCTTTGGGCAGTGGTAGAATTTTTATGTGTAAGAGTGTTTCCACTATTTCTCACTTCTTCGGTTTCCAAAGGAGGAGCTGTGGTATGTATCCTTTTCTGAATTTAATGTTGTTTTGAGCGGTGCCAGACTCAAGATGAGTCTAGTGTGCTCATAAGTTGGGGGGAGGCATGGTTCCTCCAGGGAACTATGGGAGGAACTTGGGGGAGGGAGCCCCTTGTTTGACTGGAGATAACTTTTGGTTCTGGAAAGTGGAAGGCAGTAGTGGGAAGGATCTAGAAAACTCAGTCCATTTCCTTGCAGGAACAACATGTCGATATGTTTTTGTTTGGTGGACAATGTGTGGGAAACATCTTTGATTTTATTTTTTGTAATTGTGCATGTATTTCTTAGCATTTTATTTCTGGGAATTGATTAAAGCTTTCCTGTCTCTAAAGAGACTCTTTAGAGTCATTAAATAGAAAAATGTCTGTTGGAGACGAATTGATGGTGTTTCTAGGGACTCGCTTAGAGAAATAGGGTTTCCTTAACTGGTTGAAAAGTTCGTTCCGATCTGTGCTGAATAGAAATGAGTAGCTAATGTTTATTTAGAATATTATGTGCCAGGAATCATGCCAAATGGTATATACAAATTATCTCACTTCATAGCAACAGTCTGAGATAGGTACTTTTATTATTCCCCCTTTTCTGATATTAAAATTGAGTCACACGAATATTAAATAATGTAGCCAGGATCACATACTTAGCACATGGTGGGAAAGGAATTGACCCCATGTGGTCAGATAGTGGAGTCTGAACCCTTGACAACTAACTGTGTTACATGAAAATGAGAATTTTTAAGTCCTTATAGCATGTAATCACAGCTGGATGTTGGATTTCATGATTACAGGTGTGTTCTCAGGGACACAAACCTAGTAACTGGAGTATTTTGGTCCTTTCAGGTAGTATTGGGGCTCATTTGTATGGCTGGGCTTATTGTATTTCTGTCTGACACTAAACAGAATGTACTTCCATCACTGTCTTTGATACCTGACCCCCCCCCCCTTTCACCCATAAAACTGTTTGAAAACGACAGCAGTGTGCACCTGGGAGACTGCTGTCCTTGTGGACGGAATGACTGTGGTTGGAAGTGTGAGCTCATAGATAGAGAACAGACTGACAGCTATCAGTGGGGAGGGGCGTTTCAGGGCTGGGTGAAAATGGTGAAGGGATTAAGAAGAAAAAAACCTCTTAGACACACACACACACACACAATTTCAAAAGATCTGGCCACTGTAAAATAAAGCTAAAATTAGCTTTAATAACACCCTAAAAAATGTAAATGAGGAAGAGAAAATTTAGGCTGTTAGGGTCTCCTTCACCACTTGTCTATAAAATAGAAAGGGAATGTTTGGAATAACTTTCAGTTTCAAATGGGGAACCTGAGAAACACAGATGCGAAGGAACTCAATGAGGTCCATCCTGTTCAGTCAGCCAAGGGCCAAGTACCGTGCTAGATGCTTTACATGCATGATCTCAGTCAGCCCTCATGATAACCTTGTTGAGTAGATATCCCTGTTTCACCAGTGAGGAAATAGAGGTTTCAGAAGCAGGTTGGGGGTTGATATCCCGCTAGTATATACTAGGTACATTGGTGCAGCATAACAGCCAGGGTCCTTCTGATTGGTTGGTACCTTTTTTATTTAAAGAAAGTTAACTGTAGTACTAACTTCTGAACCTCAGAGGCTTTGACTAGTAAAAATGCATTCCTTACTTACCCAATGACCAGTGTAGAAGTTTATGGTGAGCCAGCAGTTCCTTCCATCCCAAGATAGTGGATCAGGCCTCGAAGTCTTCTGCTGGACCCTCCGCATGCAGCTGACAGACATAGGAAGAGGAAGAATGTGGCGAACTTTCCAGGTAGGTTTTTATGGGCCAGGAATAGAAGTGGAACACATAGTTCCCACCATATTTTACTGGCAGGAACTCTCTAACTTCAAGGCAAGCTGGGAAATGTAGTCTAGCTGGTTGCCCAGGAGGAGAAGGGAAGGAGTTTTAGTGAACACATAGCAGTCTGTGCCACGTGAGCATGCTCTACTGACTGTTGTATATTTGAGGTTTGCCCTAGATTAAGTCACAAAGCCATCATGTGTAACCGAAGATCTGGATTCTTTGCAGTCTCTCATTTTCCTCTGATGGCTGGATCAAATTCTGTGGCCCTGGACACTGTGGGTACTGCATGTGACCACGTGATCTTTGCCTTCCTGGGTCACATCAGTTCTCTGAAATGTAGATACCCTCCCTGTGTCCTGCCCTGGACTATTTGGGCTGCGGATCTGAGAGTAGGTTGTTGGGGATTTTTGTAAGCAGCTGACTCAAGATCAGGTCTTTGAAGCTCCTAGCTTATATGGTGCTCAGTGGCTATGCTGGGAGTGATGAAAGATGGATAAATTGTGTCACACTCCCCAGCAGAGCTCAGGTTGTCATTAGCATTCAGCAAAGCTGTGAGTCTTGTACAAATCAGCTGTTTAAGGCTTTAAAACTGCTGAATGCTTCTCTTGGTTGAAGTTCCTGTGAGTGTGAAGCTACCAGTTTCTCACGGTTGTTGAACAGCAAAAGGGAAGCCATAGTATAATGTTTTCCTTTGGGAGCATATTTAGGAGTCATTTTCAGCAATGTGGCTAAATGTTAAGATGCTCTTGGAATGTGGGCATTCCCTACCTTTGGCAAAGGGCATGGCTTGCTCTTTTTTAGAGCTCTAGACCTTGCTTATTTGGAGGAGCCAGAAGGATCTGTTGGCTTCATAAGTGTGCTTCTCCCCTGGGGAAAAAAAAAATGCTGGATTTGCCACCTCTTCCCACACTTTTGCACTGGTCCATAGAGGGACACTCAAGTTGCAGAGGGGATCTCTCCCTCCAAGCCTCTCCCTCCACTCTTCTGGGGACTCTCAGGAGAAGGGCTCACAGCTAAACATCATGGTTCAAACACTTCATCCCTTTATTCAGGGCTTCAGCATCACTTCATATTCTCCTGTCAGTTGAGAAACTGAATGTAAGCATGTAGTCCTCCCAAAATAAAGGCCTAGTGTACCATGCCAGTTTTGACTGCAGTCACTGTGGTCACTGGTGTAACTGATCCCCCTTCATCAGGCCTGGGCAGAGACAGGCCTTGTAGGTAAAGAGTTCTAATGTTGGTGGTAATTAAGTGGGCACCGGGAATTTTTCTAGTTCCGGGTGTCTGGGAGTTAGAGACAAATGACATCTGTTTTCATCAAAGGGGAGAGTGGAAAAGTACAAATCACAACTCACTCTCAATAAATCCTGGAGCTGGGGTCTGAGACCAAGAGTGCAATCTGTTTACCTTAGTACATAGGGTGTTTGCAGCATTTTCTTTGAATGAAGAAAACAAATTTCTCAGGAGCCCAGAGCTGACCCAGAAGAATCTCTTCTTGCTTCATGGCATCCACCAGATTTGGAGGGAAGAAGATTGGGTTGGTCAGGATGCTGAGGTATAAAGAAAAAGGGATATTACTGAGCCTAGGATCTGCCTGGTCCAGGGATAGTATTCATAACCAGTAGGCAGAGGTAAGAATTGACTCACCTGGTAGGAAGCAAGGCATAACTTCCTTCCCCTCCCTATCTCCCTTCCTTTCTTCCCTACCTATTCATGCATCCATTGATTTGGTTAACAGACAGAGCCAGATTCTGTGCTAGGTGCCCAGAGGAATGCAAATGGGGAGATGTAGTACCTGCCTACAAGTTCATAGAGCAATGTGCAGGTGAAGATGTAATCCAGCCCCCAGGTGGGATGCGATAATTGCCATAAGAAAGGGACCAACAAGAATGTGTGATGGAAGGTGAGCAGTGAGTGGGCTTACTTCCAGCTGAACAGATGTGTGAATAAGTTTGGAAGTTTTCATGAAGAAATGGGTATCTGAACTCTGATCACTGAAAGATGGTTGGACTGCAACTACAAAAGGTTGGGGAAGTGAGTTAGGAGTTTCAAGGCATAAGGACCTGTTTGTATAAAGGTGTGGAAGTTAGGAAAGAAGATATAGATTTGTGAATGCCTAACCTATAATCAATTAGTAGAGATGTGCTACTCTTAGAGACTTAGAGGAAGAGCTTTCTTTATACTTCTTTCCCTCCTTTGCCTCAGATTTCTCTATTTTGAGTCCATGTTACTTTGGGGTCATGAAGAGGTCTTTAAAATGGGAGTGTGGGGGCTAAAGTGGGATGTGTGGCTTCACCTGCCTTCACCAGCCATGGGCTTTTCCCTCCTCTTTCATTTTGAGGATGTACCAGGGAAAGTCAAGGGGAAAAACTGCCCATTACTTTTCCTTGTTACAGGTTGGCTTTGAGGTTGCAGACTGGACTTCCTCCACTAGGATATAACTTTTGAAACAGAACTTGTGGGGACATTGGATTTTAAGCGTCAGTCTCAGCTTCTCCCTCTTTTGAGTATTTCCCCTGCTTGACTGTGGGTAGTCCTGCAAAGCCGTGCCTCGAGCTCCTGTTCAAAGGCTAGGCTGAGCTACAAGGAGCATCTTTCTAGATCCTGGCTTATGTATGGTTGCTGTCCATTCCCATGTCACAGATAAGCTGGGAGTCCCAGCAGCCACCTTTTGCAGCTCTCATTGATCTGGTGTATAACTCATTCATCAGAGACAATCCTGCTTTGCTGATAGGTAGTCCACCTGACAGTGACTTGGGCATCTCGGTGTTTCCAGCCAGTGTTCATGCCCCTGGAATGTTGTTCCCAAGATACATGTCTCAAGTTACATCCAACTTTTCTCATCCTTGATGGAGTGAGCCAAGGGAGGTTGCTATTCAAAAAATTGAACAACTGACATGGCATTTGGCAGTGTCCAATCAGAACACATCCTGGCTATAATGCTAGAGCAGGTGCTAGAGACCCTCTACTGTGACAGACAGTAACTGTTTAGTTGCTGGTTCCTGAGGGAGGTTGGGGTACTAGGGAAGGGGCCAGGATAGTGGGTGGTGGTGGTGCGAGGTTAACTCTGAAGTGGCTTTTTACCAAATGGTAAGAGATTATTTTAGTATTTTAAGAACTCATATGGTAGGACCAGTGTGTACCAGCTAAATATCAACCCTGAAAGAAATTATTTTATCAACCTCGCCTTGACTATTTACAGCCCAAACAGAAAGGTCCCAGATGTCTTCTGCTTGTTGATACGGTAAATCTTATCAATGGGACCTGGGGGAGGCAGAGCCTGAATCTTACAGATGTTGAGCCCTGAACAAGTAGAATTTCCTATCTTCTAACAATAATTTAAACCTATTATTTTCAAATATTTTGGTTACTGGGCTCCTTTATGCTCTTAAAAATTATTGAGGACCCCAAAGAGCTTTTGTTCATCTATTTACCACATCAGAAATTTAAACAGAAAATTAAAAAGAAATAATTATTTACCAATGACAATAATAAACCCAATTGTATATCAACATAAATAACATTTTTTAATGAAAAAGAACTATAGTTTCTAAAACAAACCTCTTTATTGAGAAGAGTTGCATTGTTTTGTATTTTCACAAATTTCTTTAATGTTTGACTTGAGAGAAGAAGGCTGGATTCTCATATCTGCTTCTGTATTCACTCTGCTGCAATATGTTATTTTGCTTGAAGAACATTCTTTACATGGATATGTAGATGGAAAAGGGAGGAGTACTTTAATAGCATTTTCAGATAATTATGGAAATTTTTCTTTGATGCTATACTCAAACTGGACAAAAGGTAGATTTTTAGAGGCTAGTTGCCATGTGTGAATCTGAAACTATAGAAATATATTTTTTCAAATTTATCACTTTTATTAGCCTAAATATTTATTATTACTATTTTTTATATTTTATTGATTATGCTTTTACAACTGTCCCAACTTTTCCCCTTTTGCCCTCCTCTACCCAGCACCTCCCACTCTCTCAAGCAATCCCCACACCATCGTTCATGTCCATGGGTCATACATATAAGTACTTTAGCTACTCCATTTCCTATACTGTACCTTACATCCCCAGGCTACTACCTATTTGTACTTCTTAATCCCCTCACCTCCTTACCCATTGCCCCCCACACAGCCCTTCCATCTGGAAACCATCAAAACACCCTCCGTATCCATGATTCTGTCTCTGTTCTTGTTTGCTTAGTTTGTTTTTTAGATTCAATTGTTGACAGGTATGTATTTATTGCCACTTTATTGTTCATAGTTTTGATCCTCTTTTCTTGAATAAGTCCCTGTAATATTTCATATAATAATGGTTTCGTGATGATGAACTCCTTTAGTATTTCTTGTCTGCGAAAATTTATCTGCCCTTTGATTCTAAATGATATCTTTGCTGGGGAGAGCAATCTTGGCTCTAGGTCCCTACTTTTAATGACTTTGAATATTTCTTGTCAGTCCTTTCTAGCCTGCCAAGTTTCTTTTGAGAAATCAGATGGCAGTCTTATGGGGACTCTCCTGTAGCTAACTAACTGCTTTTAAGAGTCTCTCTTTTTCTTTCACCTTTGGCCTTTTAATTATGATGTGTCTTGGAGTGGGCCTCTTTGCATCTGTCTTGTTTGGGATTCTCTGTGCTTCCTAGATTTGCATGTCTATTTCCTTCACCAAATTAGGGAAGTTTTACTTCATTATTTTTTCAAATAGAGTTTCAATTTCTTGCTCTTTCTCTTCTCCTTCTGGAGTCCCTATGACGTGAATGTTGGAACACTTGAAGTTGTCCTAGAGGCTACTTATACTATCCTGGTTTGTTTGGATTATTTTTTCTTCTTGTTGTTTTGTTTTGTTTCTCTTTTTTCTTTCTTTCTTTCTTTGGCTCCTTATGTTCTATCAAAATCATAGATTTGATTCTTGGCTTTATTCACCCTACTATTGTTTCCCTGTAAATTGTTCTTTATTTCAATTAGCATATCCTCCATTTCTAACTGGATCTTTTTTATGCTGTTGAGGTCCTCACTTAAGTTCCTTGAGCATTCTTATAACCAGTGTTTTGAGCTCTACATCTGATAAATTGCTTATCTTTATTTTGTTTAATTATTTTTGGGGGGTTTTGATCTGTTCTTTCATTTGGGCCATGTTTATTTGTCTCCTCATTTTTGCAGCCTCCCTATGTTTGTCTCTGTGTGTTATGTAGAGCTGCTATGATGCCATGTCTTGGTTGTATGGTCTAAAGTAGTAGGTGTCCTATAGGGTCCAGTGGCACAGCCTCCCCTATCACCCAAGCTGGGTACTTGAGGTGTGTTCTTTGTGTGAGCTGAATACACCCTCCTCTTATAGTTGAGCCTTGGTTGCTTTTGGCAGGTCAGTGGGAGGAATTTACTCAGGCCAGACAGGTGCAAGTGGTCTCCAGACCACTGACCACCAATCTCTGCCCTTTGTGGAGACTCAGCTGTGCAAGGACAGGGTGGTGGTGCTCAGATGTGGTCTGGAGCTGTCCACTGGGTGCATAGGCCTTGGGGCTTCTTGGATGGTACAGGCCAAGGTCAGCCCCCACCTGTGTTTTGCCCTGGGCCACCCTGCCTGAGCATTAGAGCAATCTGGGATGGTTGCTACTTGTGCTGGGCTTGGAGATTCCCAGGTGAAGCCAAGCCATGAATCTAGGCAGGCTCTTCTTAGTGCCAAGGTATGAGGTGGGGTGGGAGGGAGTTGGGGGGGGGGGGGTCACTGAGGCCAGCTGTTGCTTGTTTGAAAGGATTTAGGAAATTGTAAAGTTTGAGCCAAGACCAGCCATTCATATTGAAAAGCTACTGTTAACAGCTGTAAGTTGGGTGGGACCCAGGGAGGGTCAAACAGTGTTAGCCAGGTTGATAGAGTCACCTTCCTGCCAGCTCTATTGTTTTGCCCAGCTTTCTCTCTGCAAAAAAGCTGTCCCCCAGCTGTTACCATGATTCCAGCCACTTCAGTTCATTCCTGTATGCCACTGGTGCCTTTTAAGGTGCTACCCCAGTGCTGGAGCTTAGAGGGAGTGAGTTTGAGTAAGTCCACGTGTGGATTCTTTAAGAGGAACTGCTTGGGACTGTAGCAATTTCTTCCAACCCAATCTCTGCTGGTTTTTGCAGCCAGAAGTTATGGGGACTTATCTTCCTAGCACTTGTAGCCTGGGCTGGTGGGCCTGGCGTGGGGCTGGGACTCTTTGCTCCTGAGATAGCCCTCTGGAATTTTTATCCACCACACGTGGATGTGGGACCAGCCTGTTCTGTGTCTCTGCCCGTTCTACTAGTCTGGATGGATATGATTTCTTTAATTCCATAGTTGTCAGACTTCTATTCAACTCAATTGCTGCTGTTCTGAGTGATAGTTATTCTATAATTTAGCTGTAATTTTGATGTGGTGTGTGAGGAGGTGAGCCGTGTTTACCTATGCTGCCATCTTGACCTGGAATCTCCTATAAACTTTTTGTCCACTGTTACATTAAAATCCTCTGATCTGTCTTGTACTTCTATGCTTGTATGTTTTACCCAAGCATGATTATACAACACTCTGCACTGTTCATTTGGAAAAAATAAATTATGAGATCTAAATATTTATACATTTTATCACACAGCATCAATAATCACCTTTATTAATATTACTGTTGATCTCATCAGAAGTCTTTAAATACTAGGAATCTGTCAACCTCCTGGTGGTGGATACAAGTTTTCCAAAATTCTAATTTTTGCCTAAGAGCTTAAATTTTATCATTGGGATAAATACTATCAGTAATGTTTCTTGAATTGACAAGCTCACATCCTTTATTTATGGTAAATATCTGGCAAATTCCTGACTTTGAATAATTATGGTCTGTCAGTCAGTTGGTCTTTCACGTAAAAACAGTGTTCCATGGGATAGGTGACCAGTTCAGTTCGAAACCCAAAGACTCATACAAGTGCTTTTTCTCAAGGTGACCATCATTCTTTAATCTGCAGCAGAAGTGCTTTATGTGTGGGTGTGTTTAAAGATACCGCAGAATAATAGGAATGATTTACACTATGGCTCGTTGGTTTTGCTTGTTTGTACTCCACACTCCCCAGGAATATCAAGAGCAAACGATTCTTTGGGTGTTTTTACTATAGGCTTTCCCATCTGTCCTTCTAAGTTCCAAAGTGCTCCTCTGCACTCTGCCTGCCCCATTCACAGGCTGCTTGAAATGTCCTGGAGAACAGGAACCACTCCCTCTCTTGGTGTCTGCAATCGGCTTTGCATCTGTCGGTAACCTGATGTCTCCAAGGTCCTGTTTACTTTGATTTACTTTTTTCGGAGTGTAAAATACAAGCTGTCCCCTTGTGTGTGTTTGTTTTTTTCTTTCCTGGATATAACTTCCTGGCACAGCAGTGTCTGTCTATCTTTGAGCTTCCTGTCCCTAACTGTTGGCAAGACAGTTTGCTTTAATTTTATTGCCTCTGGTCACTTGTCCAGCCTTTTGGAAACAAGTTCCTGGAATTCAGGGGCCACTTCTACTGCACCTTTTTGCTTCTCTCTGTGTGTCCTCTCCACTCCTCTCTGCCTGCTTATCCTCTTCAAGGCTTACACCATCTCTAGCCAGCCAGTTTATGATGTCATGCCTTTCTGAATTCTTGTGCCCTCTTGAGAATTCGTTCATCTCTGTTTCATGGTGTGACCTTGTGCTTTCATTTTGTAGAGAGATGTTAACTTGCCGAAGACCACAATTCACAATTCACTGATGTTGAGACCATATACTCCTTGGAGACTAGACTCTGAGTTCGACAGCTTCATCTCTCCTTCCTGGTCCAGCTAAAGCCTGGCACATTGTGAGGATTCAACCACCACTGGCTAATAGTGCATAAATAGCCAATTTGGTTTTTGCTTTACTACAGGAGCTGAAGACCTCAGCATTTTCCATTGCCACCTGTGGTGTGTGTCCTTCTGAAGGTCTGCATCTGAAGAAGTGACATCTCATGGGACCTCTGGTCTTTGATGTTCTGCCTTTGGGGAATGAGATGTAAATGTGTCCTTTGCTGCTGCCAGGTGGAGAGGAATTTAGTAGCTACAACCTTTTTCATTTATTGATTAAACCCAGCTTTCATGTGCTTTGTAGCCAGAAACAGAACTAGTAACCTTTTCACCCTCTGAATTTTATTTTGGCCTGTGGATTCTGATAGTATGCATTTACTCATTCATTCAAAATATGCTAATTGAACACCTACTATGTACTGGGCACTGTGTGAGATGCTCTGGAGAATACAGAGGCATTGAGTAGGTCATCATCTGTTAGAGGATATGTTATATGCACACAGAGAATGAGCATCCAGGAGGACCAGGTACCAGGAGAGAGAACCCAAGAGATGGTCCTGTGAAGAATAGAAGAATTGGCTATGTCTTCTGTGACTGGTAATCGAATGGGAGACCTGGATCTGTGTTGATTTGGAAACAGGCCCTTATGTAGTTGCAAATTGAGTGCAACTTCTCAGTGAAGATCTGGAAAGTACCATGTCTTTGCTGGCCTTCACGGCTTTCTCAGAAGAGTACATGAACATCCTTTCCAAGGCATGTTTGGACAGGACTTACAGAAAAGCCAGTGCCTTTCAGTTGGGGATACAAGCTAACATGGGGGATAAGATGGCTCACGGGTATCTCAGACCCTGTCTGCTGCAGGTCCAGGGTGGCTGCATCTTCACGGGGTGTGTGGCAGTGGATATGCCGTGTGCCTGGGGTGAGGGTGGGTGGTAGTGTGGATACAGCTGATGTGCGGGGTGTCTGTCCTCCACTTAGCAGACAGGGTGGTCTTATAAAAACACAATCAGGGTTAAAGCCCGTTAATGGTTATTCATTATATGAAGAATAAATTCTACCTCCTTTAATTGGTCCTGCAAGGCTGCATTAGTGAGTTTCTTTTAGGTTGTGCTATAGTAACATCTCAAGGGCTTTCAACCCCAAAGGTGTATTTCTCATTCACACTGAGTATCAGCTTTACTTCATATGACTTCGTCATTCTGGGATCTAGGCTGAGGGAGCAGCAATGTCTGAACATGATACTGGCTTGGAGAGCTTCAGTTCAAAGTGGCATACATCGCTTCTGCTTACATCCTACTGGCCCGCACAAGTGGGGCTGGGTGTATAGACCCCACTGGATAGCACTGCAACTTGCAGGGCAATAGATGGGCATGTCTAACCCCCTTACAGGAGGGTAGCAAATAATTGGGAGCAACAACACAATCCCCACAATGGCCCTTTGCTCTCTGGTCCTGCCCACCTCCCCGACTTCCTCCCCCACCCTTCCCTCAGACCTCTCATTCTGCTCTGGCTCCATCAGCCTGGCACGGTCCCTCAAACACACAGCTATGTCCCTGCCCCAGGGCCTCTGTCCAGGATGCCCGGTTCTTCACACAGCTCCTCATCACTTCATTCAGCTCTTTGCCCAGATCTCACCTCCTCAGAGAGGCTTTTTCTGACAACTGTCCTCCTCTTTGCCACCACCTCTGCTTTGTTTTCCTTTGTCCATGTACAACCGCCTGAGATTACTGGATATATCTGCTCATTTGTTGTTCTTCTCCTCCAGTAGACGTAACTGTCATGAGGGGAGGGACTTGGTCCTGTTCTTGGTATCCCATAGACTGGATGTCAGATCTTTGGCAGGCTTTCAGTAATACATGTGGGATGAATGGCTACTCACCTGTAGGATAATCAAGTCAGTCCCAAAGCAGACAGGCTTCTAGCATACGGGGGCCTAAGGTAGCAGCACCTTTGGGAATAAGCACAGGCCTGCAGCCAGCCTGGATGCTTCTGTCCTGCCAAACATGAAACAGCCACATGCATTCTCTTTAGGCCCCTATATGGGGACTGTCCCCTTCATCTTCTGGTTTAGCCAGGAGGGGTAGATGGAACCTGCCATTACAAAACACCCAGTCAGCAGTAGTCCCTGTTGAATTAAGAAGCTGAACTCTTCTGCAGCCCTGCTCTGTGTGACTGCTGTAGATGACCTTGGCTTGCAGCTGGGTCAGTGTGTGGGGTGGAGAGGATGGTGGGTGGGTGACAAGGACAGGTGGGGTTACAGTTGTTCCTATCTCTGCCTGGAAAATTTTCAGATCAAAAGTAGCAGAGGAGTCAGCAACCAGTATAGGTAGGCAAGGAAAGCAGAAAATCCTGGTGGGCATCCCCACAAGGCATGAATTACACATGACCAGCACCTGGCTCCATTTAGAACCTGTTTGCACCCAGATGAAAAATGAATTTGGCACACCAGTCAGATCCAGTGGGACTTAGCAACTCCTTGTATCTAGGGACCAGCCAGAAAGCCAGGCCCACCTGGGTCCTGCCTCTTGCCCTGGCTCTCCCTGCCCTGTATCTGCCCCCTCTGCCCTGTGCTTATACTCACCTAGCATCAGTGTGGGCTGTGCTACCTGTTACCCTACCACCGAGTTCAGGCCCCACCCTCAGGCCTCAGGACACTTCTGTCCTGTGTCTTTGAAGAATTTAGTAAAGATGAGGCCTCTCTAGCTGTGGCAGCTGGGGCTCAGCAAACCTGCTTCTCTCAGGACACCAGCAGACAGATTAGTACGTGCATTGTCCTCGTCAGCATACTCACTGTTTCTTTTACCAAGAGCCACTGGAAGCTACAAAGCAGGCTTCAGGGTGGCACCATAGAGGAGGCACAATCCTTGGTGTCCTTTCAGTAGGTGCCCTTGTGCCCTTGTACTGGAGGAGGGTAAAAGTCACAGGAGCCCCAATGTGGTCTTTTCAATGTGATTGTTCCATCCAGAGCAGGATAGAAATAACCCCTGATCCTGTGTTTATTTAGACTACCCTTGGCGATGTTTGTGAGCAGGTAGAGAGTCACTCACCCTCTGCCCTCACCCCTGCTGAGCCTAAGAGTGAGTGAGTTCCACTTTAGGTCAAGAGGAGAGAGAGCCCTGGTATTGGGCAATGACAGGCAGGGGCGAGGCAGATGGTTGCTAGAACATGCTGGTGTGGCCATATGGGCCACCCTGATCAGTATCTGTTTGGATTGTTTGTTGGGCGTTCTGTTTGGGCATTGCCCATCCTAGTCCACTATCAAATGTGTTGTATATTACTCTTGTGTGGGGTTCTCATTAATCTGTAACTTCTAGTGGCTGAATTGTCTGGCCATAGAACTGTAGGCATTTGAACTTGAAAACGAGTAAGAGTTCAGTAGCAGAATGGTCAAG
Source organism: Desmodus rotundus (assembly GCF_022682495.2). Taxonomy (NCBI): domain Eukaryota; kingdom Metazoa; phylum Chordata; class Mammalia; order Chiroptera; family Phyllostomidae; genus Desmodus; species Desmodus rotundus. Next base: position 38,225,918 of record NC_071391.1, read on the forward strand.
GGAGGGATTCCAAGTTGAGGAAACAGCTTGAGCAAAGGCCCAGAGGCATGAGAAAGCCTGAACTATTGAGGGGTTAACATCTTGGTGGTTATTTTATGAAAGCCTTTGGTAAGGAGAACCCAGATTTAGGCCTCAGGACGGAGAATGGAGAATGAACAGGGTGGCACCTTCCTCAGCCTTTAGGATCACTAATAGATGAGATTTGCCCTGGGCCTGCCATGGTACTTTCACAAAGGTCTTTCCCTGCATGCTGGGAACAGACTGGAAAACCTGGACTCAGACACAGAATGTGACATGTCAAAGGTCACAAGGTGAGTGAGTGGTACAGTCAGAGTTTATCTGATTGCTGAATGCAGGCTTTCTTTCTTCCTTTTTCTTCTCTTTTCTTTTTTTCTTTTCTTTTCTTTTCTTTCCTTTTCTTTCCTTTTCTTTTCCTTTCCCTCCCTCCCTGCCTCCCTCCCTCCGTTCCTTCCTTCCATTCATCCTTTGTCACCCTGTCTCTAATCCTCTTAACCTCTCTTTTGCTTTCTTGTCCAAAGTTGAGTGATACAGGACTTTCTGTCCTCCAAACTCCCTCCATTCTGGCCTTCCTTTCCATTCCTGTAGGAAACCCACCACACTGAGGGTGTGGGGAGCATCTTTTGTTGAGTTCTCAGGTCCTGTGAAGCCATTTTACAGGTGAATTTACTGAGTCACAACTGAGCTATGAGATGGGCACAGACCCAGGCTATTAAAGCCACATCCTGACAACCTCCCTCTGCAGCGCTCCTAGGACTCCTTCCTCACTGAAACAGGGTTAAATGTGGGAATTAGTTCTTGAGCATTCCAGGGCTTAGCACATTGATTTGTAAAATCATGGATTAAGCATGGCTTCAGAGCACAGAGGAATGAGTTTATTTAGGAGACAGATTATCAATTAATCTTAATCACACCTGCTTTTTCATTGCCCCTCCCACATTGGAGCTCTGGTCTCAGTTCCAAAGCCATCATCTAATCTTCCTGGTTTCTAATTGTGCCCTGTAAGGTCACAGGGGACCTGGACAGTGATCCAGGAGCTGTGGGCCTGATGGGGAGGGGTAGGGATAGAGACCTCAACTCAACACCCTTTCACCAGAGCAGCTATGCTTTATCTGTATTATATGTTGGGGTTCACATGGGAGTTTATGTGGACACGTATCTCAGGACTAAAACAAGCTTGGAAATCACTGGAATGAGCAAGTCAGGCAGCCTGCTGCCTGTCTCCTCTAAGCCCTGGTCAAGCATGGAGAGATGGCGGCAGCTGGGCCTCACTGGAGTGAGATGTGGGCAGGCCAGGGTGGCCCCATGCCCTGGCAGCAGGGCAGGATGCTTCCTCTGTTGTCAGCACTTGGCCAAACATATGCCCAGACTTACGTTTTCCCAAACTGAGACTGTGTCTATCCATAGTTTCCAGCCACCCCTGTTTGTTTGCCGGGATACCACTGGGCAGGAAGCTCCAGTTGCCCTCCTGGCTGGCTACAGATCTGGAAGTGGCCTGTTCCTTCCCCAGCTGTCCAGTGGTGCTGCTCTCACCTCCTTCCTTCCTTCCTGAGGCCCTGGGCAGAGAGAGGTCACTCCATCCCATTTGGATCTCCAGGAAGCCAGTTGGTCCAAGCGTCAAGTTCTTTGCTGTTGACATACCTTTTCAATGTCCAAGAAAGCACAAAGCATCAGAAGGCTAATTTTAGGAAACAGCAGGTAGGGAAAGGTGGGTTGGGATTGCACTTTCCTTTCTTCTCCTCATCACTGCCTTTGCATGCGCAGCAGGAGGCCAGGAGGAAGGCAGGCAGCGAGGAGGCTGCAGTGCCCATTTGTCTTGCACGCTGGAGGCCCAGGCCTTCCTGGAACATGCAGCCCTGATGCCCCCTTTCCTCTGACTCCAGGAGATGGGGTCTCTTCCTGAGACACCTTGGTGCTTTTTTTCTTGTTTTTCTTTTTAAAGCCAATCAATAAATCCATCTTGGCAAAGGAAGGGATAAAAGAGAAAACTCTTCTTAATTGGCACAAGGCCATTGCACACATTACCAGGTGCACTCAAGCTGCAGTTTATTTTTTAAAGTTTTTTCTACCTCTAGCAAAGCTGAACATTGGTCCAATGTTCTCTCACTTGAAAAGGGTGTATTGGGGAGCAGTTACAAGGAGAAAGTGAGGAGATCACTTAGCTTATTGATTTTGATTTTTTCCCCCTTTTTATTCCTTTCAGTTCCTATTCATGGGTATCATTCTTTTCTCAGCCAGTGACCTATAGGAGGGTCTGCTTAGGATCCTTGCATAAACCCAAGGGCTGGTAGGGTACTCTTGGCTCACCTCCTCCCAGTCCTGGATTTCATGGCCCAGAGACGTCATCAGCTTGCACGGGATTTCAGCATATCCAGGAGCCCATCTTGGAGCCTCCTCCACGTATGTCCATGTACCTGTAGGCTCTGCTTTGCCCCAAGTCAACGCAGGAAGAAAACCTTACCTAGAACAGTTTCACATAAGGCATTCTCAGCACCTACAGAAATTGGAAAGGCCATGGGAAAGGTCACATCCTGAGGTCAAAGCCTTGCTTGCTCCTTCTCCTCCCAAATAGCCACAGACTTTCCTCTCGTTATAGAAGGTAGTTTCCTGCTTCTTGGAAGCCAGTCTCTGTCTTCTTGCTTTTATTTAAGCACTTCTCAAACCAAAAATCTTCCTGACAAAGACACTTTCTTCTTCAGTGCTCTGGCTGAGAACTTGTCTGCATCTTCTTTCTGCTAAGATAAAGGTTGCATCTGCCAGTCCCCAAATCGTTCAGCCCCTCTGGCTTCTGAGTGTGGAGCCCAGGATCCTGGGAGTTTCATTTAGAACCCCTGGGTCAGAGGGGAGAGTGGGTACATGCCCCTTGCCAGTGACACTATATCTGATGAAATGGAAGCTGGAAGGGTCAGGGGCTTTTTACTTTTGGGAGTTTGTGAATAACTTTTTTTTCTGGATCTCAGTGGTCTTAATTCCTAATATACCAGGAATTTTCCAGAGAGTGGGCAGGGAAGGTTCAGAGGGTGCCTGCCCAGGAGTAGGGCTGGATGAGCAGGCTGCCCCGTAGGGGCCAAGCTCCATTCTGTGTCCTGGGGCAATGGCTGTTCAGTGGTTCCCACAATGGTCTTCACTGGGACCTGGTGGGTGTGAAGTTGGTGGTAACAATCAGAAAAATGGCTAACATTACTGTGCCCTTGGTATGGGCCAGGTACTGGCTGAGTGCAACCCATATCTCATTTTGTTTGATCCCTACCACCACCCTCTGAGGTGAGAGTCATCAGCCCCATCTTATGGATGAGGAGACTGAGCTCAGGCCACACAGCCGGTCAGTGCTGCAGATAGGTGGTCTTGCCTCAGGGTGACAGTCTGGCAGTCTGAGAGGCTACAGAGATAGTTGGAGAACTGCTGAAGTCTGAATTTTGGGGGTCTGTCTAGAGAAGGGACAGCCCAGATACCCAGCATTGGTGGTCCAGGACCAGGGTCTTTCCCTGGAGGAGTGGTGAAGGCCTGCCTTCAGCTAGCCACCCCACCTCCTTCTATCTCTGGAACTAATGGTGTCCATGCACACTGTGACAACTGGGACTCAGGCTGTGGCCAAAGCAGATATTTGCTCTGTGCAAAACCAAAAAATTTGAAAATGATTATTTGGGCGTCAGTTTACAAAGCACATTCTCATTCTGGGGTTATTTGTACCTCACACCCAGAGCCCTGACCTTGTTGGTACCATGTGCTAGCCCAACTATGGGAACAGGCCGACCCCAGCTGGAGCTTCTGAATTGGATGGGCATGGGGTCGAATCCTAGTCCCACCTCCTTCTAGCTGCGTGACCCTAGGCAAAATATTTAACCTCTTGGAGCCTCAGTTTCTTGACATGTAAAATGGGATGATAATCTCAATGTAAGTCTTAAAAGAAGGTCACCCAATAGAAACCTGGTATGACAGAACATGTGACTGCACATTGTACATTAGCATGTCAGTGAATGCTAATACCTCCTCTTCCTCTTCCCGTACCCCCTCCACTCCGCTCTCCTCTCTTCCCACTACATCTGGTTAAAGCAACATCTTGTGGTTGTTCCCTTTGGGGAAATTTATTGGAATGATACGATACTCTATCATTTAGATTTTTCTCTTAATTATTCTAAACCCAAGTCATGAAGCCAGGATGAGGCTCTGCATGGAACCGCAGGTTGGTGAGCAGTGTGGGGGACCTGACCAAGGCCCCACCCTGAAATCCGTGCCCTGGAGCCTAGTCGGGTGCAGTCACAACCCGAGACTCGGCTGGCTAGAGAAGGGCACTGCATACCCTTACCTGACAGGGCTGTAGTACCTGCCAGGCTGCCTTGCCTTCCAGAAACAAACAGAATACTGAAAGCCAGGTGGTTCCACAGAAGAGCCTGAAACCCTGGCCGTGTCTCTTTCTGGGTGACCCTGGTTTAGTTGCTGCACCTCCATGAACCACAGTTTCCTCTTCAGTGAAATGCTGGTCAGGTCACCCCCTCCTAGTATCATTGTACGTTCTTAGTACATATGGATATTACTTTCAACACTTGAGGCTGATATCACATTTCCTTCTCAAAGGAGTGACCATAATGATAATTTGTTTGCTCTAGAATGGTTCATGACTTGTAAATGGAGTCCCTTACTTAGCTGTGTGGCTCACTTTCCTTCCTCCCGTCCCTTCTTCTCTTCCTTTCCCTTATCCTTCCTCACTTCCATCATTTCATAGCATCTGCTGTTTGCCAGACACACTGTTCTGGGTGCTGGGGAGCAGTTTACATACTTGGAACTTGGCCTCATGGAGAAGATGACATAGGGCATAAATTCCAAGGCATGGGAGCTACATTCAATTATTGCCCAAAAGGAACTTTGAGGTCATCTTATCAAATGAGGAAACCGAGGCTTTGGAAGAAGAGATGGGGCCCAGGGTCTGCTAACTCACGGGTAACCTCTTCACCTTCCCCTGTTTAGGTTGGAGAGGCAAGAGGGAGGGTCTTGCCTTGGATGACAAGCTTGAGTGGAACAAACCCTTGACCTGGGCCTTGAAGATTGTTCAGAATTTTGGAAGGCAAAGGTATGGTATAGGGAGGACATGCCAGGAGGAAGGAGAGCTTGAGCAAAAGAGTGGCAACTTGAAGGTCAAGGCTGATCCAGGGATGGCGAGTGGCTCTGGAGTAGGGAACAGTGACTTGGAGGCCCCACAGAGACCATGAATGACCATCCAGTGGCTCACAGAGGCAGCGGATTGGCTTCCACACTCCAGTGCCCTGCCAGGAATTAATTGTTTTCGTGGTAATGAGCTTGGACCCTGGACACCAGACTGGCTTAAATAAACCTCTCTTAAACGTTGGGTTTATGACGCATTTTACATAACAGTAGCAGTAACTAAACCAGACACATGCTAGATAGATGAACCCAAATACTTAAAGAAACCTGGTCCGAGAATGCTGGTGAAAAACACCTCATGATAAATCATGGCTATTAATTTGCATGCTTTGGGTCTGCCAGGCTGCAGCAAACAATTCTTTAGCCTCCAGGGAGTGTCGAGCATCAAGCCTTTATGAACACTCAAAGTAATTTATACTAATGCTTCTGTTCCTCCTTGCTTTCCTAGCATGACTCTCTTGCTGGGAGAGGGGTAGAATTGGCTTCACCTGTTTTGTGCGGCTCTCCTGGCTTTCCCTTTGACATTGGCTCCTGCCTGCGTCCAGACTGCCTTTTGCCATCTTGGAAAGTGGTCAGTGCTGGTGGGTGGACTTTTCATGACATGAAACAGACGTTGACCCTAAATAAACCTCATGTGACATCCTGGTGGCTGTGATGCTGTGGGTGAAAGGTAAAGCCAGAGGTCAGGACCGATTGCCTCCTCCTGGAGGATATATCATATGGGATTAGCTAGAGTTGGGGTGTGGTTGGGATTGAGGGAGGGTCTTGTGTTTTGATAATTTAAAGGTAATGCAGGATTATACAAAAGTATAGGACTATCTACCCCCGTAAGGTCTTGAAGTCCAGACTGAAGGGAAGGCTCATTCTACTCGCCCGGTCTGAGGGAGCAGATTTGACCAGCTTTCTGGTCCTACCAGGGCCAGTGGCACATTTGCAGCCCTCAGAAGCCATTTGTCTTTCTGGCCCCTCTTGTAAAATGGGGGCCCAGTTTTTTTGTCTGACCCACCTGGCAGTTGCCCTATGGAGAGGCCCCTTCCCTGCAGGCAACCACTGGGAAAGGCAGCCTCCCTGTCAGTCATGTGACTGGCGATCTCCCTCTCCCAGGAGAGGAGGGAGCCACGCTCACAACAACTGATTTGCTTAGGTTCTCATCTGCTGTGCAAAGACCCTGCGGTGTCACGTGGAGAGCTTGGTCAGTCTCGGGGGCCTGGATTTAAGTCCCAGTTTCACCTGGGAGTAGCTGGGAGGCTTGAGGAATCAGCCTAATCCCCCTGAATGTTCCTTCTAAAATGAGAATCTTGATAGAACACACCAACCCATAACATCGTCATGAGCACCGAATGAAACATCACAGAAGCCCCAGGACAGCACTTCAAACACAGTGGGGACAGCACACCAGCCTCCTGGAGCGTGTAGGATTGAGGTCAGCTTCACAGAGTTTCTGTCTATACTCCATGGGTGTCGTCCAATTGGGTTTATTGAAACAATGACTAGGATCAAAGATAGGAAATAGAACATTCGCTGCGGTCACACAGAACCCTTGGTGGAGAGAAAAATCTGTCCTCACATCTAATACTTTCCCCTTGGAGTCTGAAGATTTGTTCACAGCAGCTCCTTGTTCTCCATCAGCCTTTTGCTGACACAGGCAAGCGTATCTTCCTAGGGAGGCCGAGGTTGCTGGGGAGGTGTGGGGTCAAATAGTGTCCCCGCCTCCCTCTTTCCCTTTCCCTTCACAGAGCTTCAGGTTCTGCCCCTGTAAATGGGATAATAAAACCCAGTCTGGCATGGTTGTGGTGAAATGTTAATGATATCTATGAACAAGTTCCTAGTACTAAGCAGTGCTTGCTTCACTGTGATTTTTCATCTTGGCCTGACTCTTTGGGGTGGGCATACCTGCCGGAGCATAAGGCTGAAGGCCCTTTTAGCCAGTCTTCTCAGCCTGGTCGTGAGGTGCTCTGTGGGGAGTGCTGTGGCTCAGGAAAGACAGGGCAGAGCTAGGCCCATGTGATTCATGTCCTGTGTCCACTGCTTGCTGGCCCTGGGACACCTTAATTAGTACCTCTGAGACCTGGGTTTCTTACCTGTAGAACAGGATAAGAAGAAGTTCTGCTTCAGGGGGTCACTGTGAGGGTTAAAAAAAATAACTTGAAAGGGTTTTGTGTAGAGTTAGTTCTCAATAAATGGTAGCACTCTCTCCCCTTTGTCAAATGTATAAGCAGAAGGAGCTGTTGGTTAAGAATTCTTCTCAATGTTTTTGCCTTCTGGCCTTGTGAATTCAAAATGGCAGCCTGTGCCCCAGTCAGAGTTGTTGCTGACATTGTGTCTTCCTTCTTTCCTGTCAGCAGAAACCGGTGGCTGCTTCTGCACCCCTGACAATTAGCAGGAAGTCAGGGTCACTTGAGGGCCATCTGTTCCTTGTCCTCCTGCAGAAGGGCATTGGCTGACCATGTTTAGTGTTCAGGGCTCCTCCTGTCCCATCCCCTGGGCTCAGACCTCACATCCTGATGCTATTAGTGAAGGATGGGGCAGGAAGGCTGAATTCAGATCTGCCATCTCGCACGTGCACAGCCCCTGCCAGGTTTCGTGGGTAGGCCTGGAGGGGAGTCTGGCCCTGGACTCATGCACAAACTGATATTCCAAGCTCAGCGACTTTGGACAAGTAGCCTAGCCTCTCTGGGCCTCAGTTTACTCATCTTTAAGACAGGTAAAAATCGTAACTCCCTCATATGATTTTTTATGAAGACTGAGTTATGCAGGCAAAGTGCTTCATTTAGTGCCTGGCATATAGTCAATTGTTAATAAATGTTAGCTAGTTTAATATTTTACTTATATCACTTCCCTTGATCCCTGTGAGCCACCCAAAGAGCAAGTAGGCCACTTACAGTGTACTCTGGATAAGGAAACTGAGGCCAAGATGGCCCATGGTCAAGGATCTCACTGGAAGGAGTGGCCGAGCCTGGATCCCTGCAAGACACTGCATGACGACAGTGTCTACACCACGACTTGATGGTGTCCACACTTTGCTCTACAGGCCTGCTTGCATGGAAAAGACGGATTTGTGGGCCCCGCCTCAGACCTTCTCAGGCAGCATCTCCAGTGTGGGGCCTGGAAATCTGTATTTGCGAAGTGCCTTCCAAGGGATTCCTATTGATGCTGTTGAGGATCCAGTCGGTGTTGGGGTCGTGGCCTCCATCTCTGGGCACACAGGTCACCGTGTCACTCCAGGACAGAGGGGTAGGGCAGGGGACCTGGAATGAACGAGCACCTGCACAATCTGCAGCCCAGGAAGATACGCCACCTGCAGGTTAAGTAGGTGCTGGCAGAGATGTTTGTGAAGAAAACGGTCACTTTAACACACACCAATTTTTTTTCCAGGTCATTGGATTTCTTTCTAGATCGAATAACCTCATTAGGTATTATGGGCTCTGTGGAGAAAGTCTATTTGAATTGAATCGAACCATTCTTTGTCGAGATATTATGTTTGGCCCACACACAGTAAATTGACAAGAAGTTGCCAAAGCCAGCACAGCCCATTGCAAAGGACCACTGGGGAAGTGGTTGATCTGAAAATCGTACAGCGCCCCCCGCAGCACATGCTCACTGCCCAGGGAAAGGCAGCTGTCACCAGAGGGGCCCAGAGTTCATCCGGCACTTCCGCTGACTTTGATCTGACCTAGTCATTGAGAGGACTAGAGCCTTGGGGGGCTTCCGGAAACACAGGGGCCCAGACCCAGAGGGTGGCATTAATTTTGAAGAGCTACATTTATCACCAAATAACCTTATTTCCCAGCGTACTGAGGAAAGGCATTGCAGGCTCATTGGTTTTCTTCTTCCATTACACAGTCAGGAGTTCATTCTCCAAAGATACATACCCTTGGGGCCTTTCCCTTTGGTGTCCTAAAGTTTCCATTTTGGTGGTGGCTAAACATGTGGGCCAAGGATCAGTCTCTGACACTCACTAGCCATGTGCTCTTGGGCAAGCAACTAAATTTGTTTTAAGCCTCAATTTTCTCATCTGTAAAACGGAAGTCCCCAAGAAGGAAAAGAGCGTGGTGTATTCAGGAAATCTAGGGTATGAAGGGAAAGAGGCCAGATGAGGCTGGAGTTGTGGGCAGGGGTAGATCATGCAAGGCCTAGTGGGCTGAGCTGGAAGGAGAGGCAAGCAGATGTGGGCAATGCCAGGCCAGCCAGGGCATGTAAGAAGGGAGGAGGCATACCGATCAGCAGTGTTAAAAGGCTTCTCTGACTGCAGCGTGGAGTATAGAGGGGATGGGAGCAAGGAAGCAGCAGGGAAGGTTGCTGGAGTGGTTCATGGTAGCCTTAGTCTAACATGTTAAATCTCATACTGTGTGCTCAGCCCCACTGCTGAGCTCTTTGGGGCAAATACTGACCTGTGAGATGGGGTGTGCTCTTCAAGTCACAGTCCAGGGCTCACCTTTACTTTGACTCTCAGCCTGGCTGAACTTACTCACATCTCCACTCACAGGAATCTAGGCCCTGTGCATGCGTTTTCGTAGCCAGGAAAAGTCCAAGCTGCATTTCCCATCAAGCAGGCCCTTACTTCCTGAGGACCCTGCTCTGCTCATGTCTGTCTTATACAAATCTCTGCGAGCCAGAGTTTGTTTCCTGAGAACTTCCTGTCTCCATGGACCAGCTTCTGTCTGTTTCAGTTAATTTCCTCTGGCTGCTCCAGCAACATGTCATATATTCTGGCACCTACTTCTCATCTCTGGCCTGCTTGCCTACTTATCAGAGACTTCAGCGTAGATCACAGTCACCCCTGGTTCTGCACTGGTATCCAGACCATCCCCTGTCTCGTGGTCTGTGGTGGGTGAAAGAAAGGATTCTTGTCTCACTGAGTATTGTTCAGTCATTTCAGGAAGCACCGTTTTCCTGGGCAGATGGGATGTGACCCTCGGTGCAGTGAAGGCCTGACTATCAGCACTCTACCCTATTCCTCTAGGCTCAGAACGTGGGTCCACCTCCAGGGCCTCTGGGAAACCTGGCGGCTCTTTGTCCCTGGAGTAAAGACCCCATGGCTTATATGCTCCCTGAGACCAAAGTTTTTTAAAAAGAATTTTGGGACAATGTGACAGAAAGTGGGGAGTGTGGCAGGTGAGATTCAGAATTTGTATCGACAAATACCTTAACAAAGTTTCACACCCTGAGATAGTTTTCAGGGCCCTTTGGCCATGTGATGTGGTCTAAAAGTATGACTCTTACTCCAAAGGACCCTTTTCCAGTTGGGATGTTGGGGGTGGGGCAGGCAGTGGTCTTACCCAGACCCTCTAGGCAGAAAATAAACCTCAAGTAGAAAGGTAAACCTTTGGGCTTTCTTCCACAGTAGTGTCTCTGAACTGGTTTTTGATTTAGCCTTCCAAAGTCCAGAACTAGGGGCAGCTATTTTATAGTTTTTACTTGAGTTCTCGTGAATCTATGTCATTGTATTCTTGCTCGTCAGTCAGCCATCACTGGCTGACCTCTGGGTGTTAATAAATCCTTAACTATAGCACGTGAAGGGGGTGGCCACAGAATGCACAAGAAGTTGGGGGTTGAGGAGACTCACAGTGCATCAGAGCTGAAAAGGTGCTCAGAGATCACTGCTTTTGAATTATATTTGTCACAGAATTCTTGGCCAAACAAAATCTTACCTGGAAACCTAATAAGTATAACAGATCAAAGCAGAACTGATCTGGCTAAAGCAAGAGATGAGGGCCCACTAGCCACAGGCTTCTCACCTCTGCTGAGACTTCTCTGAGGAATACAAGGCTGGGTCTGAAAACCACTGATTAGTTCAGATGGGGAGAGTGACTTGCCCATGTCACCCAGGCCCTTGGAGATTCATGGTTTAAGGAGGTGATATGGCCTAGTGACTTTGCCTGAACTGGAGCTGAGCATTCCAACTGCTAACCCCTGTGCTTTCTCCTGTATATTGAGCTCTATGTCTTAGACAGTGAGTATCCATCAGCCCTGGGTGTGGAGTCTCTCCGGGAGAGGAAAGGGGGGGAATATTCACTCTGAGATCCCTAGTGGTGTTCTTGAAACATTAGGCCTTTTTTTCCTCCTAACTAGAGTCGTTGGTAGGAATGAGTCATGAGCTAAGATCACTGCTGGAAAGATTCACTCCTTAAGGAGTCTTCAATGTAAATGGATGGAAAGTGAGTCACAGTGAAGATGTTAGGTCTGGGCTTTGTTAGGTGGCAGATAAGAGCCGTAGGATATGGGTATAAAGAGCTGGCAGACTCCTAGCAGCTTACTTGCCACTCCTATATTAGAGGGTGATTAATCAGTTTTTGCTAAGTTTGGCTGCATAACAAACAGCCCCCAAATCTCAGTGGCTTACAAAACAAAGGTTTATTTTTTCCTGTGTCACATGTGGGTTCTGCGTTGGCTCTGCTTCTGCTCCATATAATTTTCTCATTCCACAACATGACCATTTTATTGCTGTTGAGAGAACAAGAGCCTGAGCCAGATTTGCATAGTCACATTTAAAACTTCTGCACAGAGTTGGCATATTTCTTGTCTGTTCACATTCCATTGGCCAAAACAAGTCACGTGACAGAGCCTGACAGTGGGGAGGGGATGACTTTGTAAGTCACAAGGCAAGGGGAAATTCTCTTATAGACAAGGGTCAGGGTAGTGTGTAATTGCAAATGAATGATGTCTATCAGAAAGGGTGTTTGGGGGAAATTGGTGGAAGACATACAGGGTGCTTATTTCCATATGACATTTTCTTTGGAGATAGAAAGAGCCTTTAAGGTCTTTGGATCCCAGCTCTTGAAAGAGCTACGAAAGTCTGTGCCAAGCTTCTCAGAGTTCTGGTACCCAAGCAATGCCATGTGTCCCTTGTGAGGGACTTCTCTCCTCCCCCTCACCCCCCAGAAGAGCATATGGGCCTGAGCTGCCTTGTAGAGGCAGTGATAAGCATTCCCTGGTGGGGCTGGCCAGGTGTGGTGCCCAGGCAGGCTCAAGGAGCACCACCGACTGACATTGCTTTAAGGCCATGCTTTGTAGGGAGTTGGAAGGTGGGAGGCCTGGAGGGGTCGTTCCCACTAACTCTCCCCTTATCCCTTCCAGGAATTGTACGTTCTGTACCTTATGGTATTGTTTTGACAGAGGAAAAGTCAAAACAGAAGCAATTTGAGATACTGGGCCTCCAAACAACTCTACCTTCCCCATGAATATCAGTGGATGCCTACTTTAATGGAGGTGTTGGTATTCTTCATGTATTTATTACTAATAAGTCAAGAATTAGGAAATCACTCTGCAGTGGGATCATTAGTGTTTGAGATCCGAGTTACTTGAGAAAACACTGCTGGCAACCTTTTCAGGCTTCTGGCTCAGCAGAAAGGGCCATACTAATCACCTGTGGGTTCCAGGTGGCCTTTGATCAGACAGAGTGGTAAAGACCTCCCTTCTTCAATCGCTGCTCCCCTGAGTCTGTCTTCTGCAGGAAATCCCAGGATGGGGAGTGCTTACAGCTCCTAGGGCTGCTTGTTCTCCCACCGCTTCTGAGGCCAGTGTCAGCGGGAAACTGGTTTCCAGGCTGTGGAGTGAGAAAAACAAGAATTCAAACAAAAAGAGCCCTGAGAAGGAGCCAAGAACCTGCACCCATTTTTGCATTCAAATGACCTTCTCTGGTACTGCAGAACTAATCAGAAAGGCGAGGCACACGGTCAACAGGGAACCTGCACCCCTCTGCAGAAAGACAGGCCTGTGCTAGGTGAGGTCAGAGAGCTTGGAAGGATGCGGGAGTTCGGAACAGTCTGTTCATGAAGACCTTTTGTTCCCCTGAAGCGGCTTGAGTTGTTTTTCCTTCAAACTTTTTATTTTGAATCATTTCAAACTTATAAAGAAGTTGCAAGATTAGCACAAGGGATATCCATCCATATACCCTTCACCTGGTTTCACCATTCATTACGTTTTGGCACATTTCATATTTGCTGCACCTCTCTGTCTACGTATACTTATTATCTCCCTGAATGACTAGAGAACTAGCTATAGCCTTTATGCCCTCTACATACTTCGGCGTGTGTCTCCTAAGAACAAAGACATTCTCCTGCAGAGCCTCAGTGTGCCTATCACACTCAGGAAAATTAATGTCAGCACAATACTGTTATGTACGCTTCTTACTTATATTTCCCTGCTGGAACCAAGAATGTTCTTTTAGCAGGGGTTGGCCTACAGGGGCCACATTTTGCCTCCTGCCCGTTTTCATAAATAAAGTTTTCTTGGAACACAGCCACAGTCAGTCACTTCTGTATTGTTTATGGTTGTTTTTGTGCTATAGCTACAGAATTGAGTAGCTGTGACAGGGACTGTATGTCCCCCAAAGCCTGAAATATTTCACTATCTGATCCTTTAAGAACAAGTGTGCTAACCAGTGCATTAACTGTATCCAGGAGCCAATCAAGGCTCATTCTTTGCATGTTTTTAATTTTTAGAAAACATATAAATGATCCCTCGCTTATGAACATTCTTCACACACAATGACAAGAGGCTCCCTGTTGGAATGTGAGCAGACATGAAATATGCCAAGTCTGAATAGAAATTTGAAATGTGACTATGTGATTCGGCTCAGCCTCTTGTTCCTCTCAGTGACAATAAAATGGGCCTGTCGTGGAGTGAGAAAACACATGGGGCAGAGCCATGGCCTGATGTCCTCAGACTTCAGGATCTGCTCCCTCCATCCTCATCTCCTGTCACTTCCCCAGAAGCCCCTGGCTCTGGGGAGCTGCTTGATGCAGTGACACAAAGTATTCATGCCCCCCGATATCTTCGTTCCTGCAGTTTCCTTTGCCCGGAGGTCTCTCCACACTGAATATTTAGAGCGAGCACCACCTGTTAGAAGCCTCTCAAACCTTTTTCACTTCCCATGCCCAGGACCCCTGTACCCACCATCTAATTGTTTAAGCACTCGCGATCCACTGGATTTTCCAGTGTCGGAGCACTTACCACACTAGTGCACGGATTCCTATTTTGTTGGTCTCATCCACTGGTTTGTGGAGGCCTTGAGGACAGGAGCCATGTCTTACTCATCTGCATTTCCTTGGTATCCAATATACAGTCCTAACATGCTCAGTAATTGTGTATTCAGTGAATGAATAGATTCTTAGATGGCTCAAGGTCTTCCCTCTCATTCCCAGCGTCACCTCATGGGATTTCCTGCCCTTCCCCTTCCAGTGCCTGTGACTGGGTTAGTAGCCTCATGGTGGGTGACTTCAAAGTGGCCTTAGATCACTGTGAAACGGACTGAAATGAGAGGAGATGGAGCGACGACAGCAGGGTAGGCTATGGAGGGCTTAAGCCTCCCAGTGCCCTGCCTCCCCACCACTGCTCCTTTGCAGCCGGGAGTCCCATTCCAACCCTCACCACCTCTGCCCCAGACTGTGGCAGTCATTGGAGAGCGCTTAGAGTTGGGGTCCCCGAACGCCATTATGTGGCCGGCAGCATTAGCAGTGGACAGAGGAAGCATTCGCTGTGTGCTGAGCACCACCTTACATGATCCTCGAGGAAACCTGAGAAGAGGGCCTAGTCCTCATGCTCCAGAGGAGGAACCTGAGGCACGGAGAAGTTACTGACATGGGTAGGAAGCATCAGAGCTGGGGTGGACTGGGAGCTGTATGATTCAGAAGCCCCTCTCCCTATCCCCTGCAGTTTACCATGATTTCCCTCGGAAGGGGTGGTGTCCTCCTGGCACCTCAAGTTTAACCTCTGAAAGAACTTACTGTTTTTGGCAGTGTTAGATTTGGGGTTAGGATTTAGATCAGGGCTGTCCAATAGAACTTTCTGGAATGATGGAAATATTCTAGATCTGCTTGGTTCAATAGGATATCTATCCAGTAACCACATGCTACTTATGAACACTTGAAATGTGGCTCATGTGACTTATTAATTTTAATTAACATATTTAAATAACCACATGGGCTAGTGCTTCCTGTATTGGATGGTGCAGACTAGAGTAAATGTTGGCAGAGTTCATTCTGGGCAAATGTGCTGTGTGGGTGGCTGGCTGGAGACTTCTCCTTGGGTTAGCATGGTTTTCATAGAAAAATTGGCATTAAATTCCAAACAACTCGATTAGCAACCAATTTGTTCTGGACTGGGGACTGCCTACATTGCCACCGCACTGATGATCAGTGACAGGTTTCAGGTGTACGTTTGAGACAAATGAATCTTGCAGCCCTCACACAAGGCAGAGGACAGGCATAGGGCCATGAGGAGGAAAAGAAGGGAGACACGGAAGAGAGGACCCAAAGACCTAAGGGGCGGAGCTATTATACATTTACTTTAGGTCTGCTCTTCCAAGTAGTTGCCCACCGTCCTTCTGGGGACCTGGGAGTGTAGGGCTGAATTTGGGTTCTCAGCAGGAATTGACAGTAGGGTGTAGATTCTCCGGAATGTGTTTGTCCTCTTAGGACCTGGAATGGGTCCTGGCAGAGAGTGGGGTGTGCCACCTCTTAAGCGGGGCTGTTCAGCTGGATGTGGTAGAGCACAGTGGTCACAGACCTGGGCTTTGGAGCCACACACCCTCGGGTAAAGCTTCCAAGTGCTGTGACCTTGAGCAAGTTATTTCACCTCTCTGTGCTCAAGTGTCTCCCATCTGTAGAACGGGGGTCATGTCAGTGCCTAACTCATGAGGCTGTTGTAGGAGTTAAACAAGCTAATATATGTTTAGCACGTGCCTCCCTGGTAGTCAGCGTCTAGTAGGTCTTTGCTGGTTTAGGGTGTTGGTCCAGTCGTGAGGCTTCCAGTGGCATAACACTTTTCTCTGCACTCTGCTTTTTCTTTTCTTTATTTTTTCTGTACTGACAAATTCTTGCTTTCAGGAGATTTGCAAGAATTTGCTCCCAAATCCGGGGAAAGAATGTGTTTTCTCATCTCATTTCATCTCCCTGTCTCTGGATATTTATAGTTCTGGATAGAGTTGCTTTGATTTCTCAGAATAGTTTCCACAAAAGCATGGCGTTGAGAGGCAGGGCTGGGTAGAGAGAATGTTGGACTTGGCAGCAAAAAACCTGGACTTGAATCCCACTTACTAGCTGTGTGACCCCTCACCCCCAACCACAAGCGATGTAAATATTCGGAGCCTCAGTTTCCTGACTTGTGAAATGGGAGTAGAATGATAGATGAACTAACATCCACGGGTGTGCCCAGCCCTCTGCTTGCACATAGAAGACACTGTGAGTGTCAATTGAATCTGAGCGTTTAAATCCTTTTTTTGACTTAAATGTCCAGGCCCAACAGTTGGAAGCTGCTTGGGGCCCTTTACTGTAGGGCTCCCAGCTGGAAGCAGCCCAGAGGCAGTTAAAGGCAGCAGAGCCTGTCTTCCCAGCTCTCCACTGTTCCTTTACCAAGCAAGGGGCCCTATTTAGGCTACTGGAACCAAGCTTCTGGAAAGAACAGACTGTAGGCTGAGCTGAAGTGGCACTGTGGGAGCAAAGTCAGGAAGAGCCAAGTCTCCAGACCCAGGGAGGCATGAGACCAACAGCCACACATTGGAGGAGGACCAGTTTGGACATTCATTCTCCTGCAAACTCAGGGACTCCCTGAGGGCATCTCTGCTGGGTGGGGTGGGGGTCAGGGAGGCAGCTCCTGAGCTGGCGGTGAGGGTCTTATTTGCTGGGGGTGGGGGGGGGGTGGTGGTGGTGGTGGTGCGGGCTTAAGCTGGAAACATCAGATGGCAAACTGGAAGGCAGGGAAAGAACCAGCACCAGCACACAGCGGCAACGGGCAGTTCCCATCTCTCTCTCTTTTTTTTTTAAATTTTTATTGTTATTCAATTACAGTTGTATGCCTTTTCTCCCCATCCCTCCACCCCACCCCAGTTGAACCCACCTCCCTCCCCCACCTCCACCCTCCCCCTTGATTTTGTCCATGTGTCCTTTATAGTAGTTCCTGTAATCCCCTATTCCCACTGTCCCCACCCCACTCCCCCCTGGCTATTGTTAGATTGTTCTTAACTTCAATGTCTCTGGTTATATTTTGTTTGCTTTTTTCTTCTATTGATTATGTTCCAGTTAAAGGTGAGATCATATGGTATTTGTCCCTCACCGCAGCTCCCATCTCTTTATCTGTGAACTTGAGGACTGCAGGGGAGCAAATGAAGCCTCAGCCAGAGTGATGTGAAGAGAAGCCCTAGGGCCCAAGCTTGGCAGACCAAGGTCAAGTTTGTTTTGCCACTTTCTTCCACATGACCCAGGTTAAAGTAGTCTCCCTCAGCCTCAAAGTGCTCACCATTAAAGTGGGGGTTAAAGGCATGGCACTTAGTATTTGGATGAACTGAATATGTGATTGATTCTTCTTCCCCATAGAATTTCATAATAAATAATACATTATTTGCTCATCTCCTGAATGATTTTGCTCTTTGCAAAGTCCATATGGGGCCATGCATAAAGCTTTGAAATTGTGCTGTTTGCTATGCAGTTGATGGGGGACAGAGGCTAGCTTGGCAGAGACTGTGGTGGTGGGTGTTTCTTCTGCCTCCTGGAAGACACAGCATCTAGGGGAGTGACCCCCACACCTGTATTAAAGAGGAGGGATTAAGAGTGTGGTCTTTGGGGGCATTCAGATGCCCTGGCTGGAGCCCCGCCCTGCACTTATTCGCTGTGTGACCCTGGGAAGGTCCCTTCACCCCTGTGCACCATGGCTTCCTCATCAGGACATGGAGTGATAATGCTACCTGCCCTCCTTGAAGATCTGTCGCCAGGTGAAATGCAAGGGTGTGTGGTAACTGCTGTTCTTACTCATTCCCCTCCTATTCTGACTTCCCCTTTCCACACAGATGCCTCCCCCTTGTTGGTTCTGCCCAGCAGCCGATTGCTCCTCTGCTGTTTGGAAGCCCAGGGTTTCTGGAAGCAGTGCCTTGTTTCCCTGGAAAAGCCCCACACATGGTCCCTGGAAGGCTTGGAAGTGGACCCTCGGGCACAGTTCTGTACTAAAGTTTATCGACTCTCCTACCCCTGCTGCCAAGCTAGACCAGAAAGGTTTCCCTCAGCTGCGTGCTTTCGGGGTGAATTAGTGAAGTGATCAGCCTTTACTGGGCATCTGGTTTTTGCCTGACTCTGCTAGGTGTTTTCACATTTGCTTTCTCATTTAATCCTTACCACATTCCTGTGGAGTAGGTATTATCAAACCCATTTTGCAGAGCTTAAGTGACTTGCCCTAAGTCGGCTGGCTTATAAATAGCAGTGCAGGGATTTGAATCCAGAACTATACGATTCCTTTCCCTACAACATGGTGCTTCATTTGTAGGAAAAGTATTGATTTTTGGTCCCAGACTTTGGAGTTACAGGGGTGAGGTTGCAGGTGGGATAGAGAAAGACCCTCTGCAGGATTGCTATGCTCACATAGAGTGCAGATTTCCCCCTCCCCTTCCCTTCACTTCTTCCCTCCTCACCTCCCTGAAAAAGGCACCGAGCAGTTTCCAAGGCTACGGTTTCTTCATGGATTTTTAATAAAGATGATAAGTGAGTCAATAATTGATAAGAAAAGGCAATTGATATTTGGGTTATGCATTGTTCTAGTAAAGTGTATTTTTTACTCCAGGCCTTAAGAGACTTTTTTGTTTAAAAAAATGCCATAATGGAAAGAAAGTTTAAATAAAATGAGTTTTCCATGGCAGAAGTGACAACCAAGGGGCTCTGCAGGACAGGGTCCTCGGGCAGCCGAGCTGTAGGCTCGTCAGCTCCCCAGAGGCAGGGCTGGAGAATGTTGTGCCAACAACACCTCTCTCCCAGCAAGAAGGAGGGATTCCCCTAGAAAGGCCTGGCAGCAGTTTCATAGTTCTGCACTCTGGGGGCCCCATCAGGTCAGAAGCCCCAGGAAAGTGGTCTCCGTCAGCCCTTGCAAAGTGGGCACTCAAGCAGAGCTGCCAGTGGCTGCTTGACTGGGGTCAGTGCGCTGCCTGGTGAGTGGACCTCTGTTTCCAGACACGGAGCCTACAGCCTGAGAGGGTCAGGAGCTGAGCGCCCTGCTGGCTCTGCAGGAGGCTCCTCCCATGGGAGGGGCCTGGAGTGCTGGCAGGTGTCTGATGTCCCCAGACCTGCTTGTTCTGGGCCTTGAAGACCTTGGGCACCAGTTGGTGAATTGCCTTCCAGATCAAGGTTATTTTTCTTCTTGAATTTGCCTTAAGCAAGTCTCTGTTGTGACTTGAAAAGATCTTGTCATAACTATTTTGTTCTATTCCATCGCGTCTTACCCCATCCTATCCCATCCCTTCCCATCCTCTTCCCTGCCATTTCATTCTGTGCCATTCCTCTCTGTGCTTTAAATAGTCATGAGGGTGCACCGGGTTCCAGGTCCTGTATTAAGTACTGGTCAAGACTTGAGTCCCTGCCTTTATGAAGCTCTCACTCTAACAGGGAACGTACACAGACAATTATAGTGTGATGAGGACAATAGAGACTTGCCCCTTCTCCCACAATGCCACCCACGTGTATACATCCAAAGAGAAGAGACAGCTGGAGGAGAAAGTAGGGTTGGGGTAGTCAGGGAAGGTTTCCTGAAGGTGATTATTGGGTTGAACTTTTAAAGGATGAATAAGAGTTTATCAGATAAACAGCAAATCTCTCAACTAGAGCTTAAGTGGAACTTGCTAGGTGCTGCATCACCTCCCTGGCATTTTACCTGTTATAACTAATTTACTCCTCATAACAGTCCAAGAGGGAGGCGCTCTTCTCATCACCTCCATTTTCCAAATGAGGAAATAGAGGCACAAAGTGATCCAGTTTAGTGGTACAGCTGGGGTTCTGACCCAGGCAGGCTGTGGCTTTAATCGCCAGGCCTCGTCACCTCTCTGCCACAGCAGGGAGGACATTGCAGATACAGAGGTGAGAAGCGGTGCTGTCCTTGATCATGGGGACAGTAATCGGGGACCCCAGTAAGCTCTCCTGTGGTGCAGATACAATTCTCTCCATGCAGTCTCGTTGAGCCAAGCTCTCCACTCTCTCCCTGTGTCACAGTGGAGCAGCAGGAGCCAGTGCCACCTTTCCTCCACCTCCGCTGTGTTTTTCTGCCAGGGAAGCTGGGTGAACCCAGCAGCTTCTCAGCTGCTGGGGCTCCGGTCCAGGAAACTCTGAGCCTGGGCTGGACTTCCCATCATTGCTGTTTGTGGAGAAGGGTGGGAAATGCTGCCTGGTGCCAGGCTTGATGTGTGCCATTTCTGCCCCTGCTCACCTCTGGCCTGGGGCACACCCCAGCTCCACCCACAGGGACGAGCGCCTCCTCTGCCAGAGCCCTGCCACACCCCGCCTGACACCTCGGACATATGTGAAGCACACAAGCGGGGGCAATTGCCAGCTCTCCACAGTAGGGCTTAGCCATTCTTTTCTCACTTGTCTTTTCCTAGGGAAAAGCGCGAGTCCCATTGCATCTCTTACAAGGTACGATCTTTTCTCAATTTTAGCATGCCACCAATTATAAGACTCATCATTGATTTAATAACAGTTTTTCAGAGGAAAAAGAAGAAACTGCCACATTAAATGTACATATTGATTGTAAGATTTTTTCACCATTTCAGAAACATTGGAATGTAAAAAAGAAATGAGCATCTTAGAACCCAGGGAATATGGTATTTTCTAAAAATATTGTCACTGTGTGAAGGCACTTGCTTGGGGAGCTTGTCTAGCAAGGAGTAGGGGTGGCGCTGGCTGGCAGGGGCAGGGCAAGGCAGGGTGGTGGCAGTCCACCTCTGTCTGAGCCTGCCTAGGCTGCATCCAGTGTCAATCATGCAGACCCACTGTGGGGACAAGGAGCTCAAGAACACTCACAGCTGAATTCATTCTTCCATCGGGTTTAACAATCAGCTCCCACTTCAAGCTGGGAAGTGTCAAACTCCGTGGTTGCAGCGTTCCTCTGATCAGCAGGCGCCTTGCACATCTTCTCGGAGGATGAGGGTGATTGGAGCCTGCTGGGTGACGTGAGAGCACCTTGCCCTCAGAGCCTCAGGGTCAAGGGACTGGAGCTCTAATCCAGGCAACCTTGATGTGTTGCTTTGCCTCCCTGTGTCCCAGGTTCTCCTTCTCTATAGTGAGGATGCAAAACAATAGTTACAGCAGCTAACATCACTGAATGCTTAGCATGTGCCATGCATTATTCCACTTGTCTTATAAGCACTAGCTCATTTAATCTGCACAACAACTCTATGAGTTAGATACTGTTACTATTTCTGCTTTTAAAATGAGAAAAGGGAGGCACAGGGCAATGAAGGAATTTTTCCAAAGTCACACAGCTGCTAAGTGGTAGAGATAAGAGTTGAATCCAGGCTCTCTGGCTAAAATGTTCACGCTACATTAATCATGAAGGTACTAGGTGAGAGCAATAATTATTTCATTTAAACAAGTCAACATAATCCTTTTAAAAGTAAAATCTAACATGGAGCTCCAAAAATAAAACAAAACAGCAGGCTTTCTGGTTGGACAGAAAGCCTCAGAGACTGTCCTATTTGCAGGGGCCTGGAGGCACCTCTGTGACGTGCTGGGGCTCCTTGGGACAGTGTGAAAACTGCCAGACTGGACCGTCTTTAAGGGCCACCTCATGCCAACATCCTGGGGTTGTCAGGAAAAGACAAAGGTCGGGCACCAGGCCCTCCCTGAGATCCGTAGGTCTCCAGGACAGGCCAGTGATGCGGCCCACCTCTTCTGTCTAATGTTTTTGACACAGTTGTTTAACATTTATTTGTTGGGACCAGGGAGAAACAAAATTTCTAGTGATAAAATCTGAACACATCTTCTTTATGTTTTTTTAGGCTATAACATGCACTGAACTTAATATTTGAACTTACTTGGAACTGTAGTCTACTGTACATCCTTCTGTCACTCGTAACCGGGTAGCACCTGTCAGCCCTATTTGCTAAAGATAATGGTAGCTTAATCGACACATCATGAGATGTTTGTTCCCTGCAAACAGTGCTGTGTTCTGCTTTACTCCTTTTGGAATTTGAGCTGACTGCTGCTGCCAAGTTCAAGCTGCTGGCAGCTGGCATCATGCAAGGTTGGTGGCATGGTCTGCAACTTCCACATGCAAATTGCAAAAATGCTCAATGGAGATGCAAGCTGGAGCCAGTGAGAAGTCTTATTTTTATATTATTTTTTTCCTCAAGGAAACTGGCTTGTACAGAGGTGAGGTTGACTCCCTTTCCACCAGTTGTGTCTGTTCCATAGTTGCCCATGGAGCCCTGAGTTACCTGTGGCCATATTGCTGATGTAGTCCAGTGACATTTTTGCGATCCCTACAGGTGGCAATCCAGAGGCCTCCCAGGGCTGCCATGTATAGGGTGCAGGGCGTGTACTGCACAATTCTAAGGTAAATGGTGTACCCTAATTTTATCACCAGCTCATACACCCTGCTGGGCTCTGACAGTTGACTTCTCAACCATATGGTGGAGTTTCAGCTTTGTTCCATACATTTACCCCAGTTGCTCAAGAGCGGGAATCCTGGGTTCATCTCTGCCTCTACGTCACTGTGCGTCCGTGGGTAACTAATTCCATTCCCTTCTCTGGGCCTCAGTTTCTTCCTTTACACCTAAAGTGTTCATGCAAGGTGACCTTCTATGTTTGATCAGCTACATGTGATTGATTTGCTTTATTCTTGAACTTGGCACTTGATAATCTGCTGATTTCTGGTTTTGGCTTATGTCTGATCTATGTTATAGGACTCTAAGGAAATGAGAGAAGGTAAACCAGATTAATATTCAGGTGGTCCTGCTCTGAATTCCCCTGGACCTTAGCCTTTCCTGTTACACGCTAGAATTCTTTGGAGAAGAGTCCATGTCCTTGAGAACGAGTCTACTTGGTCCAGTGTAGGTACCTCCCTAACCAGGCATTTCCATTTGACCGTGGAGCCTCTCCCTTGACCTGAGGAAGCTCTGGCTGAGGGAGGCATACCTTTGCAGGAAGCAGGGTATGAGCCAAGGGCCTTTATGCTCCGATAATTCTGTTCAAGAAATATGGTAAGTCTAATGGGGTATGTCCTTGGTGGGTATCTTAGTTTCCTAGGGCTGCTGTAACAAAGTACCATAGAGTGGGTGGCTTTAAACAATAGAAATTTATTCTTTCACAGTTCTGTAGGCTGCAAGTCCAAAGTCAAGGTATCAGTAAGGCTGTGGCTACTGATATGGTTCTGGGGAAGAATTTTCAGTAGGTATCTGGGGAAGAATCCTTTCTTGTTCCTTCCTAGCTCCTGGCTGTCGGGAGCTTTTGGTATTTCTTGGCTTGTAGGTATGTCACTGCAATCTCTGCCACCATCTTCACATGGCATCCTTACCTGTGTGTCTCTTCATCTCTGTTTTCTCTTCTTGTAAGGACATATAGCATTGGATTAGGGCCCACGTAATTCAATATGACCTCATCTTAACTACACTTGCAAAGACTCTATTTCCAAATAAAGTCACGTTCTGACATTCTAGATGGACTTTTGGTGGGGACATTATTCAACCCAGTACAATGGGCCATCTGGGCTCCTAGTGCTCAAATCCTCACTGGGATAATTCTGCTAGACTCTCTCATGGGTGTCACCCACATTCTGGATTCTGCAGTCTAGAAGCCACTTACTCTCCATAGAAACTAGAACTGCAGGATGCTTGGTGCCAATGGCTCCTGTTCTTCAGGACTCATTAAAGACCTCTGAAAAGAGTCTGGTGCTTCCAAACCTTTTCAAGCCCAGGAAGGCAGCCTGGTAAGGAGGGAAGAGGTTGGCTCTATCAGCATGGATATGCGATGCTTTCCAAGTAATTTAACTTGCCTGAACTTTGGTCTCCCCTCCAAAAATGGGGATACTTTTGCCTACCTCATAGCATTATAGTGAAGATTCAGTGAAGGGAAACTGTGTCACATAGCTGATGCTCACAAGTATCAGCTCAATTCCATTCACTTGTAACTAAGACCCCACCAGACAGGCATATTTTGTTGAACAGGGAAGCTTCTGGAATCTTCCCTTGGCACAGTGGGTGCTGAATAAAAGTTTGTGGGCGGATGGGGCAATGCAGCTAAGGGCTGTCTGTCTTCGGAGGGTCTCAGCAGCCCCCGTGCTCTGAGTGTCCAGAGTGTGAGCCCTCTGCTTCCTCTGGCACCAAAAGTCCTCTCCCCGCTTCCTCTCTCTTGGTAGGACTTCCAGGCCTCTTGGAGGCTGGGAAAGTACTGTGTGTTCGGAGGTGCAGAAGCTGCCCCTGAATGTCTTTGCCAGGCACAAGACTAAAGCAGTTGGAAATTATGGGGTGCAGGAATTACTTTGTGGAGAATAATTGGATTTCCCCATAATGACAGAACAGGTTTGAGTCAGAAACCAGAGCCCAGGTAGGTTTTGTCCCAGGGGACGCCTGCTAGACCATGTTTTCACTTGCCTGCTGCTGGACGATGCTAGCACCGTCTGACTCTTCCAAGCACTGGAGCGTGGATTAAGCTGGGGTTGGGGAAGATAAGAACGCTGTTCCTGGCAAATGTTTACACTGTGTCAGGAAAATGCTCACAAGTTGGATCTGATTAAAGCGGCTCCTGCAGCCTCCTGGCTGGCAGAGAGGGGCCCTGTCCTCGGCATCTTGCTCAGCATGGATGGTGGGGGGGGGGCAGGGGTAGAAGGGGTGCAGTCAGTCGGCTCTGCCTTTTGCTTTCCCCAGCAGCCAGGGCTCCCTCAGGAGCATCTTTGAGTCTCGGTTTCCACATCTGTAACATGACAATAATGATACACACTTCACTGGGTTGTTGGTAGGATTTAATGAGACATGATTTCACAGAGCCTGGGAAGATGCCTGCAAGACTAGGTACAAGGATTACAGTCTTCCTGACCAGCAGGCCGCTCAGGAGCAGCCCGTGTTGCTCCCTCCTCCTTGCCTGCCCCTTCCAGAACACTCACCCTTCTGCTGGGGGACCACAGGCTCTGACAGCCTGTTGGCAACCGGGCCCTGCAGGCCACACATCTGGCTATTCTCGCCTCTCCATTAACACCTTTGTATAGGGTGTCTCCAGGAGAGGTGGGTGTGTATGTGTGTTTGTAGGAACCATGTGGGGGAACCAGCCACACTTCCCACAACACAACTGCTGTGAGAGCCCCCCAGGTCTCAAAGTGTGTCCCATGAAACACTAATAAGAGTTCTATGGGTAAATACATTTGAAAATCTTCTCTTAAAGGTGACCTAACTATAGTAACTGCACTAAAGGCTCTCATGACACCTTACAGTAAGAAAGCCTGGTTCTCTTCCAGGGTGTCCTAAATGAATTGGGTCACAGAAGTCCCCTAACCCTTTTTTCCCCCATGTAACACCTGCTAACAGCCAAAGGTTATGTCTTTCATGGAATGCACATTGGAAAACACTGGAGAAACAGATGGTAGGTGCTTCCTGATATATTTTAGACCATGGCACCTCTGAGGCTACTCTGTTCCCCTCACTCACTGTGTCTCTGCGGCCCCCTCTCCTCACAGTGACCGTGCTTCCTCCAGAATCCAGCTGCACTTGGAAAAGAGACAGGGCAGCCAGGGTGGCGTTTGCGGGTGGGCTGGGGCAGAGGGGAGCAGACTGGGGAGATATCTAAGGCAGGGCATGGGACAGGAGTGGGAGCTGCTAAGGTGGCAACAAGCCACAGCTCTAGAGATATTGCTGTCACAGGGAATGGGTAGCCTCTTCCGACAGGGATACCACCCAGGGGCAGAGAGATGAACCTGAGCTGAGGTGGGCAGTGGCACAGAGAAATCCACTCACCCTCAATGCAGTCCCCTGGCCCCTAACCAACAGATCCTTTTGTGGTTATGAAGTGCTGAGCAGGGGGCGACAGTGCAGGAGGAGAGCTGTAATCAATGTATGATTACAAAGTATCAGGCAGACAGAGCTGGAGAAGCTGTGTCTTGTGAAGCAAATACTCCAGTGCTCCCTTAGGGATGTGCCCATGCATTTTCTAGGAGTTAAATGGATTTCTGGGCTACATTTGCGGACTTGCAATCAGGGACATGGCAGGCAACCTCGGCACCCAGCAGTGAGCGATTGCAGCCGAGCAGAAAGTGAAACTTAATAGGAGGACTAATAAAAGGGCTCAGGAGGGGAGCAGCTGGTGAGCAGGGCCCTTTGTGGGTAGAACCCTGGGGACAGATGGTGTAGGAGCCTGCTTAGCCCTCTGCATTCCTCCCTTCTGCTCTGGGGCTTCCATGGGTCTCCCCCATTTCTTCCTTCAGTGACTTTCAAAGGCATTTCCCATCACTGAGCTATTGGCCCTCCTGTCTCCGCTGTGGATCCCCCTGGCTGTGGGATTCTGGGAGGGGCAGTCAGGGAGGGTGTGATGGAGGCCCTGGCTACATTCTTTGCTCAGGGCTGTGCACATGGGCGTGGGGGTGGTGGTGTCTTGACTCCAGTAGCGGTTGGCCCTGGGCGCTGGGTCAGGAAGGCAAAGTATACATAAATGGGGCCAGCTGGAAATCTAGGCAGCAGTCAGGAAGATCTGCTCAGGACCTCAGTGCCGGCCCTGGCCAAGACACAGCAGGGAGGCCCAACCCGGGACAGGAGGAGGTGCGATACTGAGGAATGAGGCAGAGCCTTCAGGGTTGTTCTCAAACTTGAGAATGTTTTAGAATCCCCTGGAGGGCTTGTTAAAAATGTAGATTTTTGACCCTGACCCCCACTTCCTATTGTGGCTCAGTAGGTATGAAGGGGGCCCCATAATTTGCATATCTAGCGGGTTCCTAGGTGGTGCTGGTAATGTGGGTCCGGGGTCAACAGCCTGAGAACTACTACAAGCAGGCAAAGCACAGAGCTGTGATGGGGAGGTGAGCCCAGGTACTTGGGCTCTGGGGTTGCTAGTGATGGAGGCAGCAGCCTGTCTACCCAGAAGGCCTCTCAGATGGGCAGTTATGTCTCCTGGAAAACTGCTTCTCTCTCTGGAGTGGCTCAGGAGTGTGGGTGGGGCATTGGGACTGGGCCTCGGGGCAGAGGCCTGGAGATGAGGTGGTTATTTAATCAAGGAGACTTTTGTATTCCCTGAGAAAAGCCAACAGAATCCTGTGGAAGCTAGCAGGTTGGACCCGACTCTGGCCAAAGGCAAGTTCTCTAAGTCAGGGTGAGCTGTCTCTGGGGGGTGTTCTGTGTTTGGTGGGATCTCATCTCCCTCCAGCTCTGTCCCAAATAAGCCCCCACCTATTGAACCCTTACAGGAGCCAGGCTCCAGGCTGTGCCTAAATTGCTTCCTCATATTTAACTCTAGCTGTAAGGCTCTCCAAGGTTAGGTAGTTTGCCTACATCTCACAGCCATTAGGAACCTGGGACGGAATTTGAACACTGTGTTGCCTGCACCCAGTTTTCACTTCAGCAGCCATTTACTCACACCTGCTCTCCATCAGGCCCTGCTCTGGCTGGGCACAAGGATGCCGGGACGGATCAAATTAGCACCCATCCTCAAGAAGCTTCTGGCCTCTCTGAAGTATTGGAAGCATAAACATAAAATGGATACAACATGTTGACTATTACTGCAGACATCTGAACGAAGAGTTATGTGGGCCAGAGGGGGCATAACTAAGTTTCTTGGGGTCCTAGGCTCCTTGCCACAGTTTGGCCCTGGCAGGTGAATGAAGTAAATCCCACAACTCACACATGCCACAGCTTACTGCCCAGAAACCCCCGACCAGAGGGGCAGAGGCCCAACTTCCTGCCTTGGGGGAGAAGACATGAGCCTCCAGAGGCCCTGCTGGCTGCTTTCTCCTTTTCCTTCTTTTTAGCGAATGCATTTGTAAATATTATTGTCATGTTCCTTTTTAGAAATTCTTGTTTCAGTCCAGGAAATGCGCAGTAACAGCAACTCTATCCACCAGCTTCTCCAAAGCCTTCAGCCTGCTCTATCCTCACCAGGGGAGTGAGCTGTAATGGCCTCCCAGGCAAGGCTATCGCACCTTTAATTCTAAGGAAGCCCAGAGAGGCCGAGGGTCTTGGCAACCGCTGGGCTTTGGAAATCCCTGGGCTCCCTGGGCTCAGTGACTCGGCCCCAGTGGCTCTCACGGTGGGAGTCAGGGCATGGACCTCGAGGAGTCAGGCCGAGGCAGTGTGGTCCTGAAGCCAGCTTCCCCCCTTTCTCCAGGATGTGGTAGGGAACGCTTTGTTCTCTGACAGACCTCTGTTGCGTAAGGAAAAAGAATCAGGTTGGCCCACATGTAAACAGACACAACTTTATTTAGTTTACTTTTCCTGAGAGAGAAATATATAGCGTTGAGCTGACCCACTTTTTAAAAAAGTTTATTTTTCTTTATATAAATAAAATGAAATTTATTATAAAGCATTTAAAAACATTTTTGGTGTATTTCCTTTCAGGCTTTTGTTTTTCTTATATAGAGGTTTGTTTTTATGTCTATAGTTGGGTGACAGCTTCACAGAAATGTTCCCTCACCCCGGGAAGATTAAATGCCCCCATCCTCACTCTGCACCGTCGACTCCCTCCATGGTCTGTACTGTAATTAATAGCAATTAGATCTATATTAGGACGGCTATTTGCTTATTTGCTTGACTTCTCTAGATCTGCAGTGTTCACGATGGCAGTCACTAACCACATGTGGTTATTTAATTTACATTATAAAATCAGATAAAATTAAAGATTCAGCTTCTCCATTGCACTAGCTACATGTCAAGGGCCGAAAGCCACATGTGGCTGGTGGTTACTGCCTTGCACAGCACAGGCCCAGGCCTTTGTGTTACAGAGAGCTCTGTTGGACAGCAGTGTGCTGGACCGCTCGCGCCCATGTCCACGCGACTCCCACGGCCCTTCGTTGTCTTGTACAGTGAAATATTCCATGCATCTGGGGTCGGAGAGTCTAGTGAAACTTTAAACATGCTTATTTCTAAATTATAAGGGGGAGAGAGAGAGAAAAAGAGAAAGGGAAAGGAAGGGGAGGGGAAGGGAGGGGAGGGGTAAATATAGGAGAAAGGGTCTCAGAACAGCTGTGTGGGGGCATGACAAGAGAATGGCTTGGGGACTGCTCAGTTCTGGGCCCCACATAGCAAAAGGCTGGTCAAGGGTTCCCCAGCTGCAGGATGCCAAGATCAACACGTTTATTCGGAAAGCTGTGAGAATGGGACTGAGGTCCTCGTGTCTTCCTATCAGAGGTCCCAAGCATGTAGTTCCTGGGGAAACAGGGACTGTCAACCTGCTTATCCAGGAGACTGGAGGAGCCCAAGGAGGTTTAGAAACTGTCCTGTGATCTATACTCGAGACGCTGCACTGTGTGGTCCCACCTGGGCAGAGACCACCTGTGCTACTCCCTGCAGGGGCTGCGAGCTGAGCACTCCTGGCTTCTGTGTCTTTCCAATGGACACATTGGCTGTGACCCTGTAATGCTGGCTGATAACCTGCTTCCCAGGACTGCTACCAGCACCCAGTCCAGTCAGCAAAGCCTGCCTTTTCAATGGCACCTGCCACTCCATTATGTGAGTCTTCCTCTTCCCTAGCTACCCCAGATCAGGACTGACCGGAAGCTGGACTTTTTGAGAGGCAAATCTGCCAGGACAGGCCCTTAGCTTTGTTTCCCCACCATGTTTCAGGGTAGATTGAATAAGGAGGGAGTTGAGTCCATAAAGATATTTGTGTGGGCTGGGCTGTCATAGAGGGGGAGGGCGGGGGGGGGGGGTGAAATGCTTAGTGTCCCAGCCCAGCCACTGGGTTTGTAAGCAGAACAGTTCAAGGGAGCTGGTCACCAGAAAGCACCACATGAAATAAACACTACCTGTATGCAACATGGAGACAGAACTGGGAATAATGGGAAAGAGCTGTAGGCCAGAAAAGCTGGCCAGCGGATGTCAACTACAAGGTCAGGGCAGATAGAGGAATGGAGAAGAACACTCAAGGACCAAGGGAGACTTCGCCAGTGTCAAGGTCTAGCTAAGAACTGGGATCACAGAGTCCGTTTAGATGGAAGCAGCCCCTTAAAGAAGCCCATGCATGTGGGACAGAGTAGCCCTGCATGCAGTGTTTGGCACCGATGTAGAGGAAGATGCCTAAAAAGGCAAATCAAGCCATTTTAGGTCACCTGGGCTATCAATTAAAATTAGGTTCAGCAGTGAGTTGACAGAAAACTCAGTATAACAGTGGCTTAAGAAGGATGGGAAGTGTGTTTTGCCCTCACATCGAAGAAGTCTGGGGCTGGATGGCTGTTTCAGTGTCAGGGACCTGGACTCTTTTTTAGCTTATCACTGTTATCCTTAACACGAGCCTTCCAATTTGTTGTCCAAAATGGTTGCTTTAGCTCCAGTCACTTTATGGGCATTCCAGCCAGCAGGAAAAAGGATGGAAGAGAAGGCCACATCCTTACCCTGTAAGGACAATTCCTGGAAGTTACACATATCATTTCCTCCTACATCCTATTGTTTGGAATATAGTCACATGGCACACCTAGCTGTAAGGGAAGCTGGGAAACAGAGTCTTTTTTTCTGAGTAGTCATGTGCCCAGCCGTAGTCTGAGTGCTCTAACTGGCAACCTCTGCCACGTTGTTTACAGGAAAACATCTGTCATGATCAGCTAAATGATGTTGTATTTGTGTTGAATCCTCTGCTCGCAGCCTAGAGATCTATTTATTGAATTTACAGTTACTGCCTTGAATAGGAGACTTTTAACATGCAAAAGTCGAGTTTGTTGAGCTGGGAAAAGTAATAAGTTGTCTATGTGTTTACTCTTGTGTGCCTGACACTTGCTGTGATTCAAAACTTGTTTGGCTGTGCAGTCGCTTTAATGGAGGGGAGTGATGGTTTTGCATACACAGCCAGGAGGCTTTCGGAGGAACCTCCTCCTGACAGATGGGAGGTTCCTGGTCCAGGGGCCCCAGGAGGTCCAGATGTCAGAGGGAGTGGAGACTGCAGAGGTGTTCCTGTGAGCAGAGTGGCAGGGCCCAGAGGGCTAGCTGGACAAGAGTCGCGTTGGATGGAGCAGTTTTGTCTTAGTGCCTTCCCAAACGGGTGTTGGAGAAGGGCTTCCTTGCGGCCTGGGATGTCAGGGCCTACCTCCCCTCCTTGGACTCCTGCCTCTTGTAGTCCCCCGAGGGAGGGTGTGCCAAACCGTGCACAGTGACTGAGGGTAAGAACAAGGTTAATCGGAAATGTCGGCCTGTGTTCTCTTTTGCAGCTGAGCTGTTCAGATCCTTGGAGCTGTCAGCCTGAGCTGGCTTTATTTGGGCAGCCATCAACTAGGCGCTCACAGTGTCACACAGTGCTTTGTCATGAGGGAAAATTCAAAGAATCTGGGACATGAGAAATGGAAAAGGTCTATCGTGGCATCTCAGCACTGTGGTGCTGGGCTGTGCGGGGATCCCCAAGCTCTTTCCACCCAAAGGGTGTGGAACTCAGAGTCAGAAGGAAGGACCTGGAGTACTGGCTTTGTCACCTTCCTGCTGAGTGACTCTGGGTGTTCCAGGCAGAGGGAGGAGCACATGCAGATGCCTGCAAGTGTGAGTGAACGTGGTGTGTCCCAGGAGTGGCAGGCAGAGCGTGTGGGGCAGGATGAGAGATGGAAAGGCTATGAAGGCCTTGAATGATATGCCAAGGAATTTGGACTTTCCCTGGAGGGCGGAAGGGAGCCACCACCAAATGGATTGTGGGATAGAATTGGATCTGTGTTTATACTGCTCACCCTGGGTGCAGCATGGGAGGTGGACTAGAGTGTATGGATGCAGGGAGACCTGTGAGGGCCCTAAGAATCATGGTGGCAGGAGCTAGAGGGCTGTTTTGGATGAGCAGACCTTTGTGTTATATGGAGCAGCTTTGTCCTAACTCTTCCTGCCTTTCCAAATAGGTACTGGTGAGCAGCTTCCCCGCAGCCTGGGATGACAGTGTTCCTTAGTTTGCGGTGTGGGAGGCATGCCTGGCAACTAAGCAGAGGCCTGAGCTGTGGGCACCGCCAGAGGCTGGGTCAGAGCCTTGGGCCTTCTGGCGGAGCAGCCCCTGCTCCGGAGAGCCATCCTGGGTGCCCTGGCCTCATTATCTGCAGTAGGCTTTGAGCGTTCTTTGCATCACTTACTGTCTGCAGCCTTGCCCAAGCCTAAAATTGTGCAAAGTAGGCCTCTGTGGCCGCCCTTTACCCTTCACTCCAGCCTTCAGGGAAGATCCATCTCTCCCAGAGCTAGGAGAGGCTGGAGGACCTGGGTCCTGCCCACTGGAAGGGGCTCACACATAGGACCTCGTTCCAGCAGCTGTGATTGCTGATTACTGTGCACCCACTATGTGTTGGGCACAGGGCTAAATACTTTTTCTGCACATTTTCCCATTTAATCCTCACAACAGCTCTACAGTGCAGGTATGATTATTCCTATTTTTCATATTAATCAGTTTAAAAGTAGAGGCTAAGCTATGGTACCTTTGTGTTTTAAAGTGTATACTTACACATTTAATGTGCATAACAACCTGTGAGAAAGGTGTATTTACTTCCCCTCTCTCCATATTACAGGTGGGAAAGTGGATGTTCAGAGAGGTGAAGAGAGCTGACGAAGGTCACATAGCTAGAAAGTGGTAGAGGTAGGATTTGAACTCAAGCAGCTTAACCCTTAACCTGTTTACTCCATATTCTCTTCTTAACACCCCAGCTCTTCCTCTTTGAACTTGGCTTGACTGTTTTCTGTAACTGGGGTGCAGGAGAAGTTATTTATTGGCATATGAAAAGTAAGTAGCATATGTCAATTTCCTAATTTATGTATGTATGTATATATTCATTCATTCATTCACTCATTCATGCATTGTTGAAGAATTGTTAAGTGTTTACTAGCACTATGCTCCTAGCTGGGATGACTGGGATGGAGTCCCTGCCCACAAAGAGTTCATGGTGTGGAGGGGAGACGTATATGAAGAAACATTCAGATTTCACAGAAGGAGGGAAGCTCAGGGGAGGAAGCCCAGGTTGCTGTGGTAGCACAGAGGTGACCATGGCTTGTTCTGTCTGGGAGGGTAGAGAGGGCGAGAGAAGGCTCTGATAGGAGGAGGGATTTGAGCCAGATGAACCGTTCCTGCAATGGTGGGGTGGGGGTGGGTCCCAGCTCAGGAAGGCCTTACATGTCCCGCTAATGGGTTAAGACTTGATCTTGCAAGCCTTGGAGAGAAGGGGAAGAATTTTAAGTAGGGAGTGACATGATGAGGTCTGTGGTTTACAAGGACCACTCTGGTGGAGGAGGGCTTGGACAGGGTAAGACTAAAGGCCAGGAGCCCAACTGGGAGATGGCTGGAACAGTGCCAGTGAGAAAGGCCATAACTGGAAACTAGTGCAGTAATGGCGGCAATGGAGGTACAGCTGGCGGAAGGTTGGAGACTGATTAGGTATGGGAAGGTGAGAGATGGAGGAGCTGGGGATGATTTTGAGTCTGAAGCATGCATGGAAATGCAGGCAATTATTCGGGTGGAGGCAGGCTGCCCCTCTTTGGGGAGGGGGTGGGTGAAAGAGTTGTAGGTGTAGAGCGTGGTGGTGAGAAACCTTGGCAGCCACAGCGTCATGCCATTGATCTCAGCCAGTGGAGAACACTGCAGTCTTAGGACTGGGTGTGTGGCAAGGAAGGGAGCCTATTGTTTGCCCCTGTTTTATCAGGAGCACCTCTATACGATCACATTATCACATTTCTGTTTTCCAAAGTGACTGTCTATTCCATCGAAAAGAGAATTGTACCAGTGCACAAACCTTTTAGCAAGTCAGATGCATTTTATAGGGTTAATGTAGACAGAGGACTTTCCAACCCATTTCCCCCTCTGACAATTCAGAGTCTGGATAGACAGCAGCACCACCAACATCGGCCTTTCTGCCAATTGCGTTTCAGTTTGTGGCCTCAAAGACATGCTTTCTGACGAGTTGATGTGTCTTCCTCATCAGAGTGTAACATAGAAGTGCTGTCAATCTTTCAGTGCTTGTCGAGACACCTTTTTGAGGTGTATGTTTCCCTAGAGGTGGCAGGAAGTTGTAAAGCTTCATGGCAAAGTCACAGAGCAGCCACAGGAAACCTGCAGAACACAAGATTGGGAATCAGTTTTCAGGGCCAAGGGGTGCTCTGATTGTGGTAGCCGCTCAGTGCAGCCTCAGAACTGATGATGTGATTGCCATGTTCCCACATCCCAAGCTTTCTAACAAAACTTGTTAATTAAAGGGAGAGTGGCAGCAACTCATATCAGCAAGCCATCACTTTCAGCTCTTGAAACACTTCAGTACTCATGCAATGCATGTGGACAAAACAAACCCAAACCACCCAGGAGCTCTGGGCACACCATTGTCCTAGTACCAGGGATGGAGGAGTTGCAAGTTTCCATAGCAACAAGGCAGAGAAACAATTATCTCAAACCTTCTAGGGCCCTTCGCCAAGGTTATAAGGACACTATCTAAGCCCTGGAGAAGATGACGAAACTGACTATCTCTGTCTTTGAAATATTGACCTGGATGTGAGAAACAGTTTTTGAAACCACAAAGTAGGTTTAGAATAATCTTGTCCAACTCTTTCAGTTTTCAGTGAAGGAAACTGAGACCCAGAGAGGTTATGCCCTTCCTCCCAGTTGCCCAGCTTGGGAGGGGCCACGCTGCCAGGGCCATCCTGGCTTTCTGGACCCTGCCCAGTGCTCTTTTGTACTCTCCCTGGAGTTGGCACTGGGAGTGTAGGTGCCCCTTGCCTCTGCCAGGGGCTGTGTCTCAAAACCGTACATCACATTTGTTCAGAGCAAATTCCTGTTTGCCATTGACTTCCTTTTATAGTCTAAGAGACTCTTTTATCTTTATTCTGATCGATATTTTGGCAGAACCTTCAGTACTTTGGTGATAAGGTTTTGTTTTGCTTTTTTCCCTATGACCCAGACATTGCTTTTCTTCTAGACTTTGGGCAGAGTTTTTAATGATCAGTAAATAAACTTAAGTAGTTGAGATGGGTCCATTAGCTCATTGGTGGGGGGGCCAGAGGGACCTAGAACTTTCTGCAGCCTCCCCTGTGGCCAGCTTCCCTCTGTGTTCCCAGCAATCCACTGTTGTAGCTGCTTGGCTCTTTCACTGTTGAGCTCTGTCCTCCAGGGGCCTTCTGAGGGGAGGGCGTGAGGCTTCTCCTTGGCTGAGGCCAACATCTCCATCTGACTTGCCTGTGGATTTTTCTGTGGGAAGTTGTGAGCTGTGGGAATGTGTCAGGACAGCTCTTCGAGGGGTGGCCAAGCTCCCTCTTCAGGAGAGGCCTCTGGGCTTGGTTCCAGCTCTGGACTTACATGAAAAATTCCAGAAGGAAGGGCTGGTCTCAGCACCTCTCTCTGGGAGGCCTGTCCCCAGGACAGAAGTGAAGGGAGGAGTAGGGAGGAAAGGAGCATACCTCCACTGCTGACTTAGACACACTTGCAGGCAAGAGAAGCATGCGAGTGGGAAGGGGTCTTTGATTAGTCTTGAGCCCTTAAGAGGGAGCCTTAGGCGTCAGATCTGAGAGCAGAGCCACATGCTCCAGGTGGGATTGTCTTCAACACGGGGCCCCACACAGATCAGGTATGCATAGCACTCATTTGTTGAATGACTGACTTCACTCATTTTGTGTGTTTTGAGCCCCTGCTCCCTGCCAGGCACTCTTCTAGCTGGGGGATATAGCAGAAGACAAGAGAGTTAAAGTTTTGCTTGACTTAGGAAGCCTACATCCTGTGGCTGAGCGAATAGGAAGAGGGGGCCGGGACCCCCAGAGCTCTGATGGTGGGAGGAAGGGGGCATGGGAGATTCTGCAGCTAATGAAGGAGCCCCCAGCGTTTACTGGAGCCTCTGACCATGAGGGCTGGGTGGGAGATCTGGCAGCGCTGTCCAATGGGGATGATACCAGGAAATTAAAGAAGGCAGCAGCAGGAGTAAGCTGAGGAGACCTGCACACCTACAGCATGTGGGCCAGAAGCCTTCCATATGGTGTCTCCTATAATCCTCCCAAAGACCCAGTGAGGTCCTTTTTGTTACCGCCATTTATAGATTGGCTGAGAGGGTGAACAGCATGTCTGAGGCATATGTCTTGGAAGGTGTCTCAGGTCAGCCAGACATCATTCCACTGAGAAGGGGAGCTGTGTGAGGTCCCAAGAGGAGGTCCTCAGATTCTGGGTCCCTGGGGTCATTGTTTCCAGCAATAAAGTATTTGCCTCAGTTGCTAGTAGTGGGAGGTGCTGGCCATACCCTGGCCTCTCCCACCCTTCAGGCTCAGCCCTATCAAAGCTGGCGTCGGTCCAGCAAGTTGACTGATGTCAGCATAGGACAGGTGTCCCAGGGGTATCAGTTGAAATGGAAGTGCAGCTAGAAGAGTAGCTCCACGTTTCCTGCTGGAAAAGGACATTGGACTTTTCTCACCCAGAGGCCTTACCAGCCCCAGCTGTGGTCCTGGGGACAGTGGTGGTGGGTGGGCTGCTAGCAGCACTGACTGTGGGCTCAGAGCCAGAGTGGTCAAGGTGACACACCTGGTTTGAATGCCATCTCCCAGAGTGCATTTTTTTTCCCAGCCCTGAGCTAGTTACCCAGACTTCCCAAGCCTTAATTTTATCATCAGCACAGTAAAGTTGACTGTAACAACAGCACACGGCTGTGATGAGAATGAGCATAAATAAGATTGGCAAAGCACTCAGCAGTGTCTGGCATCTAGTGAGCGCTCAGAAATCAGTGGCTCTCTTCATTGTTATTATATTATGTTAGTATCAGATTAAACTTCGTCGTGGGCTGGGCTGTAAGTCATGGTTTATAATGGTGGTTCAGTCATATTCCCCAAGGATGCACAGGGCAAGGAGACTTCCAGCAAATAGAGCCATCAGACTTTATGGCAGAAGACTCCAACCCGCCACCAGAACACCTGGGAGCTGGTTAAAGTTCAGGTTTGGGGGTTACACTCCTTCCCATGCCCTCCCTCCTCCCCAGAGATTTTAATTCATGAGTCTGGAGTAAGGTCTTGATTCTTCATTTTTAATAAGATTCGGAAGTGGTTCTGTTGCAGGAAGTCCCAAGGACAGTGTTTCGGGCAGCACTGCTTCCCGAGCTGTTTCCTTAGCCCTGGCCGGCCAGCTTGGTGGCTGGCTCTCCTCCACAGCTACCACGGCCGGGCTATTTGTGTCTAGTCACTAGAAGCTGTCACCTTAAATCAGGCACCTGTTCCTTGGGCTGCCCTGGAGACAGGCGGACAAACCCTTCCTCCTCATTCCCTGTCTAGACACCATGCAGGCATACGACCTCTTTTCTCCTATACGACATAATCACCTGTCTCCTGGTGACTACATTTTCTACACTCTCCCCTAAGAAACATGGTTAGATAAGAGGTTTTTTTTTTTTCTTTCCTGACTTGGGAATCCATCTTACAAGTGTTACAAAGGCGCAATATATTTGCTTTTATTGGTATATTGAACAGATACCTAGCAAATACAGAGTAGGGTAGCCTAGTAGTTAAAAATATGGACTGTGGCACTGGAGAGTCTGGATTTAAATGATAGCCTGCCTCTTATTGGCTCTGTGACCTTGGGCAAGTTATGTAACTTCTCTGTGCCTCAGTTTCCTCATCTTTATAATAGGACTAACAGCAGTGCCTGTCCAATAGAGTTGTTATGAGGACTGGCTGAGTTAATATTGATAAAGCACTTAGAGAGTGCCTTCACCGCAGAGAGCAAAACGTAACTGCATGAGACCCGGACACACTCAGGGAGCACAGACACTGCGGACACTCAAGGAAATTAAATGGGAACTAGACAGTGGTGCTGACTGGCTTCAGCCAAGCCCTGTTCTTTCCTGATGTATAATTGTGCCTTTGAAGTACCACTTTGTGACACTCCTGTCATTGTTTGTGCAAAGCAGGAAGGAACAAGCCACGACAGTGGTGGAAAAAGCCATCCCTGTGACCACCATGTGTGAAGCTGAGTGTCACTTTGGTTAAACCTCATTAGCAAACTCCGCACAGTCTGCTCTTTGCAGAATCAGTCTAGCTGTGACACAAGGGGCATGCGGGGACTGGGGACTTTTTTTCTTTGTCTCAATTATCATTTCCAAGATATGGAGTTGCTGAAGGTCTTGGTTTCCTCGACTACAGAGCTGTAGAGGAAGAATCTGAGGTAATAAAGGGAGGAACCAGCAGAGGCCAGAACACCAGTGTCCATCCCAGCCTTAGTGATGACGAAAGGCGAGGGAAGGGAAGACCCACTCTCTTCCTCCTGCCTCCTCCTGCCAGGTCAGAGCCTGCCTTGCCTTCCTTGGGAGGCAGGATAACAACATGGCTTAGCACTTGGACTTTGGGCAGCCTGACATGGTACCTATTAGCTGTGTGATCTTGGGAACTTTGCTAACTAGTCTAATCCTTCTCTGTAAAATAAAGATAGTAATAATGCCTACATCACTGAGTTGTTGCATCCAGTTCAGCAAGGCAATGTGTATAAGGTGCCTGGAATGCAAAAAATGAAAGCTTTTTTATTATTAGCGAGTAGTCTTTTCCATGTGCCCAGTCTAGTCCAAGGTCTTGATAATTCAGGTGTTTCCCTATATAGGCTCCTTAAAATTATAGTCAGGAACAGCTAGAGAGAAAACACAGATTGAAAGACAGTGTACTTGGGCCAGCCCATGAATTACTGTGTGTGTGTCTGGACAGGAAGTGGGTGGGGGACTTGGAGCTATTTGTGCAAGGACCACCTTCCACATGGTAAAGGCCTTTTTAAAAGATTTCATGGGACTTTACTGGGTATTCCAGAAGCAGTTGCAGGAAGTGAAAGAAGAGGCAGAAAAACCGTCTGAGCAAGCAGGCCCCAGGGAGCAGGGCACAGCACACTGTGGCAGATGATCCCAAGGTAGATGCAGAGGAAGGATGTGGGCCTGGCCGTGCAGGCAGTGGGGGGTGGGGGGGAGCTTGGGTCACTGAGGTGGTGGAGAAGGTCTGGAACACATCTGTCAGCAGGCAGCACCTGCACTTGCAAGGAGGACTCACTGCATGCCAGTCACGCAGGCAGACCTTGCAGGCAGGCTTTGGGAGCACAGAAGGCCTGCCTCGCCTGACCTAGCCATCGGGCTGGTGGCAAGGCAGGACTCTGCTCACTGGGAAGGAGTGGCATGAGCTTGGGGCCCAGCTCTGGGAACTGGAGACCATGGAAACGGGGGAGTCAACCCTAGCATACTGGAACTTGGTCCCAAAGGACAACAAAGGCAGGGCAGAAAAAATAACACAGAGGACTGTACCTAGAACTTTACTGTGTGCCCAAAATCACATTATTTCAAACAATTTTCAT
Source organism: Desmodus rotundus (assembly GCF_022682495.2). NCBI lineage: Eukaryota > Metazoa > Chordata > Mammalia > Chiroptera > Phyllostomidae > Desmodus > Desmodus rotundus. The sequence goes on from NC_071391.1 coordinate 38,265,250, forward strand.
ACCAACCCAATGAAGAAACTATTATTATCACCATGTTACTGATGAATAAACTGAGGCTCATTTAAGGTAACTGTCTTGCCCAGAGCTGCTCAGCACAGAACCAGGAATTGCCAGGTCTGCTTGCTCAGATTCTCAGGCTCTTATCCAGGTACTAGAGTACTTACGTCTCCAGTTGTCCAGGGGCCAGAATCTGCTTCTCCTACAGCTTTTTATACTTGTTCTTTGTGTTGTATAAAAAGCACAACTGTGTGGACTGAGAGCCAGGTAGTGCTCCATGGGACTTTGGAAGGGACCTGACAGAGCTTCTTGTCCAGCTCCTCAATTTAAAGAAAAGGAAACGGAGGTTCAAAGAGGTAACGGCCTTGCCTAGGTTAACTGGAAGACAGTCGCTGAGCCAGAACCTAAACTAGGTCTGCTGGCTTCTTGCCCCCATGGTCTCCACTGCATGAATTGTTTCCCTCCCCTGCTGTAGAAGATATGGGCAGACTCATGATGTGCCATGCTACACGAGGAACCACAACAACATCAAACATTAAAGGCCACCAGCATATCTCACAGGACAGGTGGCAGCAGTAATTTGTGTCTGTAGTTGCATTTGTAAACACAGCATGAAGAACACATCAAGAGGCTGGCAAAGATTGCACAGGTTCTGTTTGTCTGCTAATTAAAACAAGGGAAATGCCAGTGGAGAAGAAGATGGATTGGGGGAAAGATGGCAGTTTTCAAGTCATGCAGAATGGCAGGAGGGGCAGCATTCCGTGTCTTGGGTGGGGATAGACCTGTACCTCACTGGGGGGGTGTGTTCATGACTTTGGTTCAGCCACCACCTTCTCATCTGTCTGGCTGACTGGCTAAGCATCTTGAAGACAGCACTGTATTACATTTACCTTTGCATCAGCAGCAGGTCTGGCATGGAGCAGGCATTCAGGAAATGTTTGTTAATGACTAACTGGATGAATGATTGAAAACCATTACTCAGGTAAGGGTGAGACCGAGTGGCTGGTCAGTAGCTCTCCCCTCCTTTCGTATTACACCTACCGTGACCTCCAGTGCCTCCAGGTTTGGCCCGCACAGGGCTCTGGGAGATCCCGCAGTGATCCTCTACTTCTTTGAGCATTAGCCTTGGGAGCCGTCAGCTTGGTGAGAGGGATCACCACTGGAGTTTGTTAGTGCTGACAAGCTGCAGTCAAGGGCCTGGATCAACTGGCCATGGTCAAAGGCCTAGATGCCAGGGTCTGGTGGCTTCAGTTCAAGTCTTGGTTTTGTCACTTTTCAGCTGCGTGACCTCTCAAGTGTCTATTTTCTAGTCTGTAAAGTAGAGGTAGTAGCATGGGGAACACTGAGGACTGAATGAGACAGTGTAGAGTTCTGGCACCCAGTAATGGCTCAGTCCATGTTAGGTCTTTGTACTGTCATTCTGGGAGGTGCCGAGGGACTGACAGGTCTCTTCCCACTCCCTCTACCAGGTGGGCAGTGAGCAGGCCCTGTGTGTGTGCCCACGTTGCCTTTGATTAGGAGCACAAAGGAGCTCAGGAGATAATGAAGCAGAAAGAAGAGAAGTCTAATAGAAAGGATGCTGGGAGTAACTGTCAGGTACATAGATGTTTTGGGGGGCAAGCCCACAATTGGGTATCATTTCCATTCTCCTTTCATCCATAACTTATTGAAAGTGCAGGGGAAAAGTGAGAATACTCTGCTATGATTGTCCAAATGAGGTTTATAAATATCCATTCTGGACAGCAGGCAGCGTGGAGAGGTTGGGGTGCCCACAGTGAGCCCTGACTCAGTGTCATGGGCCCCGATTCTTCAAGCCCGGTGATGTTACATGTGTCTGCCTCTGAGTGACTCGCCTCACCTCTGGTAGCTCCTCGGGGAAACCTACGTGCCTCAGCTTGGAGAATAAGGAGCACTGTGGCATTCGAATGGGCTTGGAGGGCACGGGATCATTGGGTTTGGCAAAGATGGCACGATTTAGAACAGGGAGGACCTAGGTTTGAGTCCTGCTCCATCATTTGCCAGCCATGTGACCGTGGGCAATTTGGCCAGACCTCATTTTTTCCTCTGTACACTGCAGGTAGTGGTACAGGGCTAATACATTGCTGTGAGCATGGAGCTTGTTCCTGGGGCAGGTCAGTAGGAGTTCTTTCCAGCTTTGGCAAGATAGGCAGGTATTTCTGAAGCTAGACAAGTTGCAACATTTTCAGGGGCCTGGAATTGCCTAAAGGCTGAGGAATGGCAGGGATAGACAGGGCTTTAGGGTTACATGCTGGTCATTAGGATGCTGTGCGAAGGCCCAGCTTTGGCCTCTGAACAGATGCCAAGTGGGCTCAGGCCTTGAGCAGTGTGGCTGTCTTCATGACTAGCAACCTTCCTCTTTGGGCTTAAGCATGCTATTGGATGTCCTCCTAAGCTTCAGTTCAGTTTTACAAGCATTGATTGAGCACCTACCGTGTGGTTATAATTGTGCTCGTGCTGAGGGAGCAAAGACACAGCATGGAGCACTGGGAAGGGCCAGGCCCCGACTCACTGTGGGTGAGTGCCTCTACGCAGTTTGTTAGCTGTGAGGCTTCAGAATAGTTACCCAAAGCCTCTGAGCCCTGGTTTTCTACTTGTAAAATGAGGATGATTTTCTACATGGTTTTTAGAATAGAGAAAATGCTTTATCACAGACACTTAATGAATGACAGTCATCTTTTTGGTCTGCTCTTCTTGCCTCTCCTCTCCCACCCTCCTCCCTACTTTCTCCCACTCCCCCTTCTTTCCTTGACTTTAAGGAGTATAAACTCAATGATACATTGAGTTGTGGTGCCAGGCAGAGATCTAGACTAAACATTTAAATGGCATCAGGTTGGGAGTAAGCACTGGGAACTCTGACATACAGAGGTGGATGCCCCCAAATAGCTTCCTTCTGTCAGCCTTAGAAGTTCAGGGTAAAGCTGTCGTGTGAGAATGTCAGGATGTACCAGATAGGTGAACGTGTTTGTAGCTGTCTGTGCCCACACTCACACATGCATGTGTATCCATACATATGGACACATGCACATTCATACCTATCAGAAGGGACCTGACAGGAAGTAGGACTTATGCCATGGGTTCACTTGAGGAGACCTTAATGAAGAGATAAGGACAGAATTGAGGGTGCAGACAAGGCATGGTGAGGTGCCCAGAGACTCGTGACTGGGGGAAGTTTTGCTATACCTGGGTTCTGATGGTACAAGGGGGGAGACAGTCTTACCAGGGCAGGAAAGAGCCTCAGCCTTGGCAGTGACGCTGCCTGGAGGGAGTGAAAGCCCCGGGGGGAGAGGGGGACAGGACACAGCTAGTGCCAGAGATGTGGCCCTGAAGTGCTACAGGAGGGAAGAAGTCTCCTGACTGCTCTCTTCTCTGATTTGCTGATGCCTTCCATCGGCTGAGCCCTAACGAGGGAGGCAGTATAATGCCATGGACAGGAGCCTCCTTCATGGGCATATAGGGCATCCATGAGAAGGGTGGAGAGTGGAATCTTGGAAGGGAATGCAGTGGGGAGTCAGCAGCAGAGATGTGAATGCATTTGTGTGTTCTCATGTACAGGCATGTACTACAGGCTGGCTGGAGCTTCTTCCTGCACGACCCTCAGGTTATGAGGCTTGACAGTGGTAAGGGCAGGGGTGGTGCAGGTGGATGGTTTCCAAGCCCCTCCCACATGTCCATAATGCTGGGCCTGGCTCTCAGAGACCTCTGGACAGGGCTTCCTGCAGGGTTTCTCAAAGCCCACACACTTTGCTGCCACAGTTTATGAGAAACCGAGATTGGCTTCTAGCCTCCCTGGTCTTTGCTGCAGGCAGTTGTGTATTTACAGGTGTTTGAGATAAATCCATGTGTAGTATTTTATCTTTCTGCCCTAGTGCTAGGCTCAGCAGGCATGAGAGGCACAGTGAAGGCCCAGACAAGGGCCTGTGGCTGGCCAGAGGCTTGTCCTTGGAGCAGGCCCAGCTGCAGGTGGGCACCGGCATTCCTCAGCGGGTGGCTTGTTCCCTGCCCTTACCTTCTCAAGGACCCAGCGGTGCTCTTAGGCTCTCTCCCACTTGAGCCCACCTCCCTGGCTCTGCCTTGCAACACTGCTAGTCTCAGCTGACCAGAGTGGCCTTTGGATGTGAACACTGAGGGACCCTGCGGGGGGTTGAGTTTAGGTGATGAGCAGCACGCAGTGGTAGTTGGGAGCTTCGTCTCAAATCTCGGCTTGCTGTGGCCTGGGAGGACTCCACAACTATTAGGTCGGTTGTCTGCCTCTCCTTCTTCTGTAGGATGCCTGCAGCACACCTGTTTTGAGCGGGTTGGCTTCCAGAAGGGTTAACTGCAAAATGCACCCAGGATAACAAAGCCTAATGAGCCTTTTTCAAATGAAAATTGCTCATTTCAGGTTGAGTGTGTCTGCCCAGAGTGGCTTTGGAGCTTGGTTCAGGTGACATGGCCCTGCTGTTGCTGAGGCAGCCCCTGCCTGAATGCCTCTCCTGTAGGCAGAGGCAAGACCCGTCAGCAGCCAGGGAGAGGACTGCCTTCCAGTTTCCTGTGGAGGAAGGGCATTTGCTCACTTTGTTTTAAAACTGCCTTAAGTTATTGAGCATATGTTAAAGATGGCAGGGAGCTAGTTCCCCTCCCTGACCATTTTAGCCCCGCCTTCTCTCTGGCTAGCCTGGCCTTGCCGTGAGTGTTACTGCAAGTCTGTGCTGTGAATGAGTCTGTGTTGGGGAGGAGTGGCCCTGGGGGATGCGGACGGCCTTGGCTGCAGGAAAAGCTGCCCGTCTGGGGTGTGGTAGGTCTGTAGTACCTGAGCCTTCTCCCAGCTGCCCTGTCCAAGAGTCCTGCAGTGCTGAGGACTGGACTCAGAACTTCTAGAAGATACAGGAATATTTCTGTAGAAGAATCCATATTGAGTTTGGAAACCAAGGAGAGCTACACACATGTACACACATACAGGATGTACCATAGGCAGTCATATACATACACACACTAACATTCACACAGATACACACAGTTAAACACAGCAAACACACACACATACATACACATACACACATGCACACACCTATATGCAGGTTCTCTGTTTCACACTCTCACACATACATACACACTCTCACACACACTGTCTCTCACACACACTTTCTCTCACAACACAGCCTCATACACACACACGCACAAACACACACACACACACAGATCAGGCTTGGTCAGAACAGTAAACCTGTTAGAGGAGATCGTTGCCTGTGTCTGCCACACCCAGCTAAATCCCCTACTAGATGACTTAGACTTACTTGCTTGGCACAAAGTAGGGACAAAGCTGGTGACTTTGTGCCCTGGGTACCCAGTCAGTGCTGGGACTGGAGGCACACATCCTAGAGCCAGGGCCCCCAGGTTCACAGAGGTAGTAAGAATGAACAGCAAGCTCCCTGGAGAGTCCCAGGCTGGTACGGCTCATTGGTGCCTATGTTAGATGCATCTTCCATGTCAAATAGTGCCCCTCAATAAGTCCATGTCCAGCTGCTCACCTCCCCTGAAGGGCTAGTACCTGTGGACTTTGAGACTGGACTGTACACACTGGAGTTTGCATGATATGATCAAACTTGTCCTCTCTCCACTATTCTTTCGTCCTTACTGGAGGTGCTTAGCCAGGGAGGCAGTGGAGGAGGTGCAGAGAACACAGGCTGTGCAGTAAGACTGAATCACATTGGCAGGTGAGCCAGCTGTGTGACCTGGGTCAAAGCCCTGAGCCTACTCTCTCATCTGTAAAGTGAGGATAGTCATGCCTATCTTTAGACTTGTGAAGTTTAAATAAATAAGTTATGAAAAGCTACCAGCAATGTGACTGGCACATAATAGGTGCCAATAGATGGGGAATTCCCTTCTCCTGTCTTTGTTTTACATTCTCCTAGCTGAGGGGTACCTTCAACCTACATGAGAGAACCATTCAGACAGAGCTGACTCTCCATGCTGCCTGTGCTGGCCCTTGCCAGCTCTGAGGAAGAGGGGACAGGATTCTGGCCTGCTCCTTCTTGGCCGGATATATTAGGTTCTCCAGAGAAACAGAACTAATAGGATGGGTGTGTGTATGTGTGTATACATATACACATAAAATTTGTTATAAGAAATTGGCCCCATGATTATGGAGGTAGACAAGTTTCAAGATCTGCAGTCGGCAAGCCAGAGACCTAGGGGTGCCGATAGCGTAGTTCCAGTCTGAAAGCCAGCAGGCTCCAGACCCAAGAAGAGCCAATGTTTCAGTTCTAGTTGAAAGGCAGGAAAAGACTGATGTTCCAGCTCAGTCAGTCAGGCAGGAAGAGCTTCCTATAACTTGCAGGAGGGTCAGCCTTTTTGTTCTGTTCAGGTCTTCAACTGATTGGATGAGGACCACACACACTGGGGAGGGCCATCCACTTTACTCAGTCTAGTAATTCACATGTTAATCTCACCCAGAAACGCCCTCATAGACACACTCTGCAGTGTTTTACCAAATTACTGGGCACTCCATGGCCAAGCCAAGCCGTCACAAAATTCACCATCACCCCTAGTATTTGTGACCTCATACATCAGTGGGTGTCCTGGTGCAGCTTGGGGGAAGGCTCCAGTCTTAGGACTTCCTGGAGCCTTTGGTCATTCTTGTAATACCGCAGACGCTGTCCTCTGGAGTGGCAGAAGAGCACAGTTTGGGTGTCATATCCAGCCATGAATATAACAGAGAGTCTTGGCCAAGACCCACACCAGACCTGTGGGCCTTTCTTGATGGCAGAAACATTAAAGCTTTGCTCATCAACTTGTTTGGAATGACTCTCATTATCTTCCCCATTATCTGGGAAACCTCCATACCTTTCCTCCCCCACATCTTGTTTGCATTCAAATCCTGCCAGTTCCTTCCTCTTTCGTATTTCCTTTTCAGACCCAGGTCCCAGCTACCATCATCACCTCTTGCCACTTTCCCGCACCTTCCTCCCCAGTAGTGTTCTTGTCCTCAGTCTTGCTCCACAGAACCTGTCATCCACTCTTGCCAGAGGGAGCTCTCTAAAATAAGAGATCCAACCATGTCACCCCGTAATTAATTCCCTTATCAGCTTCTCACCTAATAGAGTTTGCAAGCTGATTCCATAAGGGCCAATTCAGCTCACACTTAAAGAAAAATAATTTGAATGCCTTTACATCTGAAGGGTATGTGCCTTCCAGTTTGCCGCAGTCCTCACCACTGTCCTACAATAACACACCAGCCCACTTCCTTCTTCGTTACTTGTTCAGCCCCTGAAGTCAGAAGCCCAAACTCTGCAGCATAACATTTGAGTCCCTTCACAATCTGACTTTGGCTAACATTCCCAGATTGCTTTTTAGGCAATTCTACCTAAGTGCCATGTGCTGTAGCCATCCTGGTCTGTACCTTTTGCCAAACACACAGTGTTCTTTCTCATTTCCTGCCTTTATTCATGCTGCTCAGTTTGCTTGGGTGGCTTTCCTCTCCTTGAAGCCTGGCTAGTTCCTAATTATACTGTAAGACTCTATTCATATGCCACCTACTCTCTGCAGTCTCTCTGTAACACTCTCTAAGTCTCAGTTTCCTCCTCTGTAACATGGAGTCGTCATGGGGTTGTCATGAGGATTCATTGAGAGAACCCATGCAGAGTGCTTAGCACAGTGTCAGGAACATAGGAAGTACCCAGTAAATATCCCGCCATCTGCCTTCCTGACATCTAGAGATATTAGTGGTTTTGGCAGTGGCAATGAGAGGGACTCTGCTGTCTGTCTTCAGCCACGGTGCCTGAGTTTGACAGGCTTTTACCACTCGCAGTGAAAGCAATAGAGAGTGATGGTGTCCATCAGGCAGTAAGTAGGAGACAGCCCATCGCAAACACCTGCCTTGATGGGGTGTTGCAGGATTGGGGGGAGTTGTGGGGGGTCGGGGGATTAGTTACGCCCAGAAAGCTCTACTTGAGAAAGTAGAACAGAGAAAATGAAATCTGATTTTGTCAATCCTTCTAGACTTAAGGCTTAACAATATATGTGTGTATGTATTTAATCTTGAAGGAATTTAAGTATTTCATGGGTCAATGCTCATGGCCTGGCACCTGTCACTGGTGAACTGTGGCATCAGAGGCAACGCTTCGTGTCATCTGTTTACAGTTCGGTTGAATGAAGCTCCTGTGCACACTTACTTAGGAAAAATCTGTTAATTGCAGAACAACTAGGAATAATAATTATTGTTCCTGTTTGGTGCTGAAATGAGTTGGCTACATCAGACTAGAGACTTGCAAGGCAAACAAGTTATCTGCAGGCATAAAGAGAAACCCCCCAACCCAGCAGTAGAAAATAGGTGACATTTGATCTAACAGTGCCTCAGATAGTAAAATGTAGGTTCTGTGCCAGTTTTTTTTTTTCCTCTATGCAGAGAAAAGTCAGAGTGAAAGTAGAAGCAGATGCTTCTTGGCTCCATCCTTAGTCCAGGGTTAGGTGCATCTCCAAGATAATTAAGACTTTTGGAAGGTTCATAATGCAAGGAGTACAGGTATAGACTGAAATATTCTTGGCTGGGAGTACTAAGGTCATTGGCAGTCCAGAGCCAAGACCTCCGAGATCCATTTCTAAACTGTAATCCCTGTGTTGAACTCTCTCTCAGAAGAGGTGTCTCCATCAAATGAGAATTGCCACATTGTAGGTGAAACATGATCGTGGACATTGAAGAAGCTAGCCAGCTTAGTGTGTGGTGTGTCAAAGACTGTGTTGCTGCTCAAGGAGATCTGCTACGCTCGTGTGAGAGGGTACTTCCCACTGCCATGGACACCACACTTGGCTGTGCGACCTATTTTGGACAAGGAAATGTGAACAGAAGTGACATGTGTCACTTCCAGGTAGAAGCTTGAAGAGCCGGCCTGTGCTTCACCTTCTTCTCTTTTCTCTCTGCCACAGACACAAGGGTCAGGGGTACAGGTGCTCCGTCAGCCTGGATTCCAGTATGAGGATGCCAGTGACAACACGGGAGTCCTGGTTGACTCCTGGTGGATGTGGCACCAGAAAGAAGTAAACTTTTGTTGTGTAAGCTACTGATATTTTGGGTGTTTTTATTACTACAGTCTTATCCAGTCTCTCCTGACAAATATGCAATATTTTTAAAAGGAAGAATCATATGGTATTTATTACCTCTATGAATAACTAGATATATTCTTAGCTTTATGGCAGAAGGACAGTAAGAGAAAGAAGTACCCATAAATGCCATACATGGATCAACAGCTGAGTTTATAAAGGAATATCAAGGCTCCAGGAGTCTACTTTTAAGTGTCTGCAAATTTATTCACAAAGTCATACTATGTCACTGTCACACAGACATTCCCTCACCCACGGAAATGATCAATTCATGACGAGCCCCGCGGATTGCGGGGAAATGTCACAAAGGGAAGCCGTCACATACAGGCTTCACTCCCTTCAGCCATACCCATTGCTTGCTCTTCTCTGATTACATCATGCCTTTATGGCCTTGTACACGTGTAAAACCCTGCCTACATCACCATTCTCTTCTCTTCCAGCATTTTGTCCCCTTAGTGAATACCTAGTGTACTTCGTGCAAATGTCAACACTGCCTCCAGAGCCTTCTCCAGAGCCTTCTCCCACGCCAGGCAGGTGGGAATTTCTTCCATGTCTTCTGAGTATGAAGTGGACACCTCCACCAGTTTGTCCCAGAGACAGCTTGAATGTGCTATGTTCAACACCAAACCATCAGCTTTTGCCAAGCTTATTCCCCTTTCTGCTTCCCCAATCCACAAGTGACTCCACCAGCTATTTAGTGACCAGATTTATAACATCACCTCCTGCGCCATCCTTCCTTGTATCTTGTCTCGTCTCTCATCCAGCCAAATCTTACTGATTTCGCCTCTGAGATGTTTCTGAACTTTTCTCATTATCGCTGTATCAGTTCAGGTTCTTATTATCTGGCACTGGTTTTAGTGTTACAGCTTTCTTGTTCATTGTTCTCTGTGCTTCTCACTCATCTTCCACTCCACCACTTCTGGGTGATATTTCTGAAAGAGAGATCTGCTGGAAACTTTTGTCATGCCCTTGTCTTGAGTGTGAAGTTGACATATGATCATGTGACATTCTGGGCCATTTGAAATCTGCTTTTCCATTTGGCTTGTTCTTCTCCCCACTTCTCCTTCTTACTTGCCTATACTCCAGCCAAACCAGTATATATTCTTGTACATATATATGCTTTTTTAAATTGTACTCCTCTGAATTTTCATGATGTTTCCTCTGCATGGAACTCCCTCCTCTCTTTTCTTCAACCTCCTCTGATAACACTGGACTTAACCTTCAAGATCCAATTCAAGTCTCACATCCTCTGGGAAGCTTTCCTGTAAACCCCAGGCAGGAAATGTCATGCAGGCAGACACTGGTTGATTGATGTATTTCCTCTGTTTGGTAGACGGTGGTATGGAGTGGTTCTCAATATACGTGTACCAGACAGTTTTGTTGTAACAAATGCTCCCCCCGCCCCGCCCAGTGACTTAGAGCAAGAAACATTTACTTCTTGCTCATGTATTAGTGTTGGAGGCTGTGTGTGCCAGCTGTGGTTTGCTCCTGGGCTCTGCTAGGTTCTGCTACTCCATGTGTCTTCCCATTCTGAGGCGCAGCCTGAAGGAACAACCCTTATTCGGGCCATGCCATGTTCCTGGAAGAGGAAAAAGGAAGCAAGAGTCTTCTGTGCAATGGCTCCTGAAGCTTCTGCTAGGGTGAAGTTTACATCATATCCCAGTGCCCACTGTTGGCTGTGGTGGAGGTGCTGAGGGGCCTCTACTGAAGGAAGACTTGGGGTGAGGTACTTGGTGACATAACTGAGAGCCTGGTCCTCTGGCTCTCCTGGAAATTCCATGAGGTGCCCAATCTTTAGTAATTCTTTCTGATTAAGTCCGCCGGTGCTGGTGCCGTTGCTTACAGCTGTGCATCCCGGTCCATTCACCACCTTTCCCAGGGAGGCAATGTGTAAGGTTGTTGAGTGTCAGTCTTGAAACCTGACTTGGGTTTGAAGACCTCTGGCTTCCTGCTACCATGATGCTGGGGGTCAGCTACTTAACTTTTACAAGCTTTAGTTTCCTTATCTGCGAAATGGGAATGAGGATAAGACCTGCCTCATAGGGTTGTTGTATTAAAGGAGATAATACACATGAAGGGGTCCAGGAGCTAGTAAGATTATTGTTCTTTACAAGAAGGCTAAAAGACACTCTCCAGTGCATAAAGTGTGCTGGTGGCCAAACTGAGTCCAGAAGGCAGGCCTCCAGGCTCCTGAAGTGGTGCCCGTGGACCTTCACTCACATGGACTTTACCTTGCGGACCTGATGAAAGGGCTTGTGTGAGAAAACAGCAAGGAAATTGCTCCTCTCCTGCCAACTGGCTTATAAAGGAGAACCTCCGTCTGAACTGTTGGTGAGGGGCACTGAGCACCATCTCTTACTGTACTCTCATTTGCCCCCGTCTGAGACAAGGAAGGACATCCAGGATTTGACAGCTCCGTGAGAATTTCGGCATGAGTATGGGGAGGCTGCGGAACCGAGCTTTGGGTAGGAAGTGAGTCTATTCCATGCAGTTGGCGTGGCAAATGCATGCTCCAGGGTTCCTAGACACAGGTGCAGGCGGTGCACTGCTGGCTACGCACCAGGGGCCAAGTGCCCTTGTCAGTAGCGGAGGAGCTGCCACTGAGACGTTAGAGACCCGGGGTTCCATGGATACAGTGGGTTGTCTGTTTTGTTTCTGTTTTTCAAAATGCAGGGAAAAAAGCAGTCACAGTGGTAGTATCAGGAATCTAGCATGCTCTGAGCTTTCCTGCACCAGTCCTGAGGAGCTTAGTGTATGGCATGGACCAGTCGGAGGTCTTCTATTTGCTTTCTGAGCCCGGCAGTGGTGGGACAGCAGGGCAGGGCTTCATGTTTCTGCGGTCATGCCTCTCATCTATGCTGTGTGCCAGGGCCCTGGGTCAAGAACAGCTGCCAAAAATCAGTGCAGGCTCTCATCCCCTCCTCCCCTCTGGTGAGAGGACTGTCCAACCTGGCTCCATCCCTGTCTTCATCTATACACCCTCATTGTCCAGTGGCAGGGGTGCAGGTCAGCTGCGAGGGCCTCAGGGAAGGGCGGACCTCTCTTGGCGGTGCAGCAGCGAGCATAGCGTTTGTGGGGCAGGGATGATGCGTGTTGGATCTGGTGATTCTCTGGAATGAGAACAAGCTGAAGTGGGACAGGAAGCCCTGTGAAGGAGTACCCCTGTGAGACAAGAGGCCTGGGGCCTCTTTTCACATACCTGGGGGTGAGCAGCCATCTCTCCTCAGGGATGGCCGATGTGGCTCTAGGATTTTCTCCACTTTTGAACCACTCTATGTCCCTGCTCTTTGGTTCTTGCCTTTTCTGAGACCTCAGGAAAGTGGTCTCGATGGTGGGCTCTTGGGACAGCTGGTTCTGGGTCTCCTGTGCCAGGGGTTAAGGTGCAGGAACAGGGGCAGAGGCCACCCATGGAGAAGGTCAGGGATTCCTTGGCCAAGGTGGCGCTGGTTGGTGCTCCCAGAGGGCTTGTTTGGGCCACTCCGGTTCCCTTCAGTTAAGCTGTCAGAAACACTGTAAGGGTAGTGTAAATTATATTTAGGATGAAGGTGGCTTTGAGTAATTCTCTGGATTCTCCCCACTGGAACCTTCTCTGGCATTTTCTGATTGTGAATGAAGCCTGAACAGTTTAGGGGTAAAGTCAGAGCTCACGAAACTGGCTGGCCCGTCTGGCATTTCTTCTGAGAGGCAGTCAGAACTCCCTCACACCTCTCAGAGCATTCCTTTGCCTCCCTGGCAAGGCCTGCAGAGTCCTCGAGAACTGGAGAGCAAGCCCGACTGACAGGATGGAGGGGGCCACAGATGTGGACCAAAGAGCCAGGGGACGAGGAGCGAGTCCAGCCGGTGGCCGAGGGCTGACTGAGAAGGCCAGCAGGCAGGGTTGGACCTGCGCTCTGTAAATGTTTGCCAGTTTGTTACCCCTACTGGTATCCAGACAACTGTGATCTTTAAGGCTCTTAGAGAACTTTTAGCTCAGAAGTAGAAGGGTCAGCACCCATTATGGAGGATGAAAGTGAGCCAGGGGGTGGTGGCCTTGTGTTTAGGGTGGGTGAATGTGGGATTCTCAAAGCCTCTGGGGCCTTGGCCTGATAGTCAGGACACAAGGGCCTGGAAAACCTTCTTTGATGGCTGTGGACAGGCAGCCGGTCTCCGATTTACTCCCTGTGACAGGTGCTCAGTGTGCTTCCTAGGCCCCTTCTGTGGACAAGGGACTGGTTTCCCCCCCGTGCTGGGAGCAGCATCAGCAGAAAGCCCCCGCTGCCTATGGGGCTGCTGTAGCTGAGAGGGCTGCCTTGTTGGCCCAGGTCATGGGCCCTCCCCAGGCTGTTCTACATGAATTGACAGCTAATATGGGGCACCCTCACCCCAACTCACGACTGTTCTGGGAGGTCACCCCATCTTTAAAACTCCCCTCAGGGTCAGTCATGTTTCCTTTGCGGTTGCATCACTTCCTGGCTTGTCCTTCTGCTCAGTCCTGCTTCCTCCTGGTTCCAGAGGTGTGGGTCCTGAACGCTCTCCCTCCTGAACCTCCAGCATGCTCGTCTCCATCTCAGAAGTTGCCTGCCAGGAGTGCAACCCAGCTCCTCAAGCCAGAGAGGCCCTGGGTAATCTCTGAGACTGTTCCGGTTTGCTCCGTGAGTCGCAAGGTGGTCTTTCCAGAGATGCCTTAAATGTCTGGTCAGGGAGGAGTGCTGGAGGGTCACTGAGCTGGCTGAGCATTGGTATCTGGCTGGCAGGGCTAGGAGGGGTAAACCTGTCCAGCGCAGCAGCTGAGAGCAGACCTAGATGCCAGATTGCCGGGCTTTGAATCTCGCTCTACCATTTGCTCCCGGTGCTATCGATCTGAGGCAGGTTATTTAATTCCTCTGCGCCTCAGTTTTCTCGTCAGTAAAATGAAGAAGATAATTATACCTCCCTCATAGTGTTCTAGTGACATTAAATGGGGAAATCTTTGTAAAGCTTTTAGAACCAACAGTGCCTGCAGGGCATGCAGTAAGCACTGTAGAAGCCGGTGTTAAACATCAGCCAAGAACAGTCACAGGGACACTCTCTAGGCTGCCGACCATGTGGGAAGGATGAATAGAATGGTGAGCTTCTTGCAGTCCTTGCTGCCCCTTGCTCTATGACGTCACTTTTTTTTTTTTTTTGGCAGCTCCTGTTCTGTACTTGGTTGGCAGACCAGCACCAGTTTCTCTTCTCGTCTATATAAAACCAACCCCTGGCAGGGACTGGGGACAGTTGCTGGGCCACTTGCACAGCAGGCAGGGTCCATCTTACCCACAGACTCTAGACGCCTCTAGGAGGGAGAGCAGAGTAGGTTCCCAGGCTCCAGATCGTCCCAGGGAGAACGAGTCTTCAGATTTCCTTGACTGCACTTTAATGGACGGGTTGCTGTCTCACCTTCCTGTGATTTCTCCTGAAGATAGGGAGGGAAGGCGAGGGGGCGCATGGAAACTGGGGAGTGCTTGGAACGTGGTGGGGGTGGTGGGACCAACTATGAGAGGCCCCCTAAGCGGGAATGAAAAGAAGATGCGTATGTGTCTTGGCCCATATGGCCCTTGTGGGAGCCAGAAGGTGGGTTCCTGGCCTGGGAGAGTCCCCTTTGCCTCTCCACATCAATTCTCCACCTTTCTTGATGCCGCTTCTGGCTTCCTGGTAGGTGCAGCTCGTGGTCAGCACCAGCAGGAGTGCCTGAAGGCAAGAAGCGGGGCATTTCTTCTCCGAGCCTCCTCCTGGCAGGGTCTCTGTTGGCCGTGGCTGTGTTTTACACTCACCTGCTTACCCACAGTTGCACCAGCTTCCTCTAAGGGCTCCCTCTCCTAACCCCATCAGGCCCGAGGTAGTAAGGCTCCTCTTCTTGCTAGCCCAGGCTGCCTCTATTCCTGTTGACTTCCCTCAATGCTGCTCACCTTTATAAACAGTTTCTCATTAAACCCTCTTGGCCAGTCTCCTGCCGGGGCCGAGTGATACACAGCCCTCTGGGCTGACTCAGCCCCACACGCCCTTGGTTTAGCGGTTGGGTCTGGGCTGGACTGCAGCTTTCCCTCTATCCCAGGTGCCCATTTGCAGGACACAATCAGCACAGTTTGTGTGTGGCAGCGCTGGGTGGGAACTTCTTTGTTCTCTATGAGGAGTGTCCCTTCCCTTGCCAGTAGCAGAAGACCTGAGTTTGGTTTCATCAGGGAAGCTGCAGCAATGTTCTGAGGGAGGGAATGGATCAGAAGGAGCCTGGCAGTACAGCTGGTGCAGTCAAAGCCAGGAGGAGAGCAGCAGGCCCTGGGATGTTCTCAGGGACATGGGCCTGGGCTGCTTTCAGTTTTCCCTGGTCTGTGTTTAGCGAAGCGGATGGGTCCAGGGCTCCCTCCCTGTCCCAAGTGACTGATGCTCTGCTCCTGGACAGGCAATCTACTTGTTCTGGCTTATTTCTCAACTGGAGTCCTTTTCTAATGAAAAGGTTCAGACCACAGTGTCCCTAAATCAGTTTCATTCTATGTCCCTGTATTTTCAAGAAGTTGCTTCTCTGTGTCTTCAACTTGGTGGGAAGACCAAGAGCTGTTCCCTCCTTTTCAGTTTAGACACCAGGGTCTAGTTTATTCTGGCCTTTAGCCCCAGGATTTTTTAGTAGAAAACCAACCTTTGTAATCAAGACACCCAAAGATGCATTGTGTCTATTAGGAAGGATTCAGGGCAATGGAAAACCCTGGAAATCCCATACCCAATTAATAATTCTGTGAGACAGCTCATTAGAATGCACAAGTGCTTAACTAAACAAAACCATAATCGAAGCTGTCAGAAGTGATGCACGGTTGTGTTAGCGTTTTCTCATTCACACATCATTTCCTCTACAATTTAGTTAGATAACAAACACTACTTATCCCGTCACTGGCTTTTTCAGCCATGAAATGCAGTTGGTGTCTGTATTGGGCAAAGGTGGAGAAAGGGCTTTTGACTGGTTGGTGCTAGAGGGGTTCCAGCTTGGGGGCAGGCAGGGTCTTGCACCCAGCCAAGCCCAAAGTCAACCTGGTGTGCCACGGCCCCTGGGAAGTTCTTGGAGCTTTTGTTAGAGGACAGCACTCTTCTGCCAGCGTCTTTGGGGCTCTGCCACCCTGCGGATTGCAAGAGGAAGACAGCCTTTCAGGGCAGAGCTGTTTAACCAGTCCAGAGTCAGCCCAGGGCCTGGACAGGCCTGCTGCTCCTAGGGTGCCTTCCCCGTCCCCACTACTGTAGAACCCCTCTAGCTGAAGCTGGCAATAATGGGACAGTGCAGACTGCTTGTCTCAGGAGGCTCCTTTTGGAGGGTCATCCGTGTCCCCACATTGGTGAGAATCGTGTCAAGCTGCCTTCTGAGTAGGTTTTGAAGCTCAAGGGCTGGGGGTTGGAACCACAGGAGTGGGAAGGGACCCTGGGTGTCCCAGAGGGGGCGGGCCACTGGGGCTGAGGGTTGCAGCAGGAGCTCTGTTACTGCCAGCCTCATCCAGGTAGCCAGCCTCTCACCAGAAAATAGAGGAGAGAGTGATTGCCTGGTTTTAAATATCTTTTAGGACAGATCAGATCTGAGCAGCCCCAGAGGATGGACGACAAAGCTGTAAGTGAGGGTCTGCTTGGCCATTAGTTATTTGAGGACAACTGACACACCGCAAATATTCATTTTAATTGATTAAAGTGAATCCATATGTGTGCATATATTGGTGTATAATTCCTATGTACCCTCCTTTCCCTTCTTTGTTTCTTCCAGGGTGGGAAGAAGCATTCTTATGGAGCAATGAAATGACACGTGAATGCTAACAGGGTTGGCAATCCCAGCAGTTTTGGGTTGGCAGAGGCCACATCTCAGGTCTCACTTGGGCTGTCTGGTAGTCCCCTGACCACAGTGACCTCCCGGTGGCCTCTTTTACAAGATTGACAGTCTGGCCATGTTGTAGCTTGGTCAGCCAACATCGGCCATGGCTTTGGTGTCTCTCTTGGCTTTAGCACACCTATATGCTGCAAAGGCAGCCGGGACAGGTACTGCTTACGGAGGGCCTACTGTGTGCCAGCACATGCTGGGTGCTCAGAAATGCCTGAGGGCGGGTCTTGTTACTGATAGGAAATGGAGCCTGGGAGGGGTCAGAACACTTTCCTAAGACCATTAAGTATAGAGCTGAGAATTTAAGTCCAAGCCTCTTTTGCTCCAATAATTGAGGGATACTCTATTTGGGAGAAATTCTGTTTGAAGTTTTAGAGTATGTAAGATGTTTGCTTTTCAGTGATCTACATACATACAATGGCTTGGCTTCCTGTCCCTGCTCTTTTTTCCGTTGCAGCTGGGTTCGCTCAGCAGCTAGCTCTGTGGTCACAGTGGGGCTGAGTATGGACTGGAAGGAGGCAATGGAGAGGATCCTTCTCAGTGCTACCCCTGCTCAGAGTCAGGACCCAGGTCCCTGTGCCTGGACTGCCACCCTGGTCTGCCCAGCTCCTCAGGGCCTTGCCCTTTCCTTATCCTCCTGGTGAGTGGAGCCCAGTTCCTGAGTTCCTAAGCTCCTGCCCAATGTTACCACTCCTCCCAACATGCCTGCCAGGGCTCTGGGCTTGAAAAGGAACCCTGGCCCCCCATCTCTGCTGGGGCACCTTGCCAACGGTGCTTCTCTGCCCTGAGGGAGCCAGCTCTGCTCTCACTCCTGTGTCCCAGCCACTGGGCCTTTCACTTTTCTGCCGCCACTCTGCTCCCTGCCACTAGGGTCTCTGTACCTCCTCTTCCTCTTGGCTGATATCCATGTGGCTTCTTCCCTCCCTCCCTTCCTTCCTCCAGGTCTTTGCTCAGGTTTCACCCTATCAAAGAGACCTTCCCTGACCACCTATATCAAATAGCCCACCGGCCCTGTCACTCTCCGTATCCCTTACCCTGCTTCGTTTTTCCCCGTGAAACTTATCACCGTCTGAGATGTTTCCTACCTCCCAGAATGTCAGGTCTGTGAGGGTCGGGCCTGTGTTGGTTTCATTTACTGGGCCTGAGGGGTAAGTCACCTGTGGAAAGAGCAGAGGCCTTGGGGGCAGACAGAGACCAAGATTACAAACTGCCTCTGCCACTTACAGGTGTGTGACCTCAGGTGTGTCCCAACCTCCCTGTATCCAGTTTATTTGTCTGCCAAATGGGCATACTAACTCTGACTTCTTGGACTATAGTGAAGATTCTCAATAATAGTTAACATTTACTGAGTACTCATCATCGTACACCAAGCATTTTGCAAGGATGACCTCCTTTCATCCTTGTAATACCCCGGGAAGGGGACCATTACTTTCTTATTTTACAGATGGGTCACCTGAGACACAGAATGGTGAGATGGCAGGTTCAGGACTTGAGCCCAGGGTTCAGATCTAGACACGACACTTTCTCCTCTGTAACGCCTCTCTTTAGGCAGCATGTGCTTGGTGCGGAGGAGGCCCCCAGTAAGTGATAGCTCTTCTCCTTCCTAAGATCTGCCTTTTCCCATGGCTAAATTACTTTCCGGGGTCAGGCCTCCTCTTGAATTCCTGGTCCCTTGTCCTCCCATGAGCTACCAAGCTCTTGGTTTTCCATCACCCCTAGGGTCCTCTTGGGCTCTGGGCTCCAGCCTGCCCTGGTCCAGTTGCTCCTGCCCCTGTGGGTACACAGTCCTGGCTGTCATAGTTCTGTGAGATGCTCCATGTTCTCTAGTCCCACTGCCCGCCACCAGGATGGCAGCAGCTGCGAGACAGGTAAGAGCTCAGCCCTACCTAGGGTGGAAGTCTATTAGAACTTTTGACAGCTTCTTTGAGTTTACCATGTATAGGGTAAGAGTGGGAGAGGGACACAGGGCCAGTGGCTTGTGGCCATAGCCAGATTAATGACCAACACTGGGAAATATAAATTTCACATTCAGAAAACAGATTATTGGTGTGATTGCTCTTTTTCTTATCCACACTCAGAAATGCCAGGATTGATGACCCTTGAGCCACTCGGAAGGCCTGCCACCCGTTTGTCACTGCAAAAGCAGTGCTCAGGGAAGCTCCTTCCTAGGGGACAGTTTAGGGATGCAGCTGCATGAAGGACTGAGTCTGTGCCATTCCTCATGAGGAACCTCGGCCTTGGGTCAGAGGCGATTTCCTAGAAGGGCCAACCTAGGGCAGGCAACTGCAAGTGTGAGCTTTAGAGTTCCAGAAACCTAACCCTGGCTCAAACCCAAGCTCCAAAACTTACTTGAGTGACCTTAAATAAGCAACCTCAGTCTCCCCATCCCTGATGTGGGAATCACTGAGCAGGTTTGGGTCCAAGGTTCTCTTTAAGTGAAGGTGTTTTAGACAACCCCCCTTTCCTATTGTGACCCTTCCAGGGTCACAGGAGATCTCACAGGGAGAGTCCCCTGCAGTCTCAGTGGCCCTCCCTTACCCCTGCCTGGGCCAGCGTGAAGGGTCTGAGCTGCCCACTGACCCGCCAGCCCATTGGCCCTATTTTCCATCTTTGACCTACTCAAGCCTGATGCTTTCTTTCTAGAAGTCCCACAAGAATTGGTCAAGTGGGAGCCTGTAAGTGCCTAGAAACACATTTTCAGTCCCACTTACAACAAAAGAACAATCTTGAAAGCCCTGCAAACAACAATAAATAAATAAATTACGTTCCCTGTGAGCAGTCCCTGGAGAAATGTCGTTGGGGACGTACACTGTTTTACTGTGACCTGGTGAGCGTCCCAGGAAACAAACTGACTTCCCATTCTTTAAAACACTTTTGCCCCTTGTCTTGAACAAAACAGATTAGATTACTTGAGAAGCAGGAGCTGGAGGCTTAGCAGAGAAGACAAGTGCATGGGTAATGCAGGTGGGCGGCAGGCTTGACATTGAAGGGAAGCTGAGTGTGATCAGTTTCATCACCCAGGTCCTCTTTGAGATGTGCCATTCATGATGTGGGAGCATCCTTTGTAGGATTCATGCCTTTGAAAGAGGTAGACCCCATGGCAATGAAGGGTTTAAAAAGCCAGAGTCAGATTTCTACTTAGATGAGTCCATTAGGAGTTTCTCAGGAATGGAGCAAGGTACAGAATAGTAACTGACTGGTACCGACATCTTCAATATGCCAAGCATGGTGCTAATTCTTGTCTTCGGTTCTTGCATTTATTGCTCCCAACCCCATGAGGCAGGTTCTGACCCCCCTATTCCAGAAGAGGACACGGAGGCTCAGAGACATGCAGTGCCTTCTCTAAGGCCACACAGGGAGTAAGTGCTGGAGTCTAGACCTGAACCTGGGTCCCAGTGTCTCTGAGACACCCAAAGTGTGGGACAAGAATTCTGGACAAGATCTCTTCTCTGACAGCAAGCTGCCTTTTTCTTCTCTAATGCATATCTGTGGCCCAGAGGGGAGGGGCAGCCCATTATTCCGAGGCCTGTCTGCTAGGAAATCTACATGAAGTCCCATCAACACTTACTATCCATTGTTTTTTCTGTGTTTAACCTTGGGTGTGTAAGAACACATACAAAGACACCCACACCCACATACCACATGTGTACACACACAAATACACACACAAGAGCCACCTGACTGATGAGAGGAATTAGCTTCATTCTGGTACTTTGTCAAAAGGCGTTCTTTCTCTAGCCAGCACCTCGTGTCTTGGTTGCTTTGACAGAGAGACTAAGAGGCTAGCCAAGCACAGATAATACCCGTGGCTCAAGGCACATAATGAGTCCAGGCCTCAGGGGCTGCCAAACCCTCCACAGCACCTTCTAGACAAATAGTCCCTGTACAAGCTGTCAACTGGAATGAACTTAGGGTTGTTAGGTTCCTGGGGCGATCCGAAAACAAGGATTCTTAACCTGGACTGCATGGATGGGAGTATTTTGGAATGAAGAGTCCGTCACTTAAATCATGTTGGATAAGGTCTGAGCTGGGTCGAGCCCTCCTGAGGAAAGGGCTAATTTGCTGTCACCATCCTAGGCGCAGAAAGAAACGACGTTTGTGTGTAAGCATGTGCGTTCCCTCACACAAAGCCCCACTCCACATGTCTCTCCCAAGTCCCTGGCCCCACTCGGAGTGAGGAACTTCCAGAGTACTGGGGCGCTTCCCTCTGTCTCCAAGTGAACCTAGGGAGAGTGCCTGTGCTTGACAAAGGGCCATGAACTCTTCCCACAAAGGACAGCACAGTGTCCTGCTGGCAGATCTGGGTCGGTGGCGTCTGACAGCTGTGAGGTGAGGGTCAAGGGTGCTCGCATGTGAGACAGACTGTCTTCCACGCCACGTGTGAGGTCACATGCCACTTGGACTTGCCTCTGGGTTAACTGCTGATCCTGTGGAGGCAGGAGGTTTCACATGGAAAATTGACTTCTTCTTTGGTGACTTTAATGAAGGAGGTTGCCAAGAACTTAGGGTTGTTAGGTTCCTGGGATGATCTAAAAACAATTCTTGACCTGGACTTCATGGATGGGCTTTACAGAATCTGTGAACATGAAAAAATTATGGGAATAATTGCGCTTATATCTGCAAATACGTGCACATACATGTATACATGTAACTATACGTGTGCACACACATGCGTATATGTATGTGAGTATACATACATGTATGTGTATATCTACAAGTGTGTGTGTGTATACACATGTAGGTGTGTGTGTGCATTTTCCGAGGAGGTGGTCCAATACTTTCCTCAGATTTTCCAACGGGTGTGTGACCTCAAAGAAAAGAACATTTCATTAGCATAACTAGGGACCCAGCAAAGTCTCCCAGAACTGGGGAGATCCTACTCTGAGGATCACATGTGAGGGGTTTGCCTCTGTCCACTGCAGATGACTGGCTCAGCTGGCCTTCACTGGTGGCTGTGGAGGACAGAGAAACCTCAGGATGGAGCTTTCTGTGGACCAGTCTGTAAGGTTTGAGACCAGGGCCTGGTGGCAGGGGTAGCTCTGGGGAGCTCTCCCCACATGACACTGGACAGTTGGTCCCTCCAGTCTTCAGCAGACTCCTTGGGATTTCGGGAGTCAGTCCGTGAAGGTGGTCTGTGGACACACCAGTGCCATGATTCCCAGCAGAAAACCTCAGTCCATCCAAGAGGAGGGCACCTGTTTTCAGAATTTCCAGGAGAGTAGGCCGTCAGCTGCAGCCTGCCCCTCCTCTCTGTCATCTGGCTGACCCACTGTCTTTAACAGGGGTCATGTGGAAGACAATGCCAGCTGCACACCCACCCGGGAGGGCAGGGTGCCGGCTGGGTCTGTAGGAACCACACCGAACCAGGCTTCCCCAGGCACCGCCCTCACTGGTAGAGCTGTGGAGGGTGTGTGGAGGTGGCAGACCGTTGCTTGGGGCAGAAGGGCCTGCAGCCTGAAGGATGACTCTTCCCCTGGGCTCAGTGGGCACGTGTGCAGGGCCGGGCTCTGAGACTGTCTTTGAAATCAGTTGCAATGTGCTCAACCTTGAGATTTGCCCTGAGGCCACAGAAATGCCCCTTTTCCAAAAAAGATCACAGCCTAGAAGAAGAGACTGATGGGCCAACAGGTCCCACTGGATGGTGTGAAAAGTGGACAATAGCTGGAGAACTCCTAATGGGCAGGCACTTTTATTTCTGTATTTCTTGCACTGAGTCAGAGTCAGGCCCCCAAATTGTGTCACTGAATGGATAAATGCTTTCTATTACGGTTAGTGCTCAAAGGGACCTCCTTTGTCCCTAGTGCCTGGTATGAGGCCTGATGGTTAGTTTTGCTCATGGAAGGTTTGCAGAGTGAGTGACCCAAACAAAGGTAGGAACATGGGGAGACTTCAACAGGGAAGACACAGAGGACCTAGGCCTCTTTCTTCTGATAAGATGTGCCCAGGGTGGTGGGATAGCAGAGTGGGAGAAAATAGTTCCACCTTCAAAGGAGCAAAACCAGTTTGTGTAACTCAGTTTTCTCTCAGTCATTCAGTAACTACGTATTGCGTGGTTACCATGCATAACACACTGTGCTGGGCTGGGCCTGGGGCTGGGGAAGGAATAACATGAATTCTGTTCTTGGGATTTTCAGCCAGAGCTAGATTAAGATGTATAGGGACCTATGAATTATAGTGCTCCCTTCCCCTCTCCCACATGTGTAATTCAAAATAAAAATGTATTAAATTATAAATATTTATGAGGAATACCAGTCAGTTCTAATTTTTCTCATGATAACTACTTAAATGCTTAAATTTTACATATATATCAAATTCTTTCAAAAGTATTTTGGTGCTTGAACTTTGTTGATGTCCCAAACACATGCCCAGTGTACTGTTCCATTACTGCAGCCCGGTTTCAGCCTTATGGGAGATAAAACACACAGAGCAATGACATGTACCGGTCGCCCTAATTGTCATAGGCTGAGAGAACTCAGACAAGGGGTGGTTACTTCTTCAACACATGCTTGTGGATGAGCAGAAACTTGGTGTTAGGCGTAAGGTTTGCAAGTTCTATGATGGAGACCAGAGCATTCCAGAGAAAGGAGTCAGAGCGAGCTGCAGTGGTCTGCAGTGATGAAGTAATACCGGAGTAATTGAATATTGGTAATTGCTCTCACTGTGCTTTGGTGTAATACATTTTTAAAATGAGGCTCTAGCCTCTAAGTGTATCTATAGGAAAAAAGTGCCAACGGCTTCATTATCATTAGCCAGTGCCAAATGGGATTTACAGAGAGAGTGGAGTGAGTGAAGACCATGCCTCTGTTTTCTCATTATGGTTCAGTTCTGTTGGGGAGGGATCACAATAATTACAGTGATTAAAAAACAACAACAATTTGGGGAAGCGGTATTTGAATGGCCTCAAAGTCAACACCCCATGCATTACTTATTAGTTACAAAGGAACAAAGCGATTTTACAGTGGAGAAATACGGCAGAAACCACCGTAAGTGATCACACTCAGCATTACCAGTAATGGGACAAACGTGACTTTTGATGGAGTGCAATGGGAAGGACACGGCATCTCTTAATAGAATTCCTGCCAAAAATATTTGACCTGAATATAATAAAGAAAATTAATCAGACACTTCCCATTGTAGGATATTTTTCAAATTGAATTGCATAGACTCTAAAACTCTCAGTGTTCTTTTGGGGAAAAAAGTGTGTCTGCACCAGAGCGCATGCCCAGCAACAGGGCACCAGGGTTTGCTCATGGACACAGACAACAGTGTGGGGATGGCCAGAGGGAAGGGGGTGGGGGCTGGTGGAGGCGGGTGAAGGGAGGAAGATGGGGACATCCGTATTAGTATCAGTAATAAAAATAAAGGGAAAGATAAAAATAAAAATTTTAGAAAGGGTGTGTGTGTGTGTGTGTGTGTGTAGAGGGACTGTACTAGGTTGAAGGAGGCTAAAGAGATATGAAAACAAATGCAATGCTTAATCTTTGGATCGGGAATTAGAAAACTGAACAAAGAGCTGTAAAGGACATTATTGGAAAATTATTATGGAACATTTTCAATATGGAATGTGTAGTAGATAATAGTATATCCTATCAATGTTGAGTTTCTTGGTACTTAGGTGATGCCTGGTGATATAGTTAGAGATACAGTGAGGGGGATGGGGGGAGAGAGAGAGAGAGAGAGAGAGAGAGAGAGAGAAAGAGAGAGAGAGAGAGAGATCCTAAAGGCGGTAAGATGTTAACAACCGATGATCTAGGCGGAGGCTACGCAGATGTTCGCTACTCTTAACTTTTCATAGGTTTGAAATTTTCAGAGTACAACCTTAAAACAAAGCAATAGCAACTCCTTGTGCAGCAATATAGGATAATGTGAGTGTTTAGAACTGTGATCTGAGATTTTTGTGAAGTTAACTTTATGTGTTGTAAAGCTACCCTGAGCTAAATGTACACACCCCTTGCTTAATAAAAGAGATGTGTATTATAACCGACTGCAAAGTGAATTATGGTAGTAAATCCTATTTTCTCTTTACTCCCATTGCAAAAATGAAGAATAATCTCTACTAGAGTGGAGTGAAAACGTTTGCTAAGAGAACAGTTTGGAATGAACCGTTAACTACAGGCATGTTTGTGCAGGGGTTTCGGGGCTCTGTGGACATGTTTTTGATCAGACAGTTTGCTTCCCCTCGTGTTTTCTTCACTTCGCTTTGCTAAGATAATGTGTTCTGCCACGCTTGGATGTCTCTAATATCTAATAATGCGCAGCCCTTGGGGCGTTGTTCTGACAGTCGTCCCCTCCCACAGTGTCTAAGAGAGCTAGGCTGCTCTGCCATCCTTTGCCAGCAAGTGTCGCTGATCAACAACTTTCAACTTTTCTAAGGCTGCATGATGCAGAAAATGTATTAGTAATGTTTTTTAATCAATTCTGTAAACTAAAGTTGAATTAAGATTTTTACTTAAACTAGAGTACTTTTAGAAAAACTGTATTCCGGGTTTTTCACTACTGTGGCACCTAGTTAACACTAGGAGACCAGTGGCCCGCTGTGAGGACCTGCGTTCGGCTCTGTGCACTGTGTCCGGGGGCTGGTGGAGCGTCAACGTCTGGCTCACGGAGAAACTGATAGAGCTGGGAAGGTGGGTTTTTTAATATAGTTTTAAAAAAAGATTTTATTTATTTATTTTTAGACAGAGAGGAAGGAAGGGAGAAAGAGGGAGAGAAACAGCAATGTGTGGTTGCCTCTCATGTAGCCCGCCACCAGGGACCTGGCCTGCAACCCAGGAATGGACCCTGACTGGGAATTGAACGGCGACCCTTTGGTTTGCAGGCTGGCATTCAATCCACTGAGTCACACCAGCCAGGGTAGAAGGTGTTTTTTTCATTGTTGTTTTTGTTTATGATTTTTTGTGTCATTAACAGCATATTACTTACTATTACTCTACTGTTAGTTACTGCTACTTTTACTGTCTGTTGCATACCAGATACTATAATAGGTACTTAACAATTATATATGTAATTCTAAGAAAAGTCCTATGAGGTGAATGTTGTTCTTTACATTTCTATCTACAAGGATAGAAACTGAGGTTCAAAGAGGTTAAGTCGCCACAGTCACAAAGTTAGAGGCAAATGCAGAACCAGGACTTAAACCTTGCCAGTCCAGCAGTAAAGCCTGTGCTCTTTGCAAACTTCGGTGACTGCAGTGTGTCCCCCTCCCAGGGAAACTGGCTTATACGCTGTTGATCTCTAAGTGGCCTGGGGAGGGCTTTTTATCTTATGAAAGGAAGTTTAGGCAGAAATAGCAGATAGAGGACATATTTGGGGGCATCCTTTAAGTAGTTATCTCCTGGATATCTGCAGATAACAAATAGGGGTGGGTTAGGGCATGGAAGCTAGAAGTGTTACGGAATGGGAGGCTTGGAGCCTGTTTGGGGAAAGATAAGGACCCTGTGCTTTGAGCACAGGCTGAGCTTGCACTTAGTGTATTCAGAGTCATCTTCTCTTTTTAGCAACTCTGGCTGTTCTTAACTATGCTCAGGGTTCTCTGTCCTCATGTGACCTGAGAGCTAAGGAGTGAAGACAGGTGTCCTGGGGTCCAGAGGGTGCTGGGTGGTACCCAGAGAGGATCCTCCTACTGGAACCTCCTCATCATTTGGTCCTGATTCATGTACAACATTTCAAACCCCAAGTCTGTTCTCCTGGGTCACAATCCTCTTGTCCTCCCAAATTCTTCATTGGTCTGTAAACACTGAACCTCTCCTTTGAACCTGAGGTCCCTCACACACATCTTTGATATTCTTTCATTCATCAGTCCCATCATGGTCTCATTCCTACCCACTTTCCAACACATACTATTCCACAAGTATCCTTGTAATCTCTGCTTCCTCCAAACCTGTCTTATTAGCAGCCACTGCTGAAAGTGTGGATATAATCGGGGCTGGAGGCAGGAGGATTGGTTGAAAGTCCATTTGAAGCATAATTAGACCCTCTAGTCTCCTCTTTTACTCCACAGAGTCGGGTAAATAGATGCTGTCCCCCACGAGCAACTTTAACAGGGAACTGGAGATTTATTCTCTCAGGACAATGAAACATGTTTTGAGTTGAGGGACACCCAGCACAAAGTGGGGTGCTACGCTAAAAAAGCAGGACAAAGTTAAAGCCTGCCTCATACCAAATAGAGAGACCTCCAGAGACGTCCTTTAGTTGGTTCCTAGAACAGGGGTAGCCAGATTTTTCATTCGAGTTAGGTTATGAGAAGATTCTTCTCTGGGGAACCTGGTCAGCCTTTCAAAAAAACCCCAAAGATATTGATAATGGGTATTTTCCCTACAGACAGGCCAACCAGAATACTCTACTGTGAGGCTCATGGTCACAGAACCCCCCCCAGAGTTTCCGATGAACCGTTTAGTGCACCCACTTTAAATAAGATGAGATGCTCGAGTCACCAGATGTCAAACATGAATGGCAAGAAGCAACATGGAAGACAGACACAAGACAAACAAATTAGGGAAAGCAACCTAAGGCAAACAGACAATCCAGGGAAATGGAAATTTTAAAAATTGTTAAATGTTCTCAGACAGACAAGAGCAGAAGTTGCATTTGGGAAAAAGATGCTTTTTAAAAAGCTAGATCACAATCAAGAGCTCTTGGGAATTAATAATATGTTAGCAAAAATGAAACACTCAGCAAATTTATTAGAAGCTCAAAAATTGAGGTTATCTTTTAGAAAGTAGAGACAAAAGACAACGTTATGGAAAGTAAGAGAAATGGCAGTAATTAGAGCATCAGTCCTGGAGCTCCAAGTAATAGGTGATCCAGACAAAAAAAGGGACAGACAAGAAAATCAACAAAGAAATAACTCAAGAAAATTTTCCATTAGTAAAGTACATATCAGGATTGAAAGGTCCCACTGAGTGTTTATCATAATGAATGGAAATTAATCCAAATTAAGGCATATGAAGTGAATTTTAAGAATATTGTGGACAAAATGAAACTCCTTTAAGCTCCCATACATAAAAGAAAAAGGGTTGCGAATTATAATAAGTTCAGATTACTCAAAAAAAAAATGGAAACTAGAAGATAGAGCAGTGCCTTTAACATTCTGAGGGTAAATGGTTTCCAACTTAGAATTCTATGCCCACCTAAACTATTAAGTGTAGATATGGAATAAAGTCACTTTCATAAATGAACAGTGGAAAATGGGTGGGGAGGAGGGTCAGAAAATGCTTATGAAAATTAAACATTTATCTTTTATTAGGTAAGTCAACAGATAATGCTTTAAACTGAACAAAATTAGGAAGAATATAAGCATATTATACAGATATAGGCAGTAAAAACTAAGAGGAGAAAGCTAGAAGAGTTTAAAGCAGTTGCCTTAGGAGATTTGGGAACTAGAGGTGGAGCAAGAAAAGGAGGATACGTTTTACAAGGTCTATGGAAGAAATTGACCCTTTAATTTTTGTACATATAAAGCTTGGATAAATATAAGAACTAAAAATTAGCAGTGAGGGGAAGAAGAAGAGGGAAAAAAAGAGGAGAAAATAAAAAGGGAAGAGTTTTGGGGATGGTGGTTGGCAGACTGACTCCATTTGGGTTTTTCTCGGAGCCTCAGGTTCCTCATTATTAGATAGGGGAAATGTGTCTTTTTTGGGGGGGTTTTATGAGAATTAAGTATTCCTGGTATAAAGTAAGTCTTTAATAAATGTTTATTCCCATGATTTCTCCTTTTGTTTTGAGAGACTTTAGAAAGTAGAAATTCTTTTTTTTCTTATTTTTTTGATATATTTATTGATTATGCTATTACAGTTGTCCCATTTCCGCCCCTTCACTCAACTCCATCCTGCCCACTCTCTCCCTCCCACATTCCCCTCCTATAGTTCATGTCCATTGGTCATACTTATAAGTTCTTTGGCTTCTACATTTCCTACACTATTCTTACCCTCCCCCTGTCTATTTTCCACCTATCACTTATGCTATTTATTCTCTGTACCTTTCCCCCCTCTCTCCCCCTCCCACTCCCCTATTGATAACCCTCCACGTGATCTCCATTTCTGTAGTTCTGTTTCTGTTCTAGTTGTTTGCTTAGTTTGCTTTTGTTTTGGTTTTAGATGTGGTTGTTAATAACTGTGAGTTTGCTGTCATTTTTACTGTTCATATTTTTTATCTTCTTTTTCTTAGATAAGTCCCTTTAACATTTCATATAATAATGGCTTGGTGATGATGAACTCCTTTAACTTGACCTTATCTGAGAAGCACTTTATCTTCCCTTCCATTCTAAATGATAGCTTTGCTGGATACAGTAATCTTGGATGTAGGCCCTTGTCTTTCATGAGTTGGAATACTTCTTGCCAGCCCCTTCTTGCCTGCAAGGTCTCTTTTGAGAAATCAGCTGACAGTCTTATAGGAACCCCTTTGTAGGTAACTGTGTCCTTTTCTCTTGCTGCTTCTCAGATTCTCTCCTTCTGTTTCATCTTGGCTAATGTAATTATGATGTGCCTTGGTGTGTTCCTCCTTGGGTCCAGCTTCTTTGGGACTCTCTGAGCTTTCTGGACTTCCTGGAAGTCTATTTCCTTTGCCAGACTGGGGAAGTTCTCCTTCATTATTTGTTCAAATAAGTTTTCAATTTTTTGTTCTTCCTCTTCTCCTTCTGGCACTCCTATAATTCGGATGTTAGAACGTTTCAAGATGCCCAGGAGATTCCTAAGCCTCTCCTCATTTTTCTGAATTCTTGTTTCTTCATTCTTTTCTGGTTGGATGTTTCTTTCTTCCTTCTGGTCCACACCGTTAATTTGAGTCCCAATTTCCTTCACATCACTATTGGTTCCCTGTACATTTTCCTTTGTTTCTCTTAGCATAGGCTTCATTTTTTCATCTAGTTTTCGAACAAATTCAACCAATTCTGTGAGCATCTTAATAACCAGTGTTTTGAACTGTGCATCTGATAGGTTGGCTATCTCTTCCTCGCTTAGTTGTATTTTTTCTGGAGCTTTGAAGTGTTCTGTCATTTGGGCCTTTTTTTTTTTTTTTTTTGTCTTGGCACATCTGTTACTTAAAGGGGCAGAGCCTTAGGTGTTCACCAGGGCGGGGTAACGCTGGTCGCTGTACTGTGACGCTGTACGTGGGGGAGGGCCCGAGAGGGAGCAATGGCGCCCACTCTCCTCTCCACCGGACCTCAATCTTTCACTCTGCTACCCACAATCAAACTGGGCCCCTCTGGTGCTGGTTCCCAAGTGGGTGGGCTTGTGCACACTCTAGGCCCCTGTGGGTCTCTCCAATGACCTCTCCTATGAGGCTGGGAGTCTCTCCTGCTGCCGCCCCAACCCCCATGGGCTCTTTCAATCAGAGGTTTGAGGCTTTATTTCCCCCCGCGCTGGAGCCCTGGGTTACGCGGTCTGCTTCGCTCCCCAACGTTCGTCCAGGTTTATCTGTGCTCGAGTGTGGGGCCGCGGGGTGCTACCCGCCGCTCTGCCTGCCCCGTTCTCCGCCACTCTGAGTCCAGCCCTCTTGGTGTATCTGTGCGTGAATGTGGGGCCGCAGGGTCTGCTAGTGGTCAGACTGCCTGCCCCTTTCGTCCCACACTCCGCCAGTCTCGGTCCCGCCACGGCCACACGAGTCCTCTCTGCCCCGGTGCCCGTCTCCGCCTCTCCTACCGGTCTGGATGTATGTTTCTTTTTTATCTACTTGGTGTCGGACTTCCTTGCCATTCGATTTTCTGTCAGTTCTGGTTGTGTGAGGAGGCGCAGTATGTCTACCTACGCCGCCATCTTGGTTCTCCAGAAAGTAGAAATTCTTAACAGAAAAATTCATCTGCTCACTCATTATTCATCAGACACTGGTGTCCACGTGATGGTCCTGGGTGGCAGTGCCATGGCAGTCAGCCTGTGTCACAGGTCACACTTATCTCTGTTTGCCTGTGTTTTCAGGTCCCCAGTGTACAGGGAGTAGCCTCCGCCAGTGAGAGGCCTTCGTGCTTTCCAATGGCAGCATCCCTGGGGCATTTGCCCCATCCGTTCCTTGCTCTGTCTTCCTAGTGTGGAAGGTGAGAACACGGATTGTGGTCCAGGAAGGGATGTAGGATTGTCTGACCTCCTGAGCGAGAATCAGCAGGCCCTTTTACTGACCCACTCTCCACCCTCCTCTGTAGCTAGCCGTCTCCAGGGGCACTGGTGCATCTTTGCCACTGTCTCAGCCTGACCTGCCACAAGTCTTCTGAGCATTTTCTTGCCCACTGACTAGACATTTTGTCCACTTGGTACCTGGAAGCAGCATGGTCTTAAACGTTTCTTCACTTGCCTTCACTTTTATAACAACACAGTTTTCTCCTAGTTCATTTTTAATTAATCTAAGACAAAGCCCTACTTTCTAGCAGAAACTAGCAGTGACAGGAATCAATAGTGTCAGTTGATTCAGGGTCGGCCCTCTTCCAGAGAGCCTGAGCCCGAGACAGGAGTGCTCCTCAGTGTAGTCTGGGGAGGAGGAAGGTAATGGAAATTCTCGAGAGGACAGTTTCAGTGGAGTGCCAGCGGCTGAAGCCAGGCTCTATGGCATTTATGAGGGAGGAGGTGGTGAAGCCGGGGAAGTCATAAAGTGCAACCCAGGAAGGTGCCAGCTTCTATTACTTATTGCCTTGCCTAGAGCTCTTTGTGGAGAAGGATTATAAGGTTGCTTCTGGGTGAATCGGGTAGGAGTGCTTTGATTGATTATTAATGTCTGATATGGGCATAGGAGTGGGCATAGGATGTTGGCATACCTGGCACCTATGTACCATCCTTAGCAGAGATAAGATGTTCAAGGAACTGGTAACTCATCACTGTTCCCTCTGCATGGCCTGGCCTTTCTTGTCTCCCTGTTTTTACTCAGAGTTGATATTCATGATATGTCACAAGCAGCCCATGACTAATCACAACAGACACTGGCTGTAAACAACCAGTGTGCCCATAGGGTATGTATTGTCAAACACCAGCCCTATGTTGCTTGTTTCGTTTACAGAATCTGTCGCGTTTTTTCACTGTGTTGATCTGGTGAAACCCACTCATTCTTAAAACCATCTTTAAATTTTGTCTCCTCAGTGTAGCATTTCCTTTAGACTTTGCACCTTCATCTGTGCCTCCGTGACACATGATATGTATCTGGATTATAGCACTTACACCCTTAAACATTGCAGTGGTTTATGTGCAGCATCTTCCTTTCGCCTGGAAGCTTCCTGTGGGCATCATGGGGGCCTGATTCATCTCTGAGTCATCGAGGACAAACAGAATGCCAAGTACATAATTGCCACTTGGTGAACTGCCTCTCTTCCCGCTTAGCGTAGGCTTCATTTAATGTTTGATGACCTGATTTATTTGTGGTCAGTTTTCTTTTTCTTTTTAATAAGGAAAGTGTGAATACGTTTGAAGACAAAACAAAAATGCCTGGTACTCAACCGAATTCAGTGAATCAGGATTAAGCCTGAGCTCTCTAGTCCAAAGGACGAAATGACCTGGAAAAGAGGCCTCTGGTCTATAGCTCCTTCTAAGACCTTGTCAATTTCTTGTCTAATCTTGTCCTGTGAACCTGTGGGCTCTGATCCTCCTTTTGGTCAGGCATGGTGACTGTTGAGGAAGCTGATGTCATCATTCATTTACTCAACACATGCTGAGCACCTACCCTTGGAAGGCACTGGGGACACACACCCCCAGCCCCCAGGAGCTCATTAGAAAAGAAAACTGTAAGGATAGAACTTCATGATATAAAAGGAAACCTCTTAATTGTTTGCCTTTAAATGCCTGACTTATGTGAAAGCAGACCAAGAGAGAAGAACCCAGTACAAATACTTTTTTTAAGATATTGTCAAAATTGTAAAACAAGCAAATGAATGCATGCAGTCGGGATTGAGCATTGCAGTTGTCCTTGGTTGAGTGATGTTGTAGGGGAGGGCTAGGGGTGTCTGGGGTGCTGGTGGTGATCTTGCTCTGGGTGACGGTTGTACGGAGGTGCGCTGCTTGTGAAGGTTCATCCAGCTGTACTGTTGTGTTAGGTGTACTTTTCTGTGTGCACATCACATGTCCACAAAAAGGGAAAGAAGGTGATGCCTGGAAATAAGCTGGAACATTGTAGAGGGCAGGGAAGTTTTCTTTTAACCCTCCCCAAACACAGGGAATACTGTTGCATTGTAATAGTTTTGACTCAAAATTATGAAATTCTTTCTCATTACCCACAGGTGAACCCAGCTTTGGGAGGGGTTGGGGGGAACTATTTTTATTGGTTGCTGAACCCACGGTGTCAGAACAGGGCCTGGTCTGGGCAGGTCAGTATCATGTCTTTGTGAAATGATGGAAAAATGAAAGCCTGCAGCCCCTGGTATCAGCAAGGCTTCAGGTGGAGGTTGCAGCAGAGATGGGCACCTGATTGGATTTATTTCGATAATGGTGATAGCAATAGCTATTCTTTATCAGGCAATTCCAGTGTGCCTGCCAGGTCCTTCACATAAGTCCTCCCTTGCCTTCCTAGCAGCCTTGCTTACCTTGAAAGAAACTGAGGCTCGGAGAGATGAAGCATTTCATCCAAGGCAGCTCACCTAATAAATGTGACAAAGCTGGCATTTGAAATCCAGCTTCTCTTACTCCAAAGACTTGCTCTTTCTCCTACAGCACCTCAGATACCTTCAGTGTCTGGTCCCAGTCCTGGCATTCTGCAGTGATTCTTAGAATCCATCTACTTCCTCAGGGGTGGCTGCTAGGAAGAGCTTCCTGTTTGCTTCTGCACTAAAGACAGAGGCGAGGCTGTCAATGTGTAGGAACTAGGTCCCCCTCTTCTCCCTGTGTTTGCCTGGCCTGTGTATTACAAACATTTTAGTGGGAACCAGAGTCCAGGCCAATGGGGTGCTCTTGGGTTTAGACCAAAGTCCAAGAGTGAGTGACTGCTTCAATCTCAAAAGCTTTGCCTCCTGGCCTGGAAGTACACTTCCTGAA
The DNA here is from genome assembly GCF_022682495.2 of Desmodus rotundus. Taxonomy (NCBI): domain Eukaryota; kingdom Metazoa; phylum Chordata; class Mammalia; order Chiroptera; family Phyllostomidae; genus Desmodus; species Desmodus rotundus. The sequence goes on from NC_071391.1 coordinate 38,299,123, forward strand.
TTCAGAGGGAGTTAAGGTCTGAAGCTGGTAAAAAAAATTCAGCTGTGAGTTTCTCTGTGGATGTGCTGTGCCCCTCATGACTGGCAACTTATTACAAATGTCACAACTTATCTGCAGCTGGAGGGATAATTTAGCAAACTCTGCGTCTGCCAAATGAGGATGTTTGCGTTTCATACCAAGCATCCTGTTCATGTGCTAACAGAAGCGATCGGAGAAGGAGGTCTCAATCAAACAAACACACGATTAACCTTAAAGAACAGACACATAAACACAATCACAATGGACGAACTATGCAGCAGGCTGTCCCTGCTGCTGACACCAGCGCACATCTGGTTTTTCCGCTCAGGCTGTTCCTGTAAATGACTTTCCTTCCTTGTGCCTTTCCTGGCTCTCTCTACCCGTTTTCCTTTACATAGAAGCCAGTGGAGTATGTCAGAGGCTTCCTTTTTGTGCTCCTGAGCTGTCCTTCCCCAGAGGGGCTCAGGGACTTGGTCCTCTCAAAGGCCACACATGATCCTGCCTGCCGCCCTGCTCACCCCAGGCAAACATAGGGACTTTTTATTCCAGCCTTTGTAGCCAAGACCCGCAGTTTACAGAAGAGAGGAGAGTCAGGTACTATTGGTTTAAGCTTGTTTGCAAGGGGCCTCAGATCACATAAACCCTGCAAGCCCCACCTCACCTGACTATCTTGTTTATGCAGTCTGAGCCGAGCTTTATGAGGTGCTGAGCTGAGCTGGGGGAAAGCTCTGGATCCTCAGACAGGCTCTCCGTGTAGCACTGTGGGTGTGTTCTTGCAGAATTCCTGCTTTGGGCCAGACCGGCATTTGGCATCATGCAAGGCTCCTCTTAGCTCCTTCCAGCATAGAACCTCCCAGTTTAAGGCCCTTACAGAGGATCTGACAGGGATGTACAGTGTATGGGGCAGCAAGGCAGCGGACAAGGGAGCAAGACTGTGGGAGCAAGATCTCAGGCTTTCCTGGGCTGCACTTGCTTCCGTCTTCCCTGGACTAGAGGGTCAGTAATTGGGAAAAAGGACAGGCATCTTAGCTACTTGGAGTCCAGGATCTAGAAACACAGCTTGTTCCACCCCCTGGGAATTTGGAAATTATGGTGGCTACTACTGATAACAGGAGCCAATGTTTGTACCAGGCATTCTGGTTCTCAAGGCACTTTCCCCTGTGTTCCCTGATATACTCAGGGTATAAATAGGCATTTTTGAATTTAGGAACGAGAAATAAGTGGCTTCACTTTGGGCCATCTCTGTGGCAGACTCATTATTATATAATATAGGCAGATTGTGACTTGGAATGGTTTGTTTATGAGAGAGTAACATTTAAAAAAATATTGTCCTTTAGAAACTCAATGAATCATCTCTGGTGCCTTAATAAAGAGAGAGTGAATGATAGAATAATATTAGCTTTTACTGCTTTATCAAGTGGGTTTTTCCACCGTTTAAAATGAGGCTGGTCAGATCCATGATTCTGTGAGATTTAAACATCTCTTTCCCTTGGTTACTTATTCATTCCCATCGATGTCTTGGTTAAATAGTTACAGGGCTGGAAAAATAATAACAGAATTTTTTCTAACAGACCATTTAACGTGCTATGCACACCAGAGTATGAGACCAATGTTTGCTGAATAATTGAGTGAAGGAATGAATTCTGACTTCTACCTTCTGAATATGGAATTGTTATCAAGTCTGGGAGAAATAGTGCATTCTGGGCCAATTGGAGAGTTGTGGGTTTGTTTTTTTGTGGGTTGGGTTTTTTTGTCTCTGTGAGTGGGAGTAAGAAAGGGGTCCTTTCAGAAGTACCGCCCGGGCCAAGCCTTGTTCTCTGAGTTCAGCCTTCTTGGAGCTGCTTTTCCCTCCAGTTTCCTGCTGAGGCTGGTACTGCACAGAGGCCTCTGTGCCAGTCAGCTAACAGGTCTGTCTCTTGTGCATCCCTGCTGTGTATCTGCTGTGAGCTGGGCACAGCTCTGCGGGAAGACCAGGCAGGTACGGAGGGAGCTGGGCGCTGTGCTTATTAGCACCTTACTTTCTCCATTTGTATGGACAATGTAAGGAAAGGAGATCCCTGGTTTCTTAGCTAATGAGATGCACTGTCCAGAAAGAGAAAGAGGGAGAGGATGGGATAGGGACCTAATGCTTGCTGGTCTCTACTCTGGGCTTCGAAATATTTCTTGGTCTTGTCCTGATTGGTATTTTGGACTGAGTTGTTGTTCTTTGTCGTGGAGGCTGTCCTGTTCGTTCATTGTGGGATGATTACTACTATCACCAGCATTCCTGGCTTCTGGCTTCTACCCATTGATGCCAGTAGTGTGCCTCCCCCCACTGCCAAAAATGCCTCCACACATTGCATTGGTCTAGGTACTTGGCCCGTATTAACTCACTCGAACCTCAGTAATCCACAAGTCAGGTGTTACCGTCATTGTCTTCCACTGGTAAAATGAAGCCTCGCAGTGGTTGACACGTGCCTGAAGATATAGGAAGGGGGCATGATGACACTAGAGTTTGAAACCCTTGTCAGTCAACCACTGCCAGGGAGCCCTGAGAGGCCGGCCTCTTACAAGTCCTCTGTAGTGGTCTGTCAAGATCTCCACTTGCTTGGAGATCCCATTTGGGCTGCCAGTGAAGTCTTTTTTATAAAAGAGAATGGGATGAGAACAAATGTGGTTAAAGTGTTGAGTTTCAACAACATTTGGCCTTTCTTTTGGCTTTTGCTCCCGTTCTCTTGATCCTTTTTCTGTCTCTGTCTTTCTAGGTCTCAGTTTTAATCTCTTTGATAATTGAAGCCATTGAGTCTTTTGGGTTTGGGGCTGTTGGAAGCTGACTGCTTCAATGGCTGGGAGGGCTCCATCTCTTCCCATACATATTACTCACTCCCTATAAACACTCCACCTCAACAATTTCATGTGCTGTGTCAGTACTAAGTTGGGGAAACAGAGTCTGGGTCTTTTGGGGGGGGTCACACTCAGGAGCCGTGGTTCAGACCAGAGCTTAGGCCACCAGGATATAAGGCATGGCTGTGGGAACCATGTAGAGCACAGGTGAACTTAGGACAGGCCACATGGGAGGTTGTGCTTCTTGGAGGGCAAGGCTGGTGCTCCTGAAGGTCAGGGCTGGAGTCATGTAGAAACCCAGGTGGGCAAAGCACAGGCATGGGGCACACAGCAGAGGGCAGGTCAAAAAGGAGTCCACAATCCAGGGAGGACAGCCCTCCAGAAGGGGGAGACAGAGTGATGCAGCCATAGCCTCAGGAGGGACATGCTGATGAGGCTGCATCTGTCCCAGGATGGGGGTCCTGAGCCCATAGGCGAGGAAGGTGAGCGACAGGCCGCAGCCAGGGGTGAGAGGGCAGTGGGGGCGGAAATGATGAGGAACGGCTTTATTTCTAATTAAATTGCAAAGCAGAGGGCAAGTGATGTCAGTGAGGATTTGGTCAGGCTGATGGCTCATAGACTTGACACCCTGCCAACTCAAGGGGATGCTGACTGCATTTGGTGGCTGCATGGGCCAGAGAAGGGGATGTAGTGTTGGGACAGAGACCTGGGCTTGAATTTTGGACCTAATAAGTGAACACAGTCCTACAGTCATAAAGCTGGGCATCATAGCACCTGCCTTGCAGAAAGTTCGTGAAGACAAGAGGTAACATATGTAAACTGCTGGCGCAGAGCAGGAGCTCTAGAAATGGTAACTGTCAACAGCATCCCTCAACTCAGCCAAGAGCAAAATTATTCCCTGCTTTTGTGAAATGTTATTTATGATGTTGTCAAAATTTGAAAGATATGGGAAATTGTTAAAAGGAAAATAACTGTCTACCAGAGAAAACATTTTGGCATCTTTCCATTTAATCTTTTTTGACTACAACTATAATTACTGCTATTAACAACTGCTACCACTACAACAGAAACTCTTTTAACCCATCCCTATGTAACCAACTCATGAATTCACCAATGTTCTCCCTTCCCTTCCTTCTGTAGAACCCCCTGACCGAGGACCATGGCCCATGGGGCACTCATAGCTCATAGCGATGCCTGGGTTCCTAGGAGCATCTGCCCTCACCATTGGGGTGAATGCTTACAAGGGCCAGAGAGCTGCATTCATTCCCCATCCCTCTCACACTGGGTGAACTTGTTATTGTAGTAAGTAATTTAATTAAATATTAAGTGACCCAGTGAAACATGAGTGAAAAGAGAGTTGTTTTTTAGGAAAATCAAGTTGCATGTGTTGAATGGCTTGATAAGTCAATCAATACCAATGTCAAATGAGTTGTAGGCAGGGCAGCTGACATAGATTAGAAGAAATTTGTACATAATCCTAGAGAAATTTTGCACTTAGATCATTTCATATAGGAGTTTAAATTATTTCTCTCTTCTAAGCCAAATTTGGAAATCACAGATTATGTATAAAGGTTATGAATTATTTTAAAAAATAGGTATAGAACTCTAGTAGCAGCCTTATTGCTTCATCAAAAGATTAGCAAGAATGTTTTAAGTTGAAATAGTGTTTAAGGTTTGTATAGTATATATATATAATTTTAGTGATCTCTCCTCTTTTCAACTTTATTGATGAACTGATTCACTGGTTCTTATTATGTTAGATAAGGGAGTCAGTACTTGAAATACTGTGTTTTAGGTGCTGACTACATGCCAGGACCTCTGCAAGACTCATAATATATAATTATCTTATTTAATTTATAAAGAACTCTTTGGGGCACTATATCATCCAGGAAAAATTTATTAATTAGTATTTTGTGTGGAACACTGCTCTAGATACTGGAGATGTGGTCAAACAAGGTTAGCCAGGCCCTTGTTCTCAGGGAGGTATATTCTAGTGTGCATGTGCTGGAGGAGGGGAGGCAGAATATAAATAATAAACAATATCATTTTATATAATAATAATTGTTATAAAGAAAACAAATGCAAAGTTATGATAGAGTGACTGTCAAGGGAGCAGTTCAGAGTACTGATATCGGTTGTCAAGGAAGGCCTCTCTGCAGCAGGCAACAAAGGGGCTGAGACTTGAATGACAAGAAGGGTCTGATTCTGGGGCCACAGCAGGTGCAAAGGTCCTGAGGTGGAAATGAGCCTGGAAGAAGGAAGGCCAGTGAGGCTGGAGCATAGTTAGTGAATGAGAAGGAGGGTGAATGAAGCAGGAGCAGTGAGGCTCCTGGAGACCAGGGTGAAGAATTTGGATGTTATTCTAATTGAGAAGGGAAGCTATTGTTGAGTTTTAAGTGAGGGAATGATGTGATCTGACTTATATTTTTACATGTTTACCCTGGTTACCATGGCTGAGGGATTGCAGAGGGCAAGGGAACAGACATAGAAGTGGTTAGACTAGCTATGAGGCCATTGCAGAGATCCGGGCCAGAAATGCGGAGCGTGTAGACTGCAGCGTGAACAGCAGACAGAGGGTGTAGGAGTCAGTAGTATGAGACCTGCACCAGGAAATTCAGTGTCTCTGCCAGCTCGCTCTGTAAGGCTGCCCTCCCCTTGGTACAATCTTTCCTTCCTCCTACCCTCTTTATAATAACCCTTCATCTCCTCCTCTGCAGTGTCGATCAGAACACACTAAGAGATAGTGAGCTGCCTGTTCTTTAGAAAAGTGTAACTGATGAAGAATACACCTCTTTCTGCACAAGGATAAGTGTCCTCTTTTGTTTTCCTGGTGTGCCCCATTATTGTAGTTGATAGCAGTCTATTGCTGGGTAACTGGGCTTGCGGCTAAACCCAGGAGCTGCTGGTTCAGGCAATAGCTCATCCTCCCTATAATTGGACCCATTTTGCAGTATGGTGCTCTCTGGAGTATTGCTGATGGATGGGGGAGATCCCAGGTTTCTTGGTGATGGGAATGGGCCTGCCAATTTTCCAAGCAGACAATGACTGTCTAGTAATAAAACAAGGTCAGTGGGTCATCAAAATTTTATTGCTATATTTTTAAATTATATTTTATTGGTTATGCTATTACAGTAGCCCTAATTTTTCCCCCTTTGCCCCTATCCACCCAACAACCCCTATTCCCTCAGGCAACCTCCACACCATTGTTTATGTCGTTGGGTCATGTATATAGAATTTTTGGCTAGTCCATTTCCTCTGCTGTACTTTACATCCCCATGGCTATTCTGTAACTACCTATTCGTACTTCTCAGTCCCCTCACCTCTTCATTCTTTCCCCCACACCCTTTCCTATCTGGCAACCATCAAAACACTCTCGGTATCCATGATTCTGTATCTGTTCTTCTTATTTGCTTAGTTTGTTTTTTAGATTCAGTTGTTGATAGATACGTTCATTGCCATATTTTGTCATAGTTTTGATCTTTTTTTTTATATACGTCCCATTAACATTTCATGTAATGGTTTGGTAATGATGAACTCCTTGAATTTTTTCTTCTTTGGGAAGCTCTTTATCTGCCTTTCGATTCTAAATGTTGGGTTTCCAGGGTAGAGCAATCTTGGCTGTAGGTCCCTGCATTTCATGACTTTGCATATTTCTTGCCATCCCCTGCTAGCCTACAAACTTTCTTTGGAGAAATCAGCTGACAGTCTTATGGGGACTCCTCTATAGGTAACTAACTGCTTTTTGCTTGCTGCTTTTAAATTCTCTCTTTATCTTTAACCTTTTGCATTTTATTATGAGGTATCTTAGAGTGGGCCTCCTTGCATCCATCTTGTTTGGGACTCTCTGTGCTTCCTGGACTTGCATGTCTATTTTCCTCACCAAATTAGGGACATTTTCTTTCATTATTTTTTCAAATAGAGTTTCAATTTCTGGCTCTTTCTCTTCTCCTCTGGTACCCTTATTATGTGTGTGTTGGAATGCTTGAAGTTGTCCCATCGGCTGCTTACACGATCCTTGTTTTTTTTAATTCTTTTTTCTTGTTGTTGTTCTGGTTGCTTGTTTTTTGCTTATGTTCCAAATCCTTGATTTGATTCTCAGCTTTAGTCACTCTACTGTTGTCTCCCTGTATATTGTTCTTTCTTTTAACTAATGAGTCCTTCATTTCTGACTGGATCTTCTTTATTCTGCTGAGGTCCTCACTAAGTTCCCTGAGCATCCGTATAACCAGTGTTTTGAATTCTGCATCTGATAGATTGCTTATTTCCATTTTGTTTAGTTATTTTTCTGGAGTTTTGATCTGTTCTTTCACTTGGGCCATGTTTCTCTGTCTCCTTATGTAGGCAGCCTCCCTGTGTTTGTTTCTATGTGTTACATAGAGCTGTTATGATTCCCTGTCTTAGTATCATGGCCTAATGTAGTAGGTATCCTATAGGGTCCAGTGGCACAGCCTACCATATCACCCAAGCTGGGTACTCGAGGTACACCCTTTTTGTGGACTGAGTATACCCTCCTCTTATAGTTAAGCCTTGATTGCTGTTGTCAGGTCAAGGGGAAGGATTTACCCAAGCCAGTCAGCTGCAAGGACTGGCTGTGACCACTGACCACAAACCTCCATCCTTCGTGGAGTATCAGCTGTGCAGGGACAGGGTGGTGGTACTCTAATGTGGTTGGTAGCTGTCCACTGGATGTGCAGGCTCTGGGGTTTCCCAGGTGGTGTAGGCCAAGGTCAGCTCCCACCTGTGTTTTGCCCCAGGCCACCCCTCCTTGGGCTGTAAAGCAATCTGAGATGGTTGCTACTTATGCTGGACTTGGAGGTTCCTAGGTGAAGCCAAACTATGAATATATGCTGTTCCTGGGGCCATTTAGCAAGAGGTACAGGGGCTGGGGGCTCACTGAGTTTGACCGTTGCTTGTTTAAGAGGATTTAGGAATTTGAGAACCATGAGCCAAGATCAGCCATTCACATGGGAAAGTCTCTGTTAACAGCTTAGGTGAGCCCATAAGTTGGGTGGAATGGAATCTCAGGAGACCTCCAGGGTGGGACAAACAGTGTTAGCCAGGTTGATGGAGTCTCAGATACAGCAACTGCCTGCCGGCGCTGTGGTTTTTTGGGAGTAGAGTTCAGAAAAGGGACAATGGCCTTTCAGTCTGGGAGAAAGCTTTCCCCAAGCTCTCGCCTGGATGCCAGACCTTTCACTTCCTCCCTGTATGCTCATGGTGTCTTTCAAGCTGCTACCCAGTGCCGGAGCTCAGAGTGAGTCTGAGTAGGTGAATCCATGTGTGGGTTCTTTAAGAGGAACACTTGAGGCTCCAGAAGTTTCTTCCACCGACTGAGTCCTCACTGGTTTTTGCAGCCAGAAGTTATGGGGTCTTATCTTCCTGTCACTGGAACCCTGGGCTGGGGGTTCTGGTGACAGGCTGGGACTTCTTGCTCCTTCTGAGTTTATCCACATACCAGCCCATTCTGCATCTCTGCCTCTTCTACCAGTCTGGATAGATGTGGTTTCTTTAATTCTATAGTTGTCAGATTTCCATTCAACTCAATTTTTTAAAAATATATTTATTGATTATGCTATTACAGTTGTCCCATTTCCCCCCTTCACTCCACTCCATCCTGCCCACCCCCTCCCTCCCACATTCCCCCCCTATAGTTCATGTCCATGGATCATACATATAAATTCTTTGGCTTCTACATTTCCTATACTATTCTTAACCTCCCCCTGTCTATTTTCTACCTACCATTTATGCTACTTATTCTCCATACATTTCCCCCCTCTCTCCCCCTCCCCTGTTGATAACCCTCCATGTGATCTCCATTTCTGTAGTTCTGTTTCTGTTCTAGTTGTTTGCTTAGTTTGCTTTTGTTTTGGTTTTAGATGTGGTTGTTAATAACTGAGTTTGCTGTCATATTTACTGTTCATATTTTTTATCTTCTTTTTCTTAGATAAGTCCCTTTAACATTTCATATAATAATGGCTTGGTGATGATGAACTCCTTTAACTTGACCTTATCTGAGAAGCACTTTATCTGCCCTTCCATTCTAAATGATAGCTTTGCTGGATATAGTAATCTTGGATGTAGGTCCTTGCCTGTCATGACTTGGAATACTTCTTTCCAGCCCCTTCTTGCCTGTAAGGTCTCTTTTGAGAAATCAGCTGACAGTCTTATGGAAACTCCTTTGTAGGTAACTGTGTCCTTTTCTCTTGCTGCTTCTAAGATTCTCTCCTTCTATTTCATCTTGGCTAATGTAATTATGATGTGCCTTGGTGTGTTCCTCCTTGGATCCAGCTTCTTTGGGACTCTCTGAGCTTCCTGGACTTGCTGAAAGTCTATTTCCTTGGCCAGATTAGGGAAGTTCTCCTTCATTATTTGTTCAAATAAGTTTTCAATTTTTTGTTCTTGCTCTTCTCCTTCTGGTACCCCTATAATTCAGATGTTGGAACGTTTCAAGATGTCCAGGAGATTCCTAAGCCTCTTCTCATTTTTTTGAATTCCTGTTTCTTCATTCTTTTCTAGTTGGATGTTTTTTTCTTCCTTCTGGTCCACACTGTTGATTTGAGTCCCAGTTTCCTTCGCCTCACTATTGGTTCCCTGTACATTTTCCTTTGTTTCTCTTAGCATAGCCTTCATTTTTTCATCTAATTTGTGACCAAATTCAACCAATTCTGTGAGCTCCTTGATTACCAGTGTTTTGAACTGTGCATCTGATAGGTTGGCTATCTCTTCGCTGCTTAGTTGTATTTTTTCTGGAGCTTTGATCTGTTCTTTCATTTGGGCCTTTTTTTTTTGTCTTGGCATGCCTGTTATGTAAAGGGGCAGAGCCTTAGGTGTTCACTGGGGCGGGGTAACACTGGTGGCTGCGCTGTGATGCTGTACATGGGGGAGGGGCCGAGAGGGAGCAATGGCGCCCGCCTCACTCTCCTCCGGATTTCAGTCTTTCACTCTGATACCCACAATCAAACTGGGCCCCTCTGGTGCTGATTCCCGAGTGGGTGGGCTTGTGCACGCTCTAGGACCCTGTGAGTCGCTCCAATGGACTCTCCTGTGAGGCTGGGAGTTTCTCCCACTGCTGCCTCAACCCCCACAGGTGTTTTCAATCAGAGGTTTGAGGCTTTATTTCCCCGAGCTGGAGCCCTGGGTTGCACAGTTGGCTCTGCCAGCCACCGCCTTGCCACGAGTCCTCTCTGCCCTGGCTGCCTGTCTCCTCCCATCCTACTGGTCTGGATGAATGGTTCTTCTTTATCTCCTTGGTTGTTGGACTTCCATACAGTTCGATTTTCTGTCAGTTCTGGTTGTTTTTTGTTTTTAAATTGTTGTTGTCCTTTTGGTTGTGGGAGGAGGCACAGTGTGTTTACCAACACCTCCATCTTGGCCAGAAGCCCCTCAGCTCAGTCTTTGATGGTTCTGGGTGATGGTTGTTCTATAGTTTAGTTGTAGTTTTGTTGTGGTTGTGTGAGGAGGTGACCTGTGTTTACCTGTGCCACCATCTTGACTGGAAGTTTATTGGTATATTTTATATTAGTCTTTTAAAGTATGTGGAAAAGTGTTTGCAAAGACCATTTCTGCACATTCATTCATTCATTCATTCACTTATTAACAGACTTATAACGAGCTCCCAGCTTATTCCTTGCTTTGTGTCCTTAAACAAGTAACTGACCTTTCTAAGCTTCAGCTATGAAATATGAGGGGGGACCAAAATAACCCTGGAATTTATTTATAAAAAATTGTGTATTTATTCTTACATATTTAAACTTCAGTCACCTTCAGAGTACACGCCATTTGATGCAGTACACCTATTGAGACATTTTTTCCACTGCTCAGAACAGCTTTTGAACTCATTGATTTTTATGCCTTTTAGTGCTTCTGCTGTTTTCTGTTTCATCTGTGCCATATCAGCAAAACGTTTCCCTTTGAGGACTTCTTTTACTCAAGGAAACAAAAGAAAAGTTGCTGGAACCAGATTGGCCGAATAGGGAAGGTAGGACATGGGGGTTATGCTGTTTTTGGTCAAAAACTGCTGAACACTGAGTGCAGTGTGGTCAGGTGCTCTCATAAATCACCCATCATGAAATGGGCAAACACACTGAGAGTCTTCAAAAATAATTCACTGAAGCCAAATGCAGCCTCTCACAACAATGCCAGTGGGTACACTAATACAGGTGGGTTCCTAGAACACTCAACTAGCTGGGGAAATCTGTAGTACAGGGGCCCACCCTCCAGAAGATAATTCGTTTTGGGGGAGCCCCCTTAAGGATCCCGATAGCACATACCTCTTAGGATTGTGAAGATGAAATGAAAGAATGGATTTGATACACTTTGCAAAGTGCCATGCACATATTCAAGTTGGGGGCCTTAGAGAAGGTAAGGGAGGAGCTCATTTGGTTTCCTCTGGAGGGCCTACAACCCTGCTTGTGCAGGGTCCTTTGTTCCTTGACTTGGTGATTCTTGGTGTGTGGCCTGTGGGACCCTAGTCCCACAAGTCACCCTTCTCCAAATGTTAAACTTATTTGGGGAATATTTGCATACTAAATTCCCCATTCACAGTCATCATTAGCATAGTCAAGGCTATGAGAAGTATTTCACTTTCATAAAGAAACATGTTTAATTTTGTTTAACCTTCCATTCCTGTCCCCACTTTGGAAAACATTTCTTTTCATCTTATTTTGTAGGGTGGGCTTTAGGAATGAAAGTTGGAAATCTGAGGCTCCAAACCCTCAGCTCAGAAGTTCAAGTGGCTAACAAAATTGCTGGCCTGATTTCTAATACCTTTCTAGTCACGTATCATGGGCTTGATCAGATTTTTTATTTAAGATGTAATTTCAAGGTTTATTTAGGCACTCCTCATTCTCCCCCTTCCCTTGGAAAAACCAAGGTGATCTTGAAGATTCATGCTGAAGCATCTACATTCATACGCTCAAGCCACAGGGAGCACGGCTGGCTTATAACTCCGTGGTATTGCATTTTCCTTAGGTGGAAGCAGGCATCTGATTTGTGACACTCCCAGATGATCGTGGTTGGGGTTGTAAGATTAAAATACTTTCCCTCCAATGAGAACATTAGTCTTAGACCAGCTTTGAATAGTGGCACCATGAGCTCGATTGCTCTCTCTGATTTGCTACAATGGGAATGCCCTAAGATGAGTGTGCCTACAGAGAGAATGGAAGAGGAAATGGTGTCAAATTTACCCTCATCCTCTGCAGACTTGAAAACAAAAAAGGCCATGGCTCTGTAGAAATGAGTGTGTGGCACATTACAGAAGGAAAAAGGGAAATTGACAATTATGAGGCACAACTGCATCCAGGTCACCCTGCAAAGAGCCTTCAAGGTGGCTGAGTTGGGTGAGTCTCGGTGGTGGTTAGTGCTGTGGGGAAGATGGCGAGTATGAACTGAGCCTTGTATGGCACAAAGATGGCTCCAGTAATACTGGATGTGACAGCTCTGAGCATGGCCTGAAGTCAGTTGTTCTCAGACAAGGTAGCCAGGGACAGATACAGAGTGAGGGAAACACTCTCTGGGTCGCAGGGACTCCTAGACTGGAGTGCTGGGGAAGGGACCTACGCTGCCCCTTAACACCAGTAGTTTTCTGTTGGGAGCTTGAATATCATCTTCCTGTGTTCAGATTCTACTCCCAGGACTTTATTCTTTTTCTCCTTCTCTTATTTGTTGCTGGTGATGGTGATGATGATGATAATGAAGGTAGTATTTAACATTGTGGTACTATGATTTATAATAAGAAAAATATATTTGGTCCTTGGCTCAGTTCCTGGCACAGAGCTCCTAAACCCTTGGAATTTCCTAAGTGTGGAGAACCATAAATGTCTTTTGTTATGTTAATGTGGTATCTTTGGAAAGTTCCTGAGTCACCTAAATATGGGGGCTGGTCAACAGAGGAACCAAACCTGTGATTAGAGGGTTAGAGCTTTCAGTCCTACCCCATGACCTCCTGGGAGGGGAGAGGGACTAGAGATTGAGTTCAGTCACCAGTGATTTGATCAGTTGTGCCTAAGTAACGAAGCCTCCACAAAACCCCGAAAGGACTGGGCTCAGAGAGTTCCAGGGTGGTGAACACATGAAGGTTTAGGGAGAGGGTGAGCTCAGAGAGCAAGGAAACACCACACCTCTTCCCACACACCTTGCCCTATGCATCTCTTCTACTGGCTGCTTCTCAGTTTTATCCTTTTATAAAACTGGTGATCTAGTAAGTAAAATGTTTCTGAGTTCTGTGAACCATTCCAGCAAATTAATCACACCTGAGGAGAGGGTCGTTGGAACCTCCACTCTATAACCAGTCCGTCAGAAGTACAGGTGACAACCTGGACTTTCAGTTGGCATCTGAAATGGGATAAGGTGGGGGACAGTCTGGTGGGACTGAGTCCTTGACCTGTGAGATCTGTCACAAATGAGCTGGATTGTAGGACAGCCAGCTGGTGTTGGGGAACTGCTTGGTCTGGAGAAAATACACACACACACATGCGTCATAAACATTTATTAAGCACTTACTATGTGCCAGGTACCAGGCTCAGTTGTTATATCATGGCCTCATTAAATCCTGCAGCGGCCCTCTGAGCTATTTTTTTTTTTTTTATTAACCTCAACCTCATTTTGTAGATGAGAAAACAGAGGCACAGGGAGGGTAAGAAACCTGCCCCCTGGGATCTGAACCTGAGCAGGCTGATACTGGAGCCAGGCTCTGAACCATTATGACATGGCCTCTGGTCTGCTGCTATGAGCTGGGATGTGAGCAGGTTGGAGATTCCTGCTTGTACCGTTGTGGTAACCCACTCGTAGTCCCCAGTGGTGCCTTTTCCTCATGTGCTTTCTTTCAAAAAAATCTTGCAATGTAGACATTATCATTTCCATTTTGTAACCAACAACTGTCCACTAAGCACCACTGTGTTCTGGAGACTGTCCTAGAAACTTCCAGCCTTATCCCTAATTCTCCTCACAATTCTTCAATCTGCTAATATTATCCCTCCCTTTTTACAGATGAAAAAGCTGAGGCTTCCAGGGGTTATGCTACTTTCCAAGCTTATGCAACAAAGTTGAGCTTGTATACAAAAATATGTGTGCAAAACTATGAGGTTTTAATGACGAGGGATTCTGTTTTCTTGAGGTGTGTCTGGTGTTGTTTTGTGAAGAGAAGCCAAATAAAAAGATTCATCCAGCTGAGAGAAAGCTGCCCTGTTGAAGCCCACAGATTGGAGAGTTCTGGGCATGGACTTGGCCTTAGGAGCTTTAGATCACAGGTTCCTCACTAGCCATGTGCTTTTGTGTGTTGCTGGCTTGGGCTACTTCTTCCCTCTGTTCACAGCATTCTTGGCTTCTGTGGTGCGTCTGTTGCTGGCTCTAAACTGGCAGCTGCCAGGAACCAGAGAGGCCCCTTGTGGGACTGTGAGATGAGTAGGAAAGTGACCTGGAAGGCAGCACCTGGTGTCCTTTCATTTCTGTATGCCTGCTGCCCAGCCCTGAACTGGCAGGACATTGGTACAAAAACCTTTGCTAAAATGCTTGGTCCTGATAGCAGGATGCCTGGTGTTACTTAAACACCAGAATACAATTCAGAGTGACTTTATTCTGCCCTGAAAGACCTTTTTCATTTCTTTTCTTTTTTCATTAACTTATTAATTCTGGTTCAGCTAATAAAACTCATCACACATTATTCATTTTAGAATTTAAAAATCAAATTTTGAGTCAATGCTAAATGGATCACAGATAATCTTTCCTTCTATGGGAGATGAGCTTTTTATTACCCATTCCATCAATTTGAATCACCTGTAATGGGCAGGCTTTGTTCCTCTGGCTAGCATAGCTGTGGATGCCAAGTGATATGGTCTTTGCTTGTGGAGGGAAGTGATGTCCCAGAGATCCCTGTCCTAGCTTGCTTCTGTGGCTGTGGTTGTAGACCGCACCAGCGGGAACGGCTTGGTCCACACAATCTGCTGCCCCAGCACTCTGCCATCAGCCTTCCCAGGGCCCAGATTCTGGGGTGAAAGAGCAAAGTGAAATTGTGTTAAATGATTAAACAAGTGTGCATCAGAAAATGCCCGGTGAGTGCTTTGAAGCATAGATATTATCAGCATACGAGCCATATGAAAACCAAGTCCATCGGGAGGTGTTAGATCTGCTTTGGGAAATGCAGAGAAATGGCTCAGCAGGATGAGAAGCCACAACCCACAGTTTGCTCCTTTGAGTGAATCAATCGGCTTTTTATAACTTAGGCTTTAATTGGTTATGCCCTGGGAGAGGGTTTTTTGGTACATACCCCATCTGGCAAGACTAATTGTTCTTTGCTTTCAGTGAATAGATCGGTGCTCTGAGCCTGGGAAGGAGGCCTGGAAGGTGTTCGTGCCTCTGCCTATCACTGCTTGTGGCTCTCTGATGACAGTGAGTCCTTTCTGCCATCTGACTCTTGCAAATGATCCCTAAGATAAATTTTACATCTGAGTAGCCACAAGGCTCCTGGGATGACAGAGAGGCAAGGTGTCCTTGTATGAACATGACACCTGACGTTCTGTCCTCATGATGTTCTCACATCATGAGCCTGGCTTCTGACCTCCCTTGTGATAATGGCCCCATGTGGGTCAAGGAGACAAGTGAGATGGACCAGAGATGACCACCTCTCCCTGAACTCTTGCTGGGCTCCCAGATCTGGCTCTGTGGGTGCTCCTCCCTGCCTCAGTGGGCACTTTTCTACCCTGCACTGAGTCCCATGACCCAGTATTTTCCAGAGCCTTCCTTTAGGGACTGGGCTCTCAGGTGTGGTGCATGTAGCTGTGCCAGAGTGATAAGGCTCCTGGGTTGCCTTATCCAATTTTGGAAATACCAGACAGACCCTCCAATAGTCTATGCTGGGCTGTCTCAGTTTCCTTGGAGAGAACCAGCCCCAGCACAGCGTGATTTGGAAAGACCACAGTCAAAGGCATCACAAAGCTTCTTGGCTGCATCTGCTAGGAAGGACCTTCTGGTCAGGGCTGTTTCTGACACATGTCAGAGATGGTCCCACAGAGGGCTTGCATTCCTTTGCACCTCTGTCACACCACCTGCCATCTTGGAAGCAACAGCACCAATCTCTGTGGGTCCCCGAAGACTGTGCTGAGGTCTCACACACTGAGTGACTCAGTGCAGGGCAGAAACCGTGTGCCCCAGAAGGGTATCTTGCCCCAGAACAGTTGCCCAGTCACTGATCAGTTCTTACAGCAGAGTTTGCCTCTCCTCCCCTCCCCCCTGGAAATCTGCCCTGCCCATCCTTTTGTAGCCCAGGGGACCTGCAGGCTTCTGGCACCCCTCCCCCTACACACGGCAAAAGGACTGGAGTGAGAGTCCCAGGGGCTGGGTGGGCTCTATGTTGCCCCGGAAAAGCCCAAGAGGCCTATGACATTTGCTGAGCCAGTGATCAGCATAAGCTACTTGTAGCAGCAAGGAGAAAGTTAAACCCTGTAGGGAAGAAATGTTTGTAGTCTTTGGAGCAGAACTCATCTGCGTGATACTCTAATTTCAAAATGTAGACCAACACACAATCCCACATTCATCTGGCTACATGTCCTTGGAAGGGATGGTTTTGCATTTCTCTACGAACAGGCAACTGTGCTGGCTTTCTGCCAGTCCAGACTGGCTTTGCACTGGGTGTTCCTATACCGCAGGCCATTGGGACACCCAGCCTGCCTTGACCTATTCCACCTGAGCCAAACAGGACAGGGGACGCTGCTGTCTTCCCAGAGTAGAGAATCATGGATAAGAATGGCTCCCACGTGCCTTTGCAAGCACTTTGCATGCACCTCATTTGATCCTTCCAGCCACCTAATAGGGGGTGTGTGTTATTTTTCCCTTTTGTTAGATAAGGTAGTTAAGGCTCAAAGGAGTTAGGAGGCCATATAATTGGCAAGCTTCAGGACAGGACCAAAAAGACAGATTTGTCTGACTTTCAGAAACCCAAACATTACTCACCTATATCTACAATTTTAGGGATTTAACAACACCAAAGAAGGCAGAGCCTGCGGAATCACCAGTTAGAAGTGGAGGTAGTAAGGACAGAGTGGGAGGAAGGAGGAGAGCGCAGGAAAGTCACGTGCTCACTCATTTACTCACTCATTTGTTCATTATATATGGTTTGATTCTGGGCCTTTGGTAGGTCAGCTACTGAAATGAGTTAAGACCAGCCCCTGCCCTGAAGAATCTTGCAGAGTAACCAACAGTTGTGCTAAGTGGAATTGTGTGCAGACTGCACATAGTTCTGCAGGGCACAGGCTAGAAAACCCCGAGTTCTGGGTGGGGTTTGCACAGAGGAAGAAGTATTAAACTTGGACTTGAGGGGAGATCAGGCATTCTGGGCAGAGAGAACCATGTAAGCCAAAGCCCAGAGATTGAGAGTCACATTGGCTATTCCGGGGATGATGACTGGTTATTCCTGGGGAGGAGCGTGCTGGTGGAGGGGGCTGGATTGGGAGGAGCCTTGGCCATCCAACCAGACCATGTGGTGGGTGGGGCATAGCAGGAACATTCCTTCCTTGCCTCATTCACTCACTCAACTCTTATTAACTCCCTTAACAAACATGTATCAGCCACTGTTAGTGGGTTAGGAGTCTTGGCTGGGTTGGGTTGTCCATCAGCTTGGACAAAGGCATTCCAGGACTGCTTTTTGCCTTGGAGTTAAGGGATCTGGTAACAGAACATAGTTGCTGATACCAAAACCATGCCGGAGTGCAAAGAATAGGCAGAAACTCCTGTTGGCTGTCAGGCACATCTCTGGGGAGGGGGCGGAGATTTATTGAGTGTTAAATGTCAGTATCTATGTAATAAAGATGGTACACTGGAAGTAATAAGCACTTTCCAGGTGAGGAACCATTTTCAATAAGTTGTCAACCTGTCTGGCACTATGAATTATTAAAAATAGGATGAAGAAGAAACCCTACTCGGAGTTATTTAACTTTCAGATCTGCTCCTCAGCTCTGTCCCTTCTTGACAGGAGCACTAGTACCCTGTGGTGCACAATGACCTTGGAGTTTTATTTTAAAAATCTGCATGTTTCTTTTGTTTTCTTTCCAGTGATGGGAGTAGGCTTGGTGGAGAATGGATTTCTGACCTTCAGAGGGCACAGTGACAAGCAGAAAATGTGGGGGGAAATGAAGGCAGGAGAAAAAGAAGGCAAGAAGGGCCAGAGGTACAAGGCATCCGACAAATGTGGCCAGGTGTCAGCTGGAACTCATTCACTGCTCAAGATCTACACATCATTCTGGCTAATTCCATAGACCCTGGGAGTACAGTGTCTTTCTTGAAGATTCCTGCTCACTCCCAAGGACTGCAGGCTGTCCCGACGCCTGGGTTCCTGTCTTCCCTTGGACTACCTCTGAGGTGTGCTCGCTGTGCTCATAGTTGGGGATTTACACAAGAGAACTCACCGAGGGTTCAGGGACATGGTAGGCCTTCCCAAAGAAGATTTTGTAGGGCAGCAGCTTTGTCTCCAGAAACCTAGATGTTCTCAAAATGCCTGCTGACCACTTTACCTTAAGGAATTTTACTACCCACACTGCATCCCAGTTTTGCATCATCTCTCAGGCCTGACACTCGCTGTCCTGCATTCTCTTTTTCAGGAGCAAACTCCCAGTCCTTCACCCTGGCCCAGGAGGGCTTCCTCCCCTCCTGTGACTCCTTAGCCACAGGTGGTGCCCTGGTCTGAGGGGGAGGCTGTGTGCGTTCACCTTCCACCCAGGACTCATCAAATTGGCTTCCAAAGACTACTCTTCCTAGGAGGAATTCTGCTGTGGCCTTAACATAACAAACAATGGTTATCCTTATGTTATCTCATGACAGGCTCACCTGAAGATTGGCATAATGATAACATTTTACTGATGAGAAAACTGAGGCTTGAAAATGTTGAGTGAGTTGTTCAAGGTCTCATGGTGAGTGGCATTTCCAAGGGCCATCCTCAGCTGCTCAGTTTCTCCTCGTGCCTCCTGGACCTGGTCCTAGCTCCCCTCTTCCCTTTGTGAGAGCTGCTGAGGGCCTGTCTTTTCAATCCCTGGGACTCTCATTCTTGTAAGCCACATGACTCTGCACACTCCGTCCTGTGCCTGTTCCATCACTGAAGGCAGCAGATACCTTGAGGTGCTTCATTAACATCTCACTGGGCTATTTTTGAAGCAAAGCACATTGCTCAGAATTGGCCTGGGTTCCCAGTGGTCAGCAGGAGGCCTGTTGCATTTTGCAGGAGTTCTGTCCTTAGAGGGAGCCCACCTCAGATAGCCATCTTGACTCCGGCACTCACCTGCTCTGTGACTTCAGGTGGTCTTTTTTTAACCACTCCAAGCTTCTGGCTCCTTATTTGTAACATGCAGCAAATAATGGTTAATCTCACTGAGCTCCTTTAATCTCACTGGAAATTAAGTAATAAAATGGGTGGAGAGGCTTTGGCACACAGTAGATGCTGTTTCTTGGGCTGAGGGGGGTTTACGCATAGCACCCGATCTGTCCGGTGATGACTTCTGTGCTCTGGGCCTTCATTTCAGCCTGCACAGCTTCTCTTTTAGAGCCACGTTAATCATCCCTCCAAAACCACACAGGAAGGAGCCTAAAATACCAACTTGCCCAATGAGATATTGAGCTCATTATTTATTGAAGAAACTTTGGTGCATCCTGGGCACTCATCTACTTGCCCTCCTGCAACTCATTTGCATCACCAAGAGCTGGCTGTAGTGCCTTCTGCCATTTGGAGTCTTGCCTCGATTCAGAGGAAACGTGTGTTTGAGAATGGCCTGGTGGGTGACACCCTGGCCTTTCCCAACTCTTCTGCTGCCTTGGTTCCCGGGAGCTCTGTGTGACAGTCCAAGAGCAGACTGCAGGCTCATTTTCAGATCCACTCTGCCATGGGCTTCTCCAGAATGAATGGACAGTTTGACCCTCTGAGAAACATCCAGTGGGCATTCTTTCACCTTTGACCAAGACATTTTAAGTGACTTTGCTAGCAGTTGGTTATGTAAATGTGACCACATAGCTTCCAGTGATGAATGAGACAGAAAAGTCAGCAGCTGCACAGTCTGATGGAGGCTCTGCTGGGACTGGGTGCTGAATGATAGGGGAGACAGAGGAGGACCTCTTCCAGCCCCAAGGGTCAGGAGCAGCTTCTCAGAAGTTGAATTTTGGAGGAAAATTTAGCCAGGCTAAGAATGGAGCTCGGGAAAGGAGGGTACTCTGGGCTAAGGGAATAGCAAGAGTACAGAAGAGGGGCATGACTCTCGCTCTTAGGCACAATGGTGGACATCAGATCAGACCGTTGGGGAGGCAGTCAAGATTTCAGACTGGCCAATATATAAGCTTTATGTGGTTTAAAGAAGAAGACTCTGAGCCAATGGAGTGAATCTGAGCAAAGGTACCTCAAATTTTAATGTGCATGTGAATCACCTGGGGAGCTAGTAAATGCACATTATGCTTAGGTAGGTCTGGGCTGGGATCCAAGAGTCTGAATTTCTAACAAGCTCCTAGGTGAAGCTCATGCTGCTGGTCTGCAGACCTCACTTGAGTAGCAAGAAATAGAGCTGCAGCAGGCAGGACAAGCCCTGTGTGTGTGACCACGGAGGGTTTAATTCCTTGTCTCCTATGACTGCACAAATGGTGAATAAGTTTGGCTTTAGCTAATTCCCTGAAGCAGCTGAGGGACTGGTGTTTTAACCAATGCACAAGCTTATCGCCTGAGTATGTTGGCATACTAGTTTGTTTTTATCCTCTTCTCAGTGACATTTGCCTTCAGCAGCCATGTGTCTGAATTCCCACTGGGATGGGGCAAGGACCTCCATGAGGAAGACAGACTGTCCCATCAGTGGGAACCCAGGCTGGTGTGATGGTCCCCTTGGCTTCTGTGTGAACATAAAGGGCTGGGGTCTCACCCTTGTGGGGATGGCTCCCCTCTTTCAGTGACTCCAAAGATGCCATCTCTCCTTCTCTCTGCTTCTGTGCATTTTCCTGCATTGCACAGTAGTTTAAGCTAGACCTTCTGCCCAGAGTCCTCTGATTCCCTTCCCCCTGGCTCTGTGGGGCCATGGGTTGATAGGAAGCTTTAATAATTGAGGCCCTGTGACTAGTGGGAGGCACAGCTCCAGGATGAAGCCATGTACCCAGGCAGGTGTGCTGGTCTCATGGAGGCCAGGTAGCTTGGGGAGGGTGGCAGCAGCCTTGCCTCACCCTCAGGTGCAGTCTGGCTATACCTAGGCTTCTCAGCAGCCAGCACGGAGCATGACGCCTGTCGCCTCACTTTTTATGGCATGCTGTTTTTTCTTACCCTGGGGTCTCCATCCCCAAGGTCCTAGTGGGAAGTTGGAAACATTCAGTGGAGTTTAGAAACTGCATGTTAAGTACCTGTCATGGCCTGGGCTGTGGGGAAACAAGGGTCCTCCTCAGGAAGTCCCAGCTCAATAGGGAAAACAGATAAGGACATTGACAATTATCATTCACTGTCTTAGAGGGAGCACAGGGACTATGGGGAACTAGATAGGGGTGAGTGATTCTGTGGAATGGGATGGATACATTCAGATGAGATTGGGTGCATTCAGGGTGGTGTGGACATCGACTGGGATGGATAAATTCAAAATGTATGGAAGCTGTGCTTAGAGGGATCCCTTCATCCAGCAGGTACTTATGCAGGCTGACACTGAGCTAGGCAGTGGGATACAGTTATGATAAGACAGAAGGCCTGTGCCTGGAGGGCCTACTAGGGTGGCAGTGGGGCGGGGGTGGGGTAGGAAGTAAACTTGTCCTGGGCAGGTGTAGCAGGTGCTGTCTGTGCCTGAATCTTCTCACCTTGCTCCCTCAGTGCAACTTCAGTGGCCCAACTTCCAACCACCAGCACGTGCATCTCTTTGCTCAGGTGTTTTCTCTTTCCACTGATGTCCGCTCTGCTGAGACAGGCCCAAGTGCTGGGAAATGAACATCCCTGCCCCCCACAGCAGTTGTCAACGAAAGACTGGCGGGACGTGGTGTAGAAATACCCCAGGTCGCTCGCCCTAGCGAAGACAACTCTGAGGTGTGGGGTCTACACTGAGTTTCCCCAGCAGGATTCTGCCCCAGTCACCCACAGTGCTGGCAGGATAAAGCACCTTTACTGGCTGCCTTCCCTTCCTTGTCTCACTGTTCTCTCTTACTAGGATTTTCTTCGCCTCCTACTCAAACTCTAATGCTTGTCCCAGAGCTGACTTTTGGGCAAACCTACACTGAGACAGTAAAGAAGAAGGGATCTATGTTTCAGAGGTGGCAACCACAGGAGCGAGAGTGGAGAGTGTGGGAGCAGATGGTGTGTAGGGAAGTGTACTGTGCTGTAGCCGGGATGAGGGGTGGCCCAGGCTATTTTCTCTTGTGGGAACTTGGGGAAGACTTATCTTGCCTTGGGTGACTCCAGCACCCTCTTGGTCACTCACCGAGCTCCTGCGTGTAGCTTCTTAGACCCATGCAAAGCCTGTCGCTGTGATCCCGCTGCAGTATCCCTCTGGAAGCAATTTGAACAAATTCCATTTGATTGGAGGATCAATGTTCAATAACTTGGGAAAGATTATTGATGCAAGCATTTCCCAAAGCAGGTTCCATAGAGCATCAGGCCTGAGTTTTGCCCCTTAAGGGATGGCTCCCTGGTCACATGAGCTTGCCAAGTGCTGCAATTACGCTTCGATTGTGGAGGTTCCTGGTATACATCAAAGACCTAAAAAATCCTGTGTCACTCACAATTCTCTTTCACTTAACCAGGATTGACCAATATTTCCATAGTCATTTGACCATGAAACCTCCTATTTCACAGCAGTTAATAGCTCTGCACAGAAGGGAGGTTCTACAGAACATACTGTGGGGCGTGCTGACGTAGGATGGGAGAGCTCACCTGGGGAGTCGGAAAAGACTCAAGAAGGCTGAAGCTGGCTTGCCAATTTCACTCCTCTGCTGTCAGAGACTTCCAGCAGGAATGGCGGCCAGTACACTCCACAGTCAAATCACAAACCAGCACTGGGACCAGGTGGTGGCCAGAGATACCTAGAGCCTTTTTCTGCCAGAGACTGGAAGCAAAGTTTCTAACAAATTCATAATGTGCACCAGAGAGAGTTGCAGCTCAGAAGGCAGCCTGAGAGATGAGAGAAACCACTACCTGGAACTAAATCAGACCATTAGGCCAGTGAAAGATGGATAGACAACTAAGAATGGACAGAGCATGTCCAGACCATTATTAGAGGGATAAACTAAAACCTGGAATGAGCAGAGCAAAACCCCCCAAATGACAGTGACTAAGGGTGAGGTATGGCATATAACTGAGAGACAGAGAGAGGAATTTATGTTTCTGTCCTGGGCCCTACTAAAAGAGGCTTTGCAGAAGGTGACTTTGCTGAAGAAAACATTGGTACAGCAGCCAAGGACTTGAGAGTGTGGTGGGGTGTCGGACTGAAGCTGAAGACCGTATATAAATAAATGTGTTGATTTTTCACGGGGGCAGAAGGTCAGCTTTGTAAATGATGAGTTAGTGAGTTTAATGTCATCCCTCAAGAAACTGCAAGAACGCATCATTTTTAAAATCATTTTTGAATTTTATCAAAGTAATTCTTTACATAGTAGAAAACCTCAAGTAGTACCCATAATAAAATAAAATAGTTCTATACTTCACCAGACTCATCTTTCCAGTCCTGACCCCCAAAGTAGTTCTGTTTAACTCTTTTAGCTGTTTCTTCTCATATTTGCCACCACATTTCTAAATAACGTGCTATTACCACTATTTCCTGATTCGCAGTACTAGGCACTGTCTATATTGATTTTCTGTTTTGGTCAATGAGGGTTAGATTTTCTTACACTCTCCACTTCTCCCAAACACACACCTCCTCTCCTCCAACCCTCACACTTTGGGTTGAGACAGTAAACAGTGTTTATATTGTATGCCGTGAAAGTGTTGCTCACTGTTAAGTAGATTTCCATGATGTAAATGTTTGTTTTCCTGGTTGAATCAGTGTCCAGTTAGGAAAACAGAAATCACTAAGCATTTTCACGGGAAGGGAATAATGTAAGGAATTGGTTGCACAGGTAATGGAAGAGCTGGAAAGGCAAACAGGAGAACTTTCAGGCCACCAGAAACAAGCACCAGCAGGAAGCTGCTACCATGTCTAAGGCTGAAGAGCCAAGGGTGTGGGCAGTCTTTCCTTTCTGGAGCCCAGGATACAGCGTCACCTGGCAGAAGGTGGTACCAAGTGGGCCTGTGTAAGAGGCATCAAAGCTGATGAAAAGGTGCCACCTCTGTGGGAGATGCCACATGAAGCAGAGAGCAAGGGGTAGAAATACCCTGGCTTCTCTCTTCCTCCGGCCCTCCATCTCCATTCAGTGCCTCCTGCTGGCCAAATGCAGATAGAACACAGTTGAGAAATGCGGTCTTGCAGGAGTCCACGCCCCTCTCCCCTATTTAATTCCCATAATACAGAACAGGTTGGAGAAGAGCAAGAAATGGAAATGAGGGTAAACAGGCTAATACCAGGCACACTAATATTAACATTTGCCCTTTTTATTAAAATAATTACATAAATATTTAGCATTGATTTTTCTCTATGTGCCTCTATCAAATCTGTTTTACACATTTGATATTACTTTTCAAATGTTTGAATATTTCATATAATCCATTTATTCTTTTGGTTTCCTTACTGATCTTTCCTCTGCAGTCGGGGCTGTGGCTTCACCATTACACCCTGTCACACCATGCCAAGGTCACTATAAAATAGCCACCTCAGATATCTAATTGCTTCTGAGCAATGGCCCCTGAAAAGCTTGGGGGGGGGGGCTGCAAATTTGATTCCTTCAGAAAGAGAGTTTCCCGTAGAAGGACATTCCAATTAGTGAGCCGATAGCTCTGCCTTGTCACTGGAGCTGTCGATAGCAGAGCATGAGTGCCGGTCGAGGCTTTATGAGCCAATAAAGGAGGATGCCACAGCACCTCCAGAGTCAGAGGAAACACGTTTTCTTTGCTTATTTACTGCCTTTAATTTATAGGCTATGGGAGAAATTTCTCCCTTCTCAATGTGTCTAATTAGCTCTGTTTACCCAAGAGGAATCATATTTCCTGGCTCTGAGTATTTCTGAATAACCACAGGAGAAAACAGAAGGAGAACAGAAATATATATACTCCAGGGACATGACCCTGAGGGGCTACCTCTTCATGCTGTTGCTGATGTTAAGGTGGCCCTCAATCCCACTGCTACTCGTGAGAACCTAGTCACTGAGCTAGTTACCAACTGGGTTGGGGGAGGACTGACCTATGGTTTCTGATTTTCATGGACCTGGCTGGAAGATACGAAGGGAAAATATGATTCTTGAACTAGAATGATGGGAGATCATAGCCTCCAGGGGATAAGAGGAGAAGGTCGAACAGAGAAGTTCTCCATGTCCGTGTTTCTATCATATGAACCATCTTTCTGTACAGGAAGGAAAGTGTTGAGCTTAGAGAATGAAATGGGTCATGAACACCATGGCTTCCAACTCTGTTCCTGGCTATGGTGCCTGTTGTTTCCTCTTGTGTAGACCATGGACTCTGCATGGCTTGGAATTCTATGAAGTCAAGTCATCCACATGGCAGATAAACGGGGACCATGGCTGTGATGGTCCAGAAGGCCCCTGGGGATGTTTCACTTGAAGCTTCCTGTAGAAGGGCTGTTGGGGATGGGACATTCAGACCAGCACGTTTCCAGTTTTCCAGTGTCACTCTGCCCAAAGCTGCGAAGAAAATCTTCTGAAAATACAGTTAGCAGGGGTTGGGCGGGTACAGCTGTCTGCGTGGCTCCTCCCGGGGCGGGCTGGCAGTGCTGTTAGAGTGCCATGCTCAGCAGAAACAACAGGACCCAGCAGCTTCTGGCCAAGTTTCAGAGACTTTGTTTTAAAGTTTATTTTTGGACTTTAACATTGTTATGACTAAAAGGAACAAAATTCAAGTTGGGGTCTCGGGAGCTGTAACCGTAAACTCTTAGGATGTCAGGAGCAGTGCTCTCAGGTTCTTGTCCTGCTGTTCTAATGAGGTTAGTGATTATTTTTCCACCAAGCACCTACCTGTGATCTTCATAAAAAATGTAATGAATGACTCACATGGAGATTCAAAAGGATATCACTGTGGAAAGTGGATGTTAATGGGCTCTAGAAATATGATAATTATCAGCTGTTTGTGATGCAGTGACTGTAATATGATGATATAAAATATGATAATATGATGTATTATGCAGGTAGAAAGCACCAAGAGAAATGACACCAAGTAGAATTATAAGAAAAGAAATAGGAGATTTTGTTTGGTTATTCTCTTTGTTGGGATGAAATTGGAATGGGAGAAAGTTGAAACCTACATGTTGAAATTTACATGGTATTTGGTGGTCCCTTTATTTTTGTTTGTTGAATGATGTGATATCTTCCCCCTGGACGGTGAATCAGAGCGTGTGTGTGTGTGTGTGTGTGTGTGTGTGTGTGTGTAAAATCCATGGTGAATTTAAGGCTTCTGAAGCCGTGTCTCTGGTCCAGCAATTCTTCCTATGGTCAGGAATCTCCCATTTCTTAAATGTTTGTTGAATGAATGAATAATGAATTCACCTTTACTTCACTTTAAAGCCTGGTGTTTCTAATTCCAAAGTGGACCTTAAATCCAACTCTCTCTCTCCATCTCCAACTAATAGCCACATTCAAGCCACTGCCTGCACTATTCAATAGCCCCTAACTGGGTTCCTCCCATTCCTTCTTGGACCAGAATTAACTTTTGAATGTTAATCAGATTGTGCTGTTCCTTTGCTTAAGTCCTTCAAAGTTTCCCCACTGCTGTTAGAACGAGCGAGACCCACTCTCTTTGGGATCCTGCATGATCCTCCCCCAGCTTCTACTCATGCTGGTCTCATTTTAGTTCTTTGGACCCCCTAAGTTCTTTCTGGCCACAAGACTCTCATACTTGCTCTCCCGTTTGTCCTGTGGCTGGCTCATCCTCATCCTTCACGTAGCAGCTCAAATGTGTCCTTTGGTGACTTGTCCTGACCACTGTCTAAAGCAGGGCCTCCCTTCCATCTTTCTCTTTATTCTAAGTTTAGTCCCTTCATAACAATGAAGGTCACAATCTGCAATGACCTCCGTTCTTGGTTTATTTTACTTAATGTTTGTTTCCATCAATAGAAGGTAGGCTTCACTTGGCAGATGTGCCTGGCAAGTTCGGTTGTAGCCATAACACCAGGTGCTCAATTAGCATAACAAAGTCAATGGCTTGCGAGTGAGCTTGCTTCTCTCTCCCCTCCACACATACACTCCTTGACTTTGCCAAAAAAACCGCACTAATGCTGCTGTCCCCGGAGACTTTCTTTAGAGATGGTACTCAGGTTACTGAAAATGATGCTCACATATTTCACTCTGCACTGCCTGTGCACGCTGCCACCTTCAGGCCTGTAATGAGCCTTCTGGAATCCGCTGGCTTTCTAAATGCTAAATATGTGACATAATCAGATCTTGCATCTCTGGTGAATAACTAGAAACCTTTATGTTAAAATGCAGATTTTTCCATTGAAAGGCAAATCTTTCTTCTCAAACCTTTGAATAAGACTGGGTTTGTATTTATAAAGTAAGTTACATGCAGGAGCATATTCTGGGCCCTGAGCGCACTCATTGGATTACTCACTGAATGCACTTTCGCTTATCCAAGCTCTTGCCTCAGACTATTTTGCACTGAGATAGTCAAATAAGTGACAGCCCTCCTGAGTTCTATTTAATTTTTAAAAAGATTTTACTTATTTATTTTTAGAAAGAGGGGAAGGGAAGGAGAAAGACAGAGAGAGGGAAACATCGATAAGAGAGAGAAATTGTGGACCAAACCCCCAACCTTTTGCTTTGTGGGATGGCACCCCACCAACTGAGCCACACTGGTCAGGACAAGTTCATTCTAATTTGATTCAGTAATGTTCTGCAGGGTTCCAGAGATTCGCTGGGCCTTTATGTCCCAGAGATGGGTTGAGAGTGTTTTGTCTAGTACCATGTGGGGTTGGGGGTTGTAATAGGGGCAGCGGGGCCTAACTGGGTAAGGTAAGGTAAGGTAGGTGACATGGTTGGTACCCAGCCCCCTACTTCCTGCATCATCTTGTCTAAGGTACTTCTCAGAGTTTTGGTTTCCTCATCTATCAAACAAGTATAGTAATTCCTACCCCCATGGAATTATTTGGAAGACAAAATGATGTAATGACCATGAAAATACTTACCATACTTTCTGGCACATAATTAGTGTTTTTATAAACATAGCATAGCTGAATTCATTTTACTTACACAGTCTAATCCACCTAGATTTAGTATATGAGGTCTGTCTGGAAAAAGTCCAGCCATTGTTAAATAACATGAACAGTTTGCACAATGTGGATGTAACCTGGCAGACAAGGGGAGTGGACTGGAATGCACATGTATGAAAAATGACAGCTTTGGAGGTGGGGGTATAGCTCAGTGGTAGAGCATTTGACTGCAGATCAAAAATGACAGCTTCACTGTACTAAGTAAGTGGGAGTGGTAGATGCCATTGAGTGAGTATTTGTACTGTGTGGCTGTTGTATTCAAGATGACTGAGCAAGTAGGGCAAGGAATCTGTACTGGATTTTGCATTAGGCTTGAACATTCCTCCTTGGAAACTATTTGGATGATGCAGAAGTCTGCAGCTATGGGCAACTGGTGATTGGCAGCTTCATCACAATAATGCACCCGCTCATGCATCATGTCTCGTGCAGAGTTTTCTGGTGAAAACATCAAATCACCCAGGTAACTTAGTCCTCCTGTAGCCCAGATTTGGTACCCTGTGACTTCTGGCTTTTCCCAGAACTAGAATCACCTTTGAAAAGGAAGAGATATCAGACCGTCAATGAGATTCAGGAAAATACGAGGGGGCAGCTGATGGTGATTGGGAGAGATGTGCGAGGTCCTAGGGTGCCTATTGTGAAGGGGACTGAGGCATCATTGTCCTATGTACAATGTTTCTTGTATCTTGTATCTTCTTCAATAAATGTTTCTATTTTTCATATTACATGACTGGGTACCTACCTTCTGGACAGACCTCGTGTATCTTTGCTCCATTCTGAGCATTCAGTAGGAGCTCAATAAACACTTAAAATGTCATTTGTTATTTTCTTATTATAGAACTAATAATCATCATCCACTGAACAATCCAGAAATAAGTGCTAATATTTTAGTATTCTCTGCCTCTCTTTTCTTTGAGTGGACCTGCCTAAAATGGAATTTAGTTAGATTTACTGGGGGCATAGAAGGGCAGTCATGAGCAGTACATGAGGCCAGAGAGAAAATGAGGGAAAGATTGGCCCTGATGCATCCCCACTCGCACATGACCCCTCTTCCCCTTTCACCCTGGGCTTGCCCTGAGGCAGAGTCTGACTGGAGCCTTGGCCCGGATCCCCTCAGATCCCTCTCTCTGCCTCCGCCAGGTAGTGCGGAGCAGTGGGAAACATGGCCCGCACCCAGACAGCAGAGCACCTGTCTTCCCACCAGATTTAGGTTCTCTCAGCTGCTCCTAGTGCAAGACAGATCGCCCATTCTCTCCTGGCTGCACACTCCGAAGAAACCTACTTAGCTCGCAAGTAAACCCCAACTAAAGGACAAGTTGCTCCCTGCAAGTAGCTTTCTGGAGAGGCCACTGTTGTGCTCCCTGTTGCTCAGCCGTGCCCCCTTCACTTTCTGGGACTCTTGGCTAGGCCCTTCGTGAGCCCTGGACAGCTGTGATGCTGATGGAGGCAGTCAGGCTGCAAAGCTGTTTTATTTGTCAAACAGACATCCAGTTAGGGCCAGAGCAGAGCAGGAGCCCTAGAGCCAAGAGGCTAATGAGCCATGGGTCAAGAAGAACCATAGGAAAAGCATCCCAGGGTTCGGATCCTGCCAACCTTATTTTCTTGCTGGATCTCCCCAGACAAGTTACTGAACTTCTCTGAGCCTCCTTTTCCTGCTTATCATGGTTCTACAAGGTTCCTCTTTTCATGTACCAAGCCCTGTACTATGGATGTCATAAACATCATCTTAATTATTAACTCAAAATCTCATGGCAGAGCTGGTGTGTGCAACAAAGTGAAAGAAAAGGGGGATCGGAAAGAGAGCCAGGGAATCACAGCACGAAAGAGCTGCCTGGGATTAATGTTGCTGCCCCCATCCCCAGCAGCGCAGTAAGCAGCCAGTCACCGCCTGCCTGCCATGGTGCCGTGAACAGGGAAGACCCAGAGCAATGCCACGTCAGAGCTCGATCAGGCCGACCGGCCTCCCTGCTTTAGAGATGAGAAAACGAAGCCCAAAGTGGGGTATGAATTATTTGAGTGTTGTTCACTTGCTCTTTCATTCATTTACACATTCATTCATTATTCATCAAACATCTGTTGTGCTTCTATCATGTCTCAGCCCTGTGCCATGTTCTAGGGATGCAGGCATGCCTTCAGGGTCCAGTCTGCCCCCGGGGAACCACTAAACCATGAGGGGGTTAGAGAAGGAAGCAGTTGACGTAGACTTCTTTTACAAGAAGACTGGAGTTGAAGAAAAGGGGGAGAGTGAGAGGAAAGGGTGAAGGGGATCCAGGAAAAGGTTTCATCAGATGGGGAGCCTGGGCATGTAAAGTATGTAAGGAGAATGATTCAGAGGAAAGGTGGGGACTGAAGATACAGATGAAAGAGTGATGACTGCAGTGCAGGGTCTCTTGAGTCAGCTGGAGGAGGAATCAAGATGTCATTTGGAGGGACATTTAACCCCCAGGCAAAGATTTTCAGGATGGAGACATAGAAGGGGGAAGCATCCCATGGGTCACAGAAGTTGTGTCCTGGGGCCAGATGGTTGGAGGCCAGCCATGCACCATGGATTCTCCATGGCAGCTGCAGGTCCTGGCAGGTCCGTCCTGGTTTTCAGGTGTGAGGACAGGCCTTGGGGAGATGCTGCGACAGACCAAGTGTAGGAATCACAATGGCAGGAAGAAGCTCTTTGGAGGAAGGAATCTGCTAGGGAACCTAGCTAGTGGAATTTTAAGGGATTTTTCAGTCAATTCCCTATATCTGCCAATATCTCAAGTAGTCAAATATTAGAAGGGAGTCAAATAAAGATCAAAAGATCAAAATTTTGCCAGTGAATAACCATCCTATAACTGTTCCCAAGCCTATATGGGAGGAATGATGAGGTCTTCAGCACCCCGCCAACTTACCCAGCCAACTGCATGGAGGACGGTGCCTCCCTCACACCCTAATGATTGAAAGTGCGCTGTGTGGAGAAGGGTAGGTGGCCTTTCCCATCTTTGAGAAGCTGAAATTTCCCATCACTGGGCTAGGGCAGAAATGTGAGGCATGTCAGAGTTACTTTCCTCTGTGCCAGCAATAGAAAACACGGGGGTACCTTGGTGTCCAGGGTCTCAACCTCGGAGCCAGGCAGTTTAAGGGACATAATGAGAGTGACAGCTGTGGCCAAGCATGAATTAGGGGCTGAGCCCTGTGAGGCAAGAAAATATTGTGGGCACAGCCTCAAAATCATCCTGTTGCACATGTCCTTGTCAGTTGGCAAAGGTAACGTGAGAGACGAAAGCGGATCAGAGGGGCAGTCTTTCTGTTTGATGTGGTTACAGCTGTTTTGGTTTAAGTGCATTTTCTAAAGGTCATTACAGGAAGTGGTCAGGGAAGCAAGAGAATGGGACTTTGGTTCATTCAAAAGACAACAATCTATTTGGAGACTGAATTTTTGGGAAGCTCATGACTGGGGACCCTGGTCCCGGGGCCTGAAGCAATTGCTAATGTCCATGGATGTGCACCCATCCAATGGAGCTCAGGGAGGACAGGCAGAGGGGGTTCTTAGGTCATTCCTGGGGTCTAGGCCTTCTCTGACAGCCACCTGAGCCCTCCAGTCCCCCTTAGAAAGGCAGCAAGAGGAAGCTGGAAACCCCATAGGGAGTCTACACTCATTTCCCAACAACTAACCCACACCCAGCCATCAGCAGATCTGATCTAAACTAGCTATGACTCCAGCTTTGGGCCACGTGATGTTTTGAATCCAGAGTTGAGCAAGGCACAGGCCTTGCCCTCAGAGAGCTCCCAGTCTACCTGAGGAGCTCCAGGTGGCCCTCGTGGACCAAACTGAGAACAAGTCAGAGCCTGACCTCGAGACACAGATCTAGTGACAGAGTTTAGAGAAGGAGGAAATGAGGGTTCTAGAGACCAGAAGATGGGCCTTCAGCTGGACTTCGCTTGACCCTTTTCCCACCTTAGAGATTGGTGCTGGACCCTGTAAAAGACACAGTCCCTCAGGGCATCCTTCCTACCCCTGCTGGTTAACCACTGAATGTCCCTTTGAATCCCTTTGTTGTCTTTAAAACAAGATCCCTCAAGTGTTGTTGGGGAAGGAAAAGTTACTGTTGCAATGCGCTGCTGTCCCATTAGCTATGTTCAAGGGTGGCAGACACGACACACCTTCACCAGGCTGATGGACACAAAGAGACTATGCTAGATGTGCTGATAACAAAACTTGCACAAACACAGAGTCCAACGCACACATGCAAACCCTTTGTGGCAGACAGGGCAAGTGTCATTATCGTGTCTGTTTCAGAGAGGAAAGGTTAGGAGGGCGAGGTTCTGCAGCTAATACAGGACAGACCAGGGACCCGTGCTGGGGACTTTGGCTTCTCAGCCCTTGGCCTCTCTGTATTCTTTGCTGCCCCCACTCCATGTAGCTGACATCAGTTGGATACCTACTGTGTCCCAGGCATTGGAGGCTCTTCACATTAAATAGTTCATGTACTCTTCCCAATTCTTAGGATTCTTTTCATTCTCTTTCTACAGCTGAGGAAACCAAGGTGCTGAGAGAGATTCAGGAAATTGCTCCAGCTCACACAGGTTGTTAGTGGTGGAGCCAGAGGTCTAACCCTGGCCTGTGAAATTTGGAGATCCTGTTCTTGGCCATTTGGCTGTGCTCCCACATGAAGTGGGTGTGAGTGATGGCTGAGTGGTGTGTAGGACCAGGGCCTGAGGATGCTGGTGGGGAAGTGTGCCTGTCCCCTGCTGTCTCACCTGCCTCCAAGGGCCTCTGTGGGCTCTGGAGGAAAAGCATGGGCCACTGTGGAAGGGGAAGCCTGTAGATGGATATGGTGAGGCACACCAGCTGTGTGAGACTTTGCATTTAATGGGGGGCAGGTGTTCAGTCTGTCCCGATGCCTTCCATCTGCTCATGTTGGGGAGTCCCCGGGCAAGGTCTGGGACTGTGGTTTGGGGTCTTCCTTCGTTAGCGCTGCACCATCTGAGACATTCACAAAAGCAAGAAAGCGGACTGGCCCCTTTTAGTTTATAGCAACTCAGACTGCTTTTTCTGGCTCCTGGGGTCCAAAAAACAGTGTCCTCAGAGCTGGCTTATTTACAGAGATGCAAAGAGTGCTGCGTTCTGCTGGCCCATCTCAAGAGGCAGCAGTTGTGCCCAACATACTCTCCCTACCAAACCCTGGCTGCAGCTGTCCAGCCATCTGTCTGGATGGCTGTCCATCTACCTAGCCAGTGAAACATGGAATGGTGATACATTGCCATACACCTGTTTACCTCTTTGTCTCATCCCACTGTGTGAGGCTGCTGATGGCAGGGAGCTTGTTGGCCTCACTCTGTAGCCTTCCTGCAGTGGTTCTCAGCCGATCCCCATCACCTACTAGACCTGTGGAATCTGCTACACACTGTCTGTATGGCTGCTCGTTAAGCCAGGCATTCTTGAAGTGGACAGGTTTATACTGATTTTGGAGGGGTTCTGTTTGCAAAAGCCCCTAGTCCTGAGAGTCCTGAGAGTCCTGCCTACATGTGACTCAGGTAATTGGGGCTCAATGAAGAGTCCATGAGGTCCTGCATCCCCCACTCTTGCCTTGCTTTCATTCCCCAGCAACCTCTCTATAGCCCAGCCTATCGCCCTGTTTCTCAAAGTGTGTTCCGGGGAACACTGAGTCGGAAACACTGGAAGAGTTGGTGGTGTAGAACAACGACTCAGAATCTTAACACAAGACCTGGTGGTTTATAAGAACTGTATGGCAGGAAGGAGGGAGGACTGTGCTCACCAACCAAGGGCTGGGGACCACCACAGCCTGGGTCCTTGGCAGGTTTCCTTTTCTGTACCCGAGTATATTCAAGAGCCCTTCACTATTTGCTTTGGGGAGGAGGGGCCTATGGATGCTTAGGTAGAAAAATGAAACATCACGATGTTCAAATGAGAAAAATAGACCTTGCAGTTATCAGTTATTAAACTTTCAAAAGACTTTTTGAAAGAGGGTAATGATAACATTACCATCTGAGAAAAGGCGTACTATTTGTCTAATAAAACATTTATGGTATATAAAGGGATTACAGTATTTGTTCAGGGGAGTCAGTGTTGCTCTATTATTTGAGATGTGAGATGGTTTGAATTGACATGCAGTTCTGCTGATCGGGGAGGATCTAATTTCTTGGGGCTAGGTAATAATTACCCTGTTCCAGAAGTTCTGCTTCAGAATCTCTGGGGATCGCCCAGCTTGGGGTGAATCTGTGTTTTCACTAGACCTTCCAGGTGGCTTCTTGCGTACACACTGAAGTTGGAAGCCTTTCCCCAGACGCATGGCTCCAAATCTTGGCTGCATATTGGAGTCACCTGGGGAGATAAAAAATAAAAATGAAACAAAACAAAACAAGACTCCTGAGCCCACCTCCAGAGGGTTTGATTCGGTAGGGCCTGGGCATCCGTAGTTTCTGTCATTGTCTGGTTCTCCAGTAGGTTTCACTATGCAGCCAGGGTTGAGAAGTCAGGGTTAGCTCCACCCTGGGGGATGGCACCCTGCCCATACATGAGTGTGGGGGGGGTGTCTTCTAGGGGGGTGTCTTGGAGGCATTTATGGCTGGGAACTGTGCTCACTCTAGGACACACGTTGGTTCCCTTCAAATGCCTTTGTCTGGTCATCGAACCTTGCCACAGCAGCCTCTGCTTTGACTGGAGGATCTTGCTGGGAGCCCAGAGAAGGGTCTCTGTCATCTTGCCTCTCCTCTCTGGCTGTGGGTAAGGAAAGCCTCTCGGAAGGAACAGAGGGCAGCAGCTGCAGCCAGAACCAGTCGGTCCTGGGAGGGTTCTAACTATCAAGGTCGCCTGGCCTAGGACAACAGCACCTCCTACAGTGAGTGCTATAGAACCATGAGCTTGACGATCTGCATCGGCTTCTGCGTGTCAGTGGAAGAGCCAGCAGAGCCCTCCTGCCCACCCTCCCGCCATGGGCCCAGGGTATGTGGCCAGCAGGGATGCTGTCTTCTCTCCATCAAGGGCCTCCTGCCTCCTGGACCCCAGGTTAGGAAGATGCTTGTCTTCTAAAAATACTGCCCCTATTCAGAGATGATCAATTTATTTCCCACATTTTGTTAATCAAAGACATGTGCAGCTATTAAGCAGGGCTTCTGACTCCCAGTAGACAAGGCATTTTTTTACCCCAAGTCTTCTATAAATCTAACCAAAGCCAAGGAATGGGGTTCCTTCATTGATCTGTGTGTGTGTCCTTAGTGCTAGACCTTTTTGAAAGTTTGAGGACCCTGGGAATTCTATGCCCAGGTCTCACCTCCTGTTCTGTGTCCCTCTCGCTTCTGCCCCAACCTTGCCTCTGTGTCATCTTTAGCAAGTCTCTGAACCTTTCCGATGGAAGGGCTAGTGTGGCCTCATTCTCTCCCCTGACAAATGAGACACGTGAACTCACTCACTCACTCACTTCAAAACATCTTCTTTAGCCCTTGGTGCTCTCTTTAAAGGGTTTCCTACGCAAAATTCTAGTTTGTAAACAGACTAAACTAGAGGCTGACTGGTAAAAAGGGAAAGAGAAACCTCAGACCTCCCCTACCCTCCACTCGGGGTCTGTCTTCCCCCAGGGGGCTCCACAGAAGCTCTTAAATACCACTGTCGTGGGTAAGTTATTTTCAGTGGGGACATCTTTTTTCCTGGGTGTGGAGGTTCATGGGAAGATCTTGAGCCAGTAGGGTTAAGGGGCGTGCATACTTTGAAAAAGCTTATTCCAAATGACCATTGTTTTTATTTGTTTTCAGTTGTGACATTTAATTTTTTATTTATTTCCAAATTTCAAGTAATATGAAAGGAGGGTAGAGGGTTTTAACATTTGTGAAAAGAGTTCATTGATTTATAAAAGGCTGTAATCCATTGATCTAGATCAGTGCTTTTCAGATGTGGGTTACAACCCGCTCATGGGCCATGGAATCTGTATTCTAGGTCAGGAACAGCTTTCCTCCCCAGCAGAATATTGTAGCGTAGAATAGAATACGTAAAGTTGCACACAGTGAGTCACACATAGCGAATCGTGGTTCCCCTGGTGTGTCTGTGCGTGTGTGCACTAGACAGGCCTGATGTGAAATGTGGTTCTTACTGTGGGTTGTGATCAAAAGGAGCCAAAAGCTGGTCTGACTGGATGGTCCCTGCTGTTCTTTCAGGCTCTGACTTTACCTCACATCTTCGTTTGGGCATCTTCTGCCCCGCTGTGCTGAGCAGTGTGCTGGTGAGCAATGTGCAGAGACGGGGGCTCAGGAAGGCAAGACCGCCGGTGGGGTGAGCCCCTCCCCTCAAGGGAATCCAGTGCCCTACAAACGTTCAACAGCAACACTCCTCCTACTGGCACCTGGCAAGGGCATGGAGGTTAACAGGGGGCCAACTTTGCCCAAATCCATGGTCCAGGGAGCTAATTATGGTATGTCTTATACAAGGCAAGTGATGTGGGTGTGTGAGGTGGGCTAGGGGTCTCGCCTTGATTACTCCCACCACCAGGGAGGCTTTTCACCTCCAGGTCTCTCTGGTTCCTGGAGGTGCTCTCAGGACCCTGCCTGAACCGTGCCTCCTGCTCACACTCCAGGTTGCCTCAGCTTCTATGACTGCCAAGGTGCCATGGGCCTCAGGAGCAGAGGACAGTCTGGAGGACTAGTGCCCAAGCTGTGAGGGACCAGTGGTGTCTCCCTGCAGAGTGATAGCCCCACGGGGCGGGAATCCCTGCTTCCTTGCCCTGGGCTGCACAGCATGACAGATGAGCTGGGCAGGAACAGTCTCTACTCTCTGCCCGACTCTGCAGCCCAGGGAGGATAGTGTGGGTGCTGAGGCCCTCAAACTGTGGCGCTGGGCTCCCCACACCCATGTGGCTTCCCTGACTCCCCTTCCTCCCCTGCCCTTGGCAGGAAGGGGGTGAGGAAAAGGGAGCAGAGGCAGACCTTCTTCCGGCATCCCAAGGCAGCTCTCCCCAGGGTACCAGTGGACTCTGGGTCCTCTTCTTCCTCTTAGGGAGGGTAGAGGAGCCTTGTTTTTCTGTGTACCAGACCCTGGTGTGGAAGACACGAAAGCGATGAGCAGCCACCTCAATAACACTTGACTGTTTTTGCTCATAATTCTGTCCCAACAATCAGCATAGTTCCTGATCCATAACAATAGTAATAATCGCCAGTGATAATCTAGCACATAGAATGTGAGAGGCTTTGTTAACTCATTCAATCCACAGTAACTGCACACGGAAGCAGTGCTATAATCATAATTTACCCCAATTTTTCCCCAATTTTCCATGTTAGGAAACTGAGGCACAGAGAGGTTAAGTGGCTTGCCCCAGGTCTGCCAGGCTAGGCCACCTCTCCGCACAACTGCATCTTGCTGCGTATTCTTTGAATAAATGAATTAACTTTCATTCATAACCTCACATACATGGAGTTTAATGTTCGCCTCCTCTCTGTGGGTGCCTAGGAAAGGTGGGGCAAGCCAGCGTGTCCTTTTCAGTGTGCCGAGGCCCACCAGGGAGCTTCTCTCTGAGCCACCGCCCACAGGCAAGGGCATTAGAACTGGGTGCGTCTTCCTGGAGAGAAGAAGGATGTGCTCAGGATCCCATGAGAGGCTGTGCATCCAGGCATCCTCTCTGGTCACCCATGGCCTAGAGGGGAGACTTCAGGGCCACGAGGTCTCTGAGCAGAGCTCTTATCCTCAGATCTGAGCCTGGGAGACTCAGGTCCCCCAGGAAGGCTGTCTTGCCCCTCATGATTCTTTCCGGGCATAGGAACAGGCTTCATCATCATGCACTTGGAAAATTCATTTCGTAGAGCAAACAGTCGTGATTCTGGAGGTCTCTGGAGGAAGTGCAGATCCTGTGGATAATCCTGAGACCCAGTAAAGTGAGGTTGTCTGACCTCGTGTACAAAATGTAAGTGGGGGTGCTTCCCAAAGCCCATGGCTGACAGACACAGATAAGCATGGGACCACTTACTCATTGTGTCCTGGACATGGAGAGCTTCTTTGTCTGAAACTGTGCTTATTTTGTCTGGCTGAGCACTGGGCCCACCTCCTTCCTCTGCCTCAGGTGCCTGTGCAGTGCAGCTGGGTTGATAAAGTAAAAATTTACCAGATGGAAAGGACTAGTTTTCCCCCTTTCAAAATTATAGGCACGACGGTTTTTCTTTTCTTCTCTCTCTCTCTTTTTTTTTTTTTTTTTTGCACACATTCCGCTGGACACATCTGCATTCATAATGCAGAGTGTGAGACATCATAAAGGTTCTCACATCTTTCATGTGATAAATATTTTTAGCATCATGCTCAAGAAATGGATTTTGTTTGAAAATGGCCTATTTCTTTTGATGGCTTCTTTGACGTGGATTCAAAGCTTTTTCTGGTCCTGCAGGGGTCTGAGGTTGGAAGGGTCTCTTTGTTAACTTTTTTCAAAGGACAAATCTACTTCTTTTCACCAAAATAGAGCCATGGCTGCCAGGGCTGGGAGATAGATGACTGAGGACTGTGATGAAAAGATGTCCCATGAGCCAACAGCTGCTGGGAGTGGTGGCAGGCTCAGCCCTGGGGCCCCACAGCTGGGGTCCCCAGGCCCCTGTGAGCAGATCCACCAGTGCCCTGGCTCCTATGTATCCTTCTTCATTGTAAATTACACTTAAGGAGTGCCAAACTCATCTTCACCGGGGGCCACATCAGCCTCGCGGTTGAAAGGGCCCAATGTAATTTTAGGACTATATAAATGCAACTACTCCTTAACAGTTAAGTGAGAGCTTGGCACTGCCACCAGGTAGAAACAAGGTGCCAGGCCAGATATAACAAGGTGGAGGGTCAGATTTGGCCCTCAGGCCTGGTGTTTGCCACCTGTGATAAAGATTCAGATGTGGCTATTTAGCCAGAGTGAAGCCTCATAATACTTCTTCAGGAAGGTTTGTCTTTACAGGTGTTCCTCTCTCGCCTTTGAAATGTAATCTTTTTAATGGTCTTCTACATGCAGTGAGAAGCCCCTTGGGACTAGAGGAATCTGTTTTCAGGACAAGCTTTTGTGGCTGCTGTGGCCCTGTGTGACTGTGTGTGCGTGCGTGTGTACCCATGTGTGAGGATGCAGCTGGAGGTAACTGAGAAAAACAGGAACTCTGCTGTCCTCTGGGAGCCTGGGTAATAGTCGTGGGATCTTGTGATTAATATCCTTTCCCTGCACACCTGCAGAGCACCTCTTACCTACCTGTCAGCCTGACGTATAGGCTGCAGGTGCTTCTGTAGAGCAGACCCAGGTACCAGCACCGGTGAGGGTCACTGAGGAAGGATCTGCCAGTTTGCCCAGGGCTCAGCCTGTGGAGCTCAGCTGCCTCAGAGGTGCTGGAAATACTGGGTGGTCGAACAGGTTGCTTTTTCTTAGAGCCACTCTGCAGGAACCTCCTGGGTGGCGGAGGGAGCCCTGAGCAGGGATTGAGGGCATTCAGGGGCTTTGTCTCCTCTTCTAGTCTAAGAATCAGCCGTTACCCAGCTGTGTTACCTCTGCAAGTCACTTAACCTCTCTGGACCTGCATCCATTTATTTACACAATAAAGAGTTGAACAGGAGGTACACGGATTCCACTGAGCATTCTGTTTTCAAGTGGAAGCCACCAGTCCCTGTGTGAGCCAGAATCTGTAACCTGAACCACGTTAGAATAATGGCAATTTAGGACAGGGAAACATTGTCATTCCACCCCTTTCATTTACCTGTAAGAAAACTTAGGCCTGAAGAGAGGGAGGGACTTGCCCAAGGCCACTGGAGTGAAGGAGTTGCAGAGCAGGGCCTAGAGGAGGCCCGTGGTTCTGTCACCTCTTCAACTCGGTTCTCAGAGAGGGGCCCAAGCAGCAGTCTCAGCACTCCTTGGGAGTTTGTTAGAAATGCATATTGTTAGGCCACACTCCAGATTTGCAAAATCAGAGCTCAGGGGTGGAGTCCAGCGATGGTCTGTAGATTTACAACCCCACTGGTTCCATCTGATGCTTGCCAACGTCTGGGAACTACTGAAATACAGTACATGGCTGCTCCTTTAAGACCAGAAGAAAGACATTGGAAACCAGCATGCTTTCCTGAGACACTGGAGAGAAAAGGGAAGAGTAATACACAGGAAAGGTACGCATACTCTTCCCAGCTTCAGGCTGCAGGTTTCCCGAAGCAAGGGCTCTTGTGCAGCCCATCCCAGTGCCTAGGAGGTGCAGGCTCCTGCAGGCTGGCATCTGAAGTTGGCCTGGCCACAGGCTGTCCTACAGCAAAGGGCCTCTTTCCTTTCTCCCAGCTGAGCCCAGCTGTTCCCATGTGCCAGGAGAAGTGTGTCATTTTAACATCAACAGTGTTGGCCAGCTAGTTCACTCCAAGAAATTGATGTGTAGAAACACTGTGTTTTATGTGTGAACAGTGAGGTGTATATTTAGAAGTCCAGGTGCTCAGCTCCACGCTGTCACCTCTCAGGGAAGAAAAATGATGGTATGTGCTCCAGACTTCATTATATCTCCTAGGCAGAATTGTAGGTTTAAAGGGCTGTTTTAAAGTAGCACATAATGGCGCCTATAAATCCTGATTCCTAAGATATGGACATTTGTCACTCCTTAAAATGAGTTTTTCACATGTTCTTTATATTGGTTGGCTTGGAGCATAAAAACCTGGACTTTTAATAGTGGTTTTCATTCTGCGTAATTCCCAGTCCAAGTCCATTTCCACGAGTGTGTGTGCACACTGAGCTCTGGCTACCCCTACCTGCCCGTTAGTCTCAGCCCTGAGCCACACCCATGCCCCGAGCCCACCCTGTGCAGGCAGGGGAGGACAGGGTGGTCCCATCCCAGCACAGGAGTGGGTGTGGGATTTGGCTGTGAGAGGCTGTCATGCAGTGTATGGACTTGGCTCCCAGAGTCAGAAGAATTCCTGTTCCTCGCCTGCTGTGTCAGCCCAGATAGAAATGGCTGTGGTTTGCCCTAGATCCCCGACTTATTCTCTGTTCCTTGTTAGGACTTGCCACCCTTCCTGAATCCTAGCCCACCTGGTTAGGGCTGCCTTCCCTAACCCTTGCCAGCTCCAACCAGGGTGTGGGGCCCGATTCTTCTGTCCCTGGCCTTGCCCAGGGTTTTATTCTCAGTGACTTGGACATCCGGAATCATAACTGCCTCTTGTTCTGCCCAGCTGGGGCTGAATTCATCCTCCCTTGTTCCAAGCTAGGTGGGCTAAGGTTGTGTCTTATGAGGCCAATACCAGGGGCTCAGAGCGGGTCCTCAGTGGAACAAGGCAAAGAGGTGCTTCAAAGCCAGCGTCCTGGAGGCAGAGGCCCGTGGCCGGCAGGCAGATCCTAGCTAACACTCTCAGGCGTAACTAGGTGTCAGGCTCTGCTCTGGGAGCTTGACACAGACTCACTCCTTTATTCCTCACTACGACCATCTCAGGCAGGGACTGTCATCATCAACAGAGCAGCACAAAACGCCGTCTGCAAACCAGGTCTGACTTGCTGCCTGCTGTCGAGATAGTTTTCTAGGAATGAAGCCACACCTACTCACTCATGGACCGTGGTCTCCCCTCATCCTTGGTTTCACTTCCCATAGGTTTAGTTACCCGTGGTCAACCGAGGTCTGAAAATATTAAATGAAATATTTCAGAAATGAACAATTCATAAGTTTTAAATTGCATGCCATTCTGGGTAGCAATGAAATCTTATTTCCTGCAGCTCTCTCCCACCCAGGACATGACTCTATCCCTTTGTCCAGTGTTATCCACGCTGTAGGCACCAGCTTCCTGGGTTTTCAGATCCATCGTCACGGTATCACAGTGCTTGTGTTCAGGTCATCCTTATTTTACTTAATAGTGGCCCCAGAGCCATCCACACAATTTTTATTACAGTGTGGTGTTATATGTGTTCTATTTTATTATTAGTTATCGTTGCTAATCTCTTACTGTGCCCAATAAATTAAACTATCACGAGTGTGTGTGTGTGTGTGTGTATATATATAAAACATAGTATATATAGAGTTTGGTACTATCTGGGGTTTCAGGCATCCACTGGGGGTCCTGCAACACAGCCCCCAGAGATAAGAAGGGACTGCTGTATTGTCTATGGCTACTTTCTCAATACAAAGGCAGAGTTGACTAGTTGTAACTGAGACCACGTGACCAGCAAAGCCAAAACTATTCACAACTGGTCCCTTACAGGAAAAGGCGTGCAGCCCTGCTCTATATCCTACTGCCACTCATGACTTTTGTGAATTTGGAAGCAGATGGTTCTGTGCA
Organism: Desmodus rotundus; assembly: GCF_022682495.2. NCBI lineage: Eukaryota > Metazoa > Chordata > Mammalia > Chiroptera > Phyllostomidae > Desmodus > Desmodus rotundus. The sequence goes on from NC_071391.1 coordinate 38,341,468, forward strand.
TGTGCCACTGTGCATTTTTCTGGTGAGTGGTCACAGTTTTCATCAGACTCATAGATGGGAACCCTCCCAAAACATTAGAACGACAGCTTTAGGGGGGTTTGAAAGCAGAGTTTGGGGTAGCCAAATGCTGGCCCCAGTCCAAAGCACAGCAGCAGGAGGCAGGGAGAGAGGTCAGGAGCCAGTTGAAAAGTGGGACGGCAGTTCAATCAGAGTGAGTGGGGAAGAAACAGAGGCAGGAGCGTGACGGCCACAGTATCTGCCTAGCACTGTCTGAGGCTCTCCTTTGTTGTTTATTAGCTTGGCATATGAGGGAGGCAGGGCCAATGCGGCCTCAAGGTCAAGTATGAGCCCCCTCAACAGCTCATGGCCACCTGCTGGCTTCATGTGCACCTGCTTGTTTGGAGAACCTGGCCCGCAGCCCTGCCCTGCTTGTACTGGGTGTAACTGCCTGTTCCGTCTCAGGGCAGAGCCAGGGATGACAGTGCAGCCGTGTTGAGAGCCATGCAGGAGCGTGGTTGGCTCTCAACAAACCAGAACTCTCTAGTTCCTTTGCCTCACTACAACCCTGAGGGCCAAGTATCAGAATCTCCTTTTTATGGATGGCAAAACGCACAATGATGGAAGTTTTACTGGGGTAGGCAGAATAATGGCCCACTAAGGATGTGCACATCTTTATCTCTGGAACCTAGGACTATGTTATCTTACATGACAATGGGGAATTAAGGTTGTTAATCAGCTGACAATAAGGAGATTGCCCTGGGTTATCCAGGTAGATCCACAGTTATCACAGGATCTTTAAAAGTAGAAGAAGGTATCAGGAGGGCAGATCTGAGTGGTACCCTGTGGAAAGGACTCAGCTCACTGTTTTGGCATTGACCATGGAATGCAGGTGCCCTCTAAAAGCTGGAAAAGAGAATTCAAGGGTTCTAGAATCCAAGGAAATGGATTGTCCTCTAGAATATCCAGAAAAGAACACAGCCCTACCAACACCTTGATTAATCATGGAGACCCTGTCAGACTCCTGAGCTCCAAAACTACAAGAGGATAGATTTGTATTGTCTTAAGCCACTAAATTTGTGGTTATGTATCAGAGCAGGAACAGGAAACTAATCCACTTATCAAGAGTGTGATAGTTTGCTGAGAGCTTTACTGGAATCCACCCCCTCACTTACTCTTTGCAATGAGCTGGAGGTAGATATTCTAGTCTCCACCGAACAGATGGCTAGGCTGAGATTCAGAGAGGTTCATGAGCTCACTGAAGGTCACACAGAGCTGGTCAAGGACAGAGCTGATGCCAGAGCAGAGCCCCTGCAGCAGCCTGCCTTCGCAGTGCAGGCCCTGGCCCTGCCTTGTAACAGGGCATTCGGAGAAGCCTCTCTTCTTCCCCCAGACGCTCTCCAGGTGCCGGAGGAGGCTCTCCGGGAATCGCCTCTGCCCTGATGAGTAAAGTCAGTGTTCAGGGGGTTTTAATGGCGTCAGACGGGAGACTGTCAGGGCTCCTTCCTTCCAATTAGCTCCAGGCCCTACCCTGTCAGATTCCACTTCTTTCTCTTAACAATTCTGAGGATCCCTGGAAGAGAAAGTGTAACTGTGGGGGCTGCTGGCAAAAGACCTTCAGCTAATGTTCTAATATACCTCCAGAAGTAGGGGATGGGGAGACCCCCAACACAGCAGAGTGTTTGTTTCCTTATTATTACGGCTTTTAGCTCATCAAGCAGGGGGTGGGCGGTAAAAATATGAAACTTTCCCCTTGGGAGCCCAACTACAAGTGGAGCCATAATGTCTTGCTTTGCTGGATATAAGAAAGATACCACGATGATGTCAGTGATGCTAAAATTCTCCTTTTTCTCCCAAATAAAACCCAAACACTGGCTCCATCTTACAAAAGAGAAATGGATGCCCAGGGAGTAGGGGGTTTGCCAGTGTTGGAGGTGAGGGATGGCTGAGGCCTTCGCTTCCCAGGCCAGCCTGCTGTCAGTTCCTTGCTATGACTGGCACTAGGCACAGTGGCAGGGCTTTGCCCCCTGGGTCAGGTGTTGCAAGAGGAGGAAGGGGAGACACATAGCAGAAGCAGGGGGCAGAATGCAGGCAGCCAGGCCAGACTGCAGTTTGGTTGTGAAATCCCTCCCTGTGTGGGTGTGTGAATCCTGCCTCATCAGCCCGGCTCCGAAGAATGAGCTTTGATCCTCTACACATGCAGCCTGAGCTTCTGGATCAAGGGAGGCGCAAGCATCAGCCTGTTTAGTGGAGATAATGGTGACTTCACATTAGCAGGTAGCCAGCAGGCAGGAGTTTACTGAAAGTGACAAGAGAAATGTACATTTCCAAGCATTCAATGAGCCCCTTCCTTTTTAACCCAAAATAAAATATGCAACAAGGCACCTCAAGAGTGGAAGAAAGTTTTGTAAAAATCATTGAATTGTACATTTGGAAAAAATAAATTTTGTGGTATGTAAATTATACCCGAATAAAACTGTTTTGTAAAAAATAAAACGAGTGCAAGAAAATAAAATATCCTTTACGGAGTTTTATCAGGGATATTCAGCAATGCTCACTCCATTATTTAATGCTTAGCCTTCATCTTCCCAGAGCTGACATCACTGCCACTCCCCATCGCAGCCTGCCGTGTGCTCCCATTTCACAAGTGAAGAACATGGAGGCCTGGAGGGGCTGCGGGACTTGTCCAGAGAGAGTGAATAGCACATGCAGGAGTGGGGAGAGAAGGGGTCCCCACAACACTGGTGTTCAGGACACAAGACCACCTGTGCCTGTTCCTCAGGTGAACTTTAGACACATGGCCCCGGTGTCTGCAGACACAGACCTACCTGTCCCTACTCCTCCCTGCCTGCGCATCCCTGGGTTCTGGATCTCATCCTCAAACACCCACAGCTTCAGCTGTGAGCATGGCCTGCGGGCAGAAACAGAAATAGCAGTGGCTATAAGACTGGCTGCAGGGCAGAAGCTAGGCCCCCTTCTAACCACCCCTGAAGGCTTCTTAGCTGTCTCCTGTGCCTGAAAGAGGGACACACAGCAAACGAGTACACCCACAAGAAACTAGAAGGTTCTACCTCTTTCCGGGGAAAGTATCCCTGGAGGTACCCAAACTGAGGGACTAGAAGCAGAGCTGCCACTCCAATCAGCATATGGTCCAGCTTGGGCAGTGGGCTAGGGGGGACTCAGGGATGTGAGCTGTGTCCCAGTTGGTTCTGTCTGTACCCTTGGCTGGGCTTGACCAGTCCCCTGCCCAACTGAAGTGGGACGCCCAAACCACTTTGACCTCCAGCAGCTACCGTACGATGTCACCCCTTCTATTATTGCATTTTAGGATTCATCTTAAATTCCAAGGACCAGAGGTGGATGCTGGCTTCTTGGTTAGGGAGAGCTCTGGGCTATAGACTCTCCTGCAGCTCCTCCAAAGCCACCAACACCTCAAAGTTGTCACTAAAGTGCATGGCAGGAGCTGGCAAATGGGTCAGCTTCAAAAGATGGAGTTCTCTAGAAGTGTGATCCTGGAGAGGACAGGCAGTTGGAAGTGGACAGGGCTAGGCAGTGTTACAATGTCTGTTTTACTCCCAAACCTGTTTCCCTTCTTCTCCATTGTGCAGCCTCAGCAACACAAAGACCCTGGAGCAAAAGCAGCTGGGTGAGCCCCTAAGTGGGCTGCTCACTGAAGCAGCCCCCCAGAGCAGGTATCTTTTCTGCTTTCTGCAGCAGTGGCTCCAGGAGCCTGAAGACCTTTGGCAGGGTCTCCAGATGTGCTTCTCATGCCTGGCTGATGAGCCTGTGGACGACACTCAGAGCTACGGCTTCTGTTGCATTAATTGCTCAAAGCTTCACATGCTGCCTTTCTGCCCCACTTCCCTCCTGTCTCCGTGAATCACTGTCTCCACTGTATCTGTGATTCTCAGCTTTCATGAGTGTGCTGCATGTCAGGGGTGGTGGACACCTCTGTGAGACCATCTTGTGGCATTTCCCTGGTGCCCTATGTGAGCACTGGCAGAACTTTCTGGAAAACAGGTCATGCGCAATGAGGGGTGGAGGTTGTCTACCAGTGATCACATTCTGTGGAACTATCTGAGGTGATTAACTGTTTAAGAAGGGCCTTGCAGAGCTAGTGACTTTTTAAAAAATTTATTCTAGAGAGGAAGAGGAAGAGAGAGAGACACACATATCAATTTGTTTTTTCGCTTACTTATGTATTTATTGGTTGATTCTTGTATATGCCCTGACTGGGATCAAACCCACAACCTTGGCATGTTGGGACAACACTCTAGCCAACTGAGCTACCCAGCCAGGCCCAGGAAGTGACTTTTTTAGAAAAAGATTTTTGGAGGGAGGAAGAGAGGAGAGAAACATTGACATGAGAGAGAAACATCAATTGGTTGCCTCTTGAATGCACATGGACCAGGGACCAAACCCACAACTTAGGCATGTGCCCTGACCGGGAATTCAATCAGTGACCCTTTGATCTGTGGGACATGCTCAGCCCTCTGAGCCACACTAGTCAGGGCAGCAAGTGACTTTTGAGTAAAGAAGTGGGGGGAGTTAACCACGAGGGTGTAGAGGGAAATGGGAAGCACCAAAGGCACTCAGGTGAGATCCACCAAGGGGGCTGTGGTAGGAGGTGAGCTCTGGGGTCTGTGGGGTCCCCATCACCCAGGGCCTTGTCAGCATTAGTGGAGACTCTGTCTTTTATGCCAAGGGAGACAGACAGCAATCAGAGGGTCCTTCACAGATAGAGTACAGCATGGTAGTGTCTCCCCCAGCCTGTGGGTCTCTATAGCCCTGCTGGGGGTTCCCCTCCTGCCCACACCATTTGGCTCATGGTAAGTCAGGGCAGGCGGAGGGATGCCTCCTGCCTCTGTGCTACACAGGTGCCGTCTGGTGAAATGGCCATTCAGTTTTCCCTCTCAGCCTGTTTCTCCCTAGGACCCAGCCCAGCACTCAGCTAGTGCAGAATGGGCTGGGATGGCGGCTTCCTTCTATACCGAGGAACCCTCCAAACTCTGGCTCAGCTACCGGCTGAGTTCATTGTGCCCTGATCGATGCCTGCCCTGAATGAGCTCTCCCTTGGGCAACCCTCAGCCCCCTTGATATATGCTTCTCTGGAGTCATCCCTCATTCAGTCAGGCATGCCCATATAGGTCTGAGCCCTAGAAGGGGGCCACAGCCAGAATCCGCTCCTGGGAGGAGAGTGCTGTCCGTGGGTCTGACCCATCACCACGTGCATCCAGATGCCCCTAGGCCCCTGCAGAGGACCCAGCCTAGGCACTTCCCTGAGACGTCTTTACCACCTCAACATGTTAAAGGTGGTCCTCCTTTGCTGATGACCAAGTAGGTGTGTTTTCTTACTGGAGAGAGAAGGGAGTCAGCCTAGGATGGGTTCAAGGTAGGCCACTTGTCTTTGGACACAGAGACCCTTCATCTGGGAACTGGATGGCAGCAGCATCTTCCAGAGTCAGGACCTCAGGGCGGGCCATCTTCCCCATCTGAACTCAGGAGGCACTGGTGGAAAAGCACCCAGGTGGGGCTGTGGGGCTTCACGGGTCCTTAGCAGCTAACATTTATTGAGCTAACAATATGTGCCAGGCACCACGCTAAGCTCCTTGCATGAACCATCTCTTGAATACACACAAATGTTCCATGAAGAAGGGACTACTATTATTATAGATGGGGAAATTGAGGTGCAGGACGAGCTAGACTAAACTGGTAAATGGTAGAGCTGGAGTATAAACTCCAGGATTCTGCCCCTATAGCTAGCTGCTGCTCTTACCTAGTCCTTTGGGAAGGAAAGAAAAACAGATGGAGTTAGCAGAAGCGAGTCCTCTGTATGTAAGAGATGTCAAATGTAAGGTGTAGAGCAGGAGGAGACAGCACACTTGAAGGGCCAGATGGTCTCTGTTGTGCCTGCTTAACTCTGCCCTTCTAGCTCTGAGACTGTGTTCCAACCAATCCTTATTTACCTAATAGGTGATGGGCCAGATTTGGCCCATGGACCGTATTTGCCCCTCACTTAGTAGAGGAAAAGAATGTGGGATTTGGAGGAAGCCAGGCCTTTCTTTGGTGCCCCCAACACCTGGGTGACCTTGGATTAGTCATTTAACCTTGTCTAATAACTGACCACTATGGGGTACATATTAACTAATTTATTTTAAGATGATATATGGAGTTTCTTGGAAGAGCTGCGTACTGTGCCGGGAGCCAGGACACCTCAGGGAACAAGACATACGTCATCCTGCCCTCACTGAGTCCCCACTCACAAGCACAACAGGGGTGACCTGGGGCATGGACAGCGGCAGGCACAGTGCTCTGCTCTGGGCAGGAGCTCAGCAGAGAGTGCCCCCTTCCTGCTGCGGTGCCAGTGTCTTGTGCCAGGCTCAGCACTTTCGAGTTCGCTGTCATTTGTACCCATACTGAGTGAAAAGGTGGAAGCATGTGGGAGAACTCAGGACTTCAATATGTTCATAATGCAATATTAGGCAACACAGGCTTAATTAGGAATTATAACTTTTTCATGAACTGATCTCATTTTACTTGGTAATAGCAATTTCGGTATGTGAGAGCAGTAAAACACCGCTTCTCTTCAATATTATATGATTCAGTTGGTTCACTGGTTCAGATTTTTACTGCTCCCATTCCAAATGAATGAGTTATGCATCTTTTTCAAGATAAAAAGGATCTCCAGGATCATGCGAGCTCTGTATTTCCTTTCAAATACGTCTAGGAGGGGAGCGCAGCTGCGCCCTGAGTCCTGGGATAGAGCTTTGAGCAGCCACCACACTATTAAAAATGTTTGTTTTGTGATAGAAATGCACTCATGGTTTGCATTTTTCTCCTTCATATATCCATCCTAATCCATTTAATGTATCTGAGTTTCCGTCTATATCTTTAAGGCTACTGGTAACCAAGATGGTATACCCAATCTTGAAGACACTAAAACCCTAGACCCCTGCCTATCTCCAGCCTGTACCTTTAAGTTACCTGGCATAGGTGTGTCATTGCACCTCCTGGCTCTATGTGGACACCTGAGGGGACATTGGCAAGTGCCCCAAACCTGTCTCTCCTGTTCCTAACTTGCTTCTTTCTGTTCTCCTGGCTCTATCTTACTTATATCACACCTATAAGCACAAAAGACATTGTCCAATGGACTTGGCATCTCTCCAGTTTCTCTGATTTCGGACTTCAAATGGTTTACTTTGACTACCTATCCCTGGGAACAAATTTCAAAGTCCTGACCCCTCGGCCTAAGTCCTGGCAAGACCTGCCTGTTACTGCTGTAGAGGAGGGATTCAGATGACCTGCCCAGTTTCCCTTACTATAGCAACCTGATTGCCATGTTTCATGCACTTATTCTGAGACCTATGCTGGTCTAAGTGCTTTATATACATTATTTTATGTAGTCCTCACAGATCTCAGGGTAGATGAGTGGGTATTATTATTCCCGCATTACAGGTGGGGAAACAGCGGGGTAAAGAAGCTGAGCATTTGCTTGTGGTCACGTAGCCAGTGACTGGTGGAGCAGGGATTTGTTTGGCTCCGTGGCCGTGTTAATCCAAAGACTCTGCTCTTATTTTCTCAGAGAGTTCCAGGGAAGCCATGAGCTCTTCTTGACCTGCAGTGGGGGCTGCCCCCACAAAGTGTACCAGGGGCCCAATGAGCAGTGCCCCAACTGGCCATCCCCTGTGCCACTGATTCCCTTTTCTGGTGGGCAGGGTCTGGAAACAGCAGGAGGCAGTCTGGTTGGGGGTCCTGGCAGCCAGGTGAACGTCATGTGGTGGGGCCAGGCAACTCACAGCAGGGCCAGTGGAGGAGGACATGGGCTGGCAAGAACTGGGTAAGGGAGCAGACCCCAAGCCAGGGGGTCTGGGTGTGGGCCAGGCTCAGGACTGGCAGGGAGTGGGGGTACAATTTGGGAAAAGAAAAACAGATACCCCCTTATAGGGTTGGGGCCAGCATTCTGGCAGGAGAGCAGACTGAGAAAGGAGGGGTTTCTGACTGGAAGCCATAGGGCATCAGGACACATCTCTCAGCTTCTCTGAAGACCCTGGTGGGTATATTTCTATATCCCTTGGGCCTAGTGGTTATTGGGTGGAGGAATGGATGAGTTTGAGGAAGCATAAAGATTCCAGTCTTCTTTCCCCCTTCCCCCAAAGATGGGACAAAGATGGTTTTACCCAAAGCGATGGTGAAGAAGAGAAAGGGGTTGTCATGGCATATGCAGGGGTACACTCTGACCCATTGTCTCCTTATCCCTTCTTTCTCCAGAGGCTCCCGCCAAGCCTGAGGAGGCCGAGGCTGAGCCCTTCACAGATTCCTCTCTGTTTGCACACTGGGGCCAGGAGCTCAGCCCTGAAGGCCGGCGCATGGCCCTGAAGCAGTTCCAGTACTACGGCTACAACGCCTATCTCAGTGACCGCCTGCCCCTCGACCGGCCCCTGCCTGACCTCAGACCCAGTGGGTGAGCAGAGCCAGTGGCTGGGCTCTTGTTGACCTGCCCGTGGGGAGATGGGGGTCACCACAGTGCCAGGGACAGAGCCAGGACTGGGCATTTGGACTCCTGGGTCCCTTCCCTGCTTTAGCCAGCATTGGGCAAGTCACTCGCCCCCTTCACCTTCTTCAGCCTCAGTTTCTCCATCTGCCAAGCAAGGGGAAGGCTTTCTTCTATTTGAGACTTAGAGGATTAACAACCTAATTTACTCCTTAAGGGCACTAGAATCGTCTAGCATTTCTGTTAATAAGTCATTTTAACCCAATTAGTTGCATTTTTCTGAACAATTATATTTTTTCTGTACATTAGTTTTTTAAAGCGCATCCATCTTCCGGAGCTAACAACTCATTACACCTGACAGAGAAGTCTGTCTTGACTTCTCTCTTTGTCACAGAAGATGTTCCTTTAAGGTTCAGTTAGATTTTTTATTACTCCTAATTATTAAAAATGTGGGCACGTACCACAACTGAGAAAATCTCATTAACTTTTGTGAGCTCCCCCCTCCACCTTCTTTTCCCCTCTTCTCCTTATTTTAAAAATTGTCTTAAAGCTGCAAACCACAGTAAGCTTATACCTGGAGTTTCCAGGAAAAGATCATGCTGCTGGGTTTGGAGGTGGTGTTCTTTGGGGAGGAGAGTTCTGTAGACACTAATTGAGCACCTGTTGTGTGCTGTATAATTAAGTATGTTTTTTCCCGGCCAGGGAGAATCTGGCTGGGCTCAAGAGATGAAAGAGAAAGCAGCTGAGGACCTACAAGGGAAGAGAAGAGTATGTGTTCAGTTAAAGGGTAGTTACTGAGCACTTACGTGTGCCAGCGTCGTCTAGTCGCGGGGGCAGAGCAGTGAAGGAAACAGACAGAATCCCTGGCCCTCATGGTGCTTGCGTTCTAGTTGGGGGAAGACAGGTGATAAACGAAACAAAGAAGTCTACTGTGTTGCACGTTAGGTGGCAGCAAAGGATGTGGAGAAACACTAAGTGGGAAAGAGAAATAGAGACAGCCTGGAATAGGAGGAGGGGTTGAATTTTTAATGAAGTGGTCAGAGAAGGCCTCACCAAGAAGGTGACATTTGAACAAAGACCTAGAGATGAGGAAGCAAGGCATGTGAATGCCTGGGGGTTTAGCTTTCTAGGCAGAGAGACCAGCAGGTGCAAAGGTCCTGAGGTAGAAGTGTGTTTAGCATGTTTGAAGAAAAGGAAGGACGCTCATGTGGCTGGGACAGAGCAAGCAAGAGGGCAGTTGGTGGAGATGAGGTTAGAGGGCAACAGGAAACAGGTCAAGTAAGGCAGTGGTTCTCAATCTTGGCTGCACATTTGACTCATCCAGAGCTTTGAAATAATCCTGATGCCGCGCTACACCCTGACCAATTAGATAAGAGTTTCCAGAGGTGACACTCCGTATCCATATTGTTTATAGTTCTCAGGTGATTCCAAAGTACAGCTGCAGTTGAGCACCGCAGGGAAGGCTTTGTAGGCAGCTGCAAGGTGTGCGGCTTTTACTGTGCTCTAACATGGGGGTCCATGGGAAGAGCTTGAGCAGATTAATAGTGTGCTTTGGTTGTCATTTTCAAAGGCCGTGGCATTGAGAACAGACAAAAGAGGCCAGGGAGGAGGCAGGGAGGCCAGTTAGGAGGTTCCTGCAGAAAGCTAGGTGAGAGGTGGGGGTGGCTTGGACTGTGACAGCTGTGGGGCAGGTGCTGAGATAGGGTTGGATTCTGGGAATATCCTGAAGGCGACTTCAACTAGGTGCCACAGGATCTCAGCCACCTGGGAGTGCTGCAGAGAGACCACCCCAGGGACTGGGAGAGAAGCAGGTCTGATGTGGGCAAAACCGAGAGACTCTGGGGAAAGGGTCCTCAGAAGGAGTTGGGACCCCAGGAATCTTGCAGGGGTCTTGGCCATGACGTTGGCCAGCACATGAGCTGCGGATTTTGCAGCCAGCTCTGACACAAAACACAGACCCAGCTCAATACATGTTTCTTCTAAACTAAAGGGGAAATAAGAAGGAAGCCTAGGAAAGGGTGGGTCTTATAGACTATAGCATGGCTATAACAACGACGGGTAATTACACGGGGTTGACCCATAGAGAACGCCCTTCCGTTTAGACCACACCAACCTGCAGTGAAGGCAGCGAAGGAACTGGTGTGCTCTTCCCACTCAGAGTCATGGAAGCCAAGGAGTAGAAAGAGTAAGAGTAATGTCTGAGGTCACAGCTTCCCCTTCAGGGAGAGAGGTGCCCTGTGGTCCATTTGTTTCTACTTCCATGGGAGAGGAACAGGAAGCCAGCGGGGGGTGGGGACAGAGGCCATGTGGCCTTTCTCAGAAGGGCAGGGCTCCCTGGCAAGCACGTTCCCCTGGAAGGAAGTGCATTTTCAGAGGCAGCTGAGACCCCTGAGTTCGCTGAGAAAAGGTCTGGAGGACTCCAGGTGGTCAGAGTCTGCAGTTTCCTCCTGAGCTGCTTTCCCTCTGTACAGAGGTCTAGTTTGTGGAGCTTCCATGTCCCCCCTGTGGGGCAAGGCCATGTTCGTCAGCCCCTTTTTATAGCTGGAAGAATGGAGTACCTCTGATAAGAGATAGAGCACTCCTCCACCAGGCCTCCCTCGATGGCATTAACGATGCAGTTTCTCTTTGCACAAATCCTCGGAGGCTCTGTGCACAGCCTCCATGCCAGACACACCCCCAGACTGGAGAGTGCTGGGGAACACCCCACACAAGCATGTGCATAGGTAAAACAGTACCTCTCTGTTATTTCCGTAAAAACATCCCTGCCTTGTAACAACGTCATTGCTTGGCTTATTCTGTTTAACTCATTTTGGAAACATCTTTTCAATATCCTTTACTATCATCCTATTTCAGATTATACTGGCCAATAGCCAGGGACACATTCGGCACTTTCATTATGTTAACTCTTTACTCTTCACGGTGACCTTCTGGAATAGGTCCTTGTGTAGGAAAAATGCCTTTCCTCACTCTCATGCTGACAATACTTATGGCCCCAAATATGTGGTTTATTTCCCCTACACCACCCACTTCTCTGACACCAGCTGGGTGTCCACAATTCAGTTCAGTTTTGACACTATCTACCTGGAGTTAGCATCATATCCCACAGGTCAGTGGCTCAGTTCCCCCAGATTGCCCCCATTTAGATGTCAGTCACAAGTCCCAGGTTGTCATTGTCATTGGTTTTTTGACTAACTGACTATACATTGGGGTTCCCATGGCCCCCTCGTTGGGTTCAATAATTTGCTAGAATGGCTCACAGAACTCAGGGAGACATTTACTTATACTCACCAGTTTATTATCGAGGATATGATAAAAGATAGAGATGAACAGCCTGTGCAGAGATACAGAGGGTCCCGAGTGCAGTCCCCTTCTGTCCTTGTGGCGTTGGGGTGTGTCACCCTCCCAGTACGTGAATGTGTCCACCAGCCCGGAAGCTCTCTGAACCCCATGCGTTAGTGGTTTTGCTGGATGCTTCACCACACAGGCACGATTGATTACCAACTCATTTCCCAGCCCCTCTCCTCTCTCCGAAGGATAAGGATCAGGGCCGAAAGCTCCAACGTCTGATCATGGCTTGGTCTCTCTGGTAACCAGCCCTCAACAGGAGCCCACCAAGAGCCACCTCATTAGACCAAAAAATAAGCTCTTATCAGGCAGGAAATTCCAAGGGTTTTAGGAGCTCTGTGTCAGGAACTAGGGTCAAGGACCAAATATTAGCAGGAACTGGGGGCAGACTAATATATATATATTTCTTACAATTTCACTGAAGTATTTGTAGCCTCCATTTTACAGAAGAGGAGACTGAGGTACAGAGAGATTATATAATCTGCTTATGGTCACCAGTTGGCAGAGCTGGGGTTTGAACCCAGGCATCCTGGCAAAGGAATTTGTGCTTTCCTGCTTTCGGGTGTCAATTTGTGTCACTCTAACAGGGATGGGGTAGCTTTAACAGTACACAGCCCTGAGCTGATCAGTTTGTCCAGGTCAGGAAGGTCCATCTCAGTGTTGGAAAAACTGTGTTGGCGGCCGCCAGACCTGTTATCTAGGCACAGAGTGATGCCACGGCCACAGCTAAGGTTGGGATTAGGAGCGAGGTGGGTGGCAGTGGGGCAGCATCTGGAGAGAAAGCACCGCGCTAAATGCCAGTCTGCAGAAGGGTCACTCCAGGTGGATCTTGCTTCAGTCCCAGTCCCTGTGCCTCTCCCTCCTGTTACTTCAGTTTACCCTTGGGGACATCTGCTCCTGGAGGTGTCGTTGGAATCTGCACTTTGCTCTTTGTATTCTTGGCTTTTCTCTTCTTGACATTATGCTTGACTTTGGTCTTGGACCAGAAAGTGGGTGTTCCAAATCCTGCCCCATTCTTCCTCTCCTCACCTTCGGCCAATTCCTTATTTTATCTCTTTCTTGGTGCTGAAAGATGACTCACCTTGTCACCTATCTGAGAGAGGACTGAACTATACTTAGTGCCTTATATGTAGGACAAGACATAACCAGAAGGAAAAATGTCCATCCCACTAGTTACTAGGCTTCATTAACTTATTCATCCAATAAATACTTATGGAGCACCTAGTGTGTGCCAGGCACTGAGTAAGGGAGAAAAGCTGCATCTCAGCCCAACTGGACTTTGCTTTTTCACTCAGGTCCCCAGGTGTGAGTTTCAAATGTTCCCATGGCTCCTGCTCCCAGAGGCCACCCTCCTCCTCCACCTCTGTAGGTGCCAAAGTACCAACCCCTCAGGAGCCAAAGAGAAAAGGCTAAAAACAAGTTTTGACAGACATGTGGACTACATAGGTATATACATTTGTCAAAACACATCAAACTATGTACTTAAGATTTGTACATTTTTTTGCATGTAAATTAAACATCGATCTTTTTTTTTTTTAAGTGAGGGTGTGAGAAAGAGATCAGCGAAGTCCTTTGCCTGAGAGATGGAGAGGGAGGATGGAGGAGACATTTTGGGGGAGGTCAGTGGGTTTTGAGAGGACGGGTTGTGGTTGTGGGGAAAGATGATCGCGGGGGTGGCTGTTAGAGCAAGCTTGCCATCTGGGGGTGGGGAGATAAAGGTGGGCCTCCCACTCCAGACACAGTGGCTCAGGCAGGTGGGTGACCACCAGTTCTACAACAGCAGGCACAAACCGAATTTTTTTCTACAGGCAGCAGTTATTTCCAAATAGGGCCCAGGGGTGTTTGGGTGAGAATAGAAGGGGCTTTCCAGTGTCAAGTTTCAGGGCTATCCTGTTGCCATGGCAACTCCCTGGCCTACCTCCAAGATAGATCAGGGCAGAACCTCCAGCAGGTGCTGCTTCCTGCCTCTTGTTAGCAGATCTTCAGAGGCTCCTGAGTAAATGATGTCACCTTTCTCTCCCGCACTCCCCTGAGGGCCATGCCCTCCCTTTCAGAGGACAGGGTAGAATGGCTCTCCAGTTGACTGATGGGTTAGAGCCTGAGGCTGAGGCGTGAGGGGTTGGTAAGGACATGGGCTATTTTCTGCAGCCCAGGTGGGAACAGCTGGGACAGATTTCCCCAACCCCCAACCCCCACAAGGGAGCTCTGGGTCCTGAGCTGGAGAAATCTTGTGTGAACATCCAGGTGGAAAGGGGCAGGACAGGATCATAGCAGAGAGAATGCAGCCTGGAACCAGGGGCTGAATCCCTCTGGGAGCAGGTTAGGGTCCATCCAAGGTGGCTGGGGCGTTTGCTGCTGCCACTCTGGGTGAGGCCACAGGTTTGTGTGTATGGGTAGGAGGACTGGGGAGTCTTTATGATCTCTAGATAGACATCTAGGATCTCAGTTTCAGGGGCCAGCAGGGCTGGCTTCATGGCTGTGTGCGGTGGGTAGATCAGAGCCTCCCCAAGGATGCCCTAATGCCTGGAACCGGTGAATATGGTGTGTTACATGGCAGAGAGTGAAGGTTGCAGACAGAGTTAATTAGGGGTGCTAATCAGCTGCCTTCGAAATAAGATTATCCTGGATTATCTGGTTGGGCTAATTGTGAGGGCACTTAAAAGTGGAAGAGAGATGTGGAAGAGTAAGAGGTGGCAATGTGAGGACCTGACCAGCTGCTGCTGGTATTGAATTTGGGAAGAGCCATAAGCCAAGGAATGTGGGCAACCTTTAGATACTGAAACAGGCATGAAAACAGATTATCTCCTCCAGCATCCAGAAAGCAACACCGTCCTACCGACACCTAGATTTCAGCCCAGCATGGCCTATGTCATGCTTCTGACCTCTGGAACTATGAGACAATACATTTGTGTTTTTTAATTTATTTTAATTTAATTTTTTCTTTATTTTCATTATTGACACTATTACAAATGTCCCTACTTTAAAGACTTTTTATATATATTTATTTTTTAGAGAGAGGGGAAGGGAGGGAGAAAGAGAGGGAGAGAAACATCAATGTGTAAGAGAAACATCGATTGGTTGCCTCTCGCATGCCCTCAAATGGGGACCTGGTGCTTAACTCAGGCATGTGCCCTGACTGGGAATCGAACCTGAGCAGATGTCTCCACTTTAAATTTGTGTTGTTTTCAGTCACCAAGTTTGCAGTAAGATTTTACAGCTGCAACATTAGTATTAGGAAACTAATACAGCATGCAGCCCATCACACAGGATCCCAACAAGAATGGAAGGACTCTGTACTTGGCTTAATGGTCTGCTGTTACTTTGTTAAAATTCTGAATAGTTTTTGAACAGGGGCCACCATATTTTCTTTTTGCACTGGGCCCCACAAATTACATAGCTGGTCCTGGGGGAGAAGGGGGTGGCTCTGGGGGAGCAACTGGGATCATGGCTGCTAGACCATTTGGGATTTGCCACCCACAGGCTGATGATTTCCACCAGAGCCACCACTTGTTTACTTACTGTGTGCCAGGTGCTGTGCAAACTGCCTAATGTCTGTTTTTCTTCCTTTAACATTGTCCTCACATCTCTCCGAGGTAGTTATTATTTCCATTTTATATAGTAGAAGACTGAATATTTGCAAGGTTAAGAAGCTTAGTTTAAGTTCCCACAGGCCATATGTGGCAGAGTCAGTAGTTTTACTTGGGGCTTGTGCTCCAGGACACTGCCTCCGCACCCTGGGCTTCTCCAGGTCGGGAGCTTGGCTCTGCAGAGAAGACTCAAAAGTCCGTTGAAGGTGTGTGCTCCTGGAGGGCAACCTGAGGACAAAGGGACCCAAGAAACACCCTTGGGTGATGATCCTGCCGTTGCACTGAAAACACTAACTGCACAAACACGGTCATGGGGAAATGATTCTTAAGTAAAGCAGTCTGGGGAAAGTATTTCTGGTTCTTGGTAAATGTTAAGCTCATTATGGGCCAGTAGGATCATGTGGATGTTCTTTTCTTTCCTCCTGAGAATAAGCACCTTTATTACATGAGCTTTCCCCCTCTCCCTTTAACGAGCTATTAAGAAAGGATGAAGAGGATTTATTTGCCTTTCCAGACCTTGATTTTCCCCAGGTAGAACTCCAGCCCCTCGCCCTCTAGCACATGGCCACCTGCTCGGCTGCAGCGCATGTGAGAAGCTCTCCCTGCCAGACCTGCTCCTCTGGAAGACTTCTGCTTGTGGTGTTCTTTTTCCTTTCATCTTATTTCTTCTGAATTTTCTTTGATCATTTTTTGTTTAAAATCTCTTCCTCCTGGAGAGTCAGCTTGGCCTGCTTCTTGCGGCCCAGGGGCAGTGCACAGTGGGACTCGTACCTCTCTCGGTACGGTGTGCCACCGATGAGCACAAAGCACTTCTGTACTAGGGTCTTGGTACGGAGCAGTTTGTCGTCGGATGCATTGTAGACAACATCAATAATCCTCGTTTTGCACACACAACACTCGGAGCCCCAGAAGTCGCCCACATCGGGCCTCTAGGCTCAGTACTTTCTGTTGCCTCCTGCACACAGACTGTGTGTACGCGGCAGGGGCCTGTCTTAGTGTTGGCAGCAGGGCGTCCTAGCTCAAATTTTCACTTCTTGTGGTACGGCTTTCTCTTGTCCCTGGTCTTGCGGTGCTTGCGCCAGTTGTCCTGAGAGATGCCCATGGCTTCCAGTTGTTCTTAAAGGTAACGTAATCTTGAGCTATATTAACAGAGATAGAATGTCTTAAAAGGGGGAGGTGACAGTTTTGTTTTACTCTGCTACTCAGATCACAACTGCAGAAATGGATTGTAAGGGAAGTAGAGAAAGTAGAGTATGTTTAAAAGAGAACAACCCAGGAGAAAAACTGGGTAACTTGACAAGCAGATGAAGCTTCTGCTTAGATTTTAGAGTATCTAAAACCTGATTCCCTGGGTTCCAAGGTCAGGTCTCTCATTTACAAGCTGGTTGACTTCCAGCAAATTACTTAGCTTCTCTGTGCCTTGCTTTTCCTGTCTGTGAATTAGTGATGGTAATACAAAGATGAAATTGTAATATATGTAGAACCCTTAGAACACTGCCTAACATGTAATAATTGCCACTTAGCTTTTTGTTACTTTTATTAACTGGGTCTCTGGTTTTTCAGAGAGATGGCTGGGAGGGTGCTATCATGGCTTTAACTGTCTGAAGGACCACTATGTGGACAGGGAGCCACACGGGATAGGCTCCCTGCCCTGGCACTAGAGAGAAGAGGGCCAGGCAGGCCCTGCAAAACCAATCAGACTGAGGTCTTGGAGAGTGATTTCTCCCCTGCTTGTATTCTCAGAACCAGAGGCTGGAACCAGGCTCTGCTGGACAGCAAAGATGCCCTGTCCTCCTTTTTCTGACCCATGGGGCCCACCTTCCCTTCCCCACATTCCTCAGCTCTCCTTGTCACAGACCTGTCCAGCTAACCAACAAATACTCAGTCCCCTTTGTGGCTTGTCCACCATAGCCAGCTGACTTTTGTTCCCTGAGTGGCTGTCCATGTAGCCCCAGGGGTCCCATTTTCCCTGAATTTCTAAGGTATAGGAACAAAGAGCCTCCCCGCTTTCTGTTGACTGTTTATATTTTAAAGGATTTGTTTTTCTGTGGTCCTACTTGCAGTCTACATCTGAGACAGCAGATCCTTTCTCTAAATTGGTAGAGTCACCTGCCTCTGGATGAAAGTTGGCTCTGGATGAAAGTTGGCTGTCTTGATGATCACATGGACTTAGTCAATGATTCCCGCACTGGATTCTGTTCCTGGATCAGCTGGCCCATTTCTCTTGTCTTACAGACGGTTAAAACTTCCCATTCTCAGATGTCCACTGTCTCCTCCACCTCTGAGCTAGAGG